>NC_086179.1:46293945-46898945 GCF_023053635.1 Elgaria multicarinata webbii | reverse complement strand
AGGAATAATTTTCAATTTTTCAATACAAAAGTGTCAGTTTCAGAGTGTGCATGTGAAGGTTCTGATAAAAACACCTTCCATTTGTTTTGGGGCTCTTCACTGCATGATCTCAGCTAATTAAGGATGGCAAAGCCCAACAGCCAATCCGATTTACCTTCATGATATCCCAGCACACAAATGAAACTGTTCCTTTGCCCTTACTCTGAAGGAATACAGTCCCATTACCCATGCTAGCCAGGCCCCTGCTGCCCTGCTCTGCTGGTAGTTTCATTGCCCACCAGTGCTAAGCAGCAATACTTTAATGTTTATCCAGATCTAATTGTGTGCAGTTGCACGTGAATAGTTTGGTAAGAATATGAGTGGGCATTCAGACACATACCCAAATGTGAACCTCACTAAACATTTTTCAGTGTAGACTCACTACCCACAGCCAAATGTGGCTGTCATCCATTCACACTGCATCACTTCCCATGGGATACACATTGTGATGTGCAGCCAAGTGCACATTTCCATCCACATCTGTCCCAACTAGTCAACTACACACAAAGAGATTAACCCAGGAGCAGCATTGGCTCAATTGCTTGAACCACCAGAATGTGTCTTCTCTTCCCTGGACATCTTGCCTTATTGTGAACAGTTTCACAGCCTTTCAGAAAAGGATGTGAGCTAAACTGCTAAAAAAAAAGGCGGCAAGATGTTTTGTGCAGGATGGAATTATGCACAGCTCATACCATCACTGTTTTAGCTCTGCACTGTGGGGGGAAATAGCCACTAGCAATGTTCTAATGCTTGTTCACTGGAGAGAGAAAGAAAGAAAGTGTGCACTGAGAAAAAAAAACTGCCATCAACTAGCCTAATTACTTCTAAAATGGTAAAAAAAATGGGAGGACAGAAAGTTGAAATGATTTCTACCTCATTTTCCCAAAGATTAACAATGTCATCTTAGTGTAAGAAAAACAATTCAGCAAGAGAGTAGCTTTGAAGAGCTTCTGAATACCTAAAAAGACAGAAAATCAATACAGGCCATAACTATTGGCACAGACATGTAATGGAGTGTAAAACTTCAGTGTAACAACAAATTAAAACACCATTAATGTCCAGGCTAATGAAGGAACATAAAACGAATTTTAAAAGTATATATCGTCTTCCCTTCTCTCCTGTTTTCCCTTTTATTAAGCCCAGCCAGGGAGGGGAGCATTCTATCAGAAATTTTAATGAGAAGTTAAGACTGATTATGACCCACCCGAACCCAGTCCTCCTTAATATTGCTGAGCCAGTGCCATATTTTAAATGTATAACCAGCTTTGCAGAAAGAATTTAAGAATTAATATGAAGAATGCCACAGACAGGTTAATTGGGTTCACACCTTGAAATGTGTCTTCCAAATTGGTTATCCGCCCGTTCCCCCTCCGCCTTGCAGTTGATGCAGCATCAGGTTCTGGGAAGTGGTGGAAAACATCTTCCGCACTGATTGACAGTAATGGGGGCTGTGCCAAGTACTTCTAAAAACTGGGGTCAGTAGTTTATAAAGAGAGAACAGAATGAGGTGTGAGTGTTTTTAAAAGGTATTTTTCCATAGTGGAACTAAATTAGCCCGACATTCTCCCCCCTCCCCACTTTATGAAGTTAATAGGCCTTATTTCATTCAGTATGCACATTTGCGGGAATACTTTTGTCATTTATTACTGTCATTTTTGGTTCCCATGTAAATTCAGCTTCTGACTGTGCTGGTATTATTTGTTCTGCCAATGTTGCACAGCTATTTCCCTTGTTCTCCACAGGCACCGAGAGTCTCTCTCTCTCTCTCTTTTTTCTTTGTAATTATTAGTCTGTTTTGATGGATGTTGCTCCACTATATTACCAAAACTAATGACCCCCAAAGTGGAGGATTAGTGACAACAGGCTCAGTTTGAGCATTTCGGATAAAGCCTCGAAACTGAGACGTGCTATGAGTTGCATGGCAGGTAAAGGCATGTAGGGATCTTAGGTTTACCTTCTATTGTTCCATTTGTTTTAGGCAATAATTTGCCACCAAGACAACAATCATGGGGGGGAAATGCTTCCAGCTATGTAAATTATAATGGTGAGAAAATACCTAGACTCTTCAGCTGTTTATTTTTCTCTGATATCAGAACAAGGAAAGACAGAGCTTATGTGAACATTCATTCTGTTGCCAATTCCCTGCATTTGATGTAATGTCTGAAGCTGTATTAAAGAGGACTTTTTGAGACCACAGGCATGAGTACAGGCAATGAAATCTGAGAGACGCTCATCAACAATCATAGGAGACGCAGAGAAGCAGAAGCATGAATCAGTTGCATTTCTGAAACCATCACTTTTTTTTAGCATTCTAAATACCCTATTTCTTCGATTCTAAGATGCACTTTTTCCCCCATATAAACATCTCTAAAAATGGGATGTGTCTTAGAATCGCGGGTGTGTCTTAGGTTTTTTTTTCTGTTGGTGGTACTGAAATTAGTGTGCGTCTTATAATCAATGGCGTCTTACAATCGAAGAAATACGGTAGGTCAGATTTGGTTGACCAAATCTTGTTAACGCTTTCCCTGTTTTGTGTCTTGTCCTTTATAGTTCATTTAACAGCAACCAAACCATCACAGCATCAACCAATAACTTCTAGCAAGGCAGAAATGAGCAACTTGTGGCCCTCCAGATGTTTTGGCCTACAACTCCCATGATTCCTCACTATTGACTATGCTGGCTAGGGTTGATGGGAATTGCAGGCCAAAATATCTGGAGGGTCAAAAATTGCCCATCCTTGACCTAGAACATAGTTTTTACTCTTCTTTAGTTATTCCATGAGTTTATTACCAGTTTTGTTCTTTCTGAGGGAGGAAAAGTACACACTGATAAGAGCTATTTGTTCATGAAAATAATGCCAAAATAAGGATCCGTCCATGAGAAAGTACAATATCCCTTTCTCATGATGCCCTTATACATTATTGAGAAAATACTTTTTGTCTAGAAGGTACAACAGGAGAAGCTGTTGGGAAATTGTCATATGATCTCGCTGAATAAGGTCAATATCTTTAAGAGAACCACGATCTTGCACAAACAAAACCTTTGAACAGAATTCCCGAACAAAGAATTCCTCCTGAACATCTGAGCCTGAGAATAGCCTTGTGGACTGGTATGTTGCTTCCCTGGCCTATAATTTACAGGTGGGGGGGTATATTCCCCCAGGGAATTTCATCACAGCACCAGAAAAAGTATGGGACTTGGAGTCCCAAGGGCAAAATGTAGGGCTCTCTAGCCAATCAGTATGGATGGGGCATCCTACTGTATAAAGTAGCTGAGGGCTCTTCTCCATAGCATTCCTCCATGGCAGCAATCCCCCTCTCTGCCAGATCTCATAGTATGGGATTAGCCAGTTGCTAAGTATGAACTATCAGGGTTCTCATTGCAAATGGCATAGGGAGGCACCCTTTCTGCCTAAAACACAATGTAGACATTTTGAGGGATGAGGTCTTGTACAGTTTGGACTGCTTTGGCATTAGGCATATATTGGCCACATCTGGAGGCAGGGAGGGATTACAGCAAGGCTGTGCTGGTGATTAGCATCCAAAGCATATTGATGTTGAAGTGTAGTTTATCCAACTGACTTCTCATTGCTAACTGGCTTAAGGAGATAGGGGAAGCTACTGTTGATCTTCATTGCTTCTAAGGTTTTCTAGCTGGGGTGAGATGAGGCAATCAGATGTCTTCTTGGTACACCTTTAAGGTGAGCAGGCAAAGAAAAGGACGAATTTGTTAATGGACTGACTGGTGCAGCCATCTATGTAAGATAGACACTGGGAAGCCTACACTGTTGGGTAGAGTTAGATGTTTGCTGATCTGTTTCTGATCCTTGGAGGTCCATGCACATTAAATAAATTTGTGGCCATATTTCTGTGGTCACATGTGTGTAGGCAAAGCTTGTATCTAAGTGTTTAAATATTAGGCGATCCAAATTGAGCTTTTAGGCACAACTGGGAAGGTCCTTCATACAAGCCTCTATAGAATGAATAGCAGCTGCTATGGCCTTACAGAGCTTTCATTTAAAGCACTGGAACATAGCAAAGAAATGTGCCCAATACATTTGTACTCTTGTTCTGTGTTGATTCTTCTGTCATAAGCAATATTACTTTTCTAAGCATGCAGTCCAATGCACATTTAGACAGAAAAAGTCTGCTGGGAGTTGTAGGATTTTTCTGTCTAAACATGCATTGAAATTGCAAAAGTGGAATGTATTATTCACATTGGACTCCAGCCACTATGGAAGATGCAGGACAGGTACTGGTGCCCAAACCAATTTGTGTCCAGGGAAGCAGGGGCGACAAGTTTTAGGGTTATTGACAAATTTAACATTAAACATAGGATGTTTAGATGACATCCTATCAAGATTTTTTAAAAGATCTTAAATGCAAACGTAGCGTCTTCTAACAAAAATATGCAATCAGTTGTTTAACATTGCTTTCATGCCCCCAAATTGGAAAGTAGCCAATGCAATGCTATTTTTAAAAAGGGATGCAGGAATTCCAGGTAAATTGGTGAGAAAGTTATTAAGCATTTTTTATAGAAGAACAAGACTGGCCAAATAAAAAGTCAGCATGGCTTCTGCAAAGGCAAGTTTTGCCTCACCAACCTTTGACAGCATGAATGAGCATATGGATTAGAATGATCTAATGGACATTATATACTTGGACTTCCAAAAAACTTGTGTTGCCAAGACAAAAGTTCCTCACCAAGAGCTCTTGAATAGACTTAGCAGAGAAGAAGTCAGGTCTTCTTATAGATTTCTAAGTAGCTGAGGTTCAGGAAACAGAGCGCAGAGTAAATTGGAGGCTCTCAAATGGATGAATGTAGAAGTGACATCATGTAAGGATATGTATCAGGAACAGCGCTATGTAATTTGTTCATATTTAACTGAAGTCAAGGATGAACAATGAAATTGCCCAGGTTTGTAGATGTTACCAAATTATTCAAGTTGTGAAAAGCCACAGAAAGCAAAAAGAAAAAAGAAAGAAAGCAAGCAGCTCCACAAGGATCTCTTTGAACACAGTAGAACAAAGTTCTAAGGAATCATGTACAGCACTGCTCTACTACCATTCTCACAACACATTTTCACAAATCATAATTTGAAGGCTAATTTTAAGGAGTATTCTTTAAAATAAATCTTAAAAATGCAAATTTAAAAATCTCCACATTTCAAAACATCAAATTTCATTTCTGAGATGTTGCTGAATTCCAAATTTGTGCTAAGTTTTGTTTTAGATCTAGGTTTTCCTTTTGTCAGCTGCTGAAGCACTGTCATCTCAGTATTGTAACCAGCAACATAATCCATCTCTATGCAGATAAGAGATCTCAAGGAGGGCCAAAATTTCATAGATGCATATTCAGTCTATTTCATAATATGTCACTCATATGTATTTCAATATCTGGCAAGTCACAGTAGGATGGCCAAAATGGATAAAATTGCATGCAAATATATTGATGCTGAAAGCTCTCCGTCCCAATATTTCAAATCATATCAATTATTCCAGTGGGATCCACATTTTTTAAAAAAATTGAACCAGTTTCATAAAACTAGTGGTTTTGAGTCTACTGTTAACACAGAGATGAATTCCTTTTTTCTAATAAAGAATTCTCCTCAACAGTTCAAGTACAATACCAAAAAACTCAATGGCTCTTGATTTATGCCATACAAAATCCTTTAGGAATTATGTCAAAGGGCATTACTATTTGATTGATACCACTAGAATAATACAACATCTTTCCCTGACAGCATGTAATGATTCAGATTGCTTGGTAAAGTCACATAAAATGGTTTTGTCAACTGCACAAAACCTCTCTCAGAACACAAACCTGTGTTTTCTCTTTTAGTTCTTTAAAAATGCATCCATCCACATTGTTTATTTTCCTTCCTCCTACAATGAAATAAGTATGCACAAACACAGCAAATCTATTATAATTAATTCAATGTTTTGTGCTATATTTGTATTCATAAGTGTTCCATAAAGGAATCATGTAAATAATGCATCAGAGGGCATGTAAAGAAACCAGCACAAATAGCAAATGATTTTGTTCAAAACCTTTCTGAACTATTTTATTGAATCTGCATGTTAAATAATTGAAAACAGAGCAAAAAGAGCCATAATCTTACATCTACAGATGCTGTTATAATTATATTCTGTGAAGTATAAAGTTATTTTAAATAGCTAATAGAGAATCATAGTCAGCTAATTATAAAAAGAGGAATTTTCTTTATTAAAAAGCCATAGCATGTCTAAACTAGGTGACAATTTAAAAATTAAAAATTAAAAATATTGCCTTATATACAGCAGTTCCAAGACTTGCTGCACTAGCAAATAAATGGTAAGGGTGCAGTGTATGAATTGCTGCAATGCCACTGAGCATAACATTATGATAGTTGTGCTGGGACAGTGCCAAGCAGCTGTACTGGAATGAATGGCACAAGGGTAGATGTTAGGGAAAAACAAAGCATTACAGTAGAATCAGAGGTTTTCTACTAGACTCCCTGTGTGCCACAAACAACACATATAGAAGACTTGTGACATTATGTAAACCCCAGAAATTGCTACCCTCCCAAATGACCATGCAATCATCTTGATGACAATCATCTATACAGGGACTGCCTTGAAACATGAAGAACATAAGAAGTACCATGCTGGATCAGATCAGGGGTCTATGTAGCTCAGCACTCTGTACACAAAGTGCCCAACCAGGGACCAACAAAGCAGGACATGGTGCAACAGCACCTCCCACCCATGTTCACCAGCAACTGTACGTATAGGCTTACTGCCTCTGATACTGGAAGTAGCACATAGCTGTCAGGGCTAGTAACCATTCACAGCCTTCTCCTCCAGGAATTTATCCAACCCCCTTTTAAAGCCATCCAAATTGGTCCCCATCGCTACATATTGTGGTAGTGAATTCCAGGGTTTAACTATGTGCTGTGTTACTTCTAGGAGATTTTATCAGGAACCTGGATGTAATTAACCATTTGTTGTCATGATGTAGAACAACAATTTGGTTTCTTCATGGCAATAGGTTGAAGCCTAGTTAGAAGAACCAACTGTATGTCAAACAGAAAGAAATCATAGAGATAGTACCCTTGGCTGCCTCACAGTGATTAGTTAAGCTCAAAAATACATTACAAAACACCTGAAAATTAAGAAGGACTGGAAGCCTTTTTCATGGAGACCAAAAACTTTCAGGAGTGCAGATTTTGGTGCTGCACTAGCTCCACCTCTTCCCTGGATGCCCCCATTACACCTGTGTATGCAAAATGGAACCTAGGTTACCAACACAGTTGATGTTTTGACCCTTAAAGTGGCAGCACAAAAAACCCAAATCCCTTTAATAAAGAAGAAGAACGAATCTGTGTTACAACCCCTGCCAATGGTGGGCAATACCTGTAAAAAAAACAAAACCCTGTTGAGATTTCTCCTTCCTTAGAGAAATTTGGTAAAATTGTTTCTCTAATGGGTGGATAATTTCAAGAGGTGATTTGTGCACAGCTCTAATTGAATGATGCCCTCAGAGATGTTTAACTTAGCACACGGGAGAATAAAAGTGCAATTGGAGATGTTATGAGCATCTGTTTTGGGCTCAAAGTTTGGCAATTTCTTGCCAGCTTGACTCCCACCGCAGACTGGTGTCCACAGACTGCCATGCTTGCCCAACTCAGTGTGCACCAAGAAGGGCAAGCATTGCCCCTCCACCAAGTGCAGAATGGCAGCTCGGGCTTCCTCTCCCCCGCCCCACAAAATTACAGGTGTAATTGGTCTAAATAGACCATTAATGCCTGCCCCTTTGTGTAAATGGGCCTTTTACAGCTGCCATTTGCAAAAAAGAAAAAAAGCCCTTTGCAATTATTTATTTATTGCATTTATATAGCGCCCCATAGCTGAAGCTCTCTGGGCGGTTTACAATAAAGGCTGAACTGCCATTTTTACACAAAATAGTGGCTTAGCGAGGAGTGGGAGGCCGCTCACTGGGCAGATGCAGACTGCCCAGCAGCTTGGCATATCAGTGATCAGGGTAGAGCAACTGGCAGGGATCCATTGAGCAGTATGTGGTGCAGATGGAGGTGAATCCATCCATCCCCAGCTGCAATCCTACACACACGCACCTTGGAGCATGACTGGAGAAATCTGTCACTTTCAGTTGCTCTCAGTTCCACATTTTTCTGTACTTAAGTTTAATTTCTCCTGAACCTTGAAGGAATCACATCTGTATGTGAGATTTGTGAAGTTTGTCACATGTGCTGATCACTGTGACATGCCTGGGTTTGTTTAGAGCAAGGATGGGGAATATACACCCCCTATAAAGTGCTAGTTGAGATATTTACCATTTTATCCTCACAATAAGCTGACATATAATGACTTGCCCAAGGCCACCTAGAAAGATTCATGGTATATGACATGACTGAAGATCATGATCCAGCCTCATTACCCTATCCACAACACTTGTTCCCCCCACCAATTATGAATTATGAATCCAATTATGAATCCTCTCCATTTTATCCTCACAATGATCTGCGAGGTAGGTTAGGCTGAGAGTCCGTGACTTGCCCATGGCTGAGTGGGGAGAAGAAACTGGATCTCCCAAGTCCCAGTCCAGTACTCAAAACACTACACTTCTATGTTTTTACCACAGATAAGTGCTTTCCATAAATACAAACTACTGAACACTTGAAATGGCCCTCAGTGAAGCCCTGTTGAGGGTATTCAAGAAAGGGGCTAAAAACAACATATGAGAGAGGGAGCATTCTAGCCTGCTCCTCTCTTGCTACATTCATCACCCTCTACTAGTAGAGAGTGACTGGCTGTGGAAGCTCTCCAAACAACTGAAAACTCCAATTTTCAAGTATTTTCAATTGTAGAGCCTCCACGGACAGAGGAGACCCAGTACTTTAGTCAGTCACCCTCCGTGAGTAAATGGTAACAACTGCAATTGAGGAGAGGGATGGGGTTAGGTCATTCCCTCTTTCATTTGTTGATTTTGATCCTTTCCTTGAATGCCTGAACAGGGCTTATGAATTTTATTTTTTTTCTGTCAATAGAACAAAATGCTTTCCCATCTCTATGCATGAGCTATAAATAATACTTTGAACTCATTTCCAGTGGAGTAGCCATATCAGTTGTTGCAGCAAAAGCAAGAAAGAATCTCTTGTAGCACCTCCTTCAAGGTGCCACAAGACTCTTTGTTGTTTTCTCTTTAAATCAGTAAGGAGGAATAAGAGACACTCTCTGTTGTGAGTGCCTGATCTCCCATGTCCAACCTGGGTCTGCAACAAAATATCCTCCAGCTGCTGAAAGAAATGGTAGCATCCATATCAATGAGGATCATGTGAAGCTCCCAGAATTCCACAATGAACTGTTGTGCATCTGTGCTTGGTGGATTGTGAGTACTGTTAGTCATATATAATCCTTCCAGATGATCAAGGAAGTATTCTGTGGCAGTTCCCTGCACAACCGTTTATAACAGCAATATAGACATCAGGAACAGAAAGAGAAATTAAATTGGTTGGATAAGCTGCTATGAATTATACATTTAGTTACTATATGCTTTATTTCAGGCAAGTAAAATGAAATGTCTAAAGTTTAACTTGCTGAAAGGTTTTAATTAGAACTGGTCAAATAATTCAGGGAGGTTTAACTACCTAATAAATTTTATCCTGCTTTTTGCTAAGCATTTGGCAGAAACCAATGCCATTTTATTAATAAATAATTTATTAATAACATATTATTAATAAATAATTTTAACATTGTCTGCTTTATAGGTGTGTTCTGGTGAAAGAGTGAAAACAGTCATGAAAATACAATTTTACTAGTTAAACCAAAACAGTATCGCAACATGAGCCTTATAGGTTTGCATGCAGCTGTGTTTTTCCTTGGAGAGAACTAATTTCCCCTCTTCCCTCACAGCCCCCTGCACATCCTCATCCTCACAGTCTGCTCAAGATGCTGAGAAACCTTCTGAAGCAGATTTTCAGGCAGCACAGGGGAGAAGAGATAGGAAGAAAGTCCAATTGTGCTAGAAGACATGTACTAGCAGTTGTGTACTAGCATGACAAATATATGTTTCTTATTTAAGAGTTCATACTGAGTTAATGAAAATTAATCTCTGTAAGCCTGGCTGTACATAGGAAAAAGGGAAGAGGAATCTAGCTATATATAGTAAGCCAGGGAGTTCTCACTATGAAGTCACTCATCCTGGGATATATCCATGCATTTGTATGGATCCAAAATCATTACTATGGGGACTCCATTTTGGCAAGGTGAGATTTGGCAAGGTGAAACCTTGAGATTTCCAGAGAGTTGTGTAGGCCATAGAACTAGTCATACTATTCCAAATGTAGGGTGACCAGAAGACCAAGAAAACCCCAGGGGACCTCCGGAAAAACAATAGTTCTCCATGGCAACCGGGGCTAGGGCCCAATTTACCGAGAAAAAACATGCCCCCATTTACCAGTGAAAATGGGTGCCCCCAGCCCCTCCCTTAGCGGATCTGCCCTTCTCCTTGGCCAGCACCATTGCGTTGGCCAAGGAGAAGACCCAGATTGGAGCAGGAAGGGCCTAGAAGGAGGTAGGGTGACCATATGAAAAGGAGGACAGGGCTCCTGAATCTTTAACAGTTGTATTGAAAAGGGAAGTTCAGCAGGTGTCATTGTATATATGGAGAACCTGGTGAAATTTCCTCTTCATCACAACAGTTAAAGCTGCAGGTGCCCTGCCCTCTTTTAAATCTGGTCACTCTAGTATAGCTCCTGCAGCTTTAACTGTTGTGATGAAGAGGAAATTTCACCAGTTTTTCCATATCTACAAATGACATCTGCTGAAATTCCCTTTTCTATGCAACTGTTAAAGATACAAGAGCCCTGTCCTCCTTTTCATATGGTCACCCTAGAAGGAGGTGTTCCCAGACTGGAAGGGCCTAGAAGGAAACGATGGCAGGGGCTAAGGAGAAGGCCTGGATCAGTGTGGGGGAAGGCCTAGAAGGATGTGTTTCCCATGCCTCTCCTCCTATCGCCTCCCAGAGAAAAAGCAAGTATAGGAGGTAAGACGTGTGTGTGTGTGAGAGAGAGGGAGAGAGAGTGTATGGGTGCATGGTTGTTTGACTGAATATGTGTGTGTGTTCGTGTTTGTTTGTGTGCTGGCAGTTGGTGAGTGTATTGATGTGATGGTGTCTGAATGGGGTGTAAAAAATAGCCAGAGGCAAGGGTGGAACCAAGTAATCTTCTACAATAATTTTATTAGTAAAAGTTTTATTAAAGTGCCAGGTGCCTACGCGTTTCGAATGCGGTTGCGTTCTTCCTCAGGGCTCCCTGAGGAAGAACGCAACCGCGTTCGAAATGCGTAGGCACCTGGCACTTTAATAAAACTTTTACTAATAAAATTATTGTAGAAGATTACTTGGTTCCATCCTTGCCTCTGGCTATTTTTTACTCCCCTACGGGGTTTTCCTTGCTTTCACACTTGTCTGAATGGGGTGCCTGGTTGTTTGACTAAATGGATATTTCATTCATTTTATGAACGAAATTCTTTCCCAACATAGATAAAGATATTTGTTTTTAGCCATCCTCTGTAATATGTGGTTTGGCTCACTTGCTTGAGTTATTTGTGCCTATTTGCTCTATAGTGCAAAGGAAGAAGTGGATCTCTAGCTGGTGCCAGAAGATAGTAATTCATTTTTTAAAAAAATAATGCATTTTGACCCATAGACCTTCCTCTCCAATTTGTTTGATATAATTGGCATGATGTATATTTTGTAACAATTGCTAATAATTGTTCATCATTCTTAAAAATCTTTTAAAAAATTAACAGGGTTGCCATTATTATTGTTATCATCATCATCATCATCATCATCATCATCATTTTTTATCTCTCTTTTCTTGCTCATGGTGGTTTTTCTAGATGAACATGATGGGCTTTGCCAAGTCATGCTGTCTTTTACTGATTCAGAAATTTCCTGACTATTGAGAGAAGTTCTTTATTGTGTCTTAGCAAATTGCCATTATACACAAACACAGAATAAAACACATGTTTTAAGTGATGGATGTTGGCATGGATGTATTTTGGTATGCCTAATTTCTGAAGGTTTTCTGTAAAAATAAATAAATAAATAAATAATTGATGTGATGTTGGTGACTGATGTGACTAACTGAATAATTGTAACTTTTTCCTGTTGCCATAATTCTTTAACTTCCATAGCCAGTGGTGTATATTTCTCTCTCTTGTCCTCTTCCTTTTCTGCAACATTTTTGTCATTAGGTATTGCTATGTCAATGAGATAGGTGTGTTTTTCTTGGTTGTTTTTTACTGTTATGTCTGGCTGAAGTTGAAACAAGCTAAGAGGTGCTAGGCTTTAGTCCATTTTGTTCCATGTCTAATGTTTGCAGTGCAATAGTATTTTATACTCTTTCTGAATGATTGATTGATTCCTTGTTTGTTGTACTAGATTTTTCTGTACTTGTCAACTGCTTCATTTGTTCAGTGGTAGGGGTATGCTGAATCTGTGAGTATGGATATGAGAAAGGTGATGGGGAAAGAGTGTTAAACGTTAGGAAAGGTGAGACTGTCCAGTGAAGGATTTGCAGTTAGAAAAACCTCAAAGTACAGCAAAAGCTACAAAAGTAGGAATGAGTGAAGTTAATTTCAGATACATTAGCACCGTGCAAGTTCATGGCTGCTATATAGATGGTCGCTTGGATGACAACAGTAGCCTGTATCTGTGCCAGGTCAAGCATCTTCTTAGCAACCCTGGTTGCCCTGCTATAGTGCCTGGTAGTTTCAATTTGGGATGGGTGAGAAATTAGTTCGGTTTGCATTTTAGTGCAAACTTAAAAATTCACATTTCCCAAACCTAACAAGAACGAGAACACAGATATATGGTGATATTCACACTTTTCCATATATTGCAGTCTAGTTCACGAATAAAAAAATGCATACATGGCAGAAAAGTATACACAAAAATGCATATATTATGGAAACATTCACACAGACACTTTATTTTAGGGGAAATGATTTCAAAAAATGAGAAACAGAGCGAGATAAAGCTTGACAGGTTCATCCATCCCTATCTTCAATACTGAAGATAGGGATGGATGAACCACCAGCCAGAGCTGCATTTCCCAACAAATAGTCATGATGAACAGGCATTGTTATACCCATTTCGCTTTGTAACCAGCCCCATCATTGAAACTGCATACAAGCCCCTCTCTAAACTCTCTACTCTGCATTTATTATTTTTTTAAAAATGTACAAGTATCACATTAGATGAGAGTTCTGACAGTTCTTTTTGAATGCCTTTTGGAGACCATGTAACTTCACCTCTCTGACAGGCATCCAGTAAGAACTCCTGGGCTCCTGCAAGTCTTGGGGGTGATTTTAAAAAAATAATAGAAAGAAGACCCTTCAACAACTACCTACACTTAAAAGGTATGTTGAAACCCTGTCCCCCTCCCCCAGGAGAAAATTCTCCAAAATTCTCACCTCTCCCAGCCTCTTTCACCAGGGTTTTCTTCACCTCCCCACCCCACACCCACAAAATGCCAGAAATGGCATCAAATCAAAATTTGTGGCCGAGCACTATACACATTTAACAAATTTCTTTCAGCAAACATGTAAAATGCATGAAAACCAATTTTCAAACAATACTTTTCCCAAACAATGATTAAAGCATTCATATTATCATAACATATGTTCACTGAAAATGTTTGATAAGATGGGGGGGGGAAACAGTCCCTCTTTTGCTACACTTGTACTGAAGGTCTCTTTTTCTTTGTGCGACATAAAGAACGCTTCCCTTCATAGCTTGTAAGCAGCCTCATCAACAAACGTCATCCCACTATCTTGTTGCCTTAGAATTCATCTACCAAGGGATTAATTTTCTTGACATAAAGTTTAGCTGTAGTGGGTAAATATTGGGAGTCTTGATCTACTGAAGAAAGAAACAGACATACTGAAGTTGCGATGAACAAAGAAATCGATGAATAAAGCTTTAGAAAGACACCATAATGAACCAACTGGGTACAATGGCCTACAGCATAAGCAAGTGTGATTCAGTCCTAATAGCACCACTCTCAGCAAAAGAGAAAATTAACCACATTCGTTTCATTTGCAAGGGATTTGTTTACAATTCTTTGCAGTATTTCTTTGCAGGGAAAGAAAAAAGAAAAGAAGAGAAAGAAAAGAAAACACGATTAAAGAAAAAAAGATTTGAAAGTTATGATGGGCCATGTATTGGATCCCTAGCCAAGATAAAATATCTTGCCTGACCTGATTGGAATTATCTCAAGAGGATTGATGCTGGACCGATACACGCTTATAATGGAATGACAACATCCCGAACAAAATGAGATTTTCACTGGAACGGATGTGGGCAAATCCACTTCCATAAACATTCTGCTATAGCAAGATATTTTTACTCAGTCCAAAGCTGTGCACACACCGCTTCCAGATTAAGGCCTGAAGCAATATAAATCAGGCCATCTTAACTCAGCTGTATAAATCAGGACATCCAAGACTTTCAGACTTGCTCTCAAGGCTTTCATCTTCCTCCCCCCTCTCCATTATACTGGGCATGGTGCATCTATGGCTTGTCATTGCTGCATCTATATTGCCATTTATATTACTGTTATTTATGCTATCTGCATGCACAGGCACCACATAATAAATCTGCATGTGCCAGCATCACATAAGCCACAGCAGTTCAGGACCTGAATCGAAGCACAAATATCACTACTAATTCCTCCCCACTGCAGGAAACAAGGCCATAGGATTAATACCTCAAACTTTAAAACAGAAGGAGGAATATTTAGGTAGTGTAAATGGGAGCATCAAGCTTCTGGGACAAATCAGGGAATCTTACCACACGAAGCTTCTGAATTTGTCAGGCTCATGCTGTCAAGACTCAGCCAAATACCTTTATTAGTTCTACCAATTTATGTAGACACTAAGCAAAATCTCAGGTACAAGCAGTTCAAAGACATTTATACCTTCAAGCATTTTCAGAACATGGAGATGGATTGCTCTTATGTCATGAGTGTAACGCATAGCTGGGTGAGAAAATGATTATGTTGGGTTTTTAATGCAAATGTCACAAAAATCATACCTCCCCTACCAAGATACAAGCCAAGACAGAGCTGCCTCCCCAAGTTTGGACTTCCTTGAGCTAAGCAGCGCAGCTCATCAGGGGAAAAGCACACACAAAAATTGTGTGTATTGTGGAAAAGTGCACACAAAACTGCATTACAGTACTGGAAAGTATTTGGAAAAATGTGTACATTTTAAAAATGTGCACAAACATGTGCACATTAGGAGAAATGCACACAAAAAGTACACATTTCTATGCATATTTCTTAACAAAATAAAACAAAACAAAATTATATGCAGAAATCTCATTGAGAACAGAATTGACAGACCTGAGTATCCCTAGGCCAGATCAACAGCTCTAAATGTATGACCCAAATTCATGTTAAATTACAAGCAATTTTTTTTCATGCTCCCCAAAACACCTGCAGACATTCCTTCCATTTTCTTTTTATTAAACTATTGCAGGCCAGTCTAAGTAGTGTGTGCATCTTATTTTGCTGCCCTAGGAAAATAAAAATGTCCCTCCCCGATTTATGTCTTATCATATAGTTGGAAGCATAGCAACAGTCAAGGGCTGAATGGCATCCTATTTTCTTATTTTAGTTTCAACAAATACCGCTGTCACAGAATTATGCTGAACATCTGGATTCAGTGCCATCACTAACCCAGATTAGAATGCCCAGTTTACTGATAAGATCTCATTAAAACTGCAGATAAATCTATCTTTGTACTCCTTTTGCCATCTGGATTAACTTAAAAAGATAAATTTCTTTTTGAGCACCTGAATAAAAATGAGCAGCATGGGCTTCTGACTAAATAGCTGTTGATGTGGAGATGCAGCCCCAAAGCCACAGTGTCTCGTGAATGCATTGTGTCTATCCAACCATTTTTCCAGGGCATTTTGATGCAGTGATGGCTGCCAACATGGATGTCTTCAAACGGGGATTAGACAAATTCATGGAGGATACAGCTATCAATGGCTAGTAGTCATGATGGCTATATTATCTCCAGTGTCAATTACAGTATGTCTCTGAATACCAGTTCCTGTGTAACATGAGTGGGAGGGTGCTATTGCACTCAGGCTCTGTTTGGCAGCTTCCCATAGATATTTGGTTGGCCACTAGAAACAGAACCTGGATGAGATAGTTTTCAAGTGTGATCCCCTAGAGCTCTTCTTAGGTTCTCATGAAATCAAACAAGAGAGGCATGTTTTTACTTTTTTGCTGTTTCTTTATGGGGAAATATGTCAGGATTCGGGATGGGACATAATTTCTTTCACTTCATTTTTAATTTATTCATAAACAGGATGGAAACAACTTTAGTTTTGTTTGTTTGTTTGTTTAAGACATGCATGTAGGAGAAAGCAAAGCTGACAGATTCATCCATCTGGGCGGAGGGCTTTGAGAGCTCAGTTCTTAAAAGTCTGGCTTCCAATCCCTGTGCATTCAACCATGTTTGTGGCACTGAATTAGGGTTGCCACCTCTCTTTTTTTTCTGACTAGCTCTTCATCTTTAACAGCGACATGCCAGACGAGTATAACATGGGCCTCTCCATGCTGGGAATCGCAATATCTAGGTGTAGATGGGAGAACATTTCTTTCGGTTTATTCTTGATAAGAACTTACCCAAATCCATGAATATCTTTATACACTGAATGGACAGAATTTGAGGTTTTTAAAAAAGTGAAAGTGGAAGAAACCAAAATGGACAGATAGTCAGGACATAAAGTGTAGAATCAGTAAGAGAACCACATACCTTTCTGAAGGTATGCAGGGCGCATCAGTCAGCCAATGAGTGGCCAAGCTGCTTCAGGTGATAGGTTTTTTTCCCTCGGAGCGTGTCATTGCTGAGAGCTAGCACTCTTAGAATTTTAGTATCCTGGACGGCTCCCTAATTTGATGCTATGTTTAGGGTGGCCTTGGTGGCTTCCTTTCTAGCAATGCACAGTTCATGTTGTAAGTTTTAATCTTCATTAAAGCACAGCTTCTAAATTAAAAGAGGAATATGGATTCTTGGTCTTTTACCAAATTTATTTATTTGGTAAAATAAAGTAAGCATGACACACATTTTGATATAGTTTGTGATACAATTCCCCACCTTTTATTTCAGGTATCAGAGTTACTGCAACATCATTTAAATATATAGGCCCTGCAGGATTTATGGGCTTGTCTTTCACCGAGTTCCAATGGTATAAAGCAAAAACAATGCAGCTCTTAGAGTTATGAGAACAACAAATTTCCATGATATCAAGAACTTCACAATGACAGGAAGAAATAACTTGTCTCCTTATCTAGAATTTATTACTCACAGGTCCATCAGTATCCACAATGGAATCCCTGTGTCAGAAATATTCAAAGATCCTCCACAGCACAATGGAATCTGAAATGCTGTTTAAAATGTATCTCTCTTTATCTTTCAACATCTAAACATATGAAATAATATGCCCTAAAGCCAGTCAGTGTCTCATAAACGCATTGTGCCTTTATAACTATTTTTTTTTAGGGCAAAGGAAATCTAACAAGATGAAAGTCTTTGTTTTAGGAAACATAACCAATGGTGGACCTCTATTTGTATGGTGGTTGTAGAATCAGTAAAAGAACCACATACTTCTCTAAATGGTTGGGGTGAGCAGTCAAAGGGGGAGGATATGAGGGTATGTAATGAGAGTGGCAGTCTACAATTTGCAACATATGAAGCCATCAAAGGGAAAAGAAGCTGCAGTCAGGCACCATCCATCATGCCTGGGTACAGCTTCAGTTGAGGGCCCATCTCCCTCTTGCTACCAACTGCCACTGAGGAGGACTGCAGCAGAAGAGGAAGCAGAGCCTTTCCTTTATGTTTAGATCCAAGCCCATGACCTGCTGAACTTTTCAACTAAGAATCGAGTGCCTGGATTTGTACATGTTCCCCCCCCCCCCTTTTCACTCCCAATTGCCTTTCCTTTTGTGTCATGTCTATTAGATTTCAAGCCTGTGGGCAGGTACCATCTTATTTCCTATATTTGTAAGCTGCCCTGGGATCCTTTTTGGATGAAAGGGTAGAATAATAATGTGATAAATAAGTAAATGCATAAATAAATAAGAGTGAGACATGAGAGTACAGACCTGATTGGGGCAGGTTAAGATTAGAAGTGGTGTTTGGTGATCATAAGAAGGATCCAGAAGCTCTGGGAAACTACATTTCTCATGTCATTTCCCATGCAGCTGCAGGAACCAAAGAAGGCTACGGCGGCAGCCCTTCTCACCACTGCTGCCATCATCAAGAACATTTTAGCAGGATTGGGAAGAAGAGGACTGCAGATGCAGCAGAAAAAGCTGATTTTGACCTCTGCCGTCAATTAATTATGACTTGAGTCCAAAATTAAGAAGAGTCTGTGCTCAGCTCATAACTATCTAGGAATTTCCAAACTGTGAAAATTCATCCTGTGCTTGAAGCAGAACGCAGTGCTTTTGCACACCAGTTTTGGCACTGAGACACTGAGGTACCCAAAACTACCCAGTGAACTTTACAGTTAAACAAATATTTGAATGTGTGTTTCTCACATCCAACCCCATTACACCAACTCAGGCATGCAGAACCTCAGGCCTGTGAGACAAATCTGGCCCTCCTGTAGTTGCAAGGTAGCCCTCTGGGGTTACCCAGAAGGCCATGTCTCCTTCCCCTGCCTCCCCCCCCCATTCCGGGCAATTGTGGAGACCTCTCCCCCATTCAAAAAGGCTGGAATGCCACTCCTAAAGCCTAGTTACTGCCACTAAGAGCTTTAAGCTTAAATATGTGTCCCTTGTGCCCCCCTTTAACTTTGCCCCCATCTACCACTTGTGGCCCCAAAGAGCTTTCCTGAAATGGAATTTGGTTCTGAAGTCGAAAGGGCTTCAACACCCCTGCTCTGTGTAAACCACATTGACTCTCTTGTACTTGAGGTACCAAGACCCAAGCTGAAAGACTGATACATCTCAAATAATATATTCAATGTTGTATACTTATAACTGGCACCAAATCTATACCAAGCGGGATATAACACTTTGAAAACAGTTTGAAAACTGTACATGGAGTGTGGCATGGGCCCCAACAGTTGTCAATATCGTTATAAACCTTTTTAAAGCAGTAGTGTAGATCCTGCCTGGGTTAGAATTAGTGCTCCAATTATGGTGGGAAAGGTAGTGAAATGCCCAACTCCTACCCTTGACTTCCCTAAGTTTTAATCAAGCCATGCCACCCCAGCCTTCTAAACACTAGCTGAAGGAGATACTACAAAAGGTTATGGGTGACAACAACACTGTTTAGAATGACATGTGCCTAAGATCAGGTATTTGAGTATAATGGTTGTACTGCACATTTCCAACTGTCATTTCTTTGTGATAGTGATCATGCTGATGATTATTTAGAGTAGATAATTTTCCAAACACAAAGCCATATGCCACACTAGACTGCATGAACAGTCGGCACTATCCCCTATTAGACATAATTCTGAAAATCCATTATTGACTGTCATATTTGCTCATTAAATTCAATATTCATATCTGAACACAACTCACCTTGGCAACCCAGGCATAATTTGAGAGAGAAAAAGCCTAGATCTGAATCAGGCCCATTTCATTTCCAGCTTTCCCACATTTGCAGGAGATTTTACAGCTGTACTGAAATAAACTGAGTAAAACACTGAAGTCTTTGAAACAGCCCAGGGGAAAGAATAGGTAAGGTATCCCATATATTTGGCTTTCCAATAAGAACAGTATACAAACACTCTTGAAACGTGAATGCCATTAGTTTCAGGCCTAAAGATGGATCCAGGCTGTGTACCTCTGAACCCCACCATACCTAATAACTGAATCCATCCCCATTCTGAAATAACAATATTTTGCCTGCAGCAATTTACTGTTCAGAACTCTGTAACTCAGGTTGCAAAACAGCATTTTGGAAGGCTGCAGGGTCAAGTTCTCTGACTGGTTAGGTTGAAAGGTGTCAATAGCAAATTTTTAGACACACACACACACACACTGCACCAAACATAAATTCTATGTGGGAGCAGCATGCAATGAGAAAAAGTCTGAATTATTTTCTGTTGAATGTTTCAATGAATTAAAAATGTGTACAATTTTAGTAAAATGAATTGTGGCATGAATCTAGGGTGACGATATTTGGGAAACCAAAAAAGAGGACACCTAGTGTGTGTATGGGGAAGCAGCTTTCTGAGTCCTGCAAAAAGTACGTTATTCCCCCGCCATCTTAAAGAACCCAGTTGGAGTGGAGGAGGGGAAAGGATTTCATTCTGCACCACCACCATCCACTCCAATTGGGGCCTTTTCTATAATGTCCACGAATGACCCACTTTCCCCTTTAAGACCTCAATTGGAGCTCGGGGTGGGGGAATGATGTGCCTCAAGAAAGCATGTCATTCCCTCCTGCCATGCTAATGGCAGCCTTAAAGGGGAAGGTGTGTCATTCCAGGACATTATTGAAAATTATAGAAAATCCCCCCTGACACTATGGAAAGAACAAAAACCAGGACAAATCCGGGGAAATCCTGACAGTTGGTCACCCTACATGAATCTCTCCTCAATTAAAAGAAAAACCACACAAACTATCAAAATGCCATGTTCTGGACTCTTAAGATGCTCTCAGTTATACAACTGGAGTGTAGATAAATACATAATGCACTATACAGAACGCAACATTTAATACACAAGAATAGAAAAAGGCATTGAATATTAAACCAGATATGTCACAGTGAGGCAGCAACATTCAGAGACTTATGTATAATGAACACCATTGTATAAATAATAAGGCACTACTGTCAATATGATTGATACAAATTGGCTGGAAGTTGGCCCTTTAAAAGAGAACCACATGCATGTAGAAAAAACTCTGTAGCAGTGGGCAAAAGCATCAGATAGTCCAATGAATGTCAACACAATGTAAACACAGTTCTCAAAGAAGGATCATGACCAAAGGTGGTCCCCGCCATTTTACCTTGTCTGTCACCCTGTAGCATTTTGCTCCTCTATTTCCTTTTCCTGCTTCCTATAAGGAGCATTGTATAGTTTAGTTGAAAGCACTAACAACAGAAAAGTGGTTGCTGGCTATCTATGATATTATTTTTTGTCTACCTATAATGCTACTCAGCCTCTAGTTAAGACTGTGCTGACTGAAGAATGCTTTCTCGGTGATCCACTTCTACCAATGTGGACGTCATTGCTTGGGCAAGAGGGCTCAAGCACACTTTCCTCATATTTTCCAGATTCCATAGTACTGTAGTAGGACCGAAAAATGAACAGAATGTATTGCTAAAGACTGGCTTCTATGGACACCTCCTTAGACTTGATGACTGCCCTGATATCTTCAGCTCACTCCAACTATTTTCATGACTTACTTATGCTATGTTATTTACTTGTTTATATCCCATCTTTCTTCCATCACGGAACTCAAGGCGGTCTCCCCCACAAGCATTGACAAGACCCAGACCTGCTTAATTTCAGCAAGGTGGCTGCTTCATGTGCCTTCAAAACATGCTCTGGGCCATGTTAGGGAGCTCCTCATTGCCAAGCGGGTGCTCTGTGGCCTGGAACACTTTGTGCCATAGCTAAGCAAGTATAGCCCTGATTAATGTCAAGATGAGCTCAAGTTTTTCTGAATTACCCACCCCTATTCTCAGATTTCTAAGAAAGTCTGGGATGGAAAAAATAAATAATAATGGTTAGGGCTGTGCATGGACCCCCCGATCCGTTTCGTGGCCCGATCCTCTTCGGGCCAATTCGTCCGTGACCGCTCCACAGAGCGAGATCTGGCTTTGGCACCGGTGGCACCAGGTAAGCCACCCCCCACCCCCTTACCTGTGTCCGTCGTTGCGGGCTTTAATTGCGGCCCTGGCTTGAAGCCGGAAGAGGCCTCGGCCTTCACTTCCGGCTTCAACCAGGGTCTCAACTGAAGCCCGCGACGGATGCAGGTAAGCCTCCCTCCTCCCTGCCCCCTTACCTGGCTCCACGGTCACTGTTGCCGCATGGCTGGCGGCGCTGGCACCGCCAGGTAGGCCAAACCCCCACCCCCTTACCTGCGTCCATCGCGGGCTTCAATTGAGGCCCTGGCTTGAAGCCGGAAGAGGCCTCGGCCTTCACTTCTGGCTTCAACCGGAGCCTCAATTGAAGCCTGTGATGGATGCAAGTAAGCCTCCCTCCTCCCTGCCCCCTTACCTGGCTCCGTCGCCATCACCACAGAGACTGCGGCGATGGCGGCTGTGCCAGATGAGTCCCCTCCCCCCACTTACCTGTGTCCGGAGCTCCAGATTGAGGCGATCCTCTTCGCCTCGATCTGCAGCCCTCCTGATTCTCTTCGCCTCCGCCTTTTCCGGAGGCGAATCAGGCCGCCTCGCTCCTGCTTCTCCAAACCGAAGAGAAGCGGAACACAGCCCTAATAATGGTAATCACCTAGCAGGCCAGGTCAACCAGGGAGCAGGCAGCTAACTTTGCCATTATTGTCTGAGATAAAGACGTATTTTACACCAATGAAGCTGGATTCATGAATGGACACATAAAAGAACCTTTCTGGGCTTGTAATAATATTTCAAGGAGCTCAAAAATAACATTTCAGAATTGCTTGGTACTAAAATGTTCTCTGAATGATCCTTCCAAAAAATGTCCTTTGGATGTTTCTTCCCAAAAAAATGACATTCATTGCAAATTGCTTTTCAGATCTCATTGGATATTTTTGCAGCATGAAACCAATCACCATATTACTAAAATGTAATGCAACCAACAAGGTCACCTCTTTGTTGTATGCATATTTATGTGGGTGAACCAAACAACAAGAAAACTGATTTATGATAGTAAATTGTGCATGCCACCTTCATTAATAGGATTTATATAGAATCAAAGATCATCTGCTTTACTTAAATTTCTTGTGTTCCCCATTCTAAAAGTCCTCATCATAGCTGGGTAACACCATTTTTTTTTTAGAAAATTGTGAAGATCAAGCTAAAAAGGCATAAACGTTAATGGTAGTATCCAATGATAGTTACTACATAGGCCCATTGAAATGAATGAGACTTACATTCATTTTAATGGGTCTACTCTATGTAAGACTAACACTGGGTACTAGCTTATGGCTGCACCTCACCACAGGTTCAGATTAGCCACCAAAAGATAATACAAACTTGTTTTGAGGGGGGGGGGGAGGGAGAATGAAAGCTCCATTGGGAATCAACTGCCAGTAACCTTCTATCTATTAAATGTCCAACCCAAAATGGCACTCTTCATTAATCATGAACTTTGCAATTGGATAACAAGGAGAAGGTGATCTTTTTCCTACCAAGACAACACATTGTATTTCAAACACATGCTTGCAGCATGCCTTACAGTCCTCTTATTGCTTTAGAGAAGGTTAAGCTATAAGAGGAAAACCAAGTCAATGCATCAACTGATCTGGTTACTCAGGCAATATCAGATATATGATGGAGTCCCTGCACTATTAACTCTTGCAGAAAATATTTCTATTTGACTTTGTGTGACTCCCCCCTGTGGCTATGCTCAATCCACTCTCTTTAAATTGCATTTCATTTTTCAATGAACAATGTCTGTCAGGGCCTAAAATGTGTGCTACTCATTCCTGTGGGGAAAAGTGATACAAGAAATAAAAAGAAATAAAGCAACTGCCTGTTTTGTTATGATTTGGTCTAATGCAACCACCTGTAAATGGCCGCTAGAAAAGCACCTCCTAATGGACTCTCTTCAACGTTATTAGGCCTGTTTGCCATGGACCTGAGGACCCTAAACCCACATCCTCAGAAGAAGAGGCTCCTGAGTTAATTGTTCAAGGAGAGGACTTGGTTACAGAAAGGCATCATGAGGCCTCCACTTCTCAGGACTTAGTTTTCCAGGAAGTCCCTCAGGGACCTACCCCACTGTATCCAGAGGACAATGCATTGCTATCTTTGGACTCTGAAGATGCTTGCATGAAAAGAACCAGCTTGCCACAGCTGACCCCACATCATCACAGCCTAAAGCCCCTTTAAAAGAAAAGCTCTTAATCTGCATGGAGGCCAGACTAACCATCTTAAAGGAAGCCAAATACCTATTTAAGGCTCACTCATAATCCGCTGCTTGTTGGAGCAACATACCAACAAAATTGTCTGGCTTACAACCTCAGCACCACTCTGAGCACTCCATGATCATGTCCTATGCCCATTCCTGCTTCCCTGAAAAACCTGACTCCAAAACCTGGTCTATAGTATAACACAGGGCCAATGACCACAATCCCTCACCACAACAGATGCAGAAAAGAAGCCCCCTCAAACATCACCTGGTTCTCTTATCTGGTTGAATCACCAGTGATGGCAAGCAGCTGTGCCATTACCACAATATAAATCATGGAAGCATGTTTCTGTATACCACTGTTGCTCAGAGGACATGGGAAAGAGAGTCCAATGTAGGGCTTGTATGAGTGCTGGTGTGGACTGATGTGGTGATGGTGCTGCTACCAACCCTAGCTTGATAATTTCACTTACAATATAGTTTATCTTCTGCTTTATTTCCATCCTCACACACAAACAGCTGGCACTTACTTGTATGGAAAATAGATGCTTTGGAAGAAACCGTATGGGTGAGTTACAAGTTTCATCACATTTAGCCCACTTTTCCCCATATAAATCAATGGCTGTTTCTCACTTATATGGGACAAACAGAACAGAATACAATAATGAGGACCATGGTCAATCCATTAAAAAAATGTTTTTGGATGAGTTTTGGCTTTGGTTAAACCATAATTCATAACCAGCCTAATGTCAGCACATTTCATATTCAGGCATATGCTGGTGCTACGGAACACTGTGTGTGGGGCGGGGCTCATCACTGTTGATGCCAAGTGTCTTGTTTCCATCTTTGAAATCTATGCTTTCTTCTCCCATTGATTAAATGTACACAAGTCATCGAACGCAGATGTTTTGGTCCATGAATCGCATTGCAATTTCGGAAATGTATGGATTTTAACTGATTATTGTTCATGACTGGTTCAGAAGGTGAGAAATGGGTAAATCCTGATTTTAAAAAAAACAACTACCTTAACTGAATTTCTCGTACATCCCTAGTCTATTGGAGCATGGGTGGAAAAACCCATCCTGTTCCTTAAGAAGTGGAAGTCCTATGCCATGAAGCACTCCCCATGCACACACACTGCCAAAAGTATTGCTCTATAGGTTTATTTCAAGGACTGGCACAAAGCTGTGAGGCTTCACTTCAGACTGGACCACCCAGTTTGTTTTACAAAGCTAAACCTTACATATGTTTGCCAGTAGAAAGAAATGGTGGCTTAAAGTGATCCCATTGAAATCTACTGCACCATTAGCCCTAGATAATAAAAAAAATGGATCATTTTTCAAGTCAACAAATGGAAGTTTTTATTTTATATGTTAGGCATTTCACCATAAGTTCCTCTCAAATGCCATAATATAATCTATGGCTGAACCTATTAAAGAATCTGGGCTATTGCTAAATGGAACAAATGCTTTATTTCCCATGCAGGAGATTAGTATCCTTATACCACAAACCAAATGCCACAATGCAATGCATTTTATTTTATTTTCTGATCAGTAGGAGAATTGGTAGGGAAATAGGTTCTGAGCTTCTTTTGTAGGAAATGAGGAATGTTCTTTCTCTTGGAGACTATTTACATGCTACTTCTGACTTATTAAAGCAAAGAGCCAATGTGAGAATCACTTGAGCCTCTGCTTCCTCATTAGTAATATAATGTACAAATCCAGGATAGATGGATCTCATCCAGAATCAGTTCCATAGGCTCCAAAATGCCAGCTCACGATAGAAATGTGACCATTGGTGAAAGTTGCATATCAGTGCTTTATATGGCACTTTATAGGCGGAACCAGGGGGGCAAATGGTTGCCATATTAGGGATGGGCACATTTCCTCATGTGCAACCCCTGCTGCTTTCCCAACCATGGCAAGCATGTAGGGTGAGCCATCAGGCAGTCCATGGGTACACAGAAGGAGCTCGCGCATTCCTGCTTTTCTGCAAGCCGCCATTTTGCTCAAAATCGAGGGTCAAGCTATTTATGGAAATTACCATTTTGTGCAAAATGCCAGAATAGTGCATTTTATGCAAAATTGCAGGTTTAAATGGTCTACTTAGATAATTGATGTGCACAACTGATGTGTACATTTGGAGAAACATGTATGGAAAAAGGCATGGATTTTTCCATGAAAAGAAAAAGCAAAGTTCACAATCAAATACAGACATGAGTTGGCTTTGAGGTGGAATTTGTTGAATCTCAATGAGCTCAGGTTTGGTTGATTCCTGCAACCCTGTCGCCAACCTTCCCTTCTTCTATCTACTTCATGTAAAGTATGGAAATTTTATGTAAAGTATGGAAAGTTATAAGTCCCATCTCTCTTCTTTCACCTCATCATTCTTCAACATATCATAAAATTCTACACCCTTTCCCCACTGTACAAACACATCACATGCTTCATTTCCATATTATTCTTGTGATGTCTCTGAAAATTTACTAGACACCCACCTACCCCTTTCTATTTTCTAGTATTACATTTATAGAAGATGAAACTATGGCCAGATCTGTACGTCGTGTCATATTGGTATGATCCAGTCATGGTGACATGATATATCCCTCTTGCGCCCATATACCCCATAGCATGCACAATGACATCTCTTGCAGTATTTTTGATAATACGGAAGCAGGAGATAATGCTAGGAAAGTAGTAAATGGAATACGTCATGTACCCCAACAGTTATCAGGACACTTCAATATTGATAAAGTGTAGATTGAGCCCAAATCAGTCCAGCTTGACATTTATCCCCATGGAATGTTGTGCAAACTGGCTTTACTGTGCAATTCCTGTTAAAATTATTCGAAGAGGAGCATGTACAAACACTGTGTACAGTTTCTGACCGGCAAAACGAAGAATAGAAACCTCCTCTTTGTGAACTCTGACAATGAATAGGGTTAAGCATAATGGAAAGTTTGCTATACAGGCCCTCCGCTCCTTTGTGATATTCTAATAGTATTTTGCACCCAGAACTTATTTTGGATTCGGGGCCTCAACACAGACAATTTTAGTGTTGATTTGCCTTGTTTCTTTTGTCCAAGTTCAGGAGTTGGATAGAGGAAGAAAATGATATGGCTGTCATCATTGGCTTTTCTACATTAATTAGTGTTTATAAATTCAGCTGAAAGCCGATAACAGATTATAGGACAAAGCGGACGCTTCCGCTATCCAGCATGAATGAAAGCTATTGTTCATTTCCTCCTATTTCACCTACGTTAATGAAACTGGTAATAGTTTTGGACCCCATGCCATTTTGTCATGTTGTTACAGCTTGTCCTTTCACAAAAGAAAATTAGAAAACTGCTGAGTATTATAGATATTAACGGTTGCTAGAACAGTATAATAAAAGGCTCCTTTTCTAAAGTATTGCCAAGCTTTCATGTCATTATTCATGAATGAGTAATGCATTCAATAGGAGAAGAGCGCTGCTGATCTCCAAGGAGGTTGAGCAGCAAGAAGGAAGGATGGGGAGAGAATTTCATGTAAAACACAAATGCTGGAGCTATGCATATTGAACGATTCGAGAGTGAAGTGAAAATGAAGCCTACTTACATGCGCTGGAGGTGTCTTGCCAATCAAGGAAGATGAAGCCTGACATCCAGAAACTGCAGAGGTAACTAGGCAGCCACAGAAAGGAAGTTGATAAAGCTCAGAGAATGTCTACAGAAAGAGAAAAGTTATTTCTGCTCCTTTCTTCTGAGAAAAAGCCTAGCCACATGGGGCTGGATCTCAAGAAAGGCAGGAATACCTATCAAAGTCCATGGAGTCAAAGTGCTTACCTATGAGCATTAGCCCACAATTTTAGGGCCTATTGTTTTCACCAGGAGTCTTACAGGATAATCCTAGGAATATTTACTCAGAAGGAACTTGCCCTGTGTCCAGTTATGCATATTCCTAGTAGGAAAATACAGTGGCCATAAAGGGCAATTTCCCTAGTTTGTGACCACAGATCTGTAAAAACAGTAAGAGCCCTCAGATTACCTTTAAATCACTTCTTGAATGGAGGAGGATGCATGGCAAAGTTAAGTCCTGGCAGCAGTAGCGGTTCTGAGTTTGGGAGGGGGACAGGCAAGAAGTCCAATGGACTCCCAGTTGCCTTGTGCCTAGGAACCTGCAACGGCTGACCCACTTGGGGTGGGGGGAGCTTCAGCCTTGGTCCAAAGTGAAGTGGCCAAGCCCCAAAGCACCCCATGTTGAATCAAGGCTGTTTTGGAGGCTCTGAAATGGGGTGAGTCAGGGGGCTGTGCACAGCCCTAACCCTATGCCTTATAACTCTCTGAGCTCTCTCTGTGGGACTTACTCCCAAGTAAGGCATACAGCACAGGTTTGAAGCCTTAAATATGCTCCACTATGACTGGATTTTGTCTTCCTCCCAAGCCATGAGATAACATTTATTTCAATATGCCTATCTTTCTCCACAACCATCACAGTGGTGTAAACAATACTTATTTCCAGTTCTGCTAGGAAACATTAAAAAAGGAAGAAAAAAGGAAACAAAAGTGTTGGAAGCTGAGGAGGCTACAGGCTGTCAGAGAGATTATTTCACAATATAAAACAGGACACTTATGCACGCTCTGTGGCCACCACGTACGTAAGGTAAGCTCAAGAAACCCAAGCACAACCCAAGAGAATTTTTCCTAAAATTGAATTTCACTTCAAAAGCAATTTCTTTTTGAACAAATTGAATGAAAATGGTCAAAAGAGATGTGGGAGAAATTTTCAACACAGCACTAATATCCCTCCATTTATAGGTATCCTGCCACTATAACATCCAGTATTTGTTAATTTCCATGCTAGAATTGAAATGTCCAATGTTTCAGCCCTACCCAATCCACTGCTACTAAGTTATTACTTTGAGTAATAACTTGAGTTGGACCCAAGTTGTGCCTTTGTCATGTCTTCCTTTCAGGAGTCACCAGGAGAATGAATCACTACAGTGGGTTTGGAAAATGACTTAGAGCTATCTGTTATCGAGTAGTTCCCCAGATTACTTGGTAGTAGATAAGGAAAGCAAGGGTGTCATCATGTTGCAGACAGCTCCAAATACAGTAAATAAGTGTCTCCTTTCTTCTCATCTTCAAAGGAGGCATAGCATGTTAGAAAAAACTGGATGACAGCTGTAATCAATGGCAGGGAACATGGCATGCAATATATCTTTGGGCAGCTCTAAATTGCATGCTACCTTGATTATAAAGAAGTAGTTTCAAACTCTCATAACAAGGGATACATAAAAATGAGAAGTGAAACTGCAGAGATTTAGGGCCTTCCTAAAGGTTTTATTTGTCACCTAACTTCTGTCACACACACTGGAAGAGATGATGATAACATGTATATTTAGAATACAGCATGTGAATTATTTGCTTGATTCAAGCAGTCCATGGCAGAAACTCATCTGATGCTATTTGCAAAACACTCTGCTGCAGGCTGAAGTACAGGTAGACTTGTCAACTTTGCTATATTAAATCAAGATGCATTGCATTATTATTAATATCAGTGAGCATCATGCATTTAAGCCCCAAATGAAATTAGGGTGGTTATGTATTACAGATCACTGGAAGGCTGTCATTTGGATGATGTACATTAGAACACTAAGAGCTGCTGTTCCGATGAAGTATTATACCAGCTGCCATCACTCCAGTGATATATTTCATTGTAGTATAAGAACCAATGTGAAAATAGATCGTGAGAGCAATCCCTAAGGGTAATATATCCCCTTAGCAAGGGCAATCCACTTAATGTTGGATATTAGTTTATGTGGTGTGTGCGCACATTTAAATCTGGAATTATTTCAGATTTATTCTTGGCTTGAGCATTTGTTGTTGTTGTTACTGCTGCATGTCCTTATAGTGCAATGTATTTGAATCTGAGATTTTATTAGACCTGTAAACATCCCGGGAAGAAACTTGTGCTAATCAATTATAATTCTGTTTGCTTAATTACATGGTTGTAACAGTTGAAGAGATTGTGGTCAGTTCTATTGCACCAGTGGGACTGACCACTTATGCAATGGGTACTCAGCAGTTCTAAAAGTAATCTGAGAAACTGACATTCCCACTCATTGTGGGTTGCTTTTAGAACCACTAACTCTGCATTTCTATTATCAATCACTCCTGCTGTTTTGCACACATAATAGAATATTGCTATGTGATTGCTAAGGACATTATGCACTTAGGGCACATCAGCACAGGCTTTTTACAATGGGTCTAAACCAAGTTGATGTGTATCAAACCCTCACAGGCCACATTGTGCCCTTCCTAAGCATGCCCTTTAGAAAGGGGAACATAGGAACATAGGAAGCTGCCTTATACTGAGTTCAGACCATTGGTCTATCTAACCCAGTATTGCCGACACTTATTGGCAGCATCTCCTTGGATTTCAGGCAGGATTCTTCCCTTTCCCTATCTTGAGATGCTCAGGATTGGTTCTGGGATCTTCTGTATGCAAAGCGGCATCTCTACCACTGAGCTACTGTTGCCACCCAAGGGATCCTTCAAGATTTCAACAACATGTATGGGCAAGTTAGACTGATCAATAGGGATGGCTGAGAAATTCATTCTGTCCAAATTTTTATTAAGATTTACCAAATTTTAATCTCTCAAACCAATAAGTGAACTGGAACATATTAATGCATTGAAATGCACAGTTTTCCAAATTTTGCAATATCATTCTTCTTTCAAATAATGCTCACAGAAATGTGCACATTAGGTAAAAAGCACATACGTGAATCCATGCAATAGGGTAAAGTTTGCATAAAAGTGCTCACAATAGTAAAAACTGAACGCAGAAACACATTATAGTAGGGCACATAGCTTGAAAAAATTGAGCAGCTGATGAATCATCATTGAGCTGTTCCTACCCAATCTAAATACATGGTCAGTTCCTTACAAAACATCTGCTTTGAACAACTTCAACATAAAATTGGGACCATGGGACTTCCATTAAAATCCATGGTACTTGGTTGTAGTTGCCTCTAACATTGCTTCAAATTGGTTGTAGGTCCAATACTAACAGCTATTTTAGAGTGCAGTATGACACATATCTACTCAGACATAAGTCTCATTGAGTCCATTCACTTATTCCCTAATATATGAGTTTAGGAGTGCAGTCTTGGGCTCTTCAAAACTGAGTGTGTTGTTATTGTTGTAGTATAGTTTGTTGAACATATGGCAAATCCCTCTAATGTAATGACTACCTCTGGAGCGAATCACTAAACCAGTTTCTGCCCCACTACAATGATTGCTTACATTAGGCCTAGCTTGGTTGAAGTGGCGGCAATAAGAAACAAAACCCAAAGAAATGTAGACAGTTTGAGTTAAGAGTTTTAAAACTATGTGGCATTTTTTTAAGATGACATTTTCTATTCTCAGTTAAAGTGAATGTCACGTTCTTACCAAATTAGAAAGGAAGTAACAAATTACATGAAACGATGTGGATTGAATATCTGAAATAAACATAACCTTTTCAGATAAAAGAAATGAAGAGTATAATTAATTAGTGACCTATTCATTTTTATTTTTTATGTGGCTTGGTTAGCTTGTTAAGAACATAAACAAAACAAACAACCCTTAAAGATATAAAACTAGAGTGCATGAGCACTCCACATCTGTTGAGCTTTTGCCTGAGCAGATCTGGGAGGGTCTTCTCCCCAAAGAAAATGATGCACACAGCATCCGTTTCTGTCAAGGGTTTTTTGGAGCTGGTATGCAGCTTTCCCTGTCAGGAAAAGATACTCTATCTGGACTCTGGGGCTGTCTGTCTCCCTCACTGCCACCTTCCCCTGTCCCAAAGATCAGTTTCTTGTGGAGAGTGAGGCCATGGCAGAGAGGGTCACAAGACTGAGGTGAGCACAGCTCTGCACAAAGAAGAATGCAAGCTCTTGACCTTAATACTAAGAACCTAGGGTCATCCCATGTGGGAAATTAAAATTGGCCAGTACTACTTCATGTGGTAGTGAATTCCATAGTTTAACTCTGCGCTCGTGAAGAAGTATGAGCACAGTACAGAAAAAGAGAAGTACTTCTTCACGAGCGCAGAGTTAAACTATGGAATTCACTACCACATGATGTAGTACTGGCCAATTTGAATGGCTTTTAAGGGAGATTAGACAGATGCATGGAGGAGAAGGCTATCAATGGCTATTAGTCCTGATGGGTATATGCGACCTCTAGTATTAGAGGTCATATGCCTATGTACACTAATTGCTGAGAACCATGACTGGGATGGTGCTGTTGTGCTTATGTCCTACTTCTGGGCTTCCCATTGGGACAGCCATGTGAATAGAATGGACCCTTGGTCAGATCCAGCATGCCTCTTCTTATGTTCTTATGACCTTGCTCCTCTTCATACACATTGAAACAGGGATGGTGGGTTAGCTTTTGCAAGTGCCCTTGCTTGAATGCTCATGACATCCTTAATAAATGCTGCTGGATTACAAACCAAATTTCATGTAATTTAATCTAATCCAGTTGTTTGTCCCCATTGTCTGGTATTCAGAAATATTCTCCTGTAATTTGCATTAACTATCTGCTTGCTGATTTGCATGAATTGAAATTGGGGGAGAGTACCCAGAAGGGTAGGCGGCAGGTTGAACTTGACTTTGGAGAGAAGGTTGGCATAGATGGCTGCTTAGTCATTTCTATGGTTCAGTTTTGTATCGGTATTGTTACGTGATGCAAAATCAGGGAAATGTGAGGAAATAAAAGTCGCTTAAATCTCATCATAATATACAGCTGATGTAGCAGCCAAACATTTAGTACACACTGCAGGCAGTCATATTATTAAACTTAATGGCATCTCTAAGAGGAAGACAAACTCACCGGCTTGAGACTGTAATGAGATAAGCTTGCAGTCTGATCCAGTTGCATGCAAATGGTCTCATCTGAATAAAATTTATGCTTGCATTTTGATTATGCCCTGAAAAGCATGGCAGCTTTCTTCTGTATAATTTCTATAGCTGCTTTCATTTATACTCCTCAAAAATAACAAGCAGGTCACAGAACACACTGAATTTCCATTTTATATTTGCTCTGAAACTCTAATTTTCATCATAGAATATGAACTTCAGCTACTCAACACTAAAAATAAATAAATATTTGAGGTGGTTTGTGTCATTTTGGGAGTTGAATAGAATGGTTTTTGACTTAAACTATAACCGTGCATTTTGAAAGAATAATGAGATGCCAAGGCCTCATATTTTGATGAAAAATGCATTAACGACTTTAATTACATTTTTAATCCAACAATCCATTTAAATGCATATTCTAGATGTTCCTGTGCAAACTGTGCTGTGCAGATTTTGTGTTTTTTCTTAGAAAACTGTCAAGCATGATCCAAATGGCTCTGAAATGACCAAACATGTGGACATCCCTGTACAGGTCTGCACAACTTGTCATCCACCAAGCTGAAGACTGCACACCAGCCATATACACGAGCCCCTGAAAGCCTCAGTAAACTATCATTTTTACTACCTATCTTATGCTTCAAAAACAAGGAGATTACCAAGCATCTGGCTGACCAGAGGTTGTCTGTTAAACAGTCTGTTTATTACATTGTTTGTTTATTACATTTATATACCGCCCCTTAGCGGTTTACAATGATTAAAACAGTGAACATTAAAAACAAATCTACAAAATTAAAAACCATAAAAAGCATAAAAAACAGGCAATATCTATTTAAAACAACTATTCTGGGGTCAATTAAAAAAACTCAGCAAATGCTGTTAAATGCCTGGGAGAAAAGTCTTGACCTGGTGCTGAAAAGATAACAATGTTGGCCCCAGGCAAGCCTCGTCGGGGAGATCATTCCAGAATTGGGGAGGCACCACTGAAAAGGCCCTCTCCCTTGTTGCCATCCTCTGAGCTTCCCTCAGAGCAGGCACCTGGAGGAGGACCTTAGATGTTGAGCACAGTATATGGGTTGGTTATTGCAATATATAACACGGTAGCAGAGAATGGGTAGTCACAAATTGGAGCAAACAAACTCCTTTTCCATTTACCTGGCAATGGAAGAGACATAGAAGAAGGATTATTCACCCACCTTTCTCTGATCAGCGATTTCATTGGCCTGCTTAGAACTGAGTGATTTAGTAGTCCAAGCACAATGAACATATGTACTATCCCAGAAATACAAGTGGGATTTAGGCAATCAATGCTCAGACATTGGAGATCTTCTAATACCCAAAATTAAATCTCTTTTTAAGGGTGCCCTCTGCTATTTGTGGAGGAGTGTCTCCCTAGATCAGGGGTGGGCAATGCACAGCCTGTAGGTTACATGCCCCCCCACCCGGGAAAGTATTTTGGGGGGAGCCAGCAAGGCCCCCAGCATTGCTTACTGCCAGATTCACAGTGATTATGCTAAGAAACAGGGTTCATGCTCCATGCCCGTCCTATTCCCCAGCAGAAATGCCAGCTCTGCAGAGAAACAGGGCACACTAGGAACAAGCAGCCTGATTCTCTGCAGAACTGTGCTCAGCCCAGTCCACCAAACATCTGATGCACCAGAGTCTTAGCACTGAGTTGAAATACAGTTGACAGAATATGGAATATATTCTTAAAAGTGTTATTCTAATTCAGGGCCAAAAGGTAGAGGTAGAGGGGTGTGTGTGTGTGTGTGTGTGTGTGTGTGTGTGTGTGTGTGAGAGAGAGAGAGAGAGAGAGAGAGAGAGGAAGGGAGAGAGAGAGAGAGAGAGAGAGAGAGAGATGTGCCAAATCCTGCCCCCAACTTTTTTGGGGGATTTTCTCTCTCTCTGTGAAAGAAGCATTTTTTTCACAGGGAGGGAGAGAATTCTGGAGAATTTTCACCTTGGGGAAGGGGACACAGTTTCCACATACTTTTTAAGTTTGGGAGGTGGCTTTCTTTTTCTTGAAAAACACCCCCAGCATAAGATTCTTCTCCAGCCCAGCAGCATTTCTTGAATTCTCATGACCTTACCTTCTCCCATAGGCATTCAGAAAGAACTTCTGGGTTGCAGAAGCTTCTTTGCAAACAACAAATGAGACTTTTGGAGCTTTAGAAAAATATTTATCTTGTTTCCTCTGTGTTGTTGCAAGGGAGAACAGAATTTGTCTAAAGAAGAAAGTCATGCAGAAAGGATTGCACTCATGACACTTTTGAAGGGGTGCTTAATCCTCCCCTGAACCATTTTCCTGATTGAAATCACTCCCCATCCCTAGCTGCTATGAGCCCTACTGGAGGAAATGACACACAAGCTACAGGTGCGTTTTCTTTTCCAAAAGCAGTTTGGTGTGTGTGTGTGTTGATCAGGGAAACAAAGCAAGGGAAAGGGTTGAATTCTCCCTCCCTCATCCAATTCAGACAGCCACACCACTCTTTTACTTTAAAGGAGGATTGTCTCTTCCCATATATACCTGCTCAGGCCCTAAAATCATATTCTGTGGTCTTTGTCTGGGAGCCCAAGCCAAAGGAAGTGAGATGGGTGGCTACTAAGAAGAAGGGCCTTTCTGCTGTGGCAGCCCTGTTGTAGAATGAGCTTCCCAGGGAGACTCGCATGATGCCTGCATTGTGCTCTTTTTGGTACTAGGTGAAAATCTTTTTTTATTTTCCTAGGCATTTTAATCTTTCAGTTTCTGTTGTTTTTAAATATGTATCTGTATTTTAAATCTCTGCACTGATGCTAGGTTTTATTTTGGTTTTTATTTTATTTTTATTTTACCTTGTGGTTTAAATCTTGTAAACTACAAGTTTATATTGTATTTTATCATGTTGTGTTTGATGGTTTTAAGTGTTGTGAACTGCCCAGAGAGCTTTGGCTGTTGGGTGGTATAGTGTAATAAATAAATAAATTGGGAGAACTAATCGTAGATCTCCCATATCATGCTTGTTTTAACACATGTACTGAAAAAGTAAGGAAAGCTAAATATGTTTTAAGTACCTCACTCATTCAACTCCCTTATTGCTTCTTTAAGTCACATGAATAAATGCTATGGTGTTTAGTAAATTTGGGGGCTGTGCAGGTTTGAGGCCTACTGAGGCAAGGTGTTAAAGGGCCTGGGCTTGTGTGGTGCGTAGGTCGAGAAATAATGAGACAGACAACAATAGCTGGGTTTAAACAGGGCCACATTTATTTAACGATCTGCAAAGGGGTGGAAATCCTATCAGGCATCCAGTATGGCCTGCTTGCAGGCCGTTCAGGTCGGGTGAGCCATTCGTAGCCCGTGGGCAAGCGCTGGACCATTCACCTTCCCATGGGCCTGCCCCTTGTGGGGTAGGGAGACCTTCCTTTGTCATGCCCTAACTCAGGCCACCCGGCTCAGAGTCGGTGAGTAAGGTTGGCCCCGAAGTTAAGCCTTATCTCCCAGGCAGGCCATGGGGCTCAAAGCTGGGAGCCTCAGATCTTACCAGTCACTTTGAACAGCGCCTGTGAATGCTCACCAATTCGCAATCCTTCTGGATGCCCGTACCTAGCGCCAAATAAAATGTGCCCAAATTGAAACAAATTAACCTATTTATTACTCCCAAGCTGTCTTACAGTGTGGAGTAGGTGAAAAAAACTTATGCAGAAATCAGTACACGAGTAAAAAATTCCTACTCTGCCCCAAATGGCAACACTGTCTATATGGAGGGAGCCATGCAGCAAAGAGCAAGCTGAGAGGGGCGAGTCTTTCTCTTAAGACTTCTTAGTCCCCTCCCAGTCTCGTGGCCCTGAGGTGCCCAGCCAATGGCAAGCATGCACGTCTCATCCGCAAAGGCCTCCCCATGCCCAGGCTATGCTGGACATGGCAGAATGGCACTTCTGTTGGAAGAAGGTATCCCTGAGAGAAGTAGTTTCATTTCTCAAGTTAAGTTTCATTTCTTCAATACTGAAACAGTACCTTCAGTTTTGGGAAGAGAGGGGAGGAAAGGGGAGAACCAGCCAGAGAGAAAATGCCAGAGAAAGACCAGAGCATAAAGAAGGAGCAGAAAGATGCAGCTTAGGGTAAAGGAACTTGCATTTTTGCAACTTTTGTTTTCTTTTAATTCCTTTTGTATCACTCAGCTCTATTGACTAAATACCTTTATTGTAATTTGGTTGTTTTACTTTACTAGTAAACTGTTGTGTTAAATCTAAAGTGTCTGGAGTGTCATTCGCCCCGTGTCTACAGCTTAAACCACATGTTACTGGGAAGGGGAAGGTAAAAAGACTCTTAAGGAGGCAAGAAATCTTTAAGGAGTTGCTCAGGGGGTCCAGGTCGTATATGGAATCTTGACAGGGGCCCACATTTTCAATTATTACAAAGATGCCATTATTCCCCCTCCAATGTTTGGGGTTTTCAGAATGTCTTCTAACTGCATCTCAACACTGAAAAATATATAATGCCAAATTATATGCAATATTGTAATTAAAAGAAAGCAAAGTAGTGTTAAAATGGAAATTTTATATATTGTAATAAATTCAGTTGTTATTACATTAAAATCAACAAGAAGTATAAGATGGGACAAGGGAAATTATGAATTATTTATTGACTGGTTTGTGAGAAACCTTCCATTTCAACTAATCTTTCAAAGTAAATAAATTGGTACACTGCTGTATACCAATAACAAATCAGAATAAATAATGTGTCAAGGAGATGCAAGAAGGATGTGTTGATTTAGCTGTCTTAACTATGCTGAGAGATCACTTTTACTGATCTCGTGAGAGCGAGAGAGAGAGAGAGAGAGAGCTAGAGAACAGAGGACAAAAACAGCATACATAACAAGTCATATACATAGAAATGAAGATATACTGGATGTCAGCAGAAAATAAAGCAACAGGAAAATGCCAAATAAGTAAAATAAAAAGGATTAAACTATGTTGGATACAGAAAAGTTGGGATCTGCCCATTGTGTGTGTTTTTAAGTACCAGGTACACTTTAAATATTAGTACTGCTAGTAAAATTTATATCGTTCATCTGCAAATACACACACACATATATTTAAAAGACAAGTAAAAATGCAACATAAAATGTTCTTTGTAGAAGAGAAAAAATAAAAAAAAATCTACAACTGAAAACAACAACAGTCAAACCTAAAATTTGTTTAAAACACACATTTGTTTATGAGCATCATCAGACAGGGGAAATTTGCAATTCCCTACAGTCGCATCTCTGCCCCCACTCCTGTCCTACAATACTCCCTCTTTCTTCCTGGAGAAGAAAGAGGAAGTAAACAAAGACCACATGGCCAATTCAGGGGCTGTTTTTATTACACAGCTTTTCCTGCACACAGCAGGAAATGGCTGTACATTCCATTTCCTAAAAAAAAAAAAGTTGGATTAAAAGGGGTCCTCTCTCTCTCTCTCTCTCTCTCTCTCATTTCTGATTATGAACAGGACATGTTTACATGAATTGCAAAATTCTCATACACTCCAAGGGCTCCTCTAAATGAGCTATTTATAACACGCTCATGACTGGCCACTCAGGGAAGTTTCATGGTCAATTTCATGATCCAGTGCCTCTCTTGTTCTTTCTGTGGTTCAACTGGAAATGGAAAAAACTAGTAACAAAAAAACCCCTACCTTTCTATTTCAGCATGTAAAGAGGAAATCAGAGATAAGAGGCAGATCAGCAATATCTTGTGGCTGTATAAATGAAACATATAGAACTTTACTGCTTTAAAACGGTTTATAACAGTAGTGACAGTAGACCCAGGACACACTCCATATACAGGTCTCAAACCGTTTTCAAAGTGCCATATCCTTCTAGTGAAGATCTGGCCCTGGCTAAAGGTGAAAAAGGGGAGGTGTGAGGGAAGTGTGTGTAAAGGGAGCACATCATGAGTGTGGGATGAAAATGGAAGCCAGAAAGCTATGGTAAACAAACTTAAGTATACAAGCTTAATTGATTGTGTGCACTTGATGTGCACCACCACCAGCCAGATTCTTTTTCAGTGGTACCATCAAAGTTTGAAAGATGTGCATCTGAACTATATAATCCCATGGCACTTGAATGCTGTTACAAAGGACTTTTAATTTAACATCATTTTTCTAATTTATTCATTGATGGCAGATGTTGATTTGATGTGGTGTGATGTTAAAATTGGAGCACGATTATTTATCTACTTTTATAATGTGCAAAATTTTTAGCTTTACCTATCTGTGAGAGATGGGAACAGAGTCATTAAAAAAACTTGTCTAGGTTGGCTGTGCAATCCAATGCTAATGCCATTATAACAGAAAATTTTAACAACATTGCCATTTAGAGTGCTGTAACAGAAATGCAATATTCTTCCAGGAATGCATTTGCCTTTGGCGTGGTAGTGAAAAAGACAGAGGAGCTCAGAACCACTATTTTATCTTTATCTGACAGTTCTTGGATAAAAGTCAGCAATAATACCAAGTAAACCAGGACATTGGTGGAAAACAATATGCAATAAGTAATCATTTATAGAATGGTAATAATAGATTTGCAGTTCATTTTATTCTGGAGGAACACATGCAAGAAAGTACATATCATATCCAAAACTTTCAAAAGAAAATGTCACTTTAATTTTAAAAAATAAACTAATAAAAAGCATAGCAGTGGCTACAAAGCAAATATTTAGAAATTCTGAAGTACGGGACACATTAAAAATGTGGTATATTATGAACTTGCTGTAGTTCTGGCTGAACTTTTGTATATATTTAAAATAATATCTTAACCTGGTTGGAATTATGTTGTATGAATCATTTGAGTATTGGGGTCAAAGTAAAGCATGCATTAAAGGCTCTTCTAGATTGTTCTTAAGTGCAATAAAATATGCAGCTCTTACTTAGCTACAGTGGACCATTTTAAAGATTTTCTATACAGTGCTGTTAATCCATTGTATCTAGTTTCAGTTTCATCACAGAATTAAGATCCAAGCACAACACAAAGCATGTTTTCTTTCCTGCTTTTCCATTATATAACCTCTAGGTATAGTGTAATAGCACAATTACACAAGTGGATAAAGTGTTTTCTTTCACGTTCAAAAAATAATACCACATTTTTGTCTGTTCTAAAAAACCCAAAACTGTAGTTTAAAAACAGAAGTGATACTTGAGGGTCATTACATCATCTAAAGCACCCATAAACAACTCCAAGTAGGGAATGACAATCACACAATAAATGCCTCTTGTAGAAAAGCTCTAAAATAAATGCCATTCTTTTTCAAAGTAGCCTTTTTGTTGTCAGGAAATTGTATGATATCAGCATTCACTGCACATTCTGTTGCTATTTTTCCACTCAATGAAGGCTTTTATTGCAATTCTGAGCACTGTAGGAACTGCAATTGCATGGATTTTAAAGATGTCTATTTTAGAGTACTTTTGGAGGTTAACTACAAACTACTGTGTAAACATGCATTTGATGAGATAACTCAAATACAGGGGTGGGGCACTTGTAGGCCAAGATCATTGGATTGGGGAAGGTGGTTGTTAAAGATATTTTCCTCCATATTCACTTTCTTCACAACATGCAGCCGGCCCTTGAGCTGGTGTCAAGAGCTAGCAAGCGCCTGCCAAGGGCCCACACACCAGCAGAGGGCGTACTGACAAGCGCCCATTTAGTCTAGCATTCTGTTCACACAGTGACCAACCAGTTGTCGGTGGGGAACCCATATGAGTCCATTAACAACCTTCTACTTGTGTCCCTCAGCAATTGATGTACATAGGCACACCATCTCTGATATCGGAGGTAGTATATAGCCATCATGACTAGTAGCCATTGACAGCCATATCCTCCTAAAATTTGTCCAATCCCCTTTTAAAGCCATGCTTGTTCACCCTCCTCTCGCTTTGACCCCGGAAATAACAGTACTGTATCGGAGGGGCAGTAGATACAAATTTCTATTTTTTCATTGTCTCTCTGGCTGGCAAGCAAGCAGAAAGTAGCAATGATGACACAGAGGATGAGCAGCAACAGGAACTGGTGACAATGTTAGTCTCAGTTAGTCTCACTGAGGGAGAGCCCCCCCCCACAGAGGCTGTCTCACCCAAGGGCCCTTCAAAACGTGGAGCTGGCACTGACACCATGCATAATTTTACACACCTCTATGACATCCCCTTGACCTGGAAGTCCTACATAGGTTCTGAGATACAATCCTACAAAGCAATCCCACCCACATCTTTTCGTCTCCGTTGCCATTATCATTCCATAAATCATTTACAACATTACCTAGCAGAGGGTGAGCTTACCTTGCTACGAAGAGTTGCTTCATAAATGTATATAAACTGGACTTGTGAAATTGCAGAAGAATACAACTATTGATTAATTGATTGTTACATGAAAATAAATGAAATATATAATCATTCAAATATGCTTTTAAACCCTCATTTTTATTTTTGCAATTTAAAGCTAAGGCTATGTTTTATAGTTGAATTTATATGTGGCTATGTTTTATAGTTGAATTTTAAATTTGAACCCTCGGTACCATGAGAAAAGCACATATTCTCTGGCGTGGTGTTTTTTGTTTTTTTAAAGTGCAATATGTGGTTCATTATGGAATGTCTTCTTTAGTCCTTGACACCTCCATCCATAGAAATCCTAAATTTCAGAATAGATTTCAGTATAGATTGGTCTAACCACATTCATACACTGTTGCCTGATGGCATTCTAGTAGCATGTAGAGTGAATGAAAATGTAGCAAACAGAGAGTTGAAAGTCCAATCTTCTGAGTTCCAGTGAAAAACAACAGATGGCACAAAATCAGTGACCCAACATAGTAGCAACTGCCATTAAGTCAATTGTCACACTATATTTATTTTCACCTTGCTTGGTGCCCTCTTTCCATAGGTTTGGCAAATCCTTTGCCTTCACGAAACCATTTATTTAATTCTTGTCCTTCCTTGAGCCAAGTTGATCTCTGATGAAAATACACACACTTCTATAGAAAACAAATCTATTGGGTCTGTCAGCCAACTCTCAGAAGTGTATCAAAATCAAATGCGCACCTCAGCCACTGATTGGATTTATGTCATGACATAGTTGACAACAGTGCTTGAGTACTTTGAATATTACTCCAGGAGCTTAATTTCTACTCTAGTTCCCAAATTTCTGAACTGCATCTGTGGTTGCCTTACAGAATCATATTTTGTAAAAATAAAATAAAAATCCAAACCTAACTATGCAGCCATAAAAGATGCAGATGTGCTAAAATATGCCCAAATATTGACCCACAATATATTATATGTTCTATATTCAGTTCATCCTTCATTATTTTAGCATTTCCATTTAATGAGCTGCAAAAAACAAAACAAAAACAATACACACACACACACACATTCAGAATCCATTCATAGTCATTAGAGGGGGAAATCTCTTTCTCCCACCCCAATTCATGCCTAAAAAGTTGGATTGCATTTTTGTTTATTTTAATAAAAAATATATTATCAGTTGTACCCCCTTCTTTGGCAGTCCCACACATAATCAGTTCAAATTTATGTGCTTTGAAAATACTAATATAGTATTCAGCTGAGTGCCACTAGATATAGAGATCACTTCTAAGTTTGAATGCTAAAGGAATACATTTCAAAGTGGGTGTTATTATAGCTATAGCTTCTTAATTTAAGCAATTTAACACATGGATGGCATTTTAAACCTGTCTAAACAGTAAGGTACCTCCAGTATGTTAACTGTACTGCTAGCACAGATTTTGCTAGCTAACATTTTTCTCCCATGGCATTGTCATGTACAAAGGGGCAAGGAACCGGGGGTGGGGGGGGGAGAGAGAGAGAGAGAGAGAGAGAGAGAGAGAGAGAGAGAGAGAGAGAGAGAGAGAAAATAAGAAAAGGCAGAATTTATATTTTATTGGAATCCTTGTATTGCATAATATAAGTGACTGACACATCCACATAACTTCACAGCAAGGATCTCATAATCAGGCATTGCAGAACTAGTTCAGACATTGCTTCTTGAATTTATGGAAGTCCTAGAAGTCTCTCAGTCTTCAATGCACCTTTTCAAACACTAGAATCATAAAGATGGAGGGAGCTTTGAAGGCTCTCTATTCCAACCCCCTGCTTGATACAGGAAATCCAGAACTAGAGCATCTCCATCAGATGGTTGTCCAGCCTGTGCTTGAAGAACTCCAGAAAGGAAGAAGCCACCACCCCTTTGGGTAACTGGTCCTACTGTCAAATCCTCTTGCCATCAAGGAATTCCCCCTAATGTCAACTGAAATCTACACCCCTATATGTTAAGTCCATTAGTTCTAGTCCTTCCCTCTTGGGCATCTGAGAACAAGTATTTCACCTTTTCTACGTGATAGCCCTTGAGGTATTTGAAGAGTGCTACCCAGTTCCTCCAACAATAATGGAAAGTAATTATAATTAATAATAATTGCATTTATATCCTGCCTTTTTCCCTCCAAGGAACCCAAGGCACAATACATAATCCTCCTCCTCCTCCTCCGCTCCATTTTATGTAATGCAGCAGAGATAATCCATACATTCCCAGCTCGTCTGTATTACATTGCTCACACAAATGGAGATGCCAGGGGAACTCCATGCATGAAAAAGCAGCCCCTTGTAACATCTGAACATATTCTGATTTAAATTTTCATATCTTAAGGTTAATGCTCCTTTTCATTCTCCTATTCAATATTAACTGAGAAATAGAAAGCACCACAGCATGCAAATAGCAACTTGGACATGAACGATACTGGATGGTGTTTAAAATATTTGATTTCCCCTAGGATTGTTTTCTCTGACTGCTAGCCTGTGTAATATTTCATTTGTATTATGTTTTTTTCTAGAATAATACATCTTAGATGCATATCTAAATGTATATACTGATGTGTTCATTATTTTATTTATTTTACACATGATCCCCAGAGCAGGTCACAACAGGATAAATAGCAATATAAAAGAATACAGCCATACAATGTAAAAAGACTAGCAAGTAAAAACAGCAAATTCACACTCAGAATTTTAGAAAGGCTAGGGGAACAAAAAGATCTTATCCTAGTTTAACATTCAGGGAACTACCACTAAAAAGACCTGCTCTCTGGTCACCACCTGCTTCAGCTCAGGTGGGATACTAAATTAATCAACATAAGAATAGATACATATACTACTTCTACGCTGCAAAGTATCTAGGTCCATGTGGACACTCATGACATCCCTAGCTCAGACTTTCCCTTAATTACACTTGTGCCACGCAACTCAAATTGAAGGCAATGTCTTATCTACAGGAACACAGAAAGAACTGTATTTGTGTGGGATGATGTTCAAACTGCAGCCTGTGTGTACTCTGCTGACATCTTGATATAGGAATATAATGAAATTCACAACAGTGAATGTATTACTATTACAAATCATGTTATCTGATCCAGAGACTGACTGATGGAAGTATCTCACCTTCATTATTTTCAGATGAATCTGGGGATATGTATATTTGCATCAGCATGCAATAAGAAGGCAATACTCCATTTCCTTTTCACTCAACCCTGAAATCTGGATGTATAGAGCTGAAGGATCTCCCTAAGCATTCAGATACCAGCCCTTTTCATGTGATTACACTCATGTGAAGGGAAGAATGGCCTCACCACTACTCTCATGTCCTCACTGGTGTTGCCCTCCCACCTATGCACTGTGTGTGTGGTGGTAGTGGTTGTGCTGAAATTGGGAGTCTTCTGTATGTGTATAACCTTCCCACACGGTTTAGCACCCTGTGCAATTGGGGTTCTAAATGACATGGGAAGCTTATGTGTTTAGAGCTGGCTCCTTGCTTCAGAACTTAGTCCCCAGTGTATGGATGGCAAGGTCAGCGATGATGTGACTATAAGGATAGGGCCAGCAAGTGCAACCCTTTACTCTCCCCTCATGTGTGAGAGGAGAACACCTGAAAGAAGCTGCACCTTGAGGGGTGACCAGTATTTCTAATCCTACAAACCGACTATTGTTGTGTTAAGGGGTACTCTCTTTCATCTCTCCTGACTCTGTTATGTAATAACTTACTTAAACTGTAGGTCCTTACACTAGGGAAAACTTTTTGCTCTGAACCTATTGGCCCATGGGAAAAATCAACTGGGGGCCACAGTCAATGTTAAACAATGTCAGAGCCAAGGGTAGGTGGACTTTGCCACATCAAGAGATTGCATAGCTCTTTCTCTCAGTGTGGCATTCTCTCCCCATCATCTTTCTCTAACACACAAAACATAAGAGGAAGTGATTCCCAGAGTGGTAGCCCAGGGAGCAAGAGTGGCCCTGCAGCATCTGGAGAGCCAGATGCTAGTGTGACCATATTTTGGAAACCAAAAAAGAGCACACCCCAACATGGCCGGCCCCCAAGGAGGCATGGCCACCCCAACATGGCCTTGGTCTCATGTCTGATTCCACAGCTCATAATTAAGACAAACCTGTTCTACATATTATGTTAATGTTAAAATCACTGAAATAAAGAACAAGTGAGATATTCAATGAATTAATGAAGTGGGAGAATGCCAAGGTTCGATTTGTGTCTTTTCTGAAAGGGATTGGAGTAAGAGACTTGGTAAGACTACAACTCTTCCACTTAATTTAGGGAGATTTTTTTTTAAAGAAAAGCCACCTTTTTGCTGCCATCAGGGGGAGCTTTTGAGATCATTCACGAAATATATATATATATATATATATATATATATATATATGCAAAACCCCAAAACGTCTTGTCTCAGAAACACATCCACAAACAAGCAAGCATTCCGAATCTTACCTGTGGCTACAACTCAGTTTAAGGAAGGAAAGGGACAGTTAAAATCTTAAGGACAATCTGTTATTTGAGGGGGCGGGGATATTTATTTATTTATTTTAAAAATATCAGCCTTAAAACATCTGTGCTCAGTTTAGTGCTTTTGAATTTAAAAAAAAGAAAAGGTTTTTTCCCCTCCTGCTTCTTTTTGGAGGGCGATGGTGGAAGAATCAGAATCTCCCTAACATACAGTCCCCATCCTAGCACCCTTGCCTGGCTCATTTTGTCCCAGCTCCTGGAAGGACAAACTTTTTTAACTTCCTGATGATCTCATGGGAACACTTGGATGCAATGTTTCACTGCACTATCAGAGGGGGGGGGCACAAAAGGGGGAGCCTGGTTGATGATTGCATAACTTTTTTTTAGGAAATAAAAAGAAGAAAAGAGAAGAAAGGAAGTGAAAGACCTAGCCAAATTACTCCAACCAGTGTAGCTCTCCCTGTGCCCCCCTGAAAGTGATTGATTAGTCATGACCTATGAAGTTTGGGAGGAATTTCACCCCCATGCCTAGATTGACAGTTTCTTGTTTACTCAGCATCTTTAAGGGGACTCCCCCTCTTTTTCTTTCATTTAACCAGAGAAGAAAGGAGGAGAAAGGGGGTTGTGGGATTAGAGCATCTTTTGGGAAGGGGGTGGGAACCTCCTGTGCCTGATTCTCTTTGCATGACTGACAAGGCATTGTGGGCTCTCATCTGATACCTTGTCAGACATGCAGGTGCCACTTCCTTATGATAGGAAAAGTAAGTAAGCCTGCAAGGTCAAGAAGTATGGTGTGGGGGTGCTGCTGTGGTGGGGAGATGTGAGTTGCAATGTGGCACAGCCATGCACAAGGGTGGGGGGTGAATGAGCATGCAAGCAGGTGGTTGCTGCTGTTGCTACTGCTTGGTTCGTCCAGCTGTCTGAATGGCCATCCATGCAGACAGCTAGCAGAACCAAATAGCAGCACTGGCCCTGTTTCCCCAGACCTATTTAACCCCCCCCCCCAAAAAAAAACACCACAAGACCCACCCACCGCACCAGGCAAATGCCCAAACCTGGAGAAATCCGGGCAAGTCCAGACACATGGTCACCATACCAGTTGCCAATGAATGTCACATGAATTCAGTCCATGTGCCACCACAAATTGCCTATTCCAGTTCTAGGATATTACAGGGCCAGTGACAACGATGGCCCTGTATCAGAATCTTTGTTCTGAATGAGATCATATTTTGCCCTTAAAGCTGGTCTAACAATCATTTTAATGTTTATGTTAATCCTTCTATGTATTTTTGAGATGGTACACAGGTGTTCACTAAGCCATTCATTATTATATATTAATTCATGATGTTTCTGTTCAATAGTTACCCTTCTGAAGTAATACTGGAATGTCAGTAAAGTAACATATGAATAAAAGGTACAGATATAAATAGAACAGGATTATGGCTATATATCCATCTATCCTCAAATAATAAAAGCATAAAGGCCAGGTGAAGAACTTATTATTTTCCCAGCATTTTAAGATCATACTCTTTTAGCTCTGCTGTTTTAAATCTGTATTTTTAATCTCTGAATTGTTGCTCAGTTTTATTTTGGTTGTAGTTTTATATTGTGGTTTAAAGCGTCCATATTTCATTTTTTTATGCTGTAACTTGTGTTTTTAATTTCTGTGACCCTCCCAGAGAGCTTTGGCTATTGGGCATTATAGAAATGAAATGAAATAAATAAATGTTAAAATAAAGCAAGATAAGAAAATTATGAGCACATTTAAAAGTTATAAGAAGTTAACATCCCAATCTCAATCTCAAATCCTAAACACTTTTTTTGGTGAACTTGTACATAATGTGTTAAGATCAAGGTACAAATGTTAGCAATGATGTACAAAAACTAGGTTAGTTTTGATAGGAAGATACTGTTGACAGTTTATTTAGAAGTATTTTTTGCATGAACCAGCTCATCAAGAAGATAAAGCTATTCAGGTCATTAAACTCTTTGTTTATGGAAAAGCAGATGCTATCCCCTGTAGATCATTGAACTCTACAATGAAATATTCATGAAAGAGAAGGTGTTGTTTATTATTAATAATCCTGCTGCTCACTATGGAAATAAGGAATACATTTCATTATAGCACTCCGGAAGGCATAGCAACTTTTAGGGTGTCTTTCGCTTGGAACTTTGGATTAGTTAAAAAATTTTAATGAATAAGCTATACCTCAGCATGTGAATCTCAGCATAGAAAAGGGATATTATATATGTTGCAATACGATGCAATACAACAAAATAGTCATTTCACACCTCCAATAGCACAGCTGTGTTAAAAATGTACGCATTAATGGGGAAATGCTTGGGGATACATATCACAAAGATTAAACACCTCAGCAGTATTGCTAAACCTGCTCCATCAAAATGCCCTTACTGCCTCCTAGGCCTTAGCTAGACCTAAGGTTTATCCCAGGATCATCCTGGGGTCATTCCTGTTCATGTAAATGACACACAGGCTATCCTGGGAACAGGCAGGGATGACCCCGGGATGATCCCGGGATAAACCTTAGGTCTAGCTAAGGCCCTAGTGTGGATTATAGCTCAAACCAGAGATGAGGAACTTCTGGAACTTGGGCCTAATAAATAATTATCCCCTGGCCCAGCCCCCTCTGCCATGAAAGGATAAGTTCTTACATCCAATCAGCAGCTGATTGGAGGTAAAGAGCTTTTCCCTGTGGGGGCAGAAGCTGTGGTGTGTTTCAAACTTGCTTCCTTCTCCGCCTTGTCAGAGGCTTGTCCTTCTTACTTGTGCACAGATATACCAAGGATTGACCTGTTTATTTGTGACATGGTTCTCATGCTGACTTGTGAGTAGACATATTCATTTCCCCAAATCCATACAAATTCACATTTCCACAAATTCGTACTTGCAAAAATACATAAATCCCCGAAAACACTCAAATCCCCCCCCCAAAAAATGTGCACCCTCCCCCAATGTATATTTTCGGCTGGTTTTTTTTATTGTACATATTTTTCCACAAGTAAATTTACATAATATTCCAGAAAGTTTTTTTAAAAAAGGTCCCTAAGTCGATAAAATCTGTGACTTGGGAAAAGCTGTTGCACTGCAGAATTCATGGGCCAGATACATAGAAATCCAAATTCATTTGATTCCATTGCAGATTCCTCCAACATCCCTACTTCCTACTATGAATGAGTAATAATGAATGGGGGGGAGTTATATCTTTTAGCCCTACCCCCTTTTGCCTGTGGCCCAGGCCACCACAGGAATACATCCCCAAGAGCTTCTCTGAAATGGAATTTGGCCCTCAGGCTGAAAGAAGTTAATCATCCCTGACCTAAATATTTGACTTAAAATGGAGCTCCATACTGCTCTATTATATCGTACAGCACAGTTAAGCAAGACATGTCAACTTAAATCTGAAAATACAATCACACAATATACTTCAGTGCACTTCAGATTATCGTTACACAATCCATCACTCAGTTACAACAACCCTCAGCCACAAAATATATTGCAGGCAGAGACTGCTCAAGGAGGCATTCACACTTAGGGATTGGACAAGGTTTTTAAGCTCCTATTAGTGGCCAGTTCCTATTTGCTGGCCTTTCCCACTCTTTGGAAAAGAGCTCAATGGAGTTTTGCCAGCTCGTCCCCCAGAGTCCAGTTCGTGCATCCATGAAACACACCAAGATGGGCAGGCTCACAGTTTTCCATTTATTTGTTGCTGTTGTTTAAAAAATGTGTCAATTGTGATTTTGGCAAAATTGTGGGTGTTGATATTTTTTTAAAAAACCACAATTAGCACAAAACAGCAGCCATAAATAGCACAATAACACATTTTGGTGCAAATTGCTTTTATTTATAGCTGCAATTTTGTGTAAATTGCAATGTCTGTAAATATTTGCACCCACAGTTTTGCAAAAATCACAGCTTGTGGATGGGGGGGGGGGAGAGGCAGCGAAGTTCCCAAGCTTTAAGAAGTGTCCCACCGTTTGACTCGCAAATGTGCTGCAGGGATCTGTTGAGCCAAGAATGAACAGGATTATCCAGTGACAGACAACTCTATCCTGCTTGCAATTACTCTTTGAAGAGAGGAAGGGGTAAAGTTGCTTCGTCATCTGGCTAATAGGGAAGAGTGCCACTCAACTGATTTCTTAAGGAAAGCCAACAGAAGCTAGGAAGCACCTAGTTTGGAATGACTCATCCTTTAGCAACAATGGTACAGATCAAAGATCATCAAAATAAGGGCAGGGTAGGACTTGAACGATAGATTCAGGTTATTATTCCAAACTATTTTGGCTGATGGGTATTAAATAAAAATAAAAATAACTATTGATGAAGATGGTCAAATCCTCCTCTACAATCGAATCTTATAATGGTTGTGTTATTCAATGGAAAGAAATGTCTGCTCTTACATGTAAGAAAAGATCCCTATGTTTCAATAGCAGCTTTCATTCACAATGCAAATTGCAGAGGCATGGGCCAAATCTAGATTGTCACTGCAGGCCCATTACCTCCATGCTAGGGCCTTGATTTGAATTGAGTCCTCTAAGCCTACTCATTTGAGTATGAGAAAAAGCATTTAGAAGATAGTGACATCTTTAAAATAATGTGTAGTTTGATCCTCAGCATAAAATATGTATGGGAGAAGGGGGCTGTCATTTTTCACTAAAATGTATGCAAATTCAGCCACTAATGGCAGAATTTTCCTCTGGCTGTGTGGCTTAGGTCCCCCCCCCCGCCCCATGTGACTGAATTTTTCACATCAAAATAGTATTCCTTGCATGCAAAAGCAAAATTGCTTCAAAGTAGACAAACTATTTATGTAGTGGTCAAATATAATAGCATAGCAACAACATAAGAAGTAAATTTCAAGCAGAATTCAAATACAAAAAAATCAACAGCATTTATCAGTTTTCATGCCTTGAAATGAATAGCTTAGGAAGCAATTTGAAGAAAAGATCAGGTAAATTCAATTCTAAGCGAGGTTAGCACTTGAATTGTTCCAATCCCAGAGGATATTAATTGCTTTGTGAAACCTTGTAAAAACATCATTAAAAGTTTGTTTGGGTTACACAAGAGAGCTCATGTGACCTCACTTTTCCAAACTAGATATGCTGCTGAATATTAAATGAACAGAAAACCATTGAAACTATGTGGTTAGATCCTTATCTAATAGTTAAAGACACAGCAAAGAAAAAAAACTTTATTCTCTATGGAGAGTTGTCAGTGGGATTAGCTCCAACAGATTCTTCAAAGGGTTTTGAACACCATATGGCCAGCCACAAACCTGAAACATCCTCGAGGAACTGCAGAAAGCTAGTATTCCCTAAATTAAACTATCAATGACCAGATACAAAAGAGGGTAGAGCTCCTGCAGCTTTAACTGTTGTGATGAAGAGGGGAATTTCACCAGGTGCTGCATGCATACAAATGACATCTGCTGAAATTCCCTTTTCTATGCAACTGTTAAAGACACAGGAGCTCTGACCTCCTTTTCATATGGTCACCCTACTTGTGACCCTCCAGATGTTTTCACTTCCAACTTTCAACATCGTCACCATTGACTTTGAAGGCTAGGATGGAATTTGTAGGCCAAACATCTTGAGGGCCACACGTCATCCACCTCTGTATTAACATGTGCCCACATTGCAGCCAAATAATAGCCACAGTAGACAAATTCATGGAGGATAAAGCATCAGAGGCTCTATGCCTGTTAATACCATCAGGTAGCTGAGGAACATGAGCCATTGCGCTCATGTCCTTCTTATGCACTTCTCATAGGCATCTGACTGGTCACTGTGGGAACAGAATACTAGGGACAAAGGCCTCATTCCATGTGCATGACAACCTTGTTAGTTCTGGTGTCAATTCTACAAAGAGTTCTTGTTCAAATATTTTTTATGTTCCGTGAAAATAATGACTTACACTTGTAGACTTTGGCAAAATTCCTGATACTTTTAATGGATTTGGATGCAAATCTAAATGTAATAATAATAATAATAATAATAATAATAATAATAATTTATTTGTTACCCGTCTCTCCCTCTGGATCGAGGCGGGGTACAACACAAATAAAAACACCATAAAATGCATACAACTAATTCAAACGTTTAAAACCAGTGCATCATTAAAAGCATGGAAATAATATTGGGGGGGGGGGAATCTTTCAATGAAGTGATTCAACTGCAATAATAATTACAACATCACAGATGTGTCCAGATTTTTAAATTCCTAAAGCTACAACACTAGTCTATAGAAATATTTGTATCCCAAAACTATCATGCAAAAAGCTGTTTCTTGCTTGATTTCTTTAGCATCCTATTATTTAGCAAAACAACAGACCACACATGCAACAAACAGAATTATTAAGATTAGCAGGAGATGCCTGCTTCAGAAAGCAATTGTTGTTTATTCATTCAGTCGCTTCCGACTCTTTGTGACTTCATGGACCAGCCCATGCCAGAGCTTTCTGTCGGCCGTCACCACCCCTAGCTCCCCCAAGGACAAGTCTGTCACCTCCAGAATATCATCCATCCATCTTGCCCTTGGTCGGCCCCTCTTCCTTTTGCCTTCCACTTTCCCTAGCATCAGCAATTAATCCTCAGCAAAAAAAAAAAAATCTTTTGAAACCACGTAATTATAGCATTCGTGGAAGCATTTTAACAAATTTGCTGCATTCTGTCAGTCATTTTGAGCTGAAACTCCACTATTTTTCTGGTTATCAAAAAGAGGTGCTGGTGGTGAGGAGGAAAACGAAGATGCTTAATACACTGTGATTAGGGAACTGGAAAGCTGTCTTTTCTGCTAGATGAAAGAGTAGCCTGCTGTTCTAGACAATTGACGTTATTGAATTTCCTGTAGATGCTAATAAGTACAGAGTAAGAGTGAACAAAAGCAACATGTTGATATGCAAAAAAGGAGGAGGGATTCATCCCTGATATTACATACGGGGTAGCCAAGAATAGAGGAATATATACTAATCATGATTAGAATGCTATTAAATAGCTGAACACATAACAAAAACTTAAGCATGTATAGTTTCCAGGTGCACACTGATTGCTATTATGTATTTAGCCTAATTAATATCTTCACTCTTATTTTTTTTCCTAATCTCTCATTTGTAACTTTGGAATTTTTTCAGAGGACGTATCTTTCTATATCCCATTTTCAATCACAAAACACATTGGGTTGGATGATTTCAATAGGGCTACTTTAAGTATGGTATATGACTACATTTAGACCTTGAACTTCTGTTATTGCTTTCACTTGTTCATTTTCTCCATAGATAGACAGCTATCAGATATATATGAAAAGCCCTCCAAATAAGTTCCTGAATTATACTTATAGATCTTTACTGTGCAGAAATTCTTCTTTGGGATATGTAAAAAGATGTAAAAGAGAGCCAGTGGTGATGCAATGTGTAGAGTACTGGGTGTGCAACAGATAAGATTTGGATTCACAACCTCATTCAGCCAATAAACTCAAGGGCGTCATCAGATGAGCTTTTTATCACTCGCTCATTATTGCCCACTTACAGATGTTTGTGGGTCCTTTTGATGACGATGTCCGCCTGCCATGTATCTCCCACTCCTTCTTGCCTTCTTTCCATCACAAAATAGACACCAGTAAATCCGTGGTGTTTTTTTTAATGAAATGTGCCAACATTTCTTGCTGTGTGCAGGAAAAGCAGCAGAATATAATTCTCCCAAAGCAGATAAACCATGAGGACAGGATGGAGAATAGGATATGCAGAGGTGACTGTGGGGTTGTGGAAAACTGATGAAGAACAACTTAGGGCCACCTACTTTTTTTGTTTAGAGCAGCCCTTCCCCAACCTGGTGCCCTCCAAAGGTGTTGGACTACAACTCCCATCATTGCAAGTCAGTATGTCCCAAGGTCATACTGACCATTCAATTTCCTTGGTTCTTGAAAAGCAACATATTTGCTTTTAGATTTCCAGTCTCAGCATCTTTATGGGCTCATCAGGATATTCCACTATGAAAGTGGTATGAAAGTGGTATATAAAAGGTAGGAGCCACACTACTGCTTTATAGTGGTATTGAAGTGCATTGCAGGATCTACGCTACTGCTTTATAGTGGTACTGAAGTGCACTGACAAGTGTTGGGGCCCATGACACATCTACATTTAATGAGGTGTTTTATTGTGGTTTTAATTTTTGTGAACCGCCCAGAGAGCTTCGGCTATTGGGCGGTATAAAAATGTAATAAATAAATAAATAAATAAATAAAATCAAGTATGATATAGCACTATGAAAGCAGTATGAAAGTGGTATATTGAATATGTCAGTTGGCCCCAACAGTTGTCAGTGCACTTCAATACCGCTATAAAGCAGTAGTGTGGCTCCTGCTTTTTACACACTGCTTTCATACTACTTTACATACAATATCCTGCTTGATGTAGATGAGCCCTATGTGTGCTATGATTGCCTGCTCTGACTGTCCCTATAGTTTCCTGCAAGGCTCAGCCAGGGAGGCCAGTAAATTAAACCCAGGGGTGGAGGGTGGGATTCCATTTGAGAGCTGGTGCTGTAGAACATGGACCTTCCAGGAATGTTGAAGTTGGATTTCTGACAGACCCAGCCAGGCAATTTTATGGCCTGTTAGTCCCTCTGTTTGGTAGCCTGCAGGAGCACCTGCCACAAGAAGCATATGGCCACATGAGAATTGTTATTATGGTCTGCTACTTTGTTTGTCTTTAAAAGTCTGTGATCCAGATCTCTTCAAAAGGGGGAATAGTGTTATGTTGTTGGAGTCAGTCTAAATTATCTCCAGGTATCCCTTATTCAGTGCCTCAGATCGCAAAGAGATTGAGGATTTCCCCCCAACTCTGTTACCCTTGAAGTTGGAAATAGTTTTTATAACACAAGCAGGAAAACAGTGAATACCGCTTTTAACTTGTTAAACCAATGAAAACATGAAGTCTTAAGATATGAATGGTTTATAAGGAAAAATGCAAAAGAACATCAAATACAGAAGTGAAATGTGAAACATTACTGTTGTTGTTGTTGTTGTTGTTATATTTATTTATATCCTGCCTTTTGCCCAATGCTGGGCCTCAAGGTGTGAGGGAACTGGCTGTCATTTCCGGTTATGACCTTAATGAAGGCCGTGCTCTTTGTGCATGCCCGAAGTCCGAGGCAGACATTCCTACCGAACAGGTTTGAACCGGTTGTGCTATGCTGCCAAGATGCGCACGCAATTCCTTTGTGTAAAAGTGTGGGCGTTTCCTCTGCATGAGGGGCGTGTATAAAAAGCCCCTCCTCCCAGTCCCCAGGGCAGCTGCCCGTGGACTCATCCCGGGCTGCTGTTTCGCTAGCGAATAAAGCTATCTGTTTGGACAAGAACTTTGGTGTGGACTCCAGTTTCTCCGTGTGGGCTCCAGTTTTTTTCCGTAACATTCCTGGCGCCCGAACGTGGGGCCGCTTCCTTCAACAAGGAAACCTCACGGAGTACTGGACAGCCTGCCAGGGAGATTTCCCCCACTCCAGCTTGCCTCCTCGCAGCTCCCCCCCCCAGGCGTCCGCCGACACTCATCGGGAGCGCGCCATCAGCTTGCCTTCGGCTTCGCTGATGCCTGGTGATCTGGAGACGGACCGACCTGAGGGGGCGGCGTGGACGCAGCTGAACCTCTGTGGAAGTTTTGCTACAGATACCTTTCTAACCGGCGCCGGAACTTCAAACAGGCAAGTAACAATGAGCTCTCTGTAATCTGTTTCTGTTCTGTTCAGCCAGCTCCCAGGAGCTGAAGGAGGGGCTGGATCAACCCCTCAGAAGCCGGAATGTTTCTCTCTGTAATCTGTTTCTGTTCTGTTCAGCCGGCTCCCAGGAGCTGAAGGAGGGGCTGGATCAACCCCTCAGAAGCCGGAAGGTTTCTCTGTTTTCTGTTTCTCTGCTGGGCTGGATTTGGGAAAGAGGGTGTTGTCTGTGTAATTGGTGTGTGAATGGCAGCCTGATTTCCATAGTTGGCCGTTGGATCCATCAGTCCTCTGGTGCCATTTGGTGCCTGGAAATTCCGGCAACGTGGGCTGGCAGCGTGTGATTGTGAACCTATTGTTTCACCAACTGACTCCCCCACTACCGATAGCCAGTTGGTTCCCCGTCTACCCACCTGATTTGTCTGTCTGTCTGGTGAATTTAGAAAGTTAGGATGGTGGGAGGTTCTTCCACTCCATTAGATCTCATGGTAGAGCATTTTGCACAAGTTCTTGATACTTCGCAGTGTAATGTTCAAACCATGACTTATAAGTGCCATTGGACTTGGCCGAGCCAAGGCCCCCTTGTGGCCTGGCCGCCACAAGGCACCTTTTCTGAATCCTATATTACCAGAATATATAATTTAGCTATAGTAGAAGGGGGGCCTCTGACTCCAGAAGATATCCCATACATTGAAGGGTGGCTGAAAGTGGCTAAGCTCCCCCCACCATGGGCGAAAAAGATGGTTGAAAAGGCAGCCCTAATAATGATGAACCAGGCGAAGAAAGATAAAAGAATCCAACTCCACCGCCTGAAGCAGCTCACTTACACTGCTTCAAAGGACAAACCAATCATACCTTGTCCTCAGGAAGAACTGCCGCCGCCTTATGTTTCGCCTACGGCGCCCCAGATGAGGCCCCCACCAACAATGCCCACTGTTCAGTTCCGCTACTACAGAAAAGTTGGTGTTGTGTTAAAGTGAAAAAAAAAATTGTCAGTTTATGTTTTCCACCCGGCCCAAGTGAAAAGAGAATGTTTTTTTGTTTCCCTCCTACGGATCCCCCTTGCAGCCTCCTCCTCCCTAGTGTTTTTTTTTTTTGCTTCTCCTATGCTTAGCAGCTAGAGATAAGCAGTTTTGTTTCAGTAAAAGTTTTGTTCTCAGTAGAAGTAGTGAAGAAGATAAGAAGTTGAAACATAGGGGAGGAAGAAAAAGAGAAGAAAAAAAAAAGAAAAAAGGAAAGTGTTTGAAGGTTAGTGTACGTGGCATGGTTTTTGACCAGAAGGAAAAGGGGGGTGAAGAAGCCCTGCCTTGAAAAAGTTAGTGAATGGACAATCTTGCGTCCTCTGCTGACGAAGATTGGAAATACTGAATTGCTATATTTTTGTGTGTGTTTTGAACGTTGTGTTCTGAAAATTGCCCAGTGGCTCTTTTTTTGGGGGGGGGGGCAGAGATATTCTAACTTTGGCCTAATAGAACTTTTGAAATGCTTTGAGCCCTGAGCCTGAGCCCTAAATGCAACTACAATTGAAATCTAAAAGCACCCCTGTGTTCTTGCATCAGTATCCTTTGAAATTAGAAGCCAGAAGAAGAATACAGCTATTGCTTTTTAAAAATGGACTTGTGAAATGATTAAAGCAATTAAAAACTCCAGCTTGCATTACTGTGTTTGCAATACCAGCCTCAAGCGTGCTGTGCCAAAAACGTGGCACAGACCAGTGGAGTACAGTGGAAGAAGCTGACACCTGAACCCCACCTGCCAGTCCAGATATGAGATCAACCTCCTTGTGGACCCAAGGCTTGCCTCATTGAATCCTGCCACGTTGATACCTGAACTACAAAGAAGAAGTTCCAGAGCATGACTTGAAGTCTTGCAACTTGGCACCAAACCTCGCCCAGACCTATACGATGACCTCGAGTTGTTTACTGATGGATCCAGCTACAATTGTACAACAAGCAGCTGAACTCGTAGTATGCACAGAAGCCCTGATGCTTGTTTCAGGCAAAAGACTATATTTACTGATTCAAAATATCACATGGACAGATTTGGAAAGAAAGAAGATTTGTGACTGCCTATAGAGCAGTGACCCATGGAGAATTAACAGTTGATCTGTTAGAAGCCCTGATGTTGCCAAAAGAATTGGCTAATTTGTCTACAAACAGCTGCCATAATTGGAGCTAGCCCATTTCTCAGTATTTGAATCCACCTTATGCAAAAGAAGACTTGGAATTAGCACAATAACTCAAAGTTTTCAAGAACCCAGAAAGATGGGATTTGTTACCCCTGATGTGCCAAGAATCATCATGACCTCCCTGTTTAAAGACCAGGTGTTTAAAGACCTCACAAGATGGACATTGATCAGACTCTTCAATGACTGAAAGACTTTTTTGAGAACCATGATCAGCCAAGGAATATAAATGCTCAGTGAATTGTTTTTACTGGCTTCATTTGTAAATGCATCAAAAGAAAAGCCCCTGCAGACATGGACTTGTTATCTTTTTTTTTTTAAGAATCCAGAACACCATCGCCCTGCTCAGACATCTGGAGACTGCAGGTTACCGTGCTAGTCAAGCCAAAGCCCAAATCTGCAAACAAGAAGTGACATATCTGGGCTTTATCATCAAGAAGAACACTCAACTTTTAGCTGCCAGCAGGACCCAGGCAATCAATTGTATACCCCAGCCCCGGAACAAAAAGAATTATGAGTTTTCCTGGGCATGGCAGGGTACTGCCAGATCTGGATCCTGAACTACGCCGCCCTGACACAGTCCCTCTATGAACTCTTGAAACAGAAAGTCCCTGAATCCGGGACCCTAGACTGGACATCTAAAGCAAAAGAGAGCCTCCGGAATCTTAAATCAGCCCTTACCAGTCCACCCGCTCTAGGACTACCTGATATCAGCAAGCCCTTCCACCTCTATGTAGACGAAAAGAAGGGCACAGCCGTGGGCGTTCTGACCCAGAGAGTGGGTTCGTGGAATCGGCCTGTAGCATACCTAAGCAAGAATACTGATCCTGTGAGCAGAGGTTGGCCAGGATGTCTCCGATGTATCGCCGCCGCATGCCTGCCCTTAACTGAAGCCATTAAACTTAACTATGGGCAGCACATAGAAATCACTGCCTCACACTCCATGAAAGCTCTGCTAGAAACCCACGGACCAAAGTGGATGACCAACTCCCGACTTGTCAAATACCGAGCACTGCTGTGTGAGAACCCTAACGTGCAAGTGAATGACTGCGTAGCCCTGAACCCTGCGACTCTGATGCGCTTGCCTGAGCCAGTTATACATGATTGCCAAGAAATAATGGACACCGTCCATTCTAGCAGACCCGACCTAAAAGACAGTCCTGTGCCTGGCAGCATCGTCCTTTTCACTGATGGAAGCAGTTTTGTCCAGCATGGTGTCAAAAAGGCGGGTTTCGCCGTAGTGACAGAAGATGATGTCCTAATTGCTGAAGCTCTTCCACCTGGCACATCCGCTCAGAAAGCTGAACTCTTAGCTTTAATCGCTGCACTAGAATGGGGAAGAGAAAAGAAGATCACGGTCTATGCAGAGTTACAAAGAAAGCCTGTTAGGGAAGACGTGGGACGGGCCATACACCATTATACTGACTACGCCTACTGCTTTAAAGGTCCAAGGGAATTCCAGTTGGATTCATTGGAGCCGAGCAAAATTAGCCGCACCCGAGAGATGGCAGGCCACAAAAGCCGCGGGCCTAAAGCTCACCCTGAGGAAACAGCCCTCACCGCTGGACGCGACGGGAGAAGACTCCTCGGGACCGGCAACCGAGGGAGCGAAATAACTGGGGGCGCTGCATTCCCTCTCAACCTGGAAAGAAGAGGTGGACACCGCCTGAAGCACGTTTTGCCTATTTTGCTCTTCCTGCTGACCCTGAGCATATCATCCCAGAAGTCAAAACTTGATCTCTGCTCCTCTTGTATACAAACAGTGAAACTGCATAACCAAATCAAACAGACTATTATATATCAGAGTAAATTGCAGTGTACTGAGACCAAAACGTCTTGCACTTTCCGTAATGTTTCTTTCTCAGCATGTTCTCTTAATGACAAAGTCACATGTTTTGATCCCAGAGAAAAATCCTGTTAAATGGCACCTAGAGGTCAGAGATGCTAACCAGCAAGGTACGCTATTGTAGAAAATACCCCTTAGAACCCCAAATTCTCCAGCTTCTGTGATCATAGACCCTTGCAAGATCTCCCACTGGCCAGATCAGTGTGGGGATCTCAGCTGGGAGAAGACATACATGCACGAAGACAAATATATATGCCCCTCCACAGACCCGATGCGGTCTACCATCCCCAAACAAGCCAATTGCGATAACAGCTGTCCTTATTGGAACTGTGTATGGTGGGCCACTTATCCAACAACACCCCCCTTTAGTAAAATCCACGCCTCTTTAACCAAAGTGCCAGTCCTCAGTAACTGCAAAGCACAACAGTGCAACTTAGTGAATTTTACCGTTTTTAACCCACAACAGTTCGTGACCACTTTTGGGAACCAATTCGGGCTCCGCATTCATGGACGGGGAGCAGATCCCCTGGGGCGGATTTATCTGAAGCTCACCCAGTTTGTAGAAACAGGCCACACCATACAAGAGCACTTCTTCCAAGACTTTTGGAAAGAAGTCGAACAGCCTTTTGAAGTGCCAGAGATAGCGCGCAACCTTTTTGTCACTTTTGCAGAAACTGTCGCTGCGACTCTGAATGTATCTAATTGTTATGTATGTGGAGGAACCAACCTAGGAGACCAATGGCCTTAGGAAGCCCAAGAATACAATGTCAGCCAGCCGTATAATAAGACCACTGACCCCAATCCCCATAGTCAGTGGATGCTGACAAACACCCTAATTGGAAGGCGGTGCATCCAAAGAATATCTTCTGGGGCTCCCAAGATCGGAGAAACCCCGTGTCAGACCATTACCACGCTGAACCAAACTATCTTGTCCTATTGACCAAATCAAACCGTCATACCTCCTAATCGCCCATGGCCAAGCTCACTTCAGGCCAGGGCTTAGGCTCATGGTTCAATTAGTTTGGTGGGCTAAAAGAGATGATCAGTATTGTTGTTATAAGAATTATGTTATGCTTGCTGTTACCCTGTCTTATGCCAATGATTATACAAAGTTTGAAGGACATGATAGAGCAAATTGCAGATAAACGTACTGCAGTGCATCTAATGGCCTTGCAGGATTACAGGCCAGTCCCTGTCAATGATGACAATCTGGGATAATGATAGCACTCTGTGCCTTCGCTAAGAGTGTATCAAAGGTGGGAATGTGAGGGAACTGGCTGTCATTTCCGGTTATGACCTTAATGAAGGCCGTGCTCTTTGTGCATGCCCGAAGTCCGAGGCAGACATTCCTACCGAACAGGTTTGAACCGGTTGTGCTATGCTGCCAAGATGCGCACGCAATTCCTTTGTGTAAAAGTGTGGGCGTTTCCTCTGCATGAGGGGCGTGTATAAAAAGCCCCTCCTCCCAGTCCCCAGGGCAGCTGCCCGTGGACTCATCCCGGGCTGCTGTTTCGCTAGCGAATAAAGCTATCTGTTTGGACAAGAACTTTGGTGTGGACTCCAGTTTCTCCGTGTGGGCTCCAGTTTTTTTCCGTAACATAGGCGGCCTTACAAAATGAAAACATGTACAGCTAAAGCCTAAAAACAGAAATATACAAAAGTTAAAAACATAAATACATTTCAATATTAAAGCATTTAATTTTTAAATATATATATATAACTATTTAAAAGTCCAAGGTATAGACAGAGGTCCAGATTATTTGGCCAAGGCCTGCTAGAACAAAAAAAGGTTTTGCCTGCTTCCAAAAACACATCAAGTGCCACTCTAGACTGCAATGATTTGAAAGAAAATACATGTGTACACTATGCAAAACACACTACAGTTTAACTGTTTCTAAAGCTTATGAGAAAAACAGTGTAGGCCGAAACCAATGTTGAAGGCCCAGAAGCACTTTGAAAGTTTTCAAAATTGTACTTAAAAACTTACACCTAATTTAATGAAGTGTTTGAAGCTTTCAACTTTATAACAGAATTGACCAAACTCTTAGAAAAAAGGAAAGGAACACTGTGTGTATCTGGGGTGGGGTGGGGTCGGAGGGGGCAGTTCCAAAAGAGAACTCTTCTTCTCTCAAAAGGGAGGCAAGCCAGGGCTGCTTATGAATTAAAATTTCAATCCCGTTCAATTCCATACCGTCCTTGTGTTAAGGTCTGAAACCAAACTTCTTAGTGGTTAAAGCAAACCCCAGCAATCAGAAGGAAATGGCTGCTACAGGAGCCAGGCGGCCATTTTATTTCCAACATTCCAAACTATCTGAGAGAGGAGGGAGGGGGGAGAGCGATGCTACTAAGCATGGTCCATTTAAGAGTTATGAGTCTGTATTCACTTCAATGGGGCAAATAAATATTCATTAAAAATCAACGGAAGTGATTTTTTAAAAAAGAAAAGCCATCCCACCAACTAGGACAGGGGAAGAAGACCCCACCACTGGATTGCAGTGTAAGGGACCCAATTCAGTGAATTTCATGTGCAAAAAAGTCATCACCCCTGTTTCTCAGTGTTGTTTTGACTCAGAGAGATTTTTTTCTCTTTTGTACTTCGAACTGTCATCCTTCCCTCAATCTTCCACCAATCTTCTTGAAATTTTCGGGGTATGTAAAACCAGCATTTCTTTCTGGCACATGTAAATTTCAGCAAGAATGATGAAATATTTTCCATTTTATGAATGTTAGAATGACCCACCCCCCAATTATGGCCTTATGATGGTGGAATGCTAAATCTACTCACCGCCTATAACTACAAGGACACTGCAGTCCATGTATTGTCCTATTTAAATACAAGCTTTAAGCATTTATATTGCACTCAAAGTGCATTTTTGTACATTACAGCCAAATGCACTTACCTACACCTAACACAGAAAAATGAGCCCAATTCAGACATTATTTTCTCCATGTCAGTAAGATTGTGTGGGAGGGGGACAGTCCCACCATTGCATCACTTGCTGGTCCCAGTCTTACACTGAACACAAATTGGGGACTTATCTAGAAAGGGGAAACCCAGGAGATGTGGGGAGATGCTCCTCATAGACAGTGGAAGATGGCCCAACAGGTGACATAATGGCAGGGGCAGGAGAAGTGCAGAGGCCCTGACCTTCCCTCCATGTTATCTTAAGAGAATAGCATCTGCTTAAGGCTACATTTGTCTAGCCTTTTCTTTTCCGGCTGTAGACATCCCTTGGTAATCCTACCCTATCCTGTCCCTGCCATACTGTCACATGCCTTTCTAGCATCTTTATCCAGCTTCTTCCCTTCCCACTAAGAAAATGTACAGCACCTTCCTGTACCGAGGATTATGGTGCCCATCCAGGCCCACTTTCCTCCTCAGCATAGTCCTTCTTCTTAATCATGGCCAAGTATGAGCGGTATCCAACTGTGCCATTCCACTAGCACAAGTAATGCTGTGCTATTGGAAACTAGATTCCAAACTTGGTACAAGACGGGAATCCAACAATAATTGCATTTCTGTAAGCACAGTTGTGCAACTGGCTGTACAAGCATAATGCGCAATCATTTGCACAACAGAAAGTTTTGACAGAGCTTTGTTAGTGCTATTTCAGTTTGTGGAGTGACACTGTTGGATACTGCCCACAGCCTCCCTCTCTTCAGTCACCCTAACTCTAGGCACTCAAGCTTCTGGCTGAGAACTTTCCATCCTTTGTTTCCCAGGTCCTTAGCCCCCATTCCTATCAAGAACCACAACCCCCTACACCTCACCCCACTGCAGTCCTTAATCTCTTTGTGAGATTTTCCCCTTGCCAAATTCATATTTCCTTTCAATTCCACCAAAAGGCCTCAACTCTTTCTCAGTCCCTGAACTTGATGAAGAGTGGTATCCAGAGCCTCTTACTCAAAGAAAACTGTTGTTGGGATAGAGCATGAATTCTCCCTTCCCTTGTTACTACTTCCATGGATAGTATAAAGGCAATGAATACATCTGAAAAAGTAGGAGGAGTCTGAATATGAATGCAAGGAATAGGGGAAGGGAATATAAAGTGAAACCAAAAGTAAACAGAACATAGTCTTGCATTCCTGATTCCTGAGGAAACTTCTGCTGTATGTGTCCTCCACTGTAGAAGGGAAAATACCTAGCATGGCAGCTGCAGGCATAAAAGAGCCCATCTGTGAATATTTTGTTTCTGTATCTGCTATGGCTGAAATTGTCTAAATGACTTTACATTTCTTTAAAAACAAATGGTTAACCATTGAAAACTCCACATGGAAGTGGTTTTTTTTAATGTAATTGTTTGTTGAAAAAGAAAACTAACCAGAAGAATAAACAAGCGTATTAGTACAATTTAAGAATTGTTTGGTGATAGTGATTCTGGTTAATTGAACAGGGCTGGTTCATTTCCCTTTTCACTTCACACATTCATTCTGCATTAATACTAAGATGACCAAATTATCATCAATTTTTTTGGAATGAAAATTAATCTGAAAACAATTCAGAATAATTGCTTAGTGTGCGCCTACCTTCTAATGAAACCTACATCTCCGAATATGTATTAAAGTTATATTAAACAATCATGTACTTCTGCTAAAAAAAATGAAGATTAAATAAAATCTTTCTGACTAGTGATTTAGAGCTTCATCCCACGTACCTGTTTCCCTCGAATTATCCCCTACAGCGCTAAGCTATCAGCGTTATTGTTGTTGTTGCTACCGGGTGGCAAGATCCTTTGCATACTAGGAAATGGGTTTGGGGGGGGAATGTAAAAAAATCATTAAAAAATCAATGGATGACCCAATCTGATTCAAATTTGGTATGCTTAAAGCTCTCCTTAATATCTATTACTGTGCCAATCTTGATGTCTTTATCTGTAAAGCTTACACAGATGTAAGCATTTGTTTAATTTTTCTTCAAATCCTGTTCCTGTGCCCCAGTGGCCGCTCGGATGATACGCTTGAAAACCAGTAGCAAAATACAGCAAGTCTTTTGCCTTTATAGCACAATAAAAGCAGGATGCATGGGAGTACTTCACAATAAAAGCAGATTATAAACTGGAAAACTTCAGAGTCCTTTGCACGCAATTCACAGTGATTGCACAGCATAACCCTGGTGTGATAAAGTGCTTAAACTGTGATTGGAATCATTAAAATTGAGTCCTTCAGAGAAATCATTTAAATCATGATTTAAATCAAATCAATCCTATCGATGGCACTAGTGCCAAAACTTCAGCACCAGCTTTAGCACAACCTTTAAGTTCATAGGCTTGTTTTTGATTACTTTATTAGCATAATATTTTATTCTGTCAGGGCTACGATGTGGCATTTAAGGGTATCAATAAAAAATCTTTACATAAAACCATTTCTTTTTTATTGTTTAATCTGAGAGTCTATAAATTAACTCATATTGCTTTATACAACATTACCATTAATACAGCTATCAAGTTGATGATATAATTTGATTTTATATTCCTTACTCAGTGTGATTGTTCCAGTAATTCATAAAAAGGTTTTTAGCTGTGAGCCATGTTCCCCCCCCCCTTAAGTCAGTAGAGGAAGTGGACACTATCACCCTGCCTATATGAATGTGGAGTCAAAAGTATGCAGTCATGAACATTTGACTTGAATGTGGGGCGAGGAGGTGAGGGGTGAAATAGCACTCCAAAAATTGGGGCAATGGGCTCCATCACACCAGTGATTTAGTGCACTCTCGCCATGCCTGGTGTGCGGATTTGCAGCATGGTACTCATATGATGCCGTGCCTGTCCTGCTGACACCCTGCCTCTTTCCAAGCCTGTTCTGTCTTTTCCTAGAACACCTAAAGTCTAGATTATTTCCCCCTAATTGTGTTTTCCTTTGTTGGGTGTGTGTGCTGTGATAGGAGCCTTGCTGTTGTCTTGAATGGATTGCATCAGGTCCTGACAGTGCAAAAAGATCTATCCCAGCAGCCAGCTCCAAGCCTCAATATAAAACCCAAACCTTGCATCCCAGGCTCAAAAGCATTTTTTTAAATCATACAATGCCCAAATCTCTGCAGAGACAGGATTGGACTCCCTCAATGCCCCCAAAGTGCCAGACTAAAGGGTCATTCCATTTTTGAAAGGCAGTCTGGTTGAAGTACTCATCTGACAGGACCTGTCTTGTTAAAGCGGTGGAAGGGGGGAAGGAGCAACCAATGAGAGAAAGAGAAGGGGTGGGGTGTAAAAGCTTATAAATATACTAAGTTGCAGGGAAAGTGTGAATTGTTCTCTTGTAAATACTAACTTGGGTTCCTGGAAGACTGAATTGGAATAACAAACATAATGCAAAACGAAATAGTTTCAAGTGAAAAAATGAGAGGCAAGAGAAACAAGACAGTGGCAATCACAAACCAGACATAAATGCAGTTGGACAGATGGAGTTAGTACAGATTGTAATTTGTAAATTATTAAGTGAGACTGGGAGGTTAGTGGATGAGAAGATGCTAGAAGCAATTTAAATTAACTATTGTATTAAGATGTTGCTTTTTGTAACCGTTCCGCAAATCTGCTGGGTCCCATGCATTCAGTTCCATTTAAATCAATGGGAGCATTGCCATTGACTTTCCTCAAACTCATGATCTCTTGAATGCATTATTCACATGAAGCAGCAAACCACAGTCAAAGGAGCAGCAGGTTATCACCTTTCATCACAAACCACCAAGGATGTACAACTTATCCTGGACCTTCACCCACCATCCATGCATTTGCATGATCATCTGAGGTGGGAAAGCCCTTGCATGTAGACTTCTATATCAGGTGGAGGCTTCCCTGAATTCTGGAACCCTGAATCCACATAGCATGTAGGGATATCTCAATCAGGAAAATAAGCAAGCTTGTTTAGGTTTTCTAAAGTCCACCTGGAAGCTCATCCTGACTCATGTGAGTTTTGCTTTCTCCCCGTTTTTCACATGAAAACATGGTCCAACCATTTTCCTTCTATGCCCTGTCAGCTCTAGCAGAGGTTAAGTATTTTCCCTTCATTCCAGATTTTTTTAAAGGGTCATCCTTTCTATTTGTACATATTCAAAATGAATTAATTACTGTAAAATACTCACCACACTATATTAGTATAAGAATTAAAATATTATTTTTTTAAAAAAAGCAAAAGGGTCAGCTTATTTATTGTAGAATGACAGTCTCGAGGAATTACAGATGTCTAAGTTCTCTTTTTTTCCAGCATACAATATAGTGAATCTTTGACTTCTGTGCAGTTGTCATAAATTATAGTAATGTTAGCACCAGCATTGTTGTAAGAAATATGCCAACATTCACCCTTCTTCTTCCCAAATGATGAATACCAAGAAAGCAATCCTTAGATGGCATGCTCCAAAATCAAACCATTCTGTTCCTTCCTATGCCCTGTCAGCTCTAGTAGAGCTTAAGTATTTTTCCTGCATCCATAGACAGGGGTGGGGGATCATTCCTTCCCATTGCCAGTAATGTCTCAATGTTTCCCTGGGATGAAGGCATGATCAGGAGCTGGGAGCACAGAGGATACCTCGGATTCTTGGCCAATACCTCTCTGCCCAACAGGATTCCCCCCAAAGAACCATATTTTGAGCCTGTAGAGGGACCTACTTTGGAAACCACTGCAATGCCTAGACAGAGCAAATGTCACCTAAGACCAGGACAACCCTTCAAACTTCAGAGCTCTGCCTACAGCATTGGAGAGGTTTTCCCACACATTCCAATGGCCCTTGGGACCAAAGGATTGCTCTCTTAATGTCTCACTTCTAATGTGTTTTTAAAAATGATTATATATATATATTGCACCCTGAGCTACTTCTAATTCATACTGCCTTAAGTTGATCCAAAACTACTAAAGTCAAGTTTATTTTGCTGATTTCATGCATTTCATAAGAAGCTTTTGATGGTAATGTGAAGCGCAGTTTACCATCACATTGGAAATGCCTATGCATTGCTGAGGGCGCACATGGAAAGTTGAACTGCTGAAGGAAAGAAGGGTGCTCGTAGCATATGAGTGATTTAAAAGCAATTGACAATCCTCATATATTATCAAATGCCTCAAGCAATAGCTTAGCATTTGCTAAAGGAAATGAAAAAACGAATTCAGTAGTTTATGTTTGTTAGGCGCATGATAGCCTATGAATATAGGGCCCTAGTAAAGTTGTTACATATTTTCAAAAATGCACAGTGGAAGGCAAGGTCTGCTATTATTTTATTGGATAAACAATATTTTGAAATTTCTATGGATTCTTCTATTGGAACAGAATCTCTCCTATACGTAATAACCACGATTTCAAAGGGGGGAGATATATATATATATATATATATACACACACTATTGTTGGGCTTGCTATGAAATGGAGATGACCCATACTTGTATGGAGTGTGCATAACTTGCAACAGGAAACTTGCCTACACTCAATTTTCAGGAAGATGCTTATTAGCCAATGAACAATTGCCTTGAAATTCTTGGAATTAAATGGGCAGAACAATCCTATAGTGGTGTGTGTGTGTGTGTGTGTGTGTGTACGTGTGTACGTGTGTGTGTTGCATATTGGCTGGAGAGAAGATAAATGGCAGAGCTGCCATCACATCTTAAGCCCTACCTGCTTGTTGCTGCCAGTGTGGAATGTGGGAGGGACTGGATTGTTTTATTTGCCCTCACGTTGATTCCAACCCCATACTGGCTAAAACAGCCCCCCTTATCAGCCCCCACATTAAATAAATATCAGACTGTCTCAGAGGTGGCTGGTTGCTCTGATTTCAATGGGGCTGTGAATCCATTCTGGGTTTCAGTCAGAACCAGACTGAACCCCAAAGGAGCTTTCTGATGTGCTGAATCCTATCCCCAAAATAGGTTCAGCACCTTGGATAGCTCCTTTAGAATTCTGATTGGTTCTGACTGAAAGCCAGAATGCCTCCATTGGTTTCCCTCTTTAAATAAATGTTCTGAACTATTATTTATTCCTATTGTTAAGATTTCTTGGAATTAAAAATAAAAAGGGTAGGGTTAGAGCTGTAGAAGTTTGTTTGTTTTCAGTAAGCCTCCCTAGTGCAGACCTGATCACAATTTGCAGTTGGGAGATCCATAAATTACTGAGCTAATGATGTGTTCCACAAAACAAGGCAAAAGTGTTCAGCAACATGCACCCATGAGCAAAAAAAAAAAATAAAGTGCAAAGAAAAATCTTACATTTCCAAATTGTGCACAAAGATACTTTACTCAATGGATGAATACATCCCAAAATGTGTACATTAAAAATTCTGTCACATTCCTATTTGCAAGAAGTTCTGTATTTGTTTACTGAAGTTCAAGTCAAGTGCTGTATGTTTGTTCATGGAGCTCATGCACAGAATATCTAAATCCACTTTCTCACGAATCCCAAGTATATTTCTCCATATATATATATATATATAGAGAGAGAGAGAGAGAGAGAGAGAGAGAGAGAGAGAGAGAGATAATATACTTATGCTATTTATGCCCACCCTTTTACTCTGAACTCCATATGCAGCAAAATGTCAAAAGCCAAACTACAGGCAACCATTTCCAATTCCCTACATTGCATTTATTTTATTTCCCCCACTAGCATTTTTTTTTACCAAAGATGTGACCTATATTTCTTTTTCTTTCCCCCACTAGCTTAGAGTCGATGTCAACGGACAGCAAGTATATTTTCCCAATTAATATCCTGGTTTTGCCTCAGTGGTAAAAATCATCTTTTGAATGCAAATAAGCAGCTCTAAATTGTCAAATATTCAGTAGGTGGAAAATGTGCTATGGAGACTAGGAGGATTCTAGGCTGGAGTTAAAAAAAGTCTCTCTGGGAACTGTGAAATAGCAAGCTGTCACATACCACAAGTACAATTAAAGTTGGTAATGTCCTCAAGCATTTATGTGTATTTGTTTCAAGGGCTTTAAACATTGATTTCTATTGAACTAGATACATGGTTGCATTTATCCATTGCATCAAGTTATGGGAAGGAGGATTTCCCAATAAAAAAGCACAGTTGATCCAGATTGAAATAATCTAACAAAATGATGGTGTGAGGCGATTGCAAATTCCAACCATTCGGGGAAAAGGAAGTTTAAGCAGCTCACTCAAGCATAGAGATAACAGTTTCTAGGGAGAGAAAAAGAGAAGTGAAAATGGGATGTGTTGTCTGATGCCTTGGTGGCAGAATACAAAATAAAATTCTAGCTAATGTATTCAAAGTTCTCTTAGGAAAGAATGCATTACCTCCTCCTAGCTGCACTCCCATTAAACCAAGCATGTGGGAAATCTTTGCAAAGGATGCAAGTACCCCAGTACATCTCTTTATAAGTACTGGATGAACCCGCAAACAAATTAGACCCAAAAGCAAAGCAGACAGTCCTATCAGTGACTAAACAGGAGAGAGAGAGAGAGAGAGAGAGAGAGAGAGAGAGAGAGAGAACTGGGAAAAATCATTCCAATATAAATATTTATCATAAGACATTTGTTCCAATATGCAAAGCTAGAAAGCCTTGCTATTTCTTTGACTAAGTACATAGACATCTTTATTAGACTTGGATACTGTTTTAGATAAAACATTTCCAAACTAACGTGCAATAACTTTGGGCAGTATCCAACAGGATGCTTATGACTCCACTGATTCTCTTGCTCAAGCGGTTTAGAATAGAATAGAATAGAATAGAATCGCAGAGTTGGAAGGGGCCTACAAGGCCATCGAGTCCAACCCCCTGCTCAATGCAGGAATCCACCCTAAAGCATCCCTGACAGATGCTTGTCCATCTGCCTCTTGAGTGCCTCTAGTGTGGGAGAACCCACAACCTCCCTAGGTAACTGATTCCATTGTCGTACTGCTCTAACAGTCAGGAAGTTTTTCCTGATGTCCAGCTGGAATCTGGCTTCCTTTAACTTGAGCCCATTATTCCGTGTCCTGCACTCTGGGAGGATTGAGAAGAGATCCTGGCCCTCCTCTGTGTGACAACCTTTTAAGTATTTGAAGAGTGCTATCATGTCTCCCCTCAATCTTCTCTTCTCCAGGCTAAACATGCCCAGTTCTTTCAGTCTCTCTTCATAGGGCTTTGTCTCCAGACCCCAGATCATCCTAGTTGCCCTCCTCTGAACACACTCCAGCTTGTCTGCGTCCTTCTTCAATTGTGGAGCCCAGAACTGGACGCAATACTCTAGATGAGGCCTAACCAGGGCCGAATAGAGACGAACCAGTACTTCACGTGATTTGGAAGCTATACTTCTATTAATGCAGCCCAAAATAGCATTTGCCTTTCTTGCAGCCATATTGCACTGTTGGCTCATATTCAGCTTGCAGTCTACAACAATTCCAAGATCCTTCTCGTTTGTAGTATTGTTGAGCCAAGTATCCCCCATCTTGTAACTGTGCCTTTGGTTTCTATTTCCTAAATGTAGAACTTGGCATTTATCCTTATTAAATTTCATCCTGTTGTTTTCAGCCCAGCACTCCAGCCTATCAAGATCACTTTGAAGTTTGTTTCTGTCTTCCGGGGTATTAGCTATCCCACCCAATTTGGTGTCATCTGCAAATTTGATAAGTGTTCCCTGCACCTCCTCATCCAAATCATTAATAAAAATGTTGAAGAGCACTGGGCCCAGGACTGAGCCCTGCGGTACCCCACTCATTGCCTCTCTCCAGTTTGAGAAGGTTCCATTGATAAGTACTCTTTGAGTCCGATTCTGTAGCCAACTGTGAATCCACCTAATAGTTGTTCCATCTAGCCCACTTTTAGCTAGTTTGCTAATCAGAATATTATGGGGCACTTTGTCAAAAGCTTTGCTGAAGTCAAGATATATGACATCCACAGCATTCCCACGGTCCACAAGGGGGGTTACCTTATCAAAAAATGAGATCAAATTTGTCTGAAAGGACTTGTTCTTGACAAATCCATGTTTGCTTCTAGTGATCACCGCATTGATTTCAAGGTGTTTACAGATTGACTTCTTTATAATCTGCTCCAGAATTTTCCCAGGGATGGATGTCAGACTGACTGGTCTGTAGTTCCCAGGTTCCTCCTTTTTGCCCTTTTTGAAGATAGGGACAACGTTAGCCCTCCTCCAGTCATCCGGCACCTCACCTGTCTTCCATGATTTTGCAAAGATAATAGACAAAGGTTCTGAGAGTTCTTCTGCTAGCTCCTTCATTACTCTAGGATGCAGTTCATCGGGCCCTGGAGATTTGAACTCATTCAAGGAAATTAGGTGTTCTTTGACCATTTGTTTATCAATCTCAAACTGCAATCCTGTCCCCTCAACTTCTGCTTCACTTTTTCCAGGGGTGTCATAGACCCGCTTATGGAAGAAGACTGAGGCAAAGTAGGAATTGAGCACTTCAGCCTTTTCTTTGTCATCTGTTATCAATTTGTCATCCTCATTAAGCAGCTGAACCACCATTTCTTTCCTCTGTCTTTACTACTCACATATCTGAAGAAAGCCTTTTTATTGCTTTTAGCATCCCTCGCTAATCTCAGCTCATTCTGAGCTTTAGCCTTCCTGACGCCATTTCGGCACTTCTGCGCCACTTGTCTGTACTCTTCTTTTGTAGCCTGGCCTTCCTTCCACTTCCTATATGTATCCCTTTTTGTTTTCAGGTCATCTCTAAGCTTTTTGTGGAGCCACATTGGTTTCCTCTGTTGTCTTCTATCTTTTCTCCTTGTTGGAATTGTTTGTAACTGTGCCTAACATTTCCTTTTTAAAATACTCCCACCCATCCTGCACTCCTTTTCTCATTAGGTTCATTTGCCATGGGACCTTACTTATCATAGTTCTGAGTTTATTAAAATCAGCTTTCCTAAAATCCAGAGTACGTGTATGGCTACACTCAACTTTTGTCTCCTTCATAATCAAGAATTCAAGTATGATGTGGTCACTTTCCCCCAGAGTTCCCGTAACTGCCACTTTATCCATTAAGTCATCCCTATTGGTCAATATCGATTGCTGATCCTCTAGTTACTTCCTCCACTTTCTGTAGGAGAAAGTTATCACCCACACATGTCAGGAATTTCTTGGAAGGGCCACTTTTGGCAGTATTGGTCTCCCAACAGATATCAGGGTAATTGAAGTCTCCCATCACTACTACATCACACTTCCTTGAAACACTGGCAATTCGTTCCTCAAAAGTTTCATCCTCGTCTTCCCCTTGATTGGGTGGTCGGTAGTAGACTCCGATTATCATGTTCTTTTTATTCCTTGCCCCATTTATTTTAATCCAGATGCTCTCGATGGGGCTCCCAGTCTGATCCGCCTGTATTTCTGTGCAGGGATAGGTATTTTTAACATATAGTGCAACTCCACCTCCCTTTCTATTTCTTCTGTTCTTTTTGAACAAGTTATATCCTTCAATTGCTATATTTCAGTCATGGGAATCATCCCACCAAGTTTCAGTTATACCTATCAAGTCATATTTGCCTTCATGTAATAAGAGTTCAAGTTCGTTCTGTTTGTTTCCCATGCTCTGCGCATTAGTATATAGACATTGAAGACCATGTGTTTTATAGTCTGGCTTTGTTCCTACATTGTTGTGAACACTATTTTGGGGCACTATTGGAGCTGTTCTCTGTACTGTGGTGCCTTGGCCTTCATCCCTTGTTGCCTCGAGGTTTACGTCTACCGCCCCCGTAAGATTCAGTGTAAAGCCCTCCTGATCAAGTTCTTCATGCTGTGGCCGAACATATTCTTTCCAGCCCTTGTGAGGTGCAACCCATCCCTTGCCAGCAGTCCATGTTCCAAGTAGCGTAGCCCATGGTCCCAGAATCCAAAACTCTCACGTCGGCACCACCTTCGTAGCCAGTCATTCATATGGAGTATTTTTCTTTCCCTTTCTAATCCTCTTCCAAGAACTGGAAGGATGGATGAGAAAACTACCTGGGCCCCAAAGTTCTTCAGTTTCCTTCCCAGAGCTTCAAAGTCTGAAATGATTTCTTCGTAGCTCTGCTTGGCGACATCATTTGTTCCCACATGGATGAGAAGAAAGGGATATGTGTCCATGGACTTTATGAGCTTCGGTAACCCTTCAGTCACATCTCTAATCTGTGCTCCAGGGAGATAGCACACTTGGCGACAATTCACACCAATTCCATTGGGCAATCAGGACCCACCACTTGTGGGACAGAGATTTAATGCTTCCCGTAGGAAACTCTAAAATTAGACGAAATGTTCGTTTCTGGATTGGGACAGGTTGCAGAGCTCCCTTTTGTTCTAGCAACCTGCCCCGATCCGGAAACAAGCATTTTTGTTTGTTTCTGGTTATCTCTGGAAGCACTAAGTCTCTGTTTGGGAAGTGGTGGATGACATTGGGGATAAGAATTGCTGGGTGCAAGAGACTCAGGGCTCCATCATACCAGGAATTTATCGCATGCTCACCATGCCTGGTATGCAATTTTGCAGCCCGGTGCTTACATGACGTCGTCCACATTCTGCACTCATTTTGCCTCTTCCCCTCCATGTTTTGTTTCTTTTTGCAGCAGGGAAAGTCTGGATTATTTTCCCTCCATGCAAAATAAACACACACTTCTCTCCTGTGTATTGGTGTCATTGCATTCTATCAGACAATCCTGTTCTTTGTTGGAGGCATGTGTGTTTAAGGGCGGTCTTGCTAACAAAAGAAGAGGGCAGTGCAGTTCTCCACTCAACTGTGCAGGGGGGAGGGAGATAGGTCCCACACATATAGATCTGACTTTTAATAGCGTGGTCACTCAGAAACTATTTCTTTTTTTAAAAAAAAAAAAATCTAAAGCAGCAAACTGGAAAGAAATGCTCTGCAAAAATTAAAAGAAGTGCTCTGCAAAAATTAAAACCATTCAAAGTATAAAACAACAGTATAAAACCATGATATAAAATACAACATAAAAGCACAACCAGGACAAAATGAGCAGCAGTGCAGAAATAAAAATTTAAAATACAAATTTAAAACAGCAAAGTTAAAATTAATTTATAGACTTATAGGTCTTCACCTGACGTCTAAAAGATTATAGTTTAGATGCCAGGCGAACCTCCTTGGGGAGCTCATTCCACAGCCGGGGTGACACAGCAGAGAAGGCCCTCCTCCTGGTAGCCACCTGCCTCACTTCAGATAACCTTGTCCCAAACCACTCAATACTTTAATGGTCAAAGATGAATCAAATGCTCATTCTTTGGGTTTCCATCTGTCAACCCGAATGAGTATCTACTTGCACAATTGTTGGAGATGTAATGCATCTAATGCTTCTTTAACTCATATGTTTTGGCAATGCCCTGTATTTACCCCTTTTTTGGAGGAGTTTATAATAAGGATGAACTTTATACTGAAACAAAGTGGATGTCTTCCTAAATTACAATATGGAACAATGTGCATGTCTTCCTAAATTACCTACCGGCTTCTTGGAAGTTAACACATAATCAGCGCAGATGGATCTTCAGAGACCTTATGACAGCCCAAAGTTTTATACTATCACATTGGAAGGACAAATCCACACCTCCCATAATGAAATGGATTGAGGATTTAATAACATTATTAACTTTTGAACAGGTGTTATATAGACACAACTTGCAAGTGGATAAATATATGGCTATCTGGTCTGCTTTTCTTGAAACCTTTGTATAACTCTCTCCCCCCACTTTTTTTTTTTTTTAGAGTTGGTGCATATGATGGTAAATGACAATAATCTTATATGTGTAGTGTATGGGTTCCCCCCCACCCCACAATGTATTTTCTGTTCTGTTCTATTGATATTCACAATAAAAAGGAGAGTATCTCCTGGCTCTCCACGAAGCCACATGTTTGCCCCAACCAGTGGCGTAGTGGAGCCAGGCCTTCCAGTGACACCCCCCCCCCACCACCACAGTGTTATTAGCAGGGGTGCTGACATCATTGGCCATCCCCACAGTATTCCCTGTTCCCACTGAGTTTAGTGTGCCTCACAGTAGCTGGAGGAAATTAATTTCCCCAGAAACAATATATTGTTCCCTATTGCCATCTAAAGGATTTTTGTGTGCCTTGAATCTTGAATGGACAAGTACAAGCCATTAGCTCCTAGAACTGGTTTGTTGGTGTGGATCAACAGAGTGACCTGTTATTTTGGACTTTCCTTGGCTATGGGATGTCATGGTAAGCATCTGTACTTCAAAATTTACCACTAAACCACTGTTTCTAACACACTATCATGGTAAGAGTAGGCAGGACCTGACAAAGAAGAGTGGATTAGCCATCACTGGCTATGTAGTGACCTGACTGAGACCCTAATGCTGACAAGGAAGGTTGAACTTTCCCTTGCACCATTGCTGCAGTCCCTGCTGCTGATCTTGTGGATTCTGGATGCAGTTAATCAGCCCTCAGAAATAAGAATTAATTTCCCAATTTTGTTCAAGTCTCCTACAGTACTTTCTTTTCTCATAATAGCAGAGCATATTACTGTTTGTCATAGAAATGCCACAATCAATTCAATGAGAGAGAAACAGGCATGCTTGAACTGGGGTGGGTGGGAATTAATGCATTTAACACAACATGAATTAATGCATTCATTTGAAACCTGAGAGACAACACTTCACAACTGTAGTAATAGCAAGTGTCCAGTGGCTCCCCACTCGTAAAAAGATGCCAGAATAAGAAGACCAAATAAACAGGGGAGAAAGGCAGTTTTGCAATAATACTGCAGTGGAGAGAACAAAAGTAGAAAACAGGAAGACTAGAGATGTATTAACTCCCCCCCCCCCAATTGCTCTTACTGAATATTAGATACTGCGTCACCAATTACAAAATCATTTCAATTGCTACTGCAATAATAAAAAAAATCTATTCAAAATGCAGGACACAGAGTAGATAAAATTATATCTTTTGGGACCTATCATTTGTTTAAAGATGCTTGAAGTCATCTCTTATTCATCAGGAATTTGTATTCAGAGCAAACCATTAGGGATGGGTGAGAAATTCACCCCATCAAGGTTTTGTTTTTTTAAAAAAATTGATTTACCCAATTCACAGCTCCCAAACCTTTCAGTGAGCTGACATACACTTACATTCCAAAATCCACATTTTTGTGAGCTTTCTGATGTATCCCATCTCCTGGAAAAAATGTCTATATTAGGAAAATGTGTGCACAAAACTGCACTTCAACAATGTAAAATAGATTGTGTACATTAGAAATACACATATTAATGGGAACATTAGTAAAATGCATACAAAAAATACTAATTTCCTTATGGACTTATTTATTTATTTTCAAAGCAAGTTCATGCAGCTGCAGGTCAGAATAAGCGTGTCCTCAAAAAAACTGAGCAAGACTAAGACTAACTCAGCAAGACCAAGACTGACAGATTCATCCATCCCTACAAGCCACATGAAATAGATTTTGTTGTAGGCCTAGGTTTATAATGATCAGCCTCTCAAGGAACAAAAGGGGAAGGCTGCATGTTAACTAGATTACAGATAATTGAGTTTAGTCCAGAGAAATGGCTGGCAGCTCAGATAATTTTGATACCCTTAGAGGAAAGCTAGCTAGTAAAAATTAATGTCTAGTATACCAAGATATAAGACAATGTCCAATAAAACACTGCTGCACCCCTGCTGATTCAATTCCACAAGTACAATCTATCACTTGCACAATGGAGACTTAGAACTTCCTGGAGCAATCAGAAATTCAGTTGCAACTGAGATTTAGCACTTCCTAGAAGAAGCTCTGAAATGGAGCAGTCATGCTCATTTCTAGAATGGAGCAGGTCACGGGAGCTCCCATAAGAGAACTCCACCAACCTGTCCCAATCCAGAAATGAGTATTTCTGCTCATTTGGGGGCTTCCTCTAGGAAGTGTTAAATCTCAGTTGGTAAAGCAGTAGATCCTGCTTGCATAAATGGAATCAGTGGACAGGGTCATTTGCAGGACCAAATCAGAATAGCACTCATTGGATACTGCCCATAATTAATTATTAGAGGAGAAGGTCTTTCTCCATCTCTCGCTCCATTTAGGTCTTTAAGAAACTTTGCAAGGCAAAGAATGTATAAAAGCACAAAGTACTCATCATTATATTAAAAGCACTGGAGATTAATTTGAGAAGAACATTAGGTAGAGCATGTGCCATTCAAAATGCTGACGTGAATAGAAAATGCTTCATTTTTTGCAAATGCTTTGTTTGAGAACTCAAAGGTACAGTACTTACTGAGATGCATGCATAAGCTGTAGTTTATTTTTAAATGAAGAAAAACATGTAATTATTTTTCTTCCTAGGGAATACTTAATTGGCTCTTGTTGATGTGTGTGTCTGTGTTGTTGTTTTTAAAACCGAGCAAACAACACAGTGACAAAATTTGCACAAATTAGCATTCTTCTTCCTTCTGAATTAAACATCAGACTTGCACTTAGGTGAACCAAGAAAGATCCACTAAATCAATAGGGGACGTACTACCCGAGACTGGCAAAACAAATAATATAAAACCTCCATTATGATCACTCCCATATCTTTGTTCCATCAATTCTTATCTATCATTTCTTTAAAGGACAATTAATTCCAGTCCATAGACTTTCGTAGGACAATCTACTTCCTTGGCCTGGAGTCTGAGATTTCATTATAACCATTAGAACTTGTGCCGCAGAAATGTTCCATTAAATTCTGATCACCACCAGTGAAGATGTATTTTGCAGTAATGAGAAGCAAGTCCTTTATTTCCACTTCAGCAATCAGCAAATTAGAAGCAGAATAATACCAAAAAAGGTATTGCTTCAAAACATCCTGTGAGATGTGAAATGTTCTGGAGACAGAAATAGACCTTAAAATCTAACCTGGCCCAATCCCATTTTTTTGCCCCAGCGTGCATCACTTTACACTTGCTTACACTGAACCACATTGGCCATTTGGATGCCCCTTCTCTCAGCTCGGAAATATCCTTTTGGAGTTCTTTTTTTGTTTTAACCACTCCAAATAGTTTGGTGTCATTGGCAAACTTGGCTGATGACAACAAATTTAGTAAAATTGTAGACCTCATTGGATAGATTGTGGATGCCAAGTTTCACATAATTAGCTCAACAGGTGTCCTTTATATAGACAATAGGATTTTGAGGCTTACAATGGTGGATTTGCGGGGTGGGTGGGTAACTCACCGTAACTATTAAAGGAGCAGTCCCATGCTACTTTAATAAAATTAAATATGTAGTACAGTTACTATAGACCAGAGGTCTTTCAGCCCAAGGACCAAATTCCACGTCAGAGAAGATAACAGTAGTGGATGGGGCCAAAGGCAAATGGGCAGAGCCAAAAATGCCAGCAGATTTTAGCTGAAAGCTAAGAATGGGGGAAGGAAACTACTACATGATAGGCAGTTGGGGGAAAGGGGGTGGGGCCAGGAGATATGGCCATCTGGGGAACTCCAAAGGATTACATGGGGGGCAGGGGCTGATGTTTTACAGCTGTGATATGGACCTTATCTAAAACGTCCTGCCACTATGTACCAACTCAGGGTGGCTTTAGTTTTGACATTACAAAAAAGGTAGCCAGCAATGCTCAGATGTGCTTTGTTCATCAGATATTTGTGTTTTGGCATAGCTCTCAAATTCGAAACATGGATATTTCCCCACAGAGAAATGTTTAAACTTCCAATGTGAGTATGTTTTCTCACAGGAGAAATATGTAGTTCTCCCTTTGGACAATACCTTAGGATTGAGGGAGGGGATGTCATGCATCATGATAAATCACCCACACATCTAAGTGGAACAAGCAAAGTAAATTTCAGGCAGGTTACTCCAAAACTTGAAAACATCTTTCTTTAGTTATTTTATGTTTGACCTAAAGCCTTAAGCAAAGAGTTGAACTACCATGTTGAAGATATGATCTTATTTGCTTTGCATTGCATTTTGTTATGCATTGTATTAATGCCTCTGGAAATGATTAAAGGTTCCACTGTTCATCTATTCATCAAAGAAGGTAAGAGTAAACCAGCAAGTCTCCCAAATGCCATATCATTTGTGTGCCTATTGACAGTAGAAAAGTATTACATTACTAGAGCTCCCTCCAAAATCTTTCCTGGAGTATCCCACATAAAACAGATTTGAGGGGGTGCTGCTGCTGCAGAGGGAAGCGTTTATTGCCTCTCCCTGTTCTGCTGATGGAGGATTGGTTAATTGGATACCACCAATATTTTTTAATGGTACATTTATCTGCAATCACAAATAGACAGCTAGTGTTTGAAGAGAAGGAGGAGGAGGAGACTTTGTGTTGTAGAATTTTCTCCTTGAAACAGATTGCACTTGCTGAGTTGGGCTAGCAGCGCATTCAGAAGGACTCTAAATATTAGATCACCTTGTAGTGAGACCTGCATGCATCCATCTGTGGCATGGCTCAACACAGCCTGACAGTATTGTAGATGTAGCTGCTGATTTGGATTTTCGTTACTTTGAGTGAGATGAGAAGAGGGAAGCAGAGGGTAGAATTTTTTGAAATATAAACTCAGCTAACTCTACCATCTACAATACACAGCAGGGGAGCTAGAATCTGTCAGTTTAAATAAACAATTTACGCTCAGCAAAAGGATGCCTAAGGTCTGAATGAAACCTGGTAAATGTTACAGTTAAAGTACAGCCTGAAAGAAAGAACAGGTCTTTTTAATTGATTGACAAACAAAATGTAAGGATAAGAAAAAGAAAAGAAAATGCTCCAGGGATGGATAGCTTTGAAACTGAACGTGGGAAATGTCACTAAATGTGCCTCAGTGTAAATTGTCTGAAAGGAATTATTATTTTATGGAAATCTTAATTGGGAACCTAAGAGTAGGTTGTGGACAGGACTGAGTGCAATCAAAGATTGTATCTTGATTGTGAACCTGTTCAGATGACACTCTAAGAAGACAGTGGCTAAGCATTTGAGATAAACTTCATGTCACAACTTAGTATGTTGTTTGAATGATTCCTAACTATGGTGGCCATATAACCATGGTTTAAATATGCCCACTAACTATTTGCTGCAAAAGGGTTAGCAGCCTAACCATGGCTTAGCGTGTCATCTGAATAGGGCCAGGTAATTCTAGAATAAATTGAAATAACCAGCTTAGTAACATCCTACTTCTTAACTCCAATAGGAGAGTGATTGTACAGTGTTTTGTAAAGGGTTTTGTCCTACTGAAACAGAAATGGAAACCCTGCCTTGTTGCCAGTTAGGGCAGATATCAGAGGTTGGCATGGTTGGGCTCCTGTTGATTCCTATGAACTAGCCAGGATCCCATCATCAAGAACCCCCTTCTGCTCCTATTTGCCACCTGCTTGCACACTGCCCTTTTCTCTGGCCCAGAAGGGGTAAGTAAGTGAATGATAGGTAGGAGTGAGAATGAGGAGAAGGGCCGACCACTACCTGCACACTTCCCAGCTCATAGCCTGGCAAGAAAGCAAGTTGTAGCAAAGGAAAGCTGAGAGAACAGCATTAGCTGGTGATAATGGCTGGTGAGAAGGAGTTCCATGGAGAAAGGGGGGGGACTGTACACTGAGAACGTGGAGCCCAATGAGAATGTCTTGCTCAATTGCCCTCCAAAGCCTGGAGCCTGGGCTGCTTTAGTGCCTGCTAGTTCTTTTCCTGTTCACACTGGCTTTGGGCAGAGGATAGCTGGTATCTCCCCTGAAACCTAAAAGAAGCAGTTTATTTAGGGCTTAAGCGTAGCTTAGGCCCAAATACCTCCATATTTGCATGGAAAATATGCAGTTCTGGTTTGGACCAGAGAGTACCCAACTACAAAAAACAAACAAAAAAACTTCATTAAGAAGTGAAGGTTATAAGAAAACTATCAAGTTTAAAATATTAAGCAAACTTCTCACCATGGGATTAATGCATTTCCCTCAATGCAGTGACCCAATGCAGTGTATTTAAGGTTGCAGATTTAGGGATGGGTGAGAATTTCAGTTCAGTTTTTTTTTTTTTTTTTGTAAGCATTTATCAACATTTGCCAGTTTTGCAAATTTCTTGGTATTTGGGGCAGAAAAGACAGGAGATTTTTTTTTTTTAAAAAAAAATTGAATGAGGGAGAATCCAAGTGGTTAGCTCTCAAATGTATTCAGCCATGTTAATGCTGACTTTGCAACCCAGCATCCTTAAATTTATATTAAAAACAAGAGAATAAAACAAATTATCTAAAATCCAATGCACCATGGGGAAATTCTAATTCTTACATATATTTCATTGAACACACGAAGCCTTTTATTTTTCCTTGCAAGCTGAGTCTGGAATCAAAATAAGAAAGTGAGTAATGGAGATTGACGTTGAGGCATAACACTTTAACCACTGTGAAATCCCAAGTATGGTAAAATTAATAGAATCAATATCCTACTTGAAGCCAAATGTAAATCCCCAACCTTTGCTCTAACAGTAACAAGGGCTGAGATATAAAATCTATTACTCTTTTGTCATCAACAGGTACCACTGGGCAATGAGGGAAAGATTCCTACGGCTCTTTAACAGACACCATAAAGAACAGCAAAGCAAACAAGATGGGGTGATAAGCATGAGCTTGGTCTTGGCGTGCTTGTTTTTTGTTTACTCAATAGCAACTGGGATTGTGGGGAAAGAGAAGTCCAGATTGGGACTCTCCAACACTTGTCACTTCTGCCGCTCCCAGCAAGTGAAATTAAAGAGAAGTGCGGAGGGGGTTTGGATTGGGGAGAAACATCCAAACCCCCTCAGCAAAATAGGCTGAGCTATTTCCTGGTGTTTGGGAAAGCAGCTTGGTTTATTTCCAAGCAAGGCCAGTGTCAAGGTTCGTCATAGCTGAGCATCTGCCAAAGATCCACATTCCAACAGGGTCCCACTGACAAGAGCCTCCTGGAGTGTTCCGTTGCTTTGCTTCCTGCTTCTCTTCCACAATAGGGACAGGCAAAAATCACATGGGGAAATAAGAGGAAGCAAGCAGTGACCACTTGGCCTAATCAAATGGCAGGAAATAGCACCAATTGGTTCTTATTTTGTAGCAGGAAAAACAACAGAAGGAGGATCACTGCATCATCAAAATGGTCAGCAAATATCCATGAGTGGCCTGTCATGAGCATGCTATAAAATGCTCATCTAAAGATGCTTCTGGACTTGCTCATTCTCTTCACCTGCTTGTTACCTGCATCTCACTCTGGCCCGGACAACAGTGGTAGTGAGAAGGTGCAGTAGATGTCACTTCCTTGCTTACTGGCAACCTGCCTGTCAAACAAGCAAGAGGTAGCAATGATGAAAAAGAGAATGAGGAGAAATAGCAGCTGGAGAAAACAGCAATGAGAAGAAAGCAGACTCAATTGGGAAAGTTGAGCATTGGGCATGTCTTACCTAAGGGGCCTCAAAAACCTGGATTTGCCACTGTTTCCAAGCCAATCTAAAGACCCTGTGTGTGTGTGTGTGTGTGTGTGTGTGTGTGTGTGTGTGTGTGCTGATCTACATGCACACACACACAACTGCCAACAGAGAATAATAGGCTAATACTGCATCCATATAATGAAATGGTGGGCTCTAGGCCATGAAACTGTATGGCACAGTAAGTGTCTCAGTCTTTAAGGTGCCACACAACACAGTTCATAAATGCATTTCTTCAACCCTGAACCAAGAGACAAGCAGGAATGAGCACAGGGAGCTATTTGTCTGTGTGAACAAATCCTTTTGAGATCTGGACAACACCCCCTTGCATTGTTAAAATGGGAAATAAACACAACTACAGTCCAATTTGCTGGACTAATATTTCCATGTTTAAGGGAGATAAATAAAACATCAGACATATAGAAAAGCATGATGTTGTTAAATATTGTTTAGAAATTATGCATATTTAGGAAAGAGCATTGGTAGACAACTGCTGCCTATGGCATTTTGTAGATAGGTGAGGTATAAATTGAATTAACAACAACAACAACAACAACAACAACTTAATAACTGTGCTGCTTTCTCAATATTCCAGAATGCCCAAGATAAATATAACTTTGTATCAGAGCCAAACCAGACATGTGTTTCTAGTAGCTACATCTCTCTTTTTTATTTTTTACTCTAGAGTAGGCACAGGATTCCCTGACTGGTTCAGGACTCTAGTTTGGGGGCTAGTGAGACTTTTAAAATTGAGGGGCTGTTTTCATAAATCAGCACCACCTCCCTCTCAAACCTCATGCTTTCCCTCCCTTGGGGCAGTGGCGGATAATCCCAACACTGAGGAGGGAGTGCAGGGTTTCTGGGCAGCCATCTAGGTACTGGAACCACCCCCACCCTCTTCCTGGTGGAAGGTGACCAATCACTGGTTGCCTTCCATCAGACATTGGAGCGATTGGCCCTGGAGCGATGTCAGATCTGCCATCCAAAGATTTTCTAGCAGTCCAATGCAGGCAATGATACTTTCCTGCAGGATCTGCATGTGGGCCTGTGAGATATCCCTTGGGCTGGTGGGGGTAGGGCACCAAAGCTGAGGTTTGGTACCCTCCTGTGGCAGGGTGTGTGGAAATTTGCATATTACTATTGGGACTCTGGCACCTTTTGGTGACTGGCATATCCTGAGGACCTGCTCCTCAGGGGCTATGCAGCACTCGCGTCAGGATATGGTTTGCCTTTGGAGACCTTCCTGCCTCACCTATTCGGAACTGTGCAGCACCGGGCGGGGTTGGTCTCCTCACACTTTCAAAGTGTCTCATAAGAGATGGGTTGGGTTTACCCGATTCCTGGCTTTGGAGAATGGCTCACCCATAATGGTAGGCTAGGTGCCTGAAGAAAGGATCTAAAAGATTCTTGCTCTTTCACATGCAGATCCAGGGAGGGATAAAGTCCACTTACTTAAATAAAGAGGCCCTAGTTTATCCCAAGCTCTGGTGTCTGTGTTTTTATTCCATGGTTTCTTCTCCACTCAAAATACTGCAAGTCAAGAAAAGGTCTATAAACAGTGTCATCCAGAAAATAAAAAGACATTCAATATATGTATTAGTGAAAAGTGACTCTGTCTGGACAGAGATGTCTCTGGGGACTCCATGCAGTCTCTCTTTCCCCCCGTTTCTCGATAATAGCTGAACTAGCACTCACTATTTGTGCTAGATACCAAGATAAATTGGTGGCTGGAGGTTATCTTTCTAATTTACTAGAGATTTCCTGATAGCCTTGCCCTTCTAGTATCTAGCATTACTGATCTAAATTGACAGATCAATCAGGCTACAGCAACATGCTCCTCTATATGCCTGACCAGCGATGGAACTAAGTCCTTTGCTGTCACCATGCTGCTAAGGCTGCTCTCCCTGGCTAAGGTCAGCCTCCTGAGGAATCCGTAGAACAGGCCTGATCAATCTGTGTATGCTGAGCAAAGAAGCTGCTCAAGAGGAATCCTTTAATGCAGAAATTCAAACTCAGATGTGAAAGTGGGCTAATAAATATCTTCTAGCCTTTTGTCAAATCCAATTAAATTAGAAGTGACACCGTAAATACGAGTGGCATACTATCACACTGTGCTGTAATGGCACGGCATGTAATAGATTTTTATCTTTTAGAGGAAAAAAAGAAGAACAGGCTTCACTTTGAAAAGTTTGAGAGAGTTTACAAGCTCCATATGATCTCATTATTTATTTATTTACAATATTTATATACCACTCCCCATTGAAAATTTCAGAGTGGTGTACAAGATAAAATAAAATAAAAACAGAATAAAACATGGGAACGTAGAGGTTTCATTATACACGTGGAATGATATTAATTATTATTATTATTATTAATATTAATATTATTGGATGCAGTCTTGGTTATGCTTAGAGTAACCCATTGAAATCAAACCAATGGGACTTCAGTGAATAATCACCAATGTAAGCCCCTTTGGTTTTAATGGGTCTATACTAAGCATGACCAAGTCTGGATCCAACCCTTTATTATTCTTGCTACATCATATCTCAGCAACATGACATCTAAATCGTTTGTTTTTGGCAGCATATAGACATGCAATACTTTTTTATTATCATGCTTTGGGAAGCCACTGTTGGTGTGATTTGACACCTCTCAATCGTTCATAAGGCTTAGGTCAATAGAGAAAAAGTATTACTGCACATAAAACATTGTAAGATCTGTTACATTTCAGTGGGGCTTTTCCTGGAAAAATACATTTTGTCAGGGAAAAACTTTCACTTTGCAGTTTTCTACTGGCAGTTGAAGGTCCCCCTAGAACTGCACCAATAGGTTACAGTAAATCCTTAACAAATTATGTAGTCAATATTTCTATTCTAAATCAATTATCCGCATGGATTTTATAGATAAAGAGGAAATGATGATAAAGATAAAGAGGTGATTATTCATATTAGTTCAAAGTTTGGTTCACAGAATGAACAACCTTAAGGGGAGATCAGTTGCCACTAAATGAATATTCAGTTCAGCTGAAAGCTACAGAAGACCAAAAATTACAATGCTCTACCCATTACTTGCTCATACAGGATGGGCTCAAAGGTCCATGGTAGGACATGGCAGGAGATTCAGTCCCTGATATGTCCAGTTACAGATGACAGATAACAAAGCTAGGGAAAACTTTTGCCTGAGACCTTGACTGGAGAGTTGTTACTAAGAATGAGGGGGAAATTTGTTTGACTCGCATTTTCAAGCAAACACACAACTAATTCACACTTCGTGGACTAATATGCGGATTGGAGAACAGGTATTTGTTGGATTGTGCACTTCTCCAGATTTTGCAGTGTAGTTTTGAGCACAGATATTGCATACAAAATTAGGGGAAATGGGGTTCAAAAATGTGTATAGTAGGGAAGATGCATATTAAAAAAATGCCTATGTGCTCCCTCCACTATCAGAGACAGTATGCCTATGTATACCATTTGCTGGAGAACATTGGCACAATTTGCACTTGTGTCCTGCTTATGGGTTCTTAGTGAACAGCTGGTTGGCCACTATATGAATAGAATGCTGATCTAGATGGACCCTTGATCTGATCCAGCACGGCTCTTCTTGTGTTCTAAATGTATATATTAAGGGAAATTATGCACAAAATGCCTGTTACAGAATTTTGCATATGAAAAGTGCAACTTTTGTCTTTGAAGTTGGATGTAGGGAGATTCAGGACATTCAAAAGGAAATACTTCTTCACACAGCACATAGTTAAACTATGGGTGTTTCTGCCACAACAGGCAGTGATGGCCACCAACTGGGATGGTTTTAAAAGAGAATTAGACACATTCATGTAGGATAAGGCTATCAATGGCAACAAATGATCATGACGGCGACACAGCAACACAGGCATTATGCCTTTGCACAACCAGGTTCAGGGAAACTCAAGCATGGGGGTACCGTTGTACTCAAGTCCTGCTTCTAGGCTCATAGGCACTGTGGTAGGCTTTTCAACTGATCCAACATGGCTCTTCTTACGTTCTTAGCATCTCTTGACATAACCCAATGTTTGCAATGGCAACGTCTGTAACAAACAATTCCTGCCGAAAGATCGGCCAATATAACAGTAAGATCCTATTTAGATCTACTCAAAACTAAGCAAATCCAATCCAATGCTAACCTGAGAGTTAGTTTCATTGAAACAAATGGGACTTATTTCTGAGAAGACATGTCTAGGATTGCACAACAACAGAACATCCCTATGTTTCCTGGTTGATCGTCCCAGGGACCATGGGACGGCTCAGATTCCACCCAACAAGGTTGGATACAGCGCTCTGACTTTGGAAGGGGGTGTCAGAGATCTGACCCCAGCCCCTGCCCCCTCACTGCTTCTCCAAGTTTCTGAAAATTGACATTGGAGAGGTGGAAAAGGGACATTATGGTGGGCGGGGGGGGGGGAGGAAACTGGAGAGCCCAGGATATGATTTATCCTGAGCCTCCTCCAGCCTCCATCCCTCCCCCTCTGTAATGCCCTTACTACATGGCTGAAAAGCCCATTTAGTGAAAAAAGCCCCAAAAAAGAGCATAGGAACCTTTGAAACATCTGGCTTGTAGGGATTTTGTAGGCACCTGATTAAGTCCTGGAGTCTGTTGGATTCACCCCTGCTCATCCCCCTGAATCTTACTTAGTGAGCTGCCACCCTGCTTGCCAAGCTGTGCAAGTAGCCAGACTGTACTGCTTGCGCCGGCAGCTGCTCATTCTTCCGTGCAAGCCACCACTTTAATGCAAGATTGGGGGCTCTAGATTTCTGTACATCTAATGTTGCACACAATGGTGGCCTCTAAATTTGTAGAAATGCCCTTTTATGTGCACATTAGATATACAAAAACCTAAATCCGCCATCTTGTGTTAAAATGGTGGCTTGCATGGAGGAGCGAGCAGCTGCTGGATGCTCCTAGACCACTTGTCAAGCCTTCCAGGTGGGTGGCAGCGGAGGCTACTCCAGTACCACTAAGCACAGACTTGGGTGACTTGATCCATCCTGAAATCCATGGGCTTCCAAGCAGCTAACTCTCTTTAAACCTTATTTCCAGACTTTTTCTTGTTTAAAGTCAAGCATTATATAGGCTAATAAACATGCAATATGGAAGCAGAATAAAATAAAATTCAATATAAATCCTTGTACATGCCCAAGCCATTCAGCTAAAGATTTTATCAGTTATATTAGTTACATGCTTTAATTATAATACAAAGCTCTCTCCCTCTCCTTCCCTCTCTCTGTGTCTCTCGGATAAAAAGAACCATGATTTTGACCCATGAGAAGTGAGTGTAAGATTATGTAAGATTACGATTTCCCCCCATTCTTAATAGTAAATTATCTGCTACTTTTATTCACTCTGGCCTACAGGACTTAGGCATTATTTGTATTTATCTAGCTTCTTTGGCTTAGAGTATTTGTGTGTGTGTGTGTGTGTGTGTGTGTGGTGGGTGGGTTAGACAGTATATTTGGGAAATTGTTCCCTGTTAGCTTCTATGCATCACCAGAGATGATCAAAGCCACTGTAAAAATAAAAGTGAATGTATGGCTCATGCCAGGGGCAATCATGACCCGCATATTGAATTGACAAGGCAAAACAATTAACCTGATACTTTCTTTCATCATGCTGCTCCCCAACGAACAAACATTATTTCTAAATTAATATGCATTTATGTCTTTGAGATTTCAGCTTACTGCATTATAATAAGGGAAACGGCTGTAGTATTAGTTATCTATCATTACTCATTTAAAATCTAATTACAGGAAAAGCTGCATGTCTGCAGGTTATTCATCTGCTACCTACGCACGATAATCTTCCATCTCTGGGACAGTGTGCTTTCTCTGAGGTAGGTTTGATTTTAATGATACACTTGAAACAGTTATAGAGAAAATAGAGAGAACAACTGTGTGTGATTCGAAGAATACGTTCTTCAGAATAAACCTCGTACCCAATGTTGCTTGCAGTTGTTTGAAGGCCAAAGTACTCATGGGCCTAATCTACACCAAGCAGGATATTGCACTATGAAGGCGGTATGAAAGTGGTATATAAAAGGCAGGAGCCACACTACTGGTTTACAGCGGTATTGAAATCCACTGGCAACTGTTGGGGCCAATTAGAACATAGCATATACCGCTTTCATAGTTCAATAGCCTGCTTGGTGTAGATTAGGACAGTGTGCTCTATTGCGTATATTTTTGTCCATGTTATTTTTGTTTATGTCACAAAGTGAATTGCAGGGATTTTAGGTGGAATCTGGCTGTGTCCTCCATCTGTTTCAAGAAGGCCTTTTATTCTAATAATGGAAGGGAAGGGAGAAGATTTTTGCCACTTCCCCTTCCCTATGCAGACCCCTCTGCTCCTGGAAATCTTATCTCGGGTTTAGAGGACTCATCAGAATGACATACAAGGTGGTGTGGTGGGATGTAACAGGAAGTGTGAAAAATGACTCCTCTCCTCTTCCATTAGCAAGAGCTTCAGTAGAAGGGCACAATTCCACAAAAAGGACACAATTGGATACAACATTATGTGTCTGTGTGAGAGCGGGGGTGAGGGAGAAGAAGAAAGTCAACAAAAACTGGAGTGCTGGAACATAAGAACTGTCTTTCCGGGAAATATTGAGTTCAATGCTGTTTTTCTAACACTGGCTAGCCAGATTCTTTTGCAGCATATGAAGGAGACAACCATTCCCTATCTATTTGGCATCTAATCATTAGAGATATACTGCTGCTGAATGTGGTACTCCCATTTTTCAGACGATGGCTAATTTATTGTGGATTTATTTATGTAGCACTGTAAGGAGCTTTATTTATATCATCTACATATCGATGACATTATATTCCAGGTAGGGAAGTTTGAGGACTTAGTCTTTGTAAATTTCAATAAAAAATGAACTGGGCATGGGCAAGATCTACACCAAGAAGGATATAATACTGCAGTTTGAAAATGGTATATGCATCATGGGCCCCAACAGACGTAAGTGCACTTCAATACCATTATAAAGCAGTAGGGTAGATCCTTCTCTGGTCTCCTGGGCCAGATCTACACCTTGTGTCAAATCATTATGAATATGGAATAAAAAAGCAGGAAATAACACTATGAAATCAGTATATGGGATATGGATTGTGCCCCAACAGTTACCAGTGCACTTCAGATCTAGCCCAGGGCAGGATCTACACTACTGCTTTAAAATGGTTTATAACAGTACTGATAACTGTTGGGGCCCAGGACGCACTCCATAAACAGTTTCAAACCATTTTCAAAGTGTCATATCCTGCTTGGTGTAGATCTGGCCCAGGACTAATGTGCAGATTGGAATGTAGGAATCCACTGGATTTCATAATTCTCTGACTGTTGCAATACAGGTCTCAGCTCAAAGGGGAAATATCAGAATGCTTTTGTAAAAATGAATAGCTTACATTGACATCAATGGGACTTAAAACATTTAGAAATGTGTATTTTGGGAGAAAATACGCTTAGAAAAACTTAATTTAATACATATTAAAATAATATAAATGAGAAATAGACTGACATGTCCATCTCTAATTCCAAGAGCTTCATGTAGCTGTTAACTTACTCCTAGGTAAGTATATAAAGGGTTACAGCCTTAAAGAAGGAACAGGTGCACCAAAAGCAGTGCCTGCAACCACTAGACCTTCACTCTTAGAAGGTAGTTCAGAAAGAAATCATGGTTGCCGAGAAGTAAAACTATATATACATTTTAAAAAAAACAAACCAGGGGAAAAATGGGCTTGGTGGGGAACAGGAAAGAAAAAAGGTCTTCTCTGAAAGCCCCAAACATCACAAGATGGTTGTGTTGTTCCAGGCTGGTTGAAGACCTGAACAGGATCATTCTTGTTAACAGCTAGGGATACATTGCAACACTGTACAGGAGCAAATTCAACATTTTGAGAAAGGGGGATGTTACAGAAGCCCATACGCAGGATGATAAGAGAACATATTGCCTACGGTAAAGAGCACTGAGAAAATTGCATCGCATCAGGGACCTCAATATGGCTAAAGCTTTTCTCATAAGACTAGCTTTACCGTTAAAGAGCAGGCCACCCTTTCTTAGTTATCCTCATTGTGCTGTCATCCTCCAACTGCACTTTCTTAGAGGAGATAGATTGGTCTAGAAGAGAAAGTCAAGCCATCCATCAACCAAGTAAATGAAAAAAAAGGTACATGGTAATTGCTTGCACCAGATCTGTTGTAAAAGATGTTTCTGAAAGTTTGACCTTTATCAGATGGCTTCCCTGCTTCAGACACCCTTCCTTTGAGTTTCTGCTTAATTTATGTGTGAAATGGAGCAAAGGCATAGCCACTGGATTATGAACAGGTCATCTCTTCCCTTCAGGTGTATTTTTCCAGGGTCAAAACAATCAGTGGTGGTAAATGGATAGCTGCACTGCAGCTGAGGTGTAAGTCTGAGTCACTAACGGCCTTGCTAGACCTGCCAGATAAGCTGGCAGGGAGGAGGGGCATCGGTGATGGCGCCATCGCCAGCTTCTAGGCGCATGACGCGACGGGGCAATGGGAAGCTCCGTAGCGGCGGCCATTTTTTTTGTTTAAAGGGGCCATGTGTGCCAGAGAAGGTAAGTGCTTTTTTAAAAAAACAATAAAGCCCCCCCCGCTCCCCCTGCCCCTGATTCCCCCCCAATGCCCGATGGCCCCCTCCCCCCTCGCTCGCCCGTCCTTCCCCCATTCCCAATGGCCGATGCCCGGCCTTGTCCCCCCCACGCCATCCCAGATGCCCGGCTTTCCCCCCCCCGCGCCATCCCCGATGCCTGGCTTTCCCCCCCCCCACGCCATCACCGATGCCCGGCTTCCCCCCCCATGCCATCCCCAATGCCCTGTCCCTGGCTCTCTTTCCCTCGCCTCCATCCCCGATGCCCTGTCCCTGGCTCTCCTTCCCTCGCCCCCATCCCCAATGCCCTTTCCCAGGCTCTCCTTCCCTCGCCCCCGTCCCCGATGCCCGGCCTTCTCCCCCCCCCCCTCCTGCCAGGTCCGGCCTTCCCCCCTGCCCCTCTCTCCCCCCCCGGGATCCCCCCCAGCCCAATGGACACAGCGCTCGTATGAGCACTGTGCCCAGTCCATGGCTTTTCCCAGCTACTCGCGAGTAAGTGAGCAGCCGCAAAAAGCCACGGACCCTGCTAGACATTCCGCAGCCCCGGCCTCGCTTATGCCGGCTTAAGGCAGGTTTTAGCGCAGCCTGACCCCGGATTCCCCTGTGCGTCATCTGGATGCACAGGAGGGAAACCGGGCCTCACACCACGCTAACGCCTGGTCTAGCAAGGCCCTAAAAATACCAATCTGCCTCTCAACATGGCCCAAACTCTTGAGTCACACTATGGTTTCTGCAGAAAGTATAAGTTGTGTGAAACAGCAGGATAACGGATCTGTTTCTCCACCTTTAGCTTCTATGAGATCCTGTACTGTGTCCAGGGGCATATCTGTAGGCAGACGGGACTGGACCTAGAATGAGGCAAAGTGAAGTAAAGCATGTCTGGCAGCACATACTGAGGAGTGGAGACTGGAAGCAAAATCTTGGGCCGGCCCTGTCTGTATGGGCTAGAGGTATTATGGGCATGTGAGCAGTGGTGCTAGCATAAGCAAGAAAACTTGATGGAATTCCTGTATGCTTGAGCTGAGGTTAGCACAGCCCTGCTTCATACTGTGAGCTGTCTTCACCGCTCCTCTGCCAGTCTCCAAGGCCCAGAAACTTACCATTGGAAAAGGCATCAGCGGTGAAGGCAGAAGGTAATAGACACACTCATGGCACAGTGTTTTCCTTCCAGAAATTGAGCCTGGGACCTAAAGTATACATTTTCCCCACTGTGGTGAACCCCACCCCCTGTATCCTCCATACTTAGGTTCCAAGCCATATTGGGGCCTCTATGCTTACTTTAGAGTAAAAGAAGATGTAGCTGCTTGCTACAGCTTCAAAATAACATGGCCTTTAGCTCTGGGTGTATACATTCTAGCATTCCCAATAAAAAAGTTAACAACAAAGCACAGAATTCCTGTTGTGGAGAAGATGGCTGATATAGAAATTATGGAATATATAAGAGCTGGTTATGAAAGTAATGCTTTTGAACAGATTTTGTGTACACATATTTGTAAGCTGATTATGACAAATATTAAGAACAATCTTTGCACAACCAGTTATGATGAAAAATAAAAATACAAATTAAAATGGGGTAAAATTACCATCTTACATATGAAAAACTAAGTGCTCGCGCCATGAAATTCTCAGGTATTTTAACCCATTCCTTTCCTTCCCTTCCTATTTTGAATGGGTATGTGGTTAGCACTTTTTGTGCTGCCAGCAGGAAGAGATGTGTGGGATATTGCCAATGACCACATCCACTTATCTCATGCAGGTAGGCTGACAAGTTAGGGGTGGGTTCTTACTTGTCCTGGCACCTGCCTACACAACTCACTGAAGAGAGCCCAGGTCAGGAGGCTGAACTTTTATTAAGCTCAGGAGATTATTACAATAGCTAGCCATGAGGTGCTGGAAGCTGTTCTTGCATTGTTCCCAAATTCAGAACAAGGTAGGGTGCTCTGAATATCCTGAGGGTGGGACAGGCAAAAAAAGAAAAAGAAAAGAAAGTGGCACATATCTTCTCAGCATTATTTGTGTTTACACCCTTGCTGGGAGTTAAGGATTAAATAAATCAAAGTTATTCTCTTGCATCTCCTTTTGAACAATTAAACTTATCACCCTTATTTAACTCAAGACTAATGTCTCTGCACTTTTAGTTTTTTTCATTTCACTAGACTTTCACAAGAATCTCCTTACATTTCACACACACAGAGACAGATGCACATGCACACTCATTTTCATTTCACAAGAACATCTCTCACATGCACACACATCCGTTTGTATTTTTTTAAAAAAAAATCAGATTTTTGTGTTGGGACAGGAACTCTTCAGCAATCGATGTATTGAGTTCAGTGTGGACAACAAAATACAGTATTTGGGAATTGTGCCACTCGATGAATGTAGAATCTCTCATGAAATACCAACCATATTCTTAAATGTTCTGAAATAGGGTATTCCATCCCTTGTATTAAGAATATTGTCTAATGAAGACAGCTGAAGGCAATGGTCTAATAAAGTAAGGTGCAGTTTAATCATGCAGTGATTTCCATCTAATCTTGTCCATGAAACTATATTCTTTATCCATGGAATAGCTGTAGTTATAGTAATAACCAAAGTTATTTTCACTACCATTTTACCATCTTAAGATAACAATGGTATGATGATGTGCTAATGTAAAATAACACTTTATCATTATCATTGTCTGCCATGCAGACGGACAAGTATATCTGAGCGCATCATCTAATGTCTTTTTTTTTACTGGCTTGGGGGGAAAATCTGATTCTTCATGCTTCATGATTAAGAGTTAGAATTTTCTTTGTATCATATTTAGTTTAATGCTTGGAGCAAAAGATGGTGATGCACCAGACAGTATTTTTGTGCTGAATATGAAAGAAAAACACACATTATTTATACGGAGATTTTCACAAAATGCACGACACAATCAGGGCAGTGATGAGTACTTATTTTTGGTAATACCCAAACCTATATATGAGGGTTCTATGAAGTAAATAGGTTATTCAATAACACTTGTTCCAAAGCAGCTTTATTACAAAACACTGCAGAGGTCATGCAAGTGTGTATGAAAGATGAATGCAGCTGCATTTTTTTCCTTGTAACTACATTACAGTACATGTGAAGAATAGATGAAGTTCTTTGCAATGTTTTGTGCCAGGAATGGGCACCTGGTGGCTTGCAAACTGTATCTGGCCTGCAAGGTGATTCTGTCTGTTTCTGTGCCTTTTAAATCTACCTATGGTTCTGAACCGGTTCATCCTGCCAATCTCTAGACACCATTCCCCACCCATCCATTTGGTCAGTCATTTTAGCTGCCCTACAAAGAACAACTCCCAGAGAAGCATGAAAATAAAAGAATAGAAAAATATAATAATATACAGCAATAAAAGCACATGAAAACAGCAGCATAAAAAAATGAAAGGAGCTGAACCATAAAAAGAACAATTAAAACTATATGAGATGCTGGAATGACCAGACAAATAAATAAGACTGGACATTCATCAGAATTGGCACCACCAAGTAGGGATGGTGAGAATTTTATTTGCTTCAGTTTTTGATGAGAACTTACCTTATTATTATTATTATTATTATATCTAGCACCATCAATGTACATGGTGCTTTGCACCATACTTCACAAATTTCTAAATAAATGTGACAGAAAGAAATTGGGATTCTGTTTTTAAAAAGGAATGTGGGGGAAACCAAAACCGAGAGATTCATTCATTCAGGCTTTGATTACTTAACTCTTTAACACTCTGGGTTTAATCCCTATGTATTCAACCACATTAGTGCCCAGTTAGGGTTGCCACCTCTTTTTTCTGACAGGCTTTCCATCTTTAACAGCAAGCAGGTACAACCTTGTCCTCTCCATGCTGGGAGTAGCTGTACCCATTGGATTTGGTGAATGCAAATGTTTTATTAGTTTTTGAAAAGAATTTGCCAAAATTTGCAATTTTTTCATATACAGGAAGGAAAGAACTTCGGATTTAAAATATGTCAAACTGACTCTTTCATCCATCCCTACCACCAGGTGGACTTCAAAATAGGGGCATTGAAATATAGAGTGCCATGCCTGAAAAAATCCTCTTGCCTATAATCATGCATCTTAACTTTAGATGGTGGTGGGGCATGGTACAGAGCCTCTGATGAGGATCATAAAGTTTGGGAAGATTTGTATGGTCAATCTTTCTATTCAGTTGCCAATAGATTGTTTCCCCATGGGATAAGTAATATATCCAATGATATCCTGTCCAGTTTGGTTACTCGAATACAAACATGCATGGGACTTTCTCCCCAGTTTATTTGTGAAGATGTACAGGAGGTAGTCAATACTATTTCAGACTGCCAAAAAATATTCAGAACCCCAGTCCTGAATGTTTTTGGGCCTATTCAGTAAACACCTTAAAGCATGGTTTTAACCATAGTGGTTAAGCCAGAAAGGTAGGCCCTGTTCAGAAGACAACTTAAAACATAGCTTTAAGTTTAACCACTGTGAATAAGGCTTGTTTTGGCTTTATTCACCATGGTTAAAGCCATGGTTTAAAGTGCCTTCTGAACACATCCTGGTTTTCTGACTTAACCACTGTGGTTAAAGCCATGGTTTAAGGTGTGTTATGAACAATCCCCCCCTCTCTCTGTGCATGTGTGTGTGTGTGTGTGTCAATGTAGGAATGTTAATGCAGAAAAGATCTACTAACATGCTTTTTGCTCACTGCTCCTAGAGAGGAAAGGAGGCTGAAGACAGCCTATCACAGATGGACATACAAGAGTCAGTGTGCTCTAATGCAAAGTTTTGCAGAAGCCCTCAGGCTGTTAATGAGCCCTGCCTCCAAATTCATTCTTCACTCCCCTCCCAGACAGAAGCTAGAAGAGAATCTAGGATGGAATTCTATAGAACAATGCAATTGCTACTCCCTCTCCCACTGGTAATACCAAGGACCACAGCACTCTTGAAACAGCAGAATCCTCTGTCCTCTGCAAGAAGCCAGCTTGCTTTTATCACTGCTGGAAGTCAAGCTGGGTTCGTCAAAAGACTCACAAAGCAGGTTTGTGTGCTGCCTGCTTTGCTGTGCTCTAGTTGATGTCTCCCCTGACACTTCAGTCTTAGAGAGATGGAGGAAGACCAAAGGACTTTCCTGTTTGCCCCTGTATACATCAGCTCCCACATTCTCAGACTTCCTTAAGCACTTTCATATTGCAAATCCCAAGTAATGAATTTAACAGAAATACGTTGAAAGAAAAGAAACACACACTTGGAACAATCCAGTAGAAATTCAGCACTTTTAAGGTGATTTCAATGGGAGAGTTAGGCCCATGCCTAAAGCTTAGGCTATTGGGTGGAATAGGGCAGAATCCAAGAGGGCATTTATGCTCCTGCATCGTGCAAGCTGCTCCCACTGCTTACAGAACTATGATGCAACACTTATGGGGCAACCCAAAACAAGTGGAAGTGCTCATTTTTGGGAGGTGGCAGCTTGGCAGACCTTGCATCAGGGAGCTCTGCCGAGACCCACTTCCTTCCAGAAATGCTCATACCAGGGCTCCCTTGGAAAGAGCTAAATCTCCCTCATGTAAGCAATGGGTCTCACTTGTGCAATGCAATTGGCAGGATCCACCACTCGTGGAAGGAAATTGGCAGGGTGGAAAAGATTTGGCAGGAGCCTAAGCATCCTGTTGGATCCTGCCCATATAAATGTAATAAATAAATAAGAAATGTAATACATGAATGAATAAAATAAGTCTGCAATACATGCTGAGAGTAAGGTCCATGGAATTCAACGGGGCCATTTTTCCTGGCCCATTTTTCTTCGACCTTTAAGAGCAAAAAAAAAAAAAAAGCTTCCCATGCTTTTAACGTTTCTAGATTTTAAGCATTTCATTGTTTCTGAATGTACTACACTGGACAATGCTTTGCTTATATTGTACAAGTTAATGGCATATCTATTCACATTTTCAAAATGAATCCAACATGGTTTTTACAAGCACAAACAGAAATTGAAATATTAAGAAGAGCAGCACTTATTGCTGCCCCTGTAAGAACAAAATTTTAACTAAGAACAAACCCAAATCTAGAATTTCTGTGTTGTTCCATTTATCTTGAAAGTTGTTAAAATGCACTTAAGATTCAATTAAATTCTGTGTTCAGTCATATTATCAAACACAGTTTTCAAAGCTTGAATCAATCCTATTCCATTCGGGCTTCTGATTCGGCATTAATATTAATTGATCTGCCACTGGTTCCCAGAACTTCAAGCATAAATGATGAATTTTTTATCGTATCCCTAGTCATTAATCTATCTTTCTTTTGCAATAACCAGCATCATGTGTAATCAAGAGACTGAAACCAGCATCTGAAATATTAATGTGCTGCCCCGTCACTGAAGGTAAGGGCTTAACTCTTCTTTTTGCTGACTGTAACAGAATATTTTCCTCTAAGGGCCAACTATGGCACGATTAAGAATACAAACTTGCACCCAATCCTAAAACAGGTTACTTTGAAGTCAGCCTCATTGTTTTCACTGCACTGAATTTCCATTGATGAGAACATCAGAGTGTAGCACTGTAATATTTTCAAATATAAAGGATTGAAATTTGTCAACTTAAAGCTATATAAATGTTTGAGTTTCCATAATTTAAACTCAGTCATTTCGGTATAAAATGATATGATACAATAATAATAATAATAATAATAATAATAATAATAATAATAATAATAATAATAATTTTTTACAAAAAAATTGTTACCCACCTCTCCCTCTGGATCGAGGCAGGGTACAACACAATTAAAAACAACATAAAATACATAGAATAGAATATAATTAAAATATGGCTATACTAAGGAAAATCATTAGTCTATTTAGCTTTTTAGAATTGTCTGAATCCTGCCCCCTGTTTTGGGGGACATATTTTTAGAGAATTTTCACCTTGGGGAGGGTGACAGCATTTCCACATACCTTTTAAAAGTGTAGCCAGTTGTTTGCGGGTTTTCTTTCTGTATTTTTTTAAAACAACAACAACAACAACACCCCTGGCACTTGGAGGAGCCCTGGCAGTTCTTCATGAATGACTATTGGAGACCATGTGACCCCATCCTCTCCAATAGGTATTCTGGAAGAACTGGGATCCTGCAAGTGCTGTGTGTGTGTGTGTTTTAAATAAAAAATAGAAAGAAGACCCCTCAAAATTTCCTACACTTAAAAAGGTATGTGAAAACCCTGTCCCCCTCCCCAAGGAGAAAACTTTCACCTCTCCCAGCCTCTTTCACCAGAATTTTAATTTCCCCACCTCCAAGAAATGTTGACAAAGGAATAATCAAAATTCTCTGCACTGCACTAGTTTAGTCTACACCAGCCTTGCCCAAGCTAGTGTCTTTCAGCTGTATTACACTATAACTCCCATCATTCCCAGCCATCATGGCCAATGTCCACACTGTCTGGGGAGTTGTAGTCCAACACATCTGGAGGGTACCAGCTGGTCCTAGGTTTACAAAAAAGAGTTTTTCCTACCTTTACCTGGAGTAGCTGGGGATTAAACCTGGGAGCATGTGCTCCCACACTGGGCTATGGCTCGTTTCCTTCGGAACCACGTGACATTGTCCCTAGGAATATTCACTCTTTGAATTCTTTTCAAAATATTTTTTTATTATCTACTATCCTGGTTCGGTTTTTATCCTGTGCTTATTGTTTTATATTATGTTTTTCTGTTATACTTTATGAAATATCTTTTGTGAACTGCCCAGTGAACTTCAGTTCACTGAAAGTACAGAAATGTTATAATTACATAGATAAAACATAAGGAGATAAGCATGTCCTCTTTTAGATAATGTCAAAATGTCAAGACTGCTTTTGCATAAAAGTCTATTCTGAGCCTATTCACCCCAAACCTGGAAGATTCAGTCCCCTCAGAAGGGTAAACAATCCCTGCCAAATTCATCAAATTCTGCTAAGAAATATAAAATGGGAGGCACAAAGCCCCAGATTTCTAAATCTTGGCTTGGGTGCAGAATTGGTCCATTTTCCAAAGCACTGAACTGGAGTCTGAATAAAATCTGGGGGTCAGTTCAAGTCTCTAATATACACTCTAATATACACACACATACATCAAGCTTGTAATGCACACTTATTTGGGAATAAGCACCACTGAACTCAGCAACACTTTCTTCTGACTACTTACTCCTGTGCTTTAAATCAGAGATTAATCATTGTGCATAAATTTTTTAAAAATGATATTAGTCACACTTGTAACTGTTCAGAAGGTACCTTAAACCATGTCTTTAACCACAGTGGTTAATCCAGACAGCCAGTCCGTGTTCAGAAAACACCTTAAACCATGGCTTTAACTACAGTGAATAAGGATTTTTGCTTTACTCACCATGATAAAAGTCATGGTTTAAGGTGTCTTTTGAACACGGTCTGGCTTTCTGGCTTAACCACCGTGGTTTAAGTTGTTTTCTGAATGGGGCCAGTGATGGACAAATATCTTATTAAAGGTTAAAATTGTATCAGAAGGAGCATTTAATAAAGACTTTAAATCAGTATGAAGGCCTGCACTCCCATAATCATCAAAAGACAGCAGTTGCCATGAAATCTTATTTTTATTCTATTTCTGAATTGTATAAATTCAAAATTATACAGATCTCCATATAAACGTTCTGGAAAAAGCCTGGAGAAATTGAATTATCCACATGTTTTATGACAAATGTTAGTTAAACATATCCATTTTCATTAAGATGGCAGTAATTTTACTTTCCCTTTCTTGTACATATTTGATAATTTCATCATATATGGCATGCTATTTATTTGAACACCACCAAACTGGAAAAATGTTTTTCATAAAACTTTTTTTTAATGAAGCCCACTCACCCCTCCTGGCAACTTTCATGGGACATATGCATGTGCTTTACCATTCCACAGAGAGAAGGAAAGACATCCCTCTGTTGCCAAGCAATCCAGAAATATTCCATCTTCCTGTACTGCAAAGGGCAGTTTCATTCTGCCCTCACAGCATAATGCAGCTAGACTGGGAACATGTTTCCAAGGCAACCAGGTAACACCCCTTGTCTTTCCTGAGTGCTTTCATTGCCCCTTGTAGCAAGGCAAGAAAAGAAATATATCCCCATCTTATGTTCCTCTCCCTGGTTCTTGGTGGCAACTCTTTAGACAGGGGTGGACAACTTGTGGCCCTCCCAGCATTCCTCACCATTGGCCGTGCTGGCTAGGACTGATTGGAGTTGTATGAAAAAACAAAAAATGGTGGAGGCCTCAAGTTGAAAACCCTGCTCCAGAAGACTTCAGCTGCTATTTTTATTCCATTTTAGTTGTTGTTCTGCTTAGGAAGCCTAGCAAATGTCCCTGAGGGCACTCTGAATTAACTTTCAGTGTTACTGTGATATAGACAAAGCTGATGGGCTAGTTGACGTCATTGTTTCTAGGCTAAAATGATACCAAAGATACAACTTTGATCTGGCCACTGACTGAACAACAGTAACATAGTATACGAAGACAGCAAGCTTTGAAGTGTCCTGTAGTGTCCATTTCACTTCCTAAGTTCCCAGTTTTACTCCAAAAATTGTTTGCTTTCAAACATTCCATGCAACCTTTCCATTTATTTGTTCTTATTCTGTTGGCAACTGCAAAAAACATGAAATTGGAAATGAGTTTATAGGCTCATGTAATGAACCTGGGACTCCTATGGACAGTTGTTACTCCTCTCCATTTCCTGCTGACCCAAGGGATCAGTGGTAAACCAAAATACAATTGAGTTAGACCAGTTCCAGGAATAAATTCTTTGTAAAACACAGTATGAATGGGTGTTTGTCACCACCTGTTGATTCATTTATTTACTTTAGGGCATCAGGATTCAGACTAGTAATTAGTATTCACTTCAAATTGAGATCTATCCCCCCCCCCCCGGTCAACACACACACACACACAATTTCTGTCCTCATCAACTGTTCAAAGACTACTGCACACTCTACCAGTATCTTTGTGAAATGAGCAGGCAGTAATGTGAGATAAATTGTGATTTTTACCAAGGTCTTTCCAGAACAGTAACAATACAGGAGTGTGTCTTCTTTCATACAGCTGCTGCATGTGTAGGTGTCTTAGTCACCATAGAAAACAATCAGTGCTGCCTTCCAGCATATTGGTGGTGTTTGATTGCAGCACAGTCATTGAAGCAAAACCTTATGGGAATTGGCAGACAACACATGTCCTGAAGGCCACTTGAAGAAGCATTGCTATATCTTCATAGAAAACATTTAGTGGGAGCAGAGTGTAAATTGATGCTGAAAGGTGTAATAATACACATAGATAGAAATGAGAGATAGGCTTGGGTACCATCAGCATACTGGTGGCACTGAACTTCAAATTCTGGATGACATCTCCTTGAGGTTTCATGGGAGACAAGTTGGAAACTTGAGAGACACCACAGACCAATGGCCACAGTATTAAACAGAGGCCCATAAGCAGCACCTTATGGAATCATGTCTCCCAGGAGGATTGGAACCATGGTAAAATGATGCCTTCATGTCCCATCCCAGCCAGATGCTCCAGATGGATACCAGAGTTGATTGCACTGAAAGCAACTGAAACGACAAACAGGGACACCCTTCTCCCTGTCTAGAACAGACTGGACAAACAAAAGGGATCCAGTCTGTTAAAGGTGCTTGAGAATACTCATCTATGTTTTCATCTTTCTCTGCACAGCTCTCCTTTGTGACCTCCTCCTCCTCCTCCTCCTCCTCCTCCTCCTCCTCCTCATTTCTATACCACCCTATAGCCCAACCTCTCCAGGAAGTTTACAAAAGATTTTCCTATTTATGTCAGTGCATAAATTGAAATTTTAAACTTCTGAATGTGGGAGAAAGTGAAACTGGCAGATCCACTCATCCCTATTCATTCAGCATATTTATTACACCACTCTTCAAAATAAATTCCCAGGGCAGCTTAAAACAGAATGTCAAAATACAATGGGTTGCATCCAGACTTAATGATACTTGGAGTCATCTCAATGATATCAGTGGATCTATCTTAAGTATGCCTAAGTCTGGATCCAACCCAATCAAACAATACAGCTAATAAAACAACACCCTAAAAGCAGCCAAGTCTATAAAAGAGCAAAACTATAAAGTTCTGGTTAACAGCTCCTCAGAAATCAAGGGGAAGCAAACTCAGTGTAATAGATAAAAAAGCACTTCTATTCCTAACCAATATTATTTAGCATTAGGGGTGTGCAGAGTGGCTTTGCTCTGCTCAGAAATTTGGAGTGGATCTCTGCTGACCGTTTTCTCTGCTCTTATTTCAAAGTGGCTCCCCTTTCTCCCCTTCATTGGATTATCCAATGGAGCGCTGTTTCATTTTCGGATAACTGCTCCATTGTAGTCCATGTCAAAAGTCTGATAGTCAGCTGTTCCATTATAGTCTATGGCAATTAACAAAAATGCTTACATTTCCATCATTTTTAAAGTAATGAGATGAAACTCGTCATGATGATAGATCTTATTTAATCCACATTGTGGATTCAGTAGAAACTGAGTACAGGATAGATGCCAAACCTTGCGTGAGTTATTTTTAATTCCCACTTTCTAGGCAAGTGTTTTATTTACAGAATGACAATATAAAGCAAAAAAACAAAACTCCTCTTCTAGCATTAATTTAACATCTAAAATAGAGAATAAATATATTTTGTACATTTTCTGTAGTTTATGACTACTGTTCAGGATATTTAATGTATAATTTATTTATTTTACAAGCACTTCTTCTTTAAGTGCTGATGTACAAAAGTAGCAACTGTAGTAAAAAGCCTTGTAGAGAAGATGGACTCAATTTTTTAAAGTGGCCTTGGGTGAGCCAATATCATCGAACCTCATTACAACACTCTGTTTCAAGTGGATATCATAAAAAATAAGAAAAGTGTTGCAGGGTGTTTTAAGGTGTGCTATTTCTAAAAATAAAACTAGCAGCCTGAGACCATGCGTGTTAACTCAGAAGAATCCCCCCCCCCACCTCCCCGTGCAACTTACCCTATGTGTACAGGTCTCCTGCTTAACATTGGAATTACTTATTGAGGAGTAAGGCCCAATAAACTTGGTGGGACCTACTTCTGTGTAAATGTGTATCAGATCGGGCTGCACATGACTGAAAAGGCTGCTGCGCTGGCAACATGATTGCAACTTGTATTTCCTTGGTTGCAATGGGAGGGAAAATATGTATGTCATCTCTAGGATTCTTTCCTAGCCCTACCGGGAGAAACTGAAGACCTTCTGCATGCAAAGCATGTGTTCTACCACTGAGCTACGGTGCCTCTTCTTTCCCAAATTTGTGTGGTTTGAATCATTTGTGGGAGTAATCTATAATACATCTACCAGCATCTCCATCTCTCCTTGTAGGGTATCTTGGCCAGATCTACACCAAGCAGGATATGACACTCTGAAAACAGTTTGGGAACTGTATATGGAGTGTGTCCTGGGCCCCAACAGTTGCTGCTACTGTTATAAACTGTTTTAAAGCAGTAGTGTAGATCCTGCCCTTGGTGGGTTCACAGGGAAGGCAGATCAATAGATGCACTTGACACATACCAGAGAGCTGGGCTAGACTGTCTTTTGAATTTTGTCTTTGTATTCTTGGAGGCAAAACACAGTATTTTCTCTTCAAATGGCAGTAATAAGAGCAGAGCGGTATTCCAGGACTGCTTTACTTCATTTACAGAGCTTAAGATCATTCCAACAGTGAAGGATGACTTGGATGGGGGACTGTAGAATGACGAGGAAAATTATGAATGCCACTTTCAGGGCTGGCATATATTTCCTCAAATTGAGGACAAGAGTCAGGAGGTACTCTGGATCCATAGACACAAGCCCATGGAACATCCACCTTTTCTCCCTACCAATTTCAGAGCTCCAGTGCCAGAGAGGCTAAGGCGGCAGATGTTTCTGCAGTGGCTGGGAAGTGGTTTGCTGGTTAAATCTCTTCCTCTAAAGTTGGACTTCATTCTCCACTCCAAGAGTGGAAGATCTGGTTCCCTCCCAGGGGCACAGGATTAAAGCCTTAGGTCATAGCTAGACGGGGCAATATCTCAGGGATCGCCCCGGGATTGTCTCTGTGCATTCACATGACACACAGGGCATCCCGGGAGCAGAGAGGGATGATCCCTCCATTTGCCTGAATTTTGCCCTACTCTTCTAGCCTGGTTTTTCTGTGGTCCTGGGCTGATCTTGGGACTGTGGAACTTGTTGCTGGGCTTTACGGGTTGTTCTGGCTCCTCATGAGTAACCGTGATCTGCCGGAAGCTGGTCACAGGTACAGAGCTCCTGAGGAGCTCTGGTTGGTGGGATGGGTGGGGGAGGGGGAGGTGTTGTTGTTGTTTTTTTTAAAATACCATTTTCACTCGAGCCCTCATGTGCTCCTTCTCGTTTAAAAAATAAATTCAAAATGGTGGCTGTGATGTCGCGTGCCATGTGTAGATCAGGCTGACAATCTCATAATCATTAAATCGTGAGATCGTCACCCTACTACCCCCCATCACCTAGCTGACACCTTAGAGACTCAAAGAGAACAGCTCTAGACCATGCTGAATGAGCAGCATAATATAGTCACAAAAAGCCAGCAATCATGTTATGAATGACTATTTCAGGGGTTTCAGGCTGGAGACTGATAACCCTCAGACCATCTTGTACATGAGGTGAGGATGGTGAAGTTTGTACCATGATCAGTGTGTCCATGCTATAAAGGAGAGATCTGTGCACAGATTTGTAAATCATGGAGGGTGGGTAGGGAAGCAGAGGCATGGATGAACTGGAGTAAGAACATGTGACCATTTCAGAAATGTACTTGGCCTTATTGACAGACTTAAGTTACAGTAGAGTACAGAAATAAGGGATTCTGCAAAAAGTTGTAATTGAAAAGGTGGGTTTTGAGGAGCAATTTAAAGGAAGAGGTGGCATCACAGTTTGTTGTGGATTTTGGGGTAATTTGTCTTATTTACTTTCCGTCTTAAGAACTATGTAACACTGTATTGTTTTAATATTAATAATTGGCTGTTTTAACTTGGCTTTACTTTAAAAAACCAAACCACATCAGCCTTTGCCGAGCACTCGGGAGGCTGTGTGAGCCTCCAAAGCCCTTGGCAAAGGGCACTTTCCGGGGCCTCCAAAAAGTGTGCAATTCCCCTGGCCATTAGCAAGGCTGGGGGAACTGCACACTTCCTGGAGTCCTTTAAAAGTGCCCTTTGCCATAGGGGCCTTAAACACCCTCTTAATGAAAGGTTAAGAGAGTCTTTAAGGCCCCGATTGGCATAGGGGGGAGGGAGAAAGTTGTGTTTTCTCCAAGGCTGGGAATCTCGTGTTTCTCCCCTCCACTCTAATGACAGTAGCCATGGTTAGAGTGGAGGGGGCAAATATGCAATTTCCCCAGCATTAGGAAAATCATCTGTTTCTTGCCCCCTAATATGGCCTTTAATGGCCCCATTTATGGAGCAAGAGAAATACCATATCCCCAAGGCATTAGAGTGGGGCAATTGCGTATTACCCCTGCTGTGTTAATGGCAGCCACCATTAACACAGTGGGAGAAAAGAACAAAGGGCATGAGTCAGGGCAGACCCATGCCCAACTGCTTTTGAAGGCTTGAGAGCAAATGGGTGTGGGCCTGTCCTAGTGCTTGGTGGGTCCACCTGGGCTCATGAAGGTGGGATGCAGGGGCATCCACTGGACTCACAGACCCAGGCACATTTTCACTCCAATGCTAGTTTTAAGTGGTTGTTGTTTTTAACACTTAGCTGCTCTGAGAATCCTTTAATAAATCTATCATAATAAAAGTGTGTGTGTGTGTGTGTGTGTGTGAGAGAGAGAGAGAGAGAGAGAGAGCACTATAGCTTCAGGACTGTGAAACACATACACTTGAAAATTGGTATCCATATTAAGGGGTGTGCACTTTGGGGTTATTTTTTTAAAAAATGCATTAATTTTAATTCATTTAAATGTGTCTCTGTGTTGGAACCCTGTAGTACTATCTCCAGTCACTAGGTGGCAGCACATAGCTTTGCAGCCAACACAGTTTGTAGCCAGGAGAGAGTAGTTTGATGGAGAGAGTTAAATGGATGCCTCCTCTCCCTTGCTGTGGAGCAGCCTCACCTCAGGGGAATGGAGTAGACAGACCCTTCCCTCAGGGTAATACAAGGGTGCAACATGGCAGGGGCCATTCCTAGGGGTGCCAGTGGGTCTGGTTTCACTCAGACAGGACAAGAGCAAAATGTCCAATTCTGGCAGCTGCATAACTTTCCTTGAAGGCTTTGCTGAATCAAACTAAGGACTATTCCAGCTCACTAGTAAATATATAAATAAACATTTATAGTTGAAAATATTTCTAGTTCAGCTTGACAATGAAGCACATGAGGCCTATTCACTGAGGGGCCAATGTACATTTGGATGTGTTGTTTTGATTTGTCTATCTCCATGGCCCCAATGGACATTTCAATATTGCTTACCAACTAGAGACTTTTTGTTGTGAAGTGGGGAAATATCCATTCACACTGAAAATCTGGGAACAGGGAATGTAATGAAACAATCATGTGATCTTATCTCTGCAAACTTAAATTCAAACTGCACACGTGCACCTTTCAACCTGTTTCATAGCTTGGGGGGGGGGTCTCCCATGTGTAAGTTATCAGCCAGGAGCCCTTTTAATCATTTTTGTCAGGGAAAAAACAGGAAAAGTTCAGTGACTAAAGTTTTGTTATAATCTAAAACTATCTATGGTTTCATACACCATCCATTTCATTCACACATGTCATTGTTTGGGCATGTATACACTAAAACAGCTAGATCAAATGTGGTAAGTAGAACGGGTTGCTGTGAAAACACTTCTGAGATGGAAAAAGAAAAGAGTATGCAAGTACCTGATTGTTAAGAAACCTACTATATTTTAAGTAACACTCCTGAACTGTAGCCTATTCTATCACCTAAGTCGTCTGATACTTGGACACACATCTTAGACAGGTGGATTAATGACCATGCAATTATAAAAGGAATGCAGTCATAAAACTGCAACTGGTTACAAAAACAACTTTTATTGTAGTATTACAGATTACTAAAATAAAAACCCAGTCAGTTAGGTGATAAATATTCAGTGAATTCCAACCAACTCCATATAAATAGTTGTCCTCAGCTTTTATTTGAACTTCAGACTGCTATTAAGTTCCTGTCATTATGTACACTATTTGACTACTGAAACTTGTTATTGGATTGTTCATATAGTAGTAGTCCTCCAACTCCCTCAGTCAATTAAACCCTTTATTGTATCTGATTTGTCAGAGTCGGTGTCATGGCTAATCTCCTAAATCCACATCAGTTCAGGAGCTTTACATGTGCTTACTCCCTTGCAAAAGAGGTGGGGTGTAGAAGCAAGATCCTGCAGGGAACAAAAACAGAGCTCAGTAGCAGCTGTACTCTGTCCAAGATAGTATTTTTATACCAGACCCCCCTTTATACCAGACTTATAATTAAGAGAGAGAGAGAGAGAGAGAGAGAGAGAGAGAGAGAAACAGCATTTTACCACTGAAGTCAAATCGTGCCTTCTATGCATTGCTCAGATCTTTATTTCTTCACCAAAGAAAAGAAATGGATATACAACTTATTCTGCAATCATGACAATATTAATGTTGGTCTACATCACTAATATACAGTGATACAGAACCACTCCAGAGCATTTTAAAAGTTTGATTGGATGTAAAATTCTCTGTTTCACCATCATGCAAACACACAGCAGCAAAAGCCTTTTCCATATCCGCCCCCCCCCCACTCCTAAATGCTTAAAGAAGAGACGGAAAAGTGAACTAAATTATCGATCAGAGTTTCAGCTTTGTCTACCTCGTCCTAAATCGTTAGCGACACACCTGCAGGCTACCTTTGCTATTGCCTATCGCAAAGTAGCATTTTACCAGGCAGTCAGACAGACACACGTGTTTTTCTCCTCCGGTTAAAATTAGCTTCCTTTTCATAACAAAGACTGCATTCTACATATTAAATCAAAAGAAGCCCTGCCTGGATTCTAAATGCAAATCTTTTCCCCATATAGGTTTTATATTCATCATCTTTATTTGGAAAAGAAAAGAAAAGAAGGTAAAGCAGGAGAGTCCCTTACCACAGGAGGGGAGAGAAAACAAATCGTTCAGCTACATCCAACAGGCTTTGTGCACGCAGGCAGCATGAGTGATTCTTGGGCCTCACACAAAAGCAAAATAATTAGCTTTCAATGGAGAGATGTAAACATCCATCATAATGGCACTGGAACTGAAGCTGAAATCTACCTCAGCTGTTCTATGTACTCTGGCTGTAGGATGATGTCACAAACATCAACCGAGTGTACTCTCATTGGCTTCTGTTACCTGGAATCATATCTTAACCCTAAACTGTCAGCTGCAAATTTGAATGTGGATTGCTGTGCATTTGGAAAGAGGGAGGGATAGGCACGGATTTCCCATTCAGAGGGAGAAGAAGTAGCAGGTGCATGTGGATTAAACAGAAAACCAAGTGTGTGTGTGTGTGTGTGTGTGTGTGTGTGTGTGTGTGTAATTTCATCAAAATTACAAAACTAGAGCCTTGGGGAATTGTACTTTCATAATCTGTTTACTAATTGACAATAATGAGCAAACTATTGTACAGAATGGATATTAAAGAAAAGGTTAAAGAATACAGCATCTGGATGACCCAAATTTAATGGGTTTGCATTCTCTCCCATTTTGGCACAGGGTTTCTGATAGGTGCAGGCTTTAAAAGAGAGACGGGTGTTCACATTATTTAAATGAGTTGGTTGAAGCAAGTACCGTATTGACATTAAATTAATGTAAAAGTTTTAAAATATACTTAGGTGCCCAAGTAATAACTATGTACTAATAATTCAATATGAATTAGTGAGTCAAACATTCTGTATTCTGATAGGAATGAAAGATAATGTGAGGAGTATGATAACGCATATGGTGCAGAAATGTTATGACACTGATAATCTCACAGAAATGTGAGTTTTTTAAACAAACCATTAATGTTTGTGCTTCTCCTTAAGCCATTCAAACTGCATTTTATATGACATAATTACTGCAATACTTTTAAAAGTCACAGCACAAACTTGGGCATGTCTACCCAATGGGGCTTTGTGGCGATACCACCTTTCTGTCCCTTAAAAGTATGTCTGCTTTTGTATGTCTAGTGAGTGCAGAATGTTTGACGGAGTGGGTGTGGCTGCTGATGCTGTGAGAAAGGGGGAGGGAGGAGTATAAATAGGTTGGCTGAGGAGATTGTGGGTTAGTTAAGGGAGTTAGGGTTTGTTTAGTTTGGAGTGTCCAGTGGTGTGGAGAGTGAGTGGAGATAAGATCACTGTTTTGATTAGAACTAGTAGATTAAGCAGGTTAACTTGCATTTAAAGTTACTAAGATCTGTTAAACAAAAATAAACATTTTATTTTGTTTTCTTACCTCAAACCACGTGTCTGCTTAGCTTTATCACCTGCTCTACAGTTACTATCATAAACACCACACACACACACACACACACATATATATATCATCTTATTACATACACAGTAAAACCTTTCCAGATTCTAGCCTTTACCCTCTCATATGAGGAAAAGGTTCTGTTTTACCCTACCCTCAGGCTGTTCAAGTGGTAGTGCTTGGCTTGAGAAGGGTGTGCTAAGCAAGGCCTTCTGTATAAGGTCGGTGCCATTGCAGGCTTACTCCCAGGAAACTAGGCATACCACTGCAGCCTTATAAAGTAATCCTAAGTGTTGCTTTATACGTTGAATGTTTTTAAATTTTGTGAACCGCCCAGAGAGCTCCAGCTATTGGGCGGTATAGAAATGTAATAAATAAATAAATAAATAATAAGTGGAACAACAGGAGCCTCATCCAGAGTCTGGATCTGATGCTGGCTGGGACACAAGGTGGGGATATGTGTCTTTTTTGGGAGAGGTGGGGTTGTGAGTGGAGAAGGAAGCATGGAATAAAGACACGGACACAAGCATTTGGGATAAACTAAGGCCTCTGTATTTAAACAATAAGGGATATGCAACCCCTCCTGGATCTGCATGTGAAAAGTGCAGGAATCTATTTGTCCTTATCTCAGGCAACTTGCCTGGCATTATGGGTGAGGCACTCTCATAAGCCAGGAGTTGGGTAAACCTGGCCCCTCCCTTATACAACACTTTGAGAGTGTGGGGAGACCACCCCACGTCATCCCCACTCAAAGCCATAGAACTCTGAGTAGATGAGGGAGGAGAATCTCCAAAGGCATACCATATCCTGACAAGGGAGCTGTAAAACTTGCGAGGAGCAGGAGCTCCGGACTTGACAATCACCACAAGGTGCCAGAGTGGTCACCGTCCCTATTCTGCTATATCAAATTCCTGCACATCCCACCAACAAATCAATCTATTTATCCACCCACCTAATAAAATCTCCAGTATGAAGTAGGCAAAAACTAGGGCTGTGCATGGACCCACCCCCCCAATCTGCTTCATGACGCAATCTGGAAAATCCGGATTGGGCCTGATCCTCTTCACACTGCTCCACCAGTCCCCCACTCCGCTCTGTGGTGTGAGATCCGGCTTCGCTGCCGTCGCCGCATGGATGGCGGTGGCGGCAACGCCACCAGGTAAGCCACCCCCAACCCCTTACATGTGTCTGTCATCACGGGCATCAATTGAGGCCCCAGCTTGAAGCCGGAAGAGGCCTCGGACTTCACTTCCAGCTTCAACTGGGGCCTCAATTGAAGCCCGTGATGGACGCAGGTAAGCCTCCCTCCTCCCTGCCCCTTTACCTGGCTCCGCCGCTACCATCGTTGCATGGATGGCAGCGCCGGCAGCGCCAGGTAGGCCAACCCCCTGCCCCCTTACCTGTGTCCGTCGTGGGCTTCAATTGAGGCCCTGGCTTGAAGCTGGAAGAGGCCTCGGCCTTCATTTCCGGCTTCAACCGTGGCCTCAATTGAAGCCCACGACAGACGCAGGTAAGCCTCCCTCCTCCCTGCTCCCTTACCTAGCTCCGTCGCCATTGCCACAGGGACTGCAGGGGTGCCGGCGCCAGATGAGTTCCCCTCTTAACTTATCCGCGTCTGGAGCTCCAGATTGAGGTGATCCTCTTCACCTCGATCTGCAGGGGGGGCCCCCGACTCTCTTCGCCTCCGCCTTTTCCAGAGGTGAATCAGTCCGCCTTGCTCCTGCTTCTCCGAACCAAAGAGAAGCGGAGCACAGCCCTAGCAAAAACCTCCCCACCAGGAATGGGAAGGGGAAAAAAAAATCCTACTCAGCCCTCCCCACAAAGGGAGTGACTGGCTAAGTCCCATACTAGAAAGAGATAGGTAGGGAGGCAAAAACCAAAGAGGCCAAGTACTGAGCGAGACTGGCTTTTATAGGATCAGCCATACTCCTGCCTCACGTGGCCCACATGTGCCTGCACGTGAGGCCTTTATTCCTCTCCTCCCTACTACAACACCAATTCTCCTGCTCAAGCCTTACCAGCTGGAGTGGGGGGTAATGGGCTTCTTCCAAATTACCATCTTGTTGCTCACAAGAGGAGAGAATTTCCTTATGGCATCTCCAGGGATGGCATTGCTGATGGATCTAGACTCAACCAATCTGGGGGAATAGAGTGGCTTTTGTTCTTGCTGATATAAGAAATTCATGGCACACCCCATTTTTAGGGCTTTCTAATGGTGGGAGAAGTGCTGGCAGCAGCCTTCTTTCCCCCCAATTGCAGTGGGGTTTCTGCCACAGCTGTGTTCCTTTCCACCACCAGCAGGTCAGCAATGCACCATCCTAACACCCTCCCTCCAGCCATCAACAGTGGCATGTTAGGATTGTACCTGTTAGTTACTAAAAGAAAATGCATAAACATGCTGACATGTTTTTGTTCTGTTACCAGGATTTACATTGTTATATTTACGTGGATAGAAGACCAAGTGTTACTATTTCAAAAGCTTCCTGATTCTCTAGGAAGAAAAGTCCTGATTTTAACACAGGTAAGGTGGGAAATATTATAGAAACTTGGGAATAAACTTGGTAAACAACTCTTCCTTTGCTCAGTGGTCCTTTCCAAAAATTGTTGTACAGACTCAGGAGATTAAATTCTGGGGACTTAATAAACAGCAGCTCTGTGAGGAGATTCAGACACTAGCCTATTAGTCAAAATGTACTTTAGGCCAAAGTGAAAACTGCTCCTCATTTATTTCTGCCTCAAAACGTGGGACTTCAGATGGAAATGTATATAGGGGAGGGGTAGATTCATTGCCATGCAAAGTAACATAAAACTGAATTACAGATCAGAAAGATGAATTTGGACAATGGGGATGCCAAGTTTGGTTTTTTATGATTAATGGTAAAGGTAAGACCCAGTAATTGCTAAGGAGATATGAGTCATGAGTAAAAGAATTATTTATGAAGTAAAATCTGCTTAGGCATATCACATGTATAAATTATACTCCTCTGAAAATTTAATGCTATAAATAGCCAAGATCAAGCAGAGAGGCACTCTGGATAGAAATCTCACTGTGTGGCTTGGTGCACTTAACAACAGCTTGTGATTTCCTTTCTCTAAGGAGGCTCAATACAAAGGACCCATGTCCTGTGCGTTTGTCATACTTTCACATGATACAATGCATTTTCTGTTTTGCAGATTTACTCTGTCTTAAAGCATAGTACTCTTGCAGGAAGAGTCTCTAGTTAAATTCTGAAGAGTCAATTAGCGCTTGTGCATAAGTCAGCCAATCAACCCCCATCCCACTGCAAGAAAATAAAATAGAATAAATAAAAAACAAAACCAGCAAAAACAGTTTGGGCATTTTGTTTTGCTTTGTTTTATCAGAAAAGCTGGGGAAAGCAGTAGGTGGGGCTTGAATTTTTTAAAAGCTGAATACCTTAGGTGAATAAAATTGTTTTTTCCACTGAGCTAAGGATGGATACATTAATACATTCATTTTTTTTTCTTAGTTTCACCATTTTTCCAAGCTGACATCCAGTTCATCCCTTTTTTTTTCTTCTGAAATTTGCATGGAAATCTATATGCATTTCTGTGTGCATTTCTCCTAACACGTACATTTTTGGACAAAACGTTTGTGCAGCTATTTTTTCTAATATGCATTTTAAATGTTATTTCCCCCTTATGTATTCATTTTTATGCATTTGTTGGATATTCTGCAAAGGCAACCAAGATGATTAGGGGTCTGGAAACAAAGCCCTATGAAGAGAGACAGAAACAGCTGGGCATGTTTAGCCTGGAGAAGAGAAGATTGAGGGGAGACATGATAGCACTCTTCAAATACTTAAAAGGTTGTCACACAGAGGAGGGCCAGGACTTCTTCTCGATCCTCCCAGAATGCAGGACATGGAATAACAGGCTCAAGTTACAGGAAGCCAGATTCCAGCTGGACATCAGGAAAAACTTCCTGACTGTTAGAGCAGTACAACGATGGAACCAGTTACCTTGGGAGGTTGTGGGCTCTCCCACACTAGAGGCCTTCAACTATCTGTCAGGTATGCTTTAGGGTGGATTCCTGCATTGAGCAGGGGGTTGGACTCGATGGCCTTATAGGCCCCTTCCAACTCTACTATTCTATGATTCTATGAAAGTGCAAAATTAGATAAATTCCCATTAAAATGTGAACTGAATGATTCCCCTGCCCCACCCATTCCTTAGAGTTTTTAAAGCTTTTAGGCTCCGTGCTGGACCCAGGACTAGTTTGAAGGATTCTTCTGCAAAATGCCCAGTCAGTAAGTCCTGGGTAAGCTTATCTGGGTGGTGGCAGCAGTGTTCCATTTTAATTCTCCCCAGTGCCCCCAGTGTCGCATTGCACTTGGGCATTGAGGGAAATTCCCACATCCCTCCTGAACTCCTTTTCCTTGTGTGTAATGACTTTATTAGACTGTAAGCCTGAGGGCAGGGACTTTCTTCTTTGGTGATTGTAAGCCACTCCGAGAGCCTTTTTTGGCTGAGGAGCAGGGTATAGATATGATAAATAAATGAATAATACATAAATTTAGGTGATGGCTAGATCCGGCCAACCAGCACTGTTGATTGGATATGGGACAGGCCAAAACAGGTGTCAGCAGTTGGCCTTTTTAGGGTTCTGGCAACTGTCCAAGAATGTGTGGTGCTGATTCTGGTCTTGTCTGTACATACTATCAAAACAGCTAGACTCTGCCCTCAGACCCAGCATAAAGTACTCAGCTCCATCCCTGGCTCCAATACTAAATATGTTCTGGACTCCACCCTTCTCAGGCACCACCCAGGAATCAGAACATTTTTATTTCAAAGGTTGGGAACCTTATTTTTGCATGCCTTGGTCCAGCCATGCCAATGACTTTAATGATAGACTGGAGGTTGTAGGGTTGCTAAGTTTGGCTGAGGGGAGGCACTGAGGGAAGGACTAAAATACTTCATTTCTTTCTTCTCCCTTGCCTGTTAAATTAGATGTCAGCCTTTAATTAGTAAACAAATACCTGAGAAAGTTTTAGACAAACCTACCTAATTCAAATAGAAATTAGAACTTTTTCAATTAAAAGAATAAATATTGTAAATTTGGGCAGGCTGAGGAAAGAGTAAGGGCGTTGCTAGTCAGACAGGTATTCTAAGTAAGATGGAAGTTATTTTTAACACACATTCTGAAAATAAGAAAACACAAAATAAATGCAGAAATTGTTTGTTAAAAAAAATCCCCACACACTTTGACCAGGGAATGCCTCCCTATTGGTACCCTAAGATACATTTGCACAATTTTGATCTGTCTGTAAGGGAAGGAGAGCTTTGCCTTCTCAATATCAATAGGGGTATCACACTCTTTTATCTGTGGGCCATCTTTATAACCAATTCACCACAGCTTTTCTCAAAACACAGACGTGATCTAAAATTTTGCACTTTATTTGTAATCTCAGTTTGACAGCCTGTTGGTCTGCAAAATTCTATATAACAGATGTTTGTGCTTATTTCAACCTTTAAACAAAATCTGATGTATTCTACTTGTTTACACTCAGTATAATTTTTAATGTTTTATTCAGCTTTCTCCCATTTTACTTCTCCTATATCCTCTTAAAGGCAATGCATAGTGCAAAGCCACATAAAGTAAGAAAATTGCTGACCATTGCCAAAACCTGTTATGATATTGAATCTTAAAATTATGCATCTCCTTTGGCATTTAAAGAAATGGCCGTTTATGTTCAACATGAAGTAAATATCAATGGTTAGAGAGAGAATTGTCTAGATTAAAGCTAAATGAAGCCGTATTCTCATGATCATAATCAATGCATGGAGTAATCAACACTACAAGGTTTCATTGTAAAGAAGGGATTTAGTAACAGTTCAATTTCCCAAACTGAGAGAAAATATTAAATATAATAATGGACCACTGAAGGTGTATGTCTTCCATATACCATAAATGCACACTAAATTGCAGAAATAGCTGCCAGCTATTTTCTTCAATTGACTGCTTGAGTGAAAAGCAAATGTAGAAACACTTAAAGTACATCAGAAATGTTTTAGTCATATTATCCCAGTTTTTAATACGTTGTGAAATTCAGAAGAACTGAATATCTTGTGTTAAGCAAAATACGTCTCACACTTCTTTTCCATATTATACATAAATAATGGGAAAGTTTGTGTTTGTTTGTTTTTACATTTGGACACAGTGATGTAAGTCTAAACAATAAGTAACAAGATGCAAAGCAAACACATCCACCAAAAGTCTTGATGGAGCAGATTTCTCACCCATCTCTACTTTGAAGCTCATCTAATTTCTGTGATGCTTATCTTGCAATTAGTTAGCTGGGGTAGTTTCCATCTGGGTATACATACACTATGAAAGAAGGTGGCTGTACTTATGTGCTCTTAAGGTTAATTAGCCATAATCATTATACTTGAGCCTCAAGTGAGTTCCTAATTCAGATGAGGTTTTAACCAGGCACTTTCTCCACACTAGATCAGCTATCACTGTTTGGACATATGGTATGGAAATAAATAAAGATGTTGACAAGGGTTTCAGATAATGCACTTATAATGTGAGTTTTATGTAGGGCTGAGCTGAAAAGCTCCCCACAACCCAAATGATTTTTGGATGTTTGTAAGGGTTGAGTCCAATTCGTGACCCAATTTACGATATGATCAACAATAGCATCAAACATCCCTAGATAAAAGTTTAACATCCTGCTAAAATGAAAATATGACTTTTAAAATATTCACTGTGCTAAGAACACATATGAAAATCAGTACACAATTTATATTCCAAGTATAATTTTTTTTTTAAAAAAAGAAACAATCCATTTAAATCAAAGAATAACCCTGATTCTGCTATTCCCTGTGGTTTCATATAGTGCTGTACTGTACCAAATATTTCCAGGCTTTCTTTTTTGGCAATTCATTTGTGGTGGGAGCAAAATTAAGACACCATCAAAAGAGGCTGAGGAGAATATTGATGTAATTTCTAATGGGGAGGAGGGGAGGTAGGACTTCCTTTTACCTTATAACTGTAGAAGGCGGCTGAGGGCTTCTTGTTGTTGTTGTTGTTGTTGTTGTTTTACTCCTGACTGTTACATGTGCTGTCGCAGTATCACAGGTTCTTCACATAGACGCTTCCCCACATGCTCAGGAGACCATGTGATGGCATATGGTCTCCTGAGCATCCAGAACAGCTACAGGGCAAGAAACCTCTGTTCTAAGAGCCCCACCCTGCTGCAAGCAAGAAATGCCTTTCTCCCGTGTCCAGCTCGCCTGGCCGCAGGGAGGCTATTGCAGGCGGGGGGGGGAGGAGGAGCTGTGCCCAATCGCCAGGTCATGCCACTGGTCGGGGCGGGGCAACTGAGGCTATATTTATTTGTTTTATACTGTATGTTTTTATCTGTACGCCACTCTGAGACCTTAATGATATAGGGCGGGATATAAATGTTTTAAATAAATAAATATACAATCCAGCTGCATCACGGTTCCCTCCCTCTCTCCCTGTATGCAGTGTGGGTTCATCTGATCACCCTATTGGTAGTAGGAATTTTTGGTGCATAGTCTGATTGTCCTGGACTATGTGTCTTTTTGTCTACTTCACACTGTAGGTGGGGCAAGAGTGTCTTTAGGAAAGTGCATTGTGTTTTGGTATTAGATTAATTTGGTCACATTTGGTTTCTGGCTGGTAGGGGTGGACATGGTTAGAGGGAACAGGGATGGTGATCATTCTGAGGCACTGTCTTGGTGACAGTTGATGCCTGAGGCCTTCCGCTGAGGTTTTGCATCCCTAGTGAGGCCAACTCACCTCACCTGGTGTTTTGCTGCCTGGGGGTCACATGAGAAGGCCTCTCCTCCTCAAAAGGGGTAGGCCTGGGGGGTGATCTTACAGACACCACTCAGCAGTCACAGAATGTTTCATCTGTAGCTGGTGTAGATTAGGGCTTGTCCAGTTTCCCTTTGCAGATCTTCAATAAATGTGCCCCAAATTTGATACCATTCTTACTTGTCTCCTCTCCTTATTTTCTCCCTCCTTTCTCCCACATGGGGGCTTTTAGAGCTTTAGAAAAGCTATCTTTCTTTTTTAAGTTTCCCCCATTAAAAAACAAAGCAAAACCAAACCTCTTTGGCAGGGAGTGAAATATTTCACAAAAATAGAAGACAGAGTTCAGCACAGTGCTAGATCCACATCTAAAATAAGTGGATGTGGGTGATGTAAGGTCAACCAACAGTGCTTTCTAGATCTAATTCAATGATCAGGAGAATTAAAGGAAAGTTTTCTTTTGATGGCATTTGGAATGGGTTTCAAGTAATGGTGGATAAACTCCACTTGACAGAATTCAGAATTGGCTTGGCAATTCTAAACTTACTCACAACAAAAAGAAAGAAAGAAAGAAAGAAAGAAAGAAAGAAAGAAAGAAAGAAAGAAAGAAAGTTTGATGAGAGTTCTCTCCTAACTTATAATGTTAACACACAGAGATTGATATTGCCACATTTATCTTTTCACCCCCTGTTAATTGCAATTCCCAGCACCAGTCATAACGGAAAGCCACTTAGAAATTCAACTCCCTATCCCCACCCAAGTCAACACATATGCTTGGTAAGAAGAGAAGATTTTAATTCTGGATGAGAAAAACAAGTATTTAAAGCATTTCTATGAAATAAACAAATGAATTTACCTGAATAGAAAATACATTTCTCTAATAAAATGCTGTTTATTTAGTATTTATTGTTTGTTTTATGTATACCCTTTCCTTCTTCACAAGGAGCCCAGGGAAGCTGGATGCTTTAGTCATGTAGTATATCCCAACAAACCAGAGTTTTTTTGAGAGTTAAGGATATGATGTTAAATAAATTCTGTCCATGTATCAATAAAGCAGCTAACTTTGGGTGCCTAGTGTCTTGGTTCCTAATGGTATGTGTGCCTCTAGCTCAAGAGTAGGGAAATTGTGGCTCTCCAGATGTCATTGGAGAGCCACAATGAGCCACATCTCATTGGCTATGCTGGATGGGGCTGATGGGAATTGGAGTCCAATAATAACTGTTGGGGTAGAGGGTGCACATTCATACTATAGCTTGGTGTACATGCAATGCTGGAGTAGAACTTCGGGGGGAATATGCTTTATTCGTAACACCTTGAAACATTATGAGTTGGACAACCTCATGATCTAAAATAGATAAGGTTGGGCTTTGGCAATATTTCTAGTACTGAGTGGGAAGGACACATCTGCATATCATTAATTTTGTGTGCAAGGAGCAGCTTTTTCAGGAGTATTTCTTAAATTCCAGTTGTGTATTACAACTTCCTATGAAAACTATAGGTTGTTGTTGTTGTTGTTGTTGTTGTTGTCATTTTGAATAGCCTGCCCCACATCTCATTTCATTTGTGCGAAATATTTGGAACCTTTGGAAAATGCAACACAAATTAATTTATTTATAATGTTGACATTGTGGGATCTGCTTTTTGGCAGCAGAAAATGACTCTTTCAGAAGATGGGACATACCGTTGTTGCCTTGGACATTTAGAGCAAAACACCACCCGTGTAACATTTTGTTTTCCTTCATTCAGCACTTTTCAATAGGTTTCTCAACTGGCACAACAACAATCTCACTTTTTAGGTAGTTTCTTTTAAGCATCTCACCTTTTACTATTAATGTTTGTAATATTTTGCTATTAAAAGCTGGCCTTCTTGAAGTTACCATTTTCTTTCTTTCTTTTCATTTATGTGGGTGTGAGTGTTTGACATTATCAGAGAGCTCGTCTTTCTGTTCCTAATTTGATTTTCCCCACAGCAAGTCTTATTAATTCCTTCCATATCATATGCTACATGACCCCACGCCTTTTTATTCCTAATGTGTTTTGTGCTGTCTTCTTCAAAATCTTCGATAGCTTTCACACTTAATTTATTCTCAGTTCATTTAATTCTTCAAGCAGTTTATCAGACTATCACACATTAGGTGATGGGAGGGACCTCTGCCGGAAACTCTGGAAATCTGCAGCTAATCATAGTTGACAATACTGAGCTAGGTGGATAAATAGTCAAGGCATGTATGAGAAATTCATTACAGTTCATTTTTTGATCAGGATTTACCCAGCACCATGCAGACTGAACAGATTTGGATGGAATTTGCAGTCAAAGTCTATACATTTCTGTATTTGCACAAATTTAAAGGCAGGGCAAATCTCCCCTTCATTTACTTCCCAGCCTCTAGATCTGCATAAATTTAAAGGCTGTAAACAGAAGGGAAATTTGTGCAACAGGAGTAACTACTCCCAGAAGGAGCCACAAAAGAGAGGGGTAGTAACTCCCTTTTCTGGACTTGCTGGAGACTCCGAGAAGTGCTGAAAGGCAGAAGGAAACTGACAAGTGTCAATGCAACATTTAATAGCAAGAGGATTACATTGCCAAATGGGAGACATTGCCCACCCCCCTTGGTGCAATTTGCATTTCTTTTTCTTTCTTTCTTTGGTGCTTCTGAATTGTGCAAATGGGTTCTTTTTTTGTCTTCCAAGTATCCCCTCCCCCCGGCCCCATTTCTTCACAACTAGGTACAAATTAGCCTATGCAGTCTTGCCTTGTCACTTTCCTTGTATGTTACCTATTCCAATTCAGTGTGCCTGTTGAGAGCTGAAACATACAAGGCAATGGATGATCAGGGGTCTGGAAACAAAGCCTTATGAAGAGACTGAAAGAACTGGGCATGTTTAGCCTGGAGAAGAGAAGATTGAGGGGAGACATGATAGCACTCTTCAAATACTTAAAAGGTTGTCACACAGAGGAGGGCCAGGATCTCTTCTCGATCCTCCCAGAGAGCAGGACACAGAATAACGGGCTCAAGTTAAAGGAAGCCAGATTCCAGCTGGACATCAGGAAAAACTTCCTGACTGTTAGAGCAGTATGGCAATAGAATCAGTTACCTAGGGAGGTTGTGGGCTCTCCCACACTAGAGGCATTCAAGAGGCAGCTGGACAACCATCTGTCAAGTATGCTGTAGGGTGAATTCCTGCATTGAGCAGGGGGTTGGACTCCATGGCCTTGTAGGCCCCTTCCAACTCTGCTATTCTATGATTCTATGATTCTAACACAACACATATTGGACAGCTGAATCTGTGATCTTGCAAATTTGTGGAAGACCAGGACATTTTTTAAAAAAGTATGACTCCATTTGCTCAAGATCCTACACACACACACACACACACACACACACACACACACACACACATTTTGTGTAAATTTATGCCATTAAAAACCAACCAACCAGAATTTGTATATTGTATTGACTCACTACATATCATGTTGATGCCCGTGGAAGAAATGGAACAAAATCTATCAGGGCCCAACTGGAAAAATCTCAGTTTTTGCCCCACCCCCAACAGAATTCTCATGCATCCCTATAGAAAAATTAACAGAATGGGCCTTTAAATTTGCCACAAGTAGAGTGGGGAATTTGGGAGTCAGCCTTAATGAAGAAGGAGAAGCTCTAAGATTCAAATTGATGCTCAGGCAACCCTGTAAATAAGCCCACAAAAATTTCTAGCCTGGAAAAAATATCTTCTAGAGACAGAGAGAGACCCAGCCCTCCTTCAGCATCCTGCTGTATTTCTATGCTGGATTTGGAGGGGGGACAGGGTGTCCCATTCCTCCTCCTCCTCCGGTATGCTTACTTAGGCCTGCACTGCATGGAATTCCTTGCCTGCATGCAATTCCTTGTCGCCTGTGGTTACCAGGTTAGTGAACACATTACAAAGCTGTATGGAAAAGTTTGGTGACAGAGGGGACAAGGGACTGCATCCAGTGCTATTTATTTATTTATTTATTTATTACATTTTTATACCGCCCAATAGCCAAAGCTCTCTGGGCAGTTCACAAAAATTAAAACTATAATAAAACCACCAACAGGTTAAAAGCACAAATACAAAATACAATATAAAAAACACAACCAGGATAAAAACCACGCAGCAAAATTGATATAAAATTAAAATACAGAGTTAAAACAGTAAAATTTAAATTTAAGTTAAAATTAAGTGTTAAAATACTGAGAGAATAAAAAGGTCTTCAGCTGGCGACGAAAGGAGTACAGTGTAGGCGCCAGGCGGACCTCTCTGGGGAGCTCATTCCACAACCGGGGTGCCACAGCAGAGAAAGCCCTCCTCCTAGTAGCCAGTCCACCAACTCTAAGCATGTTGTGCTAGCAGGGATGACTGCTAGTACAATGGGGAACTAGCACTTGCTAACCCAACACAGGAAACCAGCTGGAACTTTCAAAATCGAACAGGTCGGCAGAGCAACTTGTCCCATTCCAGAAGCTGCACTTTCAGCTAGTTTTCAGTTGCACTAACCAGGAGCGGGTCTACACATAAGTCGATAAACCAATTATAAATGTTTTTAATGGCGTTTTCCATCTTATTCTGCCGCATGACGCTTGGCTTTTATCGTTTTATCGCTTACCCTTCCTGTCGTATTATTTTGTGATGTTATTCTTATAAGTCGTAGTATGATCTGTTATGTGCCCAATTGTATTGTTCCTAAGCATTCACCCGAACATTCGTGCATATTTTCCCAAATGTATAGATCAGTTGTGCACATCTTTTAAATGCACACATTCTTATCCCATTGATTGAAATGTGCTTGTGCATATATTTCAAAAGCACACATTTTCATGCATACTTTCCAAATGTACACATGCTATCAACCCCTCCCCCTTTTTTGTTTTGTTTGTGGTCGTTGTTGTTGTTGTCGTCTGCAAATCATATTGCAAGCTCAGAAATGTGCAGACTTCACCCACAGATTGCATTTGAGTCCATGTTTGGACTGGGAGGTAATGAACTGAAATAATTTTTTCATAAATCCCTAAAAGAAATAGGAAAGGAATGGCAGAAACCAGCATGTCAATCATTATCTTAAAAAAAATGATTTAGGAGAAAGAATAACTTCATTAACTTTCCAGTGTGCTTACAGAGTGCACTAAAAATAATTGAAATAAAGAAATCAGTACAAAATATGAAGTCAAGTGTCCATGCATTAAGTCTTCAGCTGGTCTAAACCAGGTTCTATGCCACTAGCTAAGAATTTAAGAAGTAACATCGGGGCCTGCTCCTGCTGGACTCTTCCCCCCCCCCACAGGGCAAACTGCCATCTTGGCCCTGTGGGGAAGAAGAAGGACCGAGGGGACAGGAGCAGGCAGAAGTAACATCGGGGCCTGCTCCTGCTGGACTCTCTCTCTCTCTCTCTCTCTCTCTCTCTCTCTCTCTCCCTCCTTGACTCCTTTTCCTTGTGTGTCATATCTTTATTAGACTGTAAGCCTGAGGGCAGGGACTGTCTTTTTTGCTAAGTGTAAGCCTCTCCGAGAGCCTTTTTTGGCTGAGGAGTGGGGTATAAGTATGATAAATAAAATAAATAAAATAAATTTATTCACCAAGAATGTCTATGTTGCAAGTTTTTGCAACCACAAAAACTTATTTAGAAACATTCACACTAGTTTGTAATGTGCTGATACTTTATAAAAAGTATCTTCTTTAAACCTATAGCACCTTCTTTAGGACAACTACAGTAGGTGGCACTTAGGGAACACTCAGCCATGTACAGATGCAACATGCAGAAATTCATTGGGTGCAACCATAGCAAGCAACTGGAGGGGCTGCTACATGATTACTACCTGGATATTCACTGTATTTGCTGCTGTAGCAGAGCAGCACTGTGATTTGTTGTAATCGACCCTATATGTAGCAAGTGATTTGGGCAGCCACTGCACCTGTTGAATGTCCACCTGGGTGGATACCCCACTTCTATGCCCAATGTTGACCTGAAAGACCAAGGCAAAGAGTTGTGAACTACCAGAGAGCTTTGACTCTTTGGCAATATAGAAATATAATGAATAAAGAAATACATGGTACAGAAGCAGGTTAAATCAAAGTGTATTTTTATTATGGAATTTTCTTTAGGCCTATAGTATGTAATGCAACCAAGAACTATGTATATGTAATTACTACACCCATCTAGACTGAATAATTTAGGCACAATGTGTTTTGCATGCTGTGACTGCTCTAATTGGTCACAGACATTGCTTATGCTCCCTAGGTCTCTCGCACAGTCCTTTCCAGAACCCTGATGATTCTTTTTCTACATGCATTATTCAACATCTGGTGGCAATAATTCAAAGTCACTCATTATGCAAAAATGATAACATGCCCCAAATTTAGAAGGATTATTCCAAAAAGCATTTTCACTTTTTGTACTCAAAAATAATAAATGGATCCTTTGGACATCTAGTTGAGAAAAAGGATTCCTTGTTCGCTTCTATTGCAAGCAAGTCCTATGTCTCTGAGTCTTGTTTGTTACAAGACACCATCTAGATACAAGAGGAGTTATCAGGAAGCCTGGGGAAAGTAGGATGTTTACAGAAGTATATTGAAAAAATGTTTTAGGTGAGAAGGAAATCTCTATGGTTGCAACCCACTCCCCAGGCAGTGCAATAAACATTGAGCTGGTTCAAAGGGTATGAAATGCTGGCAGACTTTTGGAAGGGGAGGTGGAAAATATGGGAGCATAAATGGAATGGAGTAGCTTAGAACAGGGCATGGCTAGCTGGCACCTTGAACAAGAGCACTCAACACTGCTGCAGGTCACCTAAAGCAAAATTTGAGGCAAATTTGAAGGACGCTCTTTGGGCAAAATATCTGAGGAATTCAAATGGAAGTAGGAGTATTCAGAATTCAGTAGGCATATTCATAAGACTGCCACGATGTTATCAAATAGAACATGAAAGCTTTATTTCCCTATGGATCACATGTGGGGATGGACAGTGGGTCATCAAGGGCCATATGCACAGGTGAATGCACACATGAACAACGTTCATATCCCCCCATCTTCATACACATCCACACACGAGCAGTGCTACCTAGAGATATCTAGATTTTGTGAAATCCATGCCATGCATGTTTCATTGACTGTGCACTGTCATTTATTCCAGCGGCTATTCACAGATATATTTGGGTTTCTTTTCCCGTTATGCAGAAAAATACATAAATAATTCCATAATAGTGTTCACAACAATTGACAAAATTTATGTTAGTATGCAACATTTAGCAAATTGACCTCTATTCCATTCAGCTTTTCCCCATGTATATTTTCCAGGATGACAGTGGGGGATGTCTCAGGACAAATGTGCTTATTTTCCTGTAAATAAATTTGGGTAAATTTCAGGAAAATCATCATCATCATCATCTTGAAGTCCAAGGATTCTGCATGGCCTGAGGAGGCCGTTTCACAGCATATTATGCAGATCTGATTCTTAGAAATCCAAACTCATTTTGGTCCATATCAAATTTCTCCAGCATCTATAGTATCACCACCAAAAAGAAATCTACATGGTGTGTGGAGACTTTTACACCTGTTTAAAGCTGTCCCCATCAGCAAGCGACACATATTGACTGAATGCTGTATAATTTTTTTATTCATGTCAGAAACAAATAGATACATTAATTTTCTGCTAAAAAATAGGTCACCTTCCTCACAAGATTCTAAACCCATTGATTTTGATCCATGCTGTTTTTGTTCCCTGCTTAAAATGAACAACAAAACGCTTTATAGCACCGATTCTCAAAGGGTCACCAAGAAATAATGAATGATAAGGCCTGTAGAAGCTGTCATACGTACATATGATACTTTTAGATTAATCGTGGTTTAGATTGCCTATGTGTGTTTTTTGACAAAGGCTGCTGTTCCATTCTATTTGACCTTAATTAGTATAATTGATAATAGCTTCAGAACTGCATGTCATTTTAATCATGTAGTTACACCTTCCCTGACAGAAGAAAAATGAAGGAACAGCTGGGAGTTATCTATTAATAGTTAGGCAAGAGAGGCAATGTTCTTATTTGCGAGGGGCATGGGTCTTCCACAGGATAAATAATGAACAACTAACGTATTTTAAAGAGGAGCACAAAGATCTCTCCAAAAATATGAAGGACAGCAGGAGTGAAGATCAATGTAAAAATGGAAATTTGATATCATTAGAGAGGTGTGTGGCTAGAAATGGGTACACCTGACCGTAAGGGTATATGAAAAGATCATTCACACCATGAAGTTTTCATTCCCTAGGTTTCAATCCTTTGCACATACAGCTATGAGCAGATTTTAACTAAGATCTCAGAGAACCACTCAGATCAAGCAACGTGTAATATTCAGAATCGTGTGTTTCCAACAATGCTTTCTGTGCCTAAGCCAGTAAATGTATGCTTAATGAAGGCATATATTTTAGCAAGGCTCCTCAGTATAACAATAAAAAATCTGTCCACACTTTTCTATATTGATTTGGAGAAAGAGGGTTATACTCTGAAATTCAGAGAAATCACAGCCCTAGGTGGGAGAAAGAAAGTGGGAGAGTTTCAGAGAAGGGAACAAAGAAAAGCCACATTTGAGTGCCCAGAATTTCCTTTAAACATTATCTTCTTGAAAGTTTCTCGATTGGCTTTAAATGTTCTCTCCCTTGGCTTCCAGTGCTGTGGATCTTTCACAACAAAGGGAAACTTTGGCTCACCAGGTGGGTTTTATCCGTCTTTGAGTGATCTAGGAAAAAGAATAGTCTGCCCATGGCACTTCCCTCACACCATAGTGGAAGAAAGAAAGATGTCAGCATAACTGCCAATTATGGATGGAATATTATATTCCACTGCATTTGCCTATGACAAAATAGGTGAGGAAGCTAGTGCTTTGTGTATGGTGTTTTTTTTAAAAAAGTAATTACATTAATTATTTGACCAGTCCATTTTTTTCTGTGCCCTCAGCATTTACACCTATTGGTGGGGGGGGGGGGAGAGAGAAAGGGAGAGGGAGAGGGAGAGAGAGAGAGAGAGAGAGATGTTACTGAAAACAATTATGGGTTTTCCTGGCTTTTGTGCTTTTTTATAGACATCTAGGTCGAAATGCACGGCTCCCATCGCTTCTCTGTCATTGCTCCAATGTTGCTTCCTCAAAACAGGAAGTAATAGGCCCATTCAGTCCGGTAGGAGTTGAGCAGCAACCAGACATTTTTGGGGATTTTTTGTGGTGCAACGAAGGCTAAAAGGGGTGGAAGATGCATTAGAGGCAGAGCAATCTGTGAGTGCCCAATAGGGCTGTGCACCCCCTCCGCAAATTGATTCGGAATCCAATTCAGACCTTCCGGTTCAGGTCGTTCTGGACCTCCCCCGATCCACTCCGGAACTGGATCCGGATCAAGACCCAGAGGTCCAGATCAATATTCGGGCCCCATTTTGCCCCCCTTCCCCACTTACTTGCCTCTGCGGCAGACGGCAGAGGCAGGTAAGTGGGGAAGGGCAGACAAAATGTGGCGTGAATAATGTGGCCCTTATCTGTCTGTGCCATCTGCTGCTGCACAGACCACGGCGGCGGCAGGCAGTGGATCCAGGTAAGTGGGGGAGAGGTGGGCTTACCTGGCTTTGCCATCCGTCGTGGTCTGGGCGGCGGCTTCAACTGCAGCCCAGGCCTCAGTTAAAGCTGCCACCCAGACCGCGATGGAGCCAGGTAAGCCTCCTCCCCTTACCTGGCTCTGCCACTGTCACTGCATGGACTGCGGCGGCGGTGCCAGGTAAGCCCCTCACCCCCCACTTACCTGGTTCCGAAGCTTTGGAACAGTCCGACTCGCTTCAGACCATTCTGATCCGCTCTGCGCCGCGCCGATCCGGACCTCCCCCAATCTGCTCCGGAACCGGGCTTCGGAAGTCCGGATCAGCCCACTCCACTTCGGATCCGGGGATCTGTAACGGAGCGGAGCACAGCCCTAGTGCTCAGTAAGGAGCATGCAGTAAAATGCTCATCGGATGGAGCTTTTAGATTCAATCTACATCAAACAGGATATTATACTTTGAAATCGGTTTGAAAACCGTATATAGAGTCAATCCTGGGCCCCATCAGTAGGGTGACCATATGGAAAGGAGGACAGGGCTCCTGTGTCTTTAACAGCTGCATAGAAAAGGGAAGTTCAGCAGGTGTCATTTATATATATGGAGAACCTGGTGAAATTCCCTTTTCATCACAACAGTTAAAGCTGCAGGAGCTATCCTAGAGTGACCAGATTTAAAAGAGCCCTGTCCTCCTTTTCATATAGTCACCCTACCCAACAGTTGTCACTACTGTTATAAACCATTTTAAAGCAGTAGTGTAGATCCTGCCTTGGAGTTAATACACATACAATGTATGAGCTGATCCTACATCAATTGTAGCTTTGGCCATACCACGGAATACGGAGATGACTCAGGCAGTTAACAGGACTGCTCCTAAGCATCGTCTCCCTTCCTTCAGAGTGTGTTCAGCATCTTGGTATAGTGGTGAGCTGATAGCAATGAAACAGCAGGAAGAACAGAACCTGGAGGAAAACTCACTGCAAGTCTGAGAGAACAGTAGGAAGAGCTTACTGTCAAGCTTATTTTGTGACACCGATGGCAGGAAAAAAGCAATTCTTCTCTGCCAGCATAATTTGTATCCTCACAGTGCCATCTGGCAGAGTTTTTTCAGGTGATTCAGAGAGCCTGTTGCAATCTAGCCCATCTGGGGATATTAGGCAACCTTAGTAAACCTGCAGTGACATGTTTGCAAGGCAATGAGAATGACAAGAGACCTGTTTGCTCCTATACTGATTGATGAGTTTCATTTATTGCGGCCTGAGGATCCTGACAAAGCGTAAGGCCAAATTTGCTTGACTTTGCTCTTCTTCACTCATTACATAGAGCAGGAAGGGTCTGACTGACTGGGTCATGGAGGTGGTAAATGCCTTGTTTGATACTGTCAATAGGGATGGGCAACTCTGTCAGTTTATCTTTCCCCCCACATTCATTTTAACAATATATCTCAAGTTCTTTCTATCCTGTTAATGAAGACATTTGCAAATTTTGGTAAATTCTTATCAAAGAATGCACTGAATGAAATTCTCCCCTATCTGCCCTGGCCAAATGCAATAGATACAGCTACTCTTAGCATGAAGAGGGCCATGTTGTTCCTCCCTGCCTTTCAGCTGTTAAAGATGCAGACCCTATCATAGAAGGGGTAATAATCCTAACTGAGCATCATTAACATTTAAGTTTAAGACTTAATACTTCCTCTCAGCGCTGCCACAACCAGTGGGGAAATTGCTCCTTCACTAGGAAATCCCAGCTATTGGGATTCTTATTTTTTAGTAAATGCTTATATTTCAGGGCCTAAGGAACTCTGTGCTACTGTAATGCAGAATTCCACAAGCTGACACTTTTCTACTGCCACCAATTGCTTTAGTATACTTTAAAACCTCCTTGTAGCTTGGTATAAGACCATGGGTCGATGGAGATCATTGGGAGCTGTATGATTTTTCTCTGTCTAAACATGCATAAGACTACATCCTTAATTACTTTTTTTAATTTCGTGCCAAATTCCCTAAGCCTCCAACCCAGCCAAATATATTCACACCAGGTCTAGCTCTTGGATACAATCTTTTCAACTCCCACAGCTCCTTGTGTTGTATTTCTAGTTCTTTGGACTGTTTATCTGAGTTTTAATACCTGCTTGTGTAACCTTCTTCAGGCAAGATCCTAGCTAGGGCAGCCTCTTGGCATAACATAGAATCACAGAATAGCAGAGTTGGAAGGGGCATACAAGGCCATCGAGTCCAACCCCGTGCTCAGTGCAGGAATCCACCCTAAACCATACCTGACAGATGGTTGTCCAGCTGCCTCTTGAAGGCCTCTAGTGTGGGAGAGCCCACCACCTCCCTAGGTAACTGGTTCCATTGTCATATTGCTCCAACAGTCAGGAATTTTTTTCTGATGTCCAACCGGAATCTAGCTTCCTATAACTTGAGCCCATTATTCCATGTCCTGCACTATGGGAGGATCGAGAAGAAATCCTGGCCCTCCTCTGTGTGACAACCTTTTAAGTATCTGAAGAGTGCTATCATGTCTCCCCTCAATCTTCTCTTCTCCAGGCTAAACATGCCCAGTTCTTTCAGTCTCTCTTCATAGGGCTTTGTTTCCAGACCCCAGATCATAGCCATCTGCTTCCTACACCTGATCTTTACCACCCATGTATGGTTATCCCATAGAGGAGGAATAGTTTAATATTCAGGCCTTAGCTAATCACTTTCTCCTTTCTTACCAGGAGGAATAACTTTTCTGCTCTGACACCTTGGCTGTGGAATGAGCTCCCTAGAGAATTCTTCTCGCACCTACATTGTACTCTATCTAGCGCCAGCATTTTTACTATCCTAGTCTTTTAACTATGCTTTTTCAAATCTGTATTCTGCTTGGTTTTATTCCGATTGTACTTTTATATTGTGATTTTATATTATGGTTTAAGTTTCCATATGCTATACTTTAATTGTACTTTATGGTTTTAATGTTTGTCAACTGCCCAGAGAGCTTCAGCTATTGGGTGGCATAGAAATGAAGTAAATAAATAAATAAATAAATAAATGTCTTTCTATAGCACCACCCAGCAACCAGGAGGCCTCTTCCTGACTGACTACCAACTGATTCCCTGAATCCCTAACTTTCAACTCCTTAACAGTGAGCTGTCATTTCCCAACTGCTCTTTTCCAACTACCTAGAACTTCCACCCAATCAAATTTGTGAGAGCCAGTGTGGTGTAGAGGCTAAAGTGTTGGACTGGGAGCGGGGAGTTCCAGGTTCTAGTCCCCACTCGGCCATGTAAACCAACTGGGTGACTTTGGAGCAGTCACACCTCACAGGGTGGTTGTTGTGAGGATAAAATGGAGAGGAGGAGGATTATGTATGCCACCTTGGGTTCCTTTGAGGAAAAAAAGGCAGGATATAAATGCAATAATAATAATATAATAATAAATTTGAATTGTCCTGATCCAGGCCCCATATTACAATATTACAAGTGATTGTCTTTCTACCTCCCACTTCACAATGTCACTAAGGTCCTTTCTACACCTAAGGATTATCCCAGAAAATGGAGGGATCATCCCTGCCTGCTCCCAGGATCTCCTGTGAGTCATTTGCATACACAGGGATGATCCTGGGATGATCCCTGGAAAAAAGGCAGGTGTAGAAACAGCCTAAGTGGCTACTACCGAAGCAGGCCTCTGACAAAACAGCAACGCTGGGCCCAAGGCCTACACAAATACATTAGAGCCTCACAGAGGCCACACAGAGCATTTACAGAACAGTACGTGGCTTAAATGGTTATGTACATGGCTTTTCATCACAACTTCCCCTGAATAAATGGATCTTCTCTGTCCTGTTAATTCTCAACATTGCTCAAAACCAATGCCTGGTCTTATTGTGTGATGCAATGAGAGTTCAGGGTGAGATAATCCCAAATTAGGTTCGAGAAAGGGTGAATTATCTGATTACATGTAAAAGGTATCCATTCAATTTCTATTATTTCAATGAAATGAGAAGATAAATTTATATCCCTGATGATCAGAAACAGACTCTTCTTTCCTCACTGACTCCTTCCATGACAATCACTTAGTACAGAAACCCATATTCTTCATGCTCTAGATCTCCCTCCCTCCCTCTCTGTCCAAATATATTAGGAATGGATGGATGGTTTTAAACTTTTGCTTTCAGTTGAACCCATTTGTGCCTTATGGGTTTGCAAACATTTGTAAACTACTCCATTCTTGCATCCCACAAAGTGATGATAGAAAGCAAATTAAGCAAAGTGCACCATTAAGTTTGCAAAGTACATTTTATTTTGGGTTCAAGTACCAAGGGACAGCCCACAGATCAAAGTTTCATTGTACTAAAAAAAGGAAGTGGGATACAGAAACAATATTTTTGTTTGTTTTTTGTTTAGAAATAACTGTGCCATTACCAAAACTGCAATTTAAACTCCATAAGGGAAAAATGTAACTCTATGCACATAAAAAGCATAGTATATCTATCTACAGATAAAGTTTATTGCTCAAGTCCCACCTGAAGTGAGCTACCCCAGGCTAACAGGAAAGCTATTCACTGGCATTTGTGACTCCTTTGATTAGTCCAAGTGGGATAGTGAAGCAGAATATTTCGCTGGTTAGTTCAGATGTCTGTTCAACCACCCCCTCCCCCTGCCACATAAACACACATGTCTTTTGCTTTGTCTCAAGTTGGGAAGTATGAGAATGTCATTTTTGCTTGCAAAATACATGTGCATGCCCCATTCAAACGTCTGAACATGAGTGCCAGTGCAATCACATGTGTGCTTAAAATATCCACAAATTGTCAAACGCACGCTTGCAATCACCTTGTTCCTAATTGCCAATTCGAGTTGCACAGATTTCCAAATTTGTACAACTATCCGCAGTAGACTGACTCTGCTCTGCTTTAGCCTATGGAGGAAATTTGCAAAATTTATGAAATTTACACGTATTTGGGGAGATTTGTGCAAATCTCCCATTTAATCAGTGCTCAACTTGCACAAGCTTCTCATTTGTACAAAGCGAGTAGTGATCACAACTGCAAACAGGAATCAGACATGAGATGAGTGGTGATCTTGAATATCACTTATTCACCCAACACTAGTCTTAAATCCCTGTGCTTCTCAGCAATCCCTGTGCATCCCAAATCCTTGCTTGTTATTCCCATTTCTGCTTCCCAGCTCTATCCTGGCAATCTCCATTGCTTTTAGTGTCCTCTACTTCCTTCCCAGAAGCTAGTGGGATTGACAGCAATCTTTGACATTCCCTTTCTCATACAATCTGAATGCTCCTGAATTATTTTCAAGCTTGTGGAAGCTTGAAGGCATTGGGAATCCATTTCTGCACTGTACCATACCTAACTCACTTACCTTGCTGGGGGCAGAGAAAGGGGCTGAGAGGCTTTTGATTCATGTGGATCCATGACCTTTCCACTCATCTCCCTTCCCTGATCACTGGCTTGCCCCTGACACTCCCCTTTCCAAGGTTGGAGTCCCCACCTCTGGACAGGAAGCCACTGTGCAGCTTTCTATAGTGGTTGGGAAGAGCTTGAGTCAGGGTGGGGTCAGATTCAAGATGGACAAAAATAAGTTCAGATTTCTAAGAAATTTGACCTGTGGAATGCATTGCAGACTGGCCTTCCCAGGCCACGTAGAGTCTGTGGACTTCCAGATTATTATTATTATTATTATTATTATTATTATTATTATTATTATTAATTTACTTTCCTGAAATTTATGCAAATTAATTCATAGGAAATATGCATGCTGGAAAATATATGCAGGGGTAGGGGAAATTGAATGGAATGGGGGACAATACACCACCACAGGGCTCAGTCCTGGGCCCAGTGCTCTTCAACATTTTTATTAATGATTTGGACTAGGAGGTGCAGGGAACGCTGATCAAATTTGCAGATGACACCAAATTGGGTGGGATAGCTAATACCCTGGAAGACAGAAACAAACTTCAAAGTGATCTTGATAGGCTGGAGTGCTGGGCTGAAAACAACAGGATGAAATTTAATAGGGATAAATGCCAAGTTCTACATTTAGGAAACAGAAACCAAAGGCACAGTTACAAGATGGGGGATACTTGGCTCAGCAATACTACAAACGAGAAGGATCTTGGAATTGTTGTAGATTGCAAGCTGAATATGAGCCAACAGTGCGATATGGCTGCAAGAAAGGCAAATGCTATTTGGGGCTGTATTAATAGAAGTATAGCTTCCAAATCACGTGAGGTACTGGTTCCTCTCTATTCGGCCCTGGTTAGGCCTCATCTAGAGTATTGCGTCCAGTTCTGGGCTCCCCAATTCAAGAAGGACGCAGACAAGCTGGAGCGTGTTCAGAGGAGGGCAACCAGGATGATCTGGGGTCTGGAAACAAAGCCCTATGAAGAGAGACTGAAAGAACTGGGCATGTTTAGCCTGGAGAAGAGAAGATTGAGGGGAGACATGATAGCACTCTTCAAATACTTAAAAGGTTGTCACACAGAGGAGGGCCAGGATCTCTTCTCGATCCTCCCAGAGTGCAGGACACGGAATAATGGACTCAAGTTAAAGGAAGCCAGATTCCAGCTGGACATCAGGAAAAACTTCCTGACTGTTAGAGCAGTGCGACAATGGAATCAGTTACCTAGGGAGGTTGTGGGCTCCCCCACACTAGAGGCCTTCAAGAGGCAGCTGGACAAGCATCTGTCAGGGATGCTTTAGGGTGGATTCCTGCCCTGAGCAGGGGTTGGACGATGGCTTTGTAGGCTCCTTCCAACTCTGCTATTCTATGATTCTATGAAATGTTACGTATTGTAAGATTATTTCTTCATTTGAAATTTTACTAAATATGTGTAAGATTGGGGTTATAAAAGTTTGTTAGCATAGCATAGAGAAAGAAGTTTGGGGGGCATAGAATGGGTTTAAATGGGTGTACAAGTGATAGGGCAATGCTTTAATATTAAGGGGACAAGTAGGCATACACACATAGAACACTACATCAGGGTTAGATAATTTGGTTTGGATGAGGCCTGATAGAAAACAATTTGGAAATATGGTTTGATATTGCTCAATGACATTACTCATGGGGAATTGCAACTTGGTATTGCTCAAAAGACATTAGTCATAAGAACTTGTGACATGTACTACCTGTAACTAGGGGAAGGGTCCAGGGTGAAGGACAGGTGAGGTTGAGGTTAGAAAAATAATATCCAGACAACCACAAGAACAGGGAACATAACATTTGTTGTCATAAACAACTAATCGAGAAAGGGGAGGAGGTTTTCAGGAAGGGTTGGCCTCAGATATGAAGTAGACTAGTAGGTTTAGCCATTTCAGAATAAATTAATATGTATTAGGAGGGAGGTCTTTGACTTTGAAAACAGTATTTAAGACGTCTTCCCTAACCCTTTCCCTTTCCCTCAGGCATGGTTTGGTCTTGCCTGGGAGAGATGGGAGTCCCTTCTCTCCCAGGCAAGAAGAGCTCCTTCGCAAAGGCTGGGTTTGTCTGTCTTTGTTTGTGTTTGTCTATGTTTGTCTTGTTCTCCAAATCCGCCAGATTTGTGACTGTGTTCTTTTAATTTGCTTTGCTGAATGGAGGTTTGTGTGTCTGACTTTAACTTTATTAAATTGTTTTAATAAATGTTTTTTAAAGTTATAACAGTTTCATCGTGCTCGTGAGTCTGAGGACTTTGCAAGACCTACTTTAAAATCAGGGCGGGAGGAGGAGAGAGCCCGCGATGCAACTATCGCAGGCTCTCACCATAGTCTACACCTCAGGCACGACGAGGTCAAGAAAAGACCCATCGTGTCCACCATATGTTTTTATTTCCTTAAAGGGACCGGATGTGCATGAACGCTCATGCGCTTAGGTGAGTAATTTTTTTTTTAAAAAAAAGTTTCCCCTGATCCCCCCACCCTGCCTTCGAGGACACAGTGCTCCTGGGGAGCGCTGCACCCCGTGTGCGGCTTCTCCCGGCTACACACGAGTAATCACGCATAGCCTGGAAAAGCGGCAGAGCAGGCTACACACTCGGGTTTCAGCCCGAGACAGTGGGAAAAATCGGGCCAAAAGTGGTGCCTATTATCCCATGGCAAGGGAGGGTTGATCCCTGCCTGAGCCCAGGATCCCCTGTGTGTCATCTGGATGCACAGGGGCGATCCCGGGTATCAGCCTGGGGTATAGTCTGGTCTAGCAACGGCCTGAAGGAAGTCAATCATTCTGGATGTCTATCTCCAGATCTTCTTTACACCTACTACAGTGGGGAATTTGAGGAGTACTGTTACAAGGTATTGCAGGAATCTGTGCCTATGTTCAGTACCTCTTAAAAAACCACCAGAAAATTCCTCTTGCAGTAATAGCATAAATTACATACACTGCTATAAACTTTCATATGGAATTATTTGTGTATTTTTACACATTACCGGGGTGGGGTGGGGATCCAAGACTATCTGTGAATGGGTGCTGGAACAAACGACACTGCACAACCCATGAAACACAGACAGAATGGAGTTTACACAATCTTTATGACCCTAGATGAGAACCACAGTTTCTTCCACTAAGGTCAGAAGTCTGTTTCTGTAATCAGAGCAGGAAACTCTCTGTATCCCATGGCCTCTCATACAGCATCTAGGGACCAAAGGATTCTCTGAAAGAGTTTGGAAGAGGAAAAGTGCAGGGCTACTGGAGACAACATGATTCAATGAATCCATAGGGCAGATCACACCATCACCCATACTTCATTTTGTTATCAGACAGACTATCTTTCATATCTTCTACTCAAAATTTACATCACCCAACTAATGATGACTACAATCAAGCACTGCACTTCTGGTGTTTGGTATCTAGAAGGTGTCCTAGAAAATGAGCCAAGCACAATAAAGCTCCTTGAGATCATGCACCACTGCCGACTAATTAATAAAATCCTCCTAAGTTTCAAACTGCCATGATCTAAAGTATACAGAGGATCACGTTAGGAAATTGAATTTTAAAGCATTTTTTTTTTACATATTAGAATGCACTAGAGAAGAGCTGGCAACACTTAATTGTTGCAATGTGTTTGATTATAATTAATCTCAATTAAATCTGAGCAGGGCAACGTATGTCAGCATGGTTCTTGAGCAGGATTTGACAAGTATAATGAGCAAAAGAATGAGGGCTTGAGCAAAACAAAACAAAAAGGAAATGGAGAAAAGAGGATAAATTCTTTCAGAAATACATTCAGTATGAAATGAAATATTTAGCTTAATTCAGATGCACTAAATAATAGTGCTGTGCTGAAAGAATCTTCCACATTTATTTCTAGTGTTGTGCCGAATCCTGCCGAATCTTCAGGAATGTTTTCTCTTTCTGAAAAAGAGGTGGTTTTTCCCTGTCTCTTTCATGGAGGGTGGGGTGGGGATTTCAGAGAATTTTCTCCTTGGGGAGGGAGACAGGTTTCCACATACTTTTTTAAAGTGTATCCATGTGACCTCACTCTCTCCAATAGGCATCCAGTAAGAACACCTGGGCTGGTTTGTTTGTTTGTTTGTTTGTTTGTTTTAAAAAATAAACATCTCCCTACACTTTAAAAGGTATATGGACACCCTGTCCCCATCTCCAAGGAGAAAATTCTCCAAAATTCTCACCTCTCCTAGCCTCTTTTGCCAGAGTTTTCATTCCCCCCACCCTTACAAAACGCTAAACGGAATGTTCCAAATTTTCAGCACAGCACTATTTATTTCAACCATTTTCATTCAATTTGATAGAAAACAAATTGATTTCAAAAAGAAATTAGAAGGAGAAGCAGAATTTCAGGGAAATTCTCATTGCTTGGGCTCAGGTTTTTTGTGCTTACTATACTTACGATGTGGACAAGGAATATGCATGAGTGATGTAGAGTCATGTACAGTGGCAGCCTGCAGTATCCTCAGCTTCCTGGCCTTTAAGCAAAGCCCAGGAGAAGACATCATGAGTTAATTCCTCCCATAGGGCTTTTTTTTAGGCCAGGGAGGCTGTACAGCTATGGAGAGATGTGTAATATAAAGAAAAATACACACAGGGTCCTCGTCTGATTTGAAGTGATTAGGTAAGCTCAAAACCACCACAAAATTAAATTATAGAACACCCTGAAAATGAGACAGGACAATGGAAGCATCTTTCACGAGGGAAGAAACCATTTAGGGAATTGGAGGACAGATTTTGTCACAGGACTATCTACACCTCTTTCCTGGAGTTGGTCACAACACAGCCTCCCTCACACATGCATTGTGGTGGATGCCAGCACAGCTGATGCTGTTGCCATCTGCAGTGGAAGCACCCCCACGATAATAACAACAACAACAACAACAACAACAATTCCTTAGGAAAAAAGAGAGAAAGTGTGTTGCCAATTTAGAATCCAATGATATATTATATAAAATGCATTGCATAATGTTACATGAACTATGGAATATATTCTAATAATAGGACTTATATTTAATTTATTTTCCCAAAAACTATTTTAAACTCTCTGCAGGAATTCATTGTATCCAGAATAGGATTTTATTTATTTATTTATTTATTTCAATGCAGAAAAATAACAATGAACAGAGTAGTTCTCTGGGGATGGACAGATAAGTCTACTTCTGGTTTGTATTAGTTTTGTATTCATTCATAAGACTATTCCATCTCATTTCTGCATCAATCTGCAATAAGAAAAATCTGCACAAACTCTTGTGTGACTTTTTAAGGATTTCCCCCCACATTTTTTAATGCATTTTGCCATGAATTTTGAATATTTGTACCCATTTGGTACACCTTTTTGACCTGAGAATTGTATCACAAAGTGTGGAGAAGTGCACAAACCAACAGATAACTGTATTCAAATATCTGTATTAATCTAGGAAGCATGAATCAGGTTGGTTCACTTAAAAATGCAGATTGAACGAAATCCTCAAAGATCCCTACATATTTTGTTTTCGATAGCATACATGAATAAGCAAAGATATAAAACTGATGGATTATCTGTCAACAGTTTGTCTACTGAACCAGAAAAGCAAATCTAAACACAAAGAGGGTGGTAGGTTGTGTGCACGTGCATGTGTTTAAACACCCATAAATGATTCATCTCAGAACTATGCATCTTATTCCATGGCTCATTACTACATTCTGCTGCAGTGCTGCCATCTGTCTCTTGGATTTTTCATTTCTTTTTACAAACACAGGATGGTAAAGAAACCATGTTTTTAATTCATGTTCTGCAGATCATAAAATTAGATTAACTTTAAATTAAAGTTAGAAAATGTGAAATTTCCTTTTCCTTCCAGCTAATGGATTCATCCTTGAAAACGTAATGGTGGGTGGGTGGGGACTACTTCTCACAAAACTACTTCTCACAAAATTCAGAAAATAGCTCAGTTTATTATTATTATTATTATTTATTTATATAGCACCATTCAGAGTCCAATCATATGCTGCACCATTGATGTCACTGGGCACAAAACTGGTGTGCTCCTTAGTCCCTCTTATAAACCTCCAAATCTCCTCCTTCCAGTACTTGCCATCCTTCTGCTTTCTCTTCCCACATACGTCACTTCCTTTCTGTGGCATGAGGACAGTTCTTTCTCCCCTCTCCCCTCTGTAGCACCCAGTAGCTTATGACTGTGAGGTCGGTACCAGGAGCATTGAAAAATGAAGCTTTCCCAGCACTAGTAATAGTAGCACTGGGAAAAAAAGATATATTTCCCAACATTCCTGATGCCTGGCTTACTGTTGTAATTAGGGCTGTGATCCGCTTCTCTTCAGTTCGGAGAAGCAATAGTGAAGCGGAGTGCTTAGCCTCCATTACAGGTGGAGGAGAAGCGGATCAGGTGGCTAGCAAAGCATGGCAAAGAGAAGTGACCGAAAGCGAATAATTTGCTTTTACGCGGAGTGCTCTGCCCACCATTTTGGATATTTTCCCCATAGGGTTGCATTGCGGAAAAGATTTGTGTATAACTTTCTTGTTTTTCAAGCTACCTCCTTGAAACTGAATGTGCTTAGAGAGTCATGGCTGAAGGACACTTGTACCTATTTTCAGCAGTTTTCATGCTGCGGTTTGCTTGCTATAATTTTTTAAAAAATAGGGTAAAAAAAGCGGGAGGGGGTACCTTTTTTGAAGCGCTGAGAGGCAGATTCAACTCCCAATTGTAATGAAGCATCCACCAATCCCAAAGTTGGAGGGGGGATAAGCAAAACAGGATACTTAGTAACTTGGGATACCGGGAAACTTTTCTTTCTTAGTCTCTGAACAGACTTTTCCCAGTGATTTTTTAAACAGTAGCCCCACCAAACGCACAAACACAACCTTAAATCATATACTAAGCAAATAAATAACAGATAGGAAACACAGCACTGCTACCCACCCTAACCTTGGTGAACAAATGAATAGATGTGGTGCAAGGGGATGAGGTTCCCTAGGGCATGTGGAAGTGCCCAGTGCGTTCCTGTCCTTGGAGGGTCATCAGAACCCTCCAAAGGTTAACCAGTGGAAGCTACATGCCTCTCATGAGTTGAAGTGTAAGGTAGCTTCTGAAAGACTAGTACCTAGACAGGGCCAGTCAAATTGGTACAGTTCCCCCACCCACCCCGGGCACGTCCACTTTCCTCTTACTGGTAAAAGACAGATATAGCCTTTTAAATATATATATATATATATATATATATATATATATATATATATATATATTGTTATTCTTGTGATTCAGCAACACTGCTGCTTTTAATTCCACCCCTCCTGTGTTTATTACATTTATTATACACCCCAGAGCCCAAGCTCTTCTGGCTTTCCATCTTCAGTGAAGTCAGGCAGGCTTTCATTGTGGTTCAACTCTTTATTGTTGTTGTTGTTGTGGTTATTATTATTACTATTACTATTAATATTAGTATTAGTACTGCTATTATTAATGTTATTAACGGCTGTGATCACAGTGCAGTCAATCAACTCTGAAGCAAGGATCATAAAGCTTTACTCTTATCCTCCTAGTCTCCTAGTTATGGGATGCAAAAGAAAAGGCATCTCTCTGTGCTGTTCCTGCCTCACAGGGACGGTTTGCATTACTGGCTTTGAAACAATCCTTGGCTCACTTCGTTGTGCACCCAGAAATGTCTGCTGCATGCCTGCCTTCCCGCCTCCACCTGGGTGCTGTTGTGGTGGGGTATCTGATGGGACTTACTTTCCCATAGGTCTATGGCATAGTCATACATCTCTGCCTGCCTCTCTGCCTTCCTGGTTCCTGGGAGATGTACTAGATGATGGGCTTTGTGGTTCAACCCCACAAGCCTGTGCTACCTGTCCTCCTCTGTGCCCGCCTCGCAGGGATGGTTTGTGGTGTCTTGCTTTGACTCAGGGTATCCTTCCGTGCGATAAAAGGCAGCCACATTGCACGCTCACCCTGTTTAAGATTTCTTGGTGTGTTTGTGCATTTATGGAAGTGTTTCACCTGAGATGAAGATCCTCATTTAGAAAAAAATTTTGATTCCCTCAAATCATCTGTGCTATTGATGGCTATGGGCAAGCACTTTGCAATGGATCCCTGTGGGCAGGTATGGTTTCCTTATGGGCATACTGTCCTTTTTTGTGGGGAATTTTTCATATATTCCCCAAAAATCAGGGAATGCTCGGATTTCCTTCCAACTGGACATGAATTTGTATTCATGGATAAGCTCTCATGGTGCTGATTTTGAGGTTTCTAATAGGGGTGTGCACGGACCCCCCGCTCCACTTCACTTGCAGATCTGCCATTTTCCGGATCGGGCCGCTCCGCCCCGCCCCCGCTCCGCCCACTTCCGCTCCGCTCTGCCCGGAGCTCCGGATCCGGATCCGGAGCTCCGTTTCCCCCCCCCCATAGGCTTGCATTGAAAGCTAAAAAATTATACAACTTTTTTTCTGTTCAAGTTAGAAACCTCATGTTTGGCACCATGACACCTCATGGGGATATACACACGCACGCCAAGTTTCAAAGCAATCCCATCATCCCCTGATTTTTGGCGAATTTTTGAAAATCGGGCACCCCACACACAACATCCCTGCGAGGTGGGCAGGGGAGGAGGGAGGGAAGGCAGGCAGGCATGCAGCTGGCATTTCTGGGGGCATAAGGAAGTGAGCCAAGGATAAGCCAGTAATGCATATAAAATGGAATAAATCAATCAATAAACAAAGGAGGGGTGGAATTAAAAGCAGCAGTGTTGCTCAATAAACAGCAAGAAGAATTTTTTTAAAAAGGCTATATCTGTCTTTTACCAGCAATAGGGGGACGTGCCCGGGGGAGGGGGAAGTAGCTGCCAGTTCAAGACACTGACAGCCACCAACAGCTCTGAGAAGAAGTAAAACGCTCACTTCGACTCATAACAGGCATCGCTCCACCACTAAAAAGTGAACATTCACTTCAACTCATGATAGGCATTGCTCCACTGTTTTACTCTCTTTGGAAGGCACTAATGGCCTTCCAGTGCAGGAGAGAGTGGGGGCACGTCCACGATGAGATGCCCTAGGGGAGCTCATCCCCTTGCACCACATCGATTCAGTTGTTCACCAAGGTTAGGGTGGGGAGCAGTGCTGTGTTTCTATCTCTTATTCTTGGCTTAGTATATGATTTCAGGTTGTGTTTGTGCATTTGGTGGGGCTACTGTGTTAAAAAACACGGGGAAAAGCCCGTTCAGATGAAGAAAGAGAAGTTTCCCAGAATCCCAAGTTACCTGTTTTGCCTATGCCCTCCTCCAACTTTGGGATCATCATGACCGGGAGCTGACTCTGCCCCTCAGCCCTTTGAAAAAGGTATTTTTCCCGCCGATTTTTTAAAAACGTCTAGCCCGCGACCCGTACGATGCAGAAAGTTGAGAGTGGTCTCAAAATGACCCCCATCCACGACTCTCTGTGCACAAGAATTTTCAGAATGATAGCTTAAACCCCCCCCCAGTTATCCCCGATTCTTTCCCTCAATGCAATCCTATGGGCGAAAAGCCGAAAACGCAGTTTGAGCCGCGCGGTTGACCCGATTTTCACAAAAATATAGCATGCGACCCAGACAACGCAGAGAGGTGAGAGTGGTCTCAAAATGACCCCCATCCACGACTCTCTGTGCACAAGAATTTTCAGAATGATAGCTTAAACCCCCCCCCAGTTATCCCCGATTCTTTCCCTCAATGCAATCCTATGGGCGAAAAGCCGAAAACGCAGTTTGAGCCGCGCGGTTGACCCGATTTTCACAAAAATATAGCACGCGACCCAGACAACGCAGAGAGGTGAGAGTGGTCTCAAAATGACCCCCATCCACGACTCTCTGTGCACAAGAATTTTCAGAATGATAGCTTCAAAAACAACGTAGTTATGCGCGATTATTTGCCGCAATGCAATCCTATGGCGAAATGTTTTCAAGATGGCGACCGGAGCGCTCCGCCTGAACTCGGAGCTCCGAAAAATGGCCGCTTCTCTTCGCCTTGCTTCTAGGGGGTCCGCGGTCCGCTCCTACTCCGCCTCTGGGTAAGGCGGAGCAGGCCAATCCGCTACTGCTTCTACGCTCCTAATCGGAGCGGAGCACATCCCTAGTTTCTAATGTGAAAGCTGACGGAGTTCTAGCATGGGTCTTGAATTGCGGTGAGTTAAAAGGGGAAAAAATCACCAAAAACCAGAGGATGATGGGATTAGCTTGAAGCTTGTCATGAATGTGGATCTAGATGGCATCTGTGAGGGTGCCCACTTTCAAGTTTGTATTTGTAAAAATGTCAGAGTAAATCCCATTTCTGAAAATGGGGTGTAGGATTTTCAAAAATTCCCCCCAAAACAGGGAATGCTTGGATTTGCTTCCAACTGGCCAGGAATGTGGATACTTTGATAAGCTCTCATGGTGCAGAGCCTTATGACGAAGGTGAAAGAAGAAAGTGCAAAAGCTGGGTTGCAGTTAAACCTCAAAAAAACCAAGATTATGGCAACCAGCTTGATTGATAACTGGCAAATAGAGGGAGAAAACGTGGAGGCAGTGACAGACTTTGTATTTCTGGGCGCAAAGATTACTGCCGACGCTGACTGCAGCCAGGAAATCAGAAGACGTTTACTTCTTGGGAGGAGAGCAATGACAAATCTTGATAAAATAGTTAAGAGCAGAGACACCACACCGACAACAAAGGTCTGCATAGTTAAAGCAATGGTATTCCCCGTAGTAACCTATGGCTGCGAGAGCTGGACCATAAGGAAAGCTGAGTGAAGGAAGATAGATGCTTTTGAACTGTGGTGTTGGAGGAAAATTCTGAGTGCCTCGGACTGCAAGAAGATCAAACCAGTCCATACTCCAGGAAATAAAGCCAGACTGCTCACTTGAGGGAATGGTATTAATGGCAAAACTGAAGTACTTTGGCCACATAATGAGAAGACAGGATACCCTGGAGAAGAGGCTGATGCTAGGGTAAGTGGAAGGCAAAAGGAAGAGGGGCCGACCAAGGGCAAGATGGATGGATGATATTCTGGAGGTGACAGACTTGACCTTGGGGGAGCTAGGGGTGGAGACAGCCGACAGAAAGCTCTGGCGTGGGCTGGTCCATGAAGTCACGAAGTGTCGGAAACGACTGAACGAATAAACAACAACAAAACCTTAACAGAAAAAAAAGTTATAGTCACATGAATTTCAATGCAAGTCTATTGGGGGGGGAACACGAAGCTCCGATTTAGATCCGGAGCTCTGCAGCGAAGCAGAGCGGACCACAGGTGGATCACTGTGGAGAGGAGTGGACCCGATCCGGAAGTTGCGGATCTGGATGAGAAGCAGATCGGGGGGTCCGTTCACAGCCCTAGTTGTAATAGCATGTCAGGCACCAGACAGGAAGAAAGACCTCCTTTTCTTTTGCCTTTCTACAAATATGGAGTAGCAAAAAAGTTAAGTAATTGGGTCACACAGAGGAGCTTGGAGGCAGACAGGAGGTTGAGTAGGGGGACTTCACTTTTTTAATTCAAGTTTTTGGGATGCATGTGTAAGACAAGCATTATGAGCTGCTGAGATTTGTATTTCTGAACCAGAAAATGTGAAATTCAGCAACATCACCATATGGAAAGGGTGAAGGAGAAATGATATGTTTGTGCCAAATGAATACCACCTTGTGGATAAAATAAATCTCCTGCCCTGCCTTGCCTGCCCTACATCATGGGCCATCACAATTGGTCTGTAGCAGGAAAGGTGAAAGTAGAATATTCCCCTTCTGAAGTCTCTACATCTAAACCTTAGCTGCAATGTAGAATGGGAAAGGACAAGCATATAGCTAGAGGGGATAATTTCTCCTAGTACTAGCAGAACTAGTAGGAAAGAAAACCTTTCCGGGAGGACACCCTCTTCAATCCTTGGGTCTACAGGTAGGTTGAATTGATAACTAGACATGTCAGGAATTCACTTTTCATTCATAGTTGCTCATGATCCTGTACCTAGGAACATTATTCATGTAACTATCCCCAATATGCCACTGAAAGGCCAAGCAGGGTACATGCCGATGTCCCAGTGGTACTGAGAGAAAGCAGACCTGGTTACAGTTCATTGTAGTTGGACTACTGTAACATGCTAGTTCATGATTAGTGCAAGCTCAGCCATATATTAGGGATTGTGGAGAAAATTGTTTGGTTTAAATTTTAATAAGAACTTTCTTAATTCACACTACCTGAACCAATACCTGAGCCAAAAACGCAGTTATTCTTCAGTATTCATACTTTTCTGAATTTAGCAATGCAGTTCTCTACACAAAGAAATGGGTACAAGCATGCATTATATTAGGGGAAAGTTGTCTGAAAAAATGTGTACATTGGGCAAAATTGGTCAGAAAATACGCATATTAGGAGAAATGTGCAAAAAGTGCATGCAAATGTTCATTCAGGAATTTCTTTTTTTAAAGTCACAAACTGATTCAGAAACAGGATGGAATGAATTGAGTGTTAGAAAGAGAAGCTAAAAGAAACCAAAATTGACAGATTCCTCCATCCCAACACTGTGCCTTTTAAAATGAATTTAAAGACCATAATATAATATAACTTCTATTTAAAAACAAACACACACACACCATGATTATTTGATGTCACTGGTTTAGGATTTGTCTGTGGAACAAATCCTAATCTCAAGGAGAAATTGTAACAGCTGTAACCATTTGCACTTCTTGATTCTCCCAAAATTTCTCATTGTATACATCTGATGTCTTGGCAAAAGTATCTTGCAGAGCAAAAACAATTAAATTTCTCTCTTTGAAAAGTGCTCTGAAATATGCAACTGGTCTAAAATGGAACTATATTATAACATTTAGATTAGAATACTTTGAGCCAATCTTATGAAATATATTATCAAAGGAGGTCCATGTCAATTCTCTTAGCAGACAAAGCACATGTCTTTATCACCCACTTTCACTTAAATAATTTATTTCTTCACGCATACAAAGGAGCCCTGCCTGCCACTAGATGTGCTTGCATTATCAATGAGCTGCCATCCTCACAGAATGTCTAAGAGTGTCTCTTTTACTCATGTAGCCTAGCATAAAGGTAAGCCAGGATATTTTCTCCATCAGTCACAGCAGGAGAAGAGCTCAGATTCACTGCTAGTTAAACTGCAGAAGGAAAAAGGGAAATAGTGTGGGGGCAACCTCTTTGACATCCTACCATGCTCCCAGAATCAGGTTTAGACTGGCTGACACCCAGAGACAAATATAGGTAGATGATCTAAGAGGAAAGGTCAAGAGTACAGAAGAGAGAATAGAACAGAAAAGATATACAACCAGCTGGAATGACAACATAAGATAGCAGGGAAGCACATTGGCTAAGAAATTAATGCTATTTCTTAAATTACTGTATTTTTATGAAATCAAATCAAGGACTTACAGTGCACATTATATTAGGAATTAAATCTGGGTTACAACTGAAAGGGTTAAATCTGCGTTACAATTGAATCCTGCTCAGAAAAATCAAGCAACATCTATTGTATTGCAGACATGAAGCTGCAAGTTGTATTATATCTGAAGTTTGATTTTAACCAACAAAATAGTTTGTAGAACGTAATCAGTTATCCGTACACAGCTCAATCAAATGAATTAAATCTGAGGATTATGTATTCCTTCTAGAGTCTTTTTTTGCACATTCTACCTGCAACCTAAAAAAACAAAAGGTCAATACTAGGAAGGAAAGAGTACCCAGAAGACATGTCCAGAGATTCTGTCAATAATAGCAACTGGGAAATTGTGCAATGTCAAAGTAAAATTGTAGCTTTTGATGTTCTGTCAATACAGCAGTCATTCACTACTTCTTACCTCAAAATATTGTGTGGTTTTGATGCAGCAATCCTTAGTAGCAAGGGCTCTATCCACCTGTGTATTAAGGTAGGTTCTCTAATTACTAGCCCTCAAGAATATCCTTGATCAAATCAAATACTAACACTGCAGTCCTATGCATTTATATTCAGAATTATGCTCCATTGACTTCAAGGAGGCTTACTCCTAGGTAAGCAAGAACAAGACTGCAGCTTTACAGCACTAACCTTTCCAATATTATTCAGAACTCGCCATAAGCATTTTTTGTGAACCGCCCAGAGAGCTTCGGCTATTGGGCAGTATAGAAATGTAATAAATAAATAAATAAAATAAGCAGCTGGAACAGCACCACTTTGCATCCAGTTGGTCAGGAAAATCAATCCAATATTAAAGATCCAATTTAGATCCAAGAGCCTTGCTCACTAGAAAGGCAGAGCATATATATTATATGAGGGCAAATAACAGTGCTTTCATATTGTGCCATACAGGGAAAAAAGTCAATCACAGGTTTACCCTCACCTTCAGATCATATGAAGTATCCTCTGATAAAGCAGTATTTTTCTAAAGCCAAGATGTCATTGAATAGAACTTATTCTACTTGCAAGGATGGGAGGGGCATAGAGCAATTGGAAAATTCTATAGGGACCAAAAGGATTCTTAAATAAAATGCTAAATGCTGTTCAAGTTTCTCATTCTTAGCTAGAAAAAACAAATGAAGATACAGTGTGGGCTGGAGACAGACATAATCTGCCAAGATGTTTTGTAATCCACCCAGAGAACATTAGTTATTGGACGGATTAAAATGTGATAAATAAATAAATAAATAAATAGGGTTAGAGGAGAGTTCAGGATGCATTCTTCAGATATATTCCAATTCTACCTTCAAACCTGGTCAGATGTACCAGCAAGTCAAATGTATGAACAGACAAATCTGTCAATTTCATTTTCTCCCGCATTCAAATTCTTTAAATCTCAAATTATTTTTGAACCATTTATGAAGGAATGTGCAAATCTGGGTAAATTCTAATTTAAAAAGAATTGAAATGAAATTCTTTCTCATTTCCACCCACCAAATTCAGTAGTGAAAGCTATTTCCAGCATGGAGAGGATGGCCTTAGCTAGACGTAAGGTTTATCCCAGGATCATCCCTGCCTGCTCCCGGGATATCCTGTGAGTCATTTACATGAACAGGGATAATCCTGGGATAAACCTTAGGTCTAGCTAAGGCCTAGGTCTCCCATGGTTTTCCCCAAGTAATCCTGTGTTTTTATAACACTGAGACGGCAATGTTTCATTGCAGCCTATTCTTTTCAATGGCATTCCCTTTTCAATTCAAAATTGCATGGTCACTGTTGGTTGCTATCTGAAGGAGCCTGTTGTGAATGTGAAAAGATCTGGTAATGATGTGAGTTCCCCCCCACACACATCTAATCTAGAGAATCTAGTGGTCTCTCTCGCTCGTGCTCTACATTTTATGTCTGTCTTCAACCAGTGGAGTCTGGTGGCTTCAATTTCAGTGGGGCTCTCCAAAATGCTGAGCCTATTTTGGGGATAAGGTTCAGCACCTTTATAACTCTTTTAGAGTTTTGGCTGGTTCTTACTGAAACCCAGAATTCAATTACAGCCACATCGAAATTTGAGTCACCAGCTTCCACTGTCTCCAGCCATACAAAATGTGATGTCTAACCACCTTCTGACTCCAAGGCAATTGTCTAAAGTACAGGGATACTTTATATACATTTTCTGTACTGTATTGGCACGCTCATCACAAATGTTTGTAATCAGATAACATTAGCAACAGGGACACATTTCTAGCACATTACTATTTACACCACATTGCCTTACAGACAGCAAAGGTACAGAAAATGTTGCCTCTGTATTGCTAAATGTGAGTAGGGAAGCAGAATCCAATTTGCATCTGTCACAAACCTGCTGCCAACAATTCATAGGTATTCCACGTGTCTTTTCACAATGACCTTGGCCTCATGGAGATTCCCAATTGCCTGTTAGCTGAAACTTAAGGGGAGAAAGGTACTCCTCCTTTCGAGTGCAACAAACCATTATTCAAAGATTGTATGCAATCAAATAATTAACTGCAAATTGGGTAATTTGCATAAACTACTCTGCCATCTCAATAAATGAGCACACTATCCTGAATTGTGGCACCAACTTTTATTTAATGACTTTTAAAATCACAGAAGCATATAATGTACCCTATAAATGTTAATATGTTATTTTTTGCTTAAAAGCAAGCAAACCAAAGGAAACCAGTTAATTGCTCTTCCTGATTTTGATCTTGACACACTAAATATTCGTATTTAAAGTTGAATGCAGATGATACAAAAGAGAAAAGTTGGCTTCACTCAGAGCCATCAATTCCCACCCTTCCAAAAAATTCCTTGCAGACCTGTAAGGTCTGCCAGCATACTATTCTACTCTATAAGCCCATAGCCTATTAACTGCTCTTGCATTTGGGTTCACACAGGGCCAGGATAAAGTTGGTACAGCTGAGGTAGAAATATTCTTGTCATTCACTCCTGGTGTGATAACCTCTCCATTCACCATGCATTGTTTGACCACTGTTAGGTATCCATTTCTTGCCACTCAAGCCAAAGACAATACTTATTATTATTATTATTATTATTATTTATTTATTTATTTATTTATTTATATAGCACCATCAATGTACATGGTGCTGTACAGAGTAAAACAGTAAATAGCAAGACCCTGCCGCATAGGCTTACATTCTAATAAAATCATAATAAAACAATAAGGAGGGGAAGAGAATGCAAACAGGCACAGGGTGGGGTAAACAGGCACTGGGTAGGGTGTTTCTGTCTCTTTGATACACAGTTCGAAAAGAAGCTTTATAAGAGACATGGGGAAAAGTCTGAGCAGAGGTATAGGACATAGTAGCTATGAGAAAAGGATACATTCCTGTTCATGGCCCTTATGATTTGGTAAAGAAATAGCAAACTCTAGCTCAGCTCAGCTGACATTAATGACACACAGTTTCTTCTCCAGAGAAACAAAAGCAGAAGGAAGAAAAATCTCTCCTCCCCTTCCACTACACACATTTCTGCCTGTTGGGCTGGGATAACCTTTCATTGCTTTGTAGCTTGGCAGGCAGTGGTCCAGCTTCTCATTTTTCACATACAGTTCCCCATTTGAAATGATGAAACAATGTCAGCATGTGCAGTCTATCTGCTCAAAAACAAATGTGTGGATCTGTCAGAGAATCAAATATTGCATTTGCAGCACGGCGGTATGGTGGATGGATGTCATTCAGTGTGGAAACCTGTTTGAGTAAAAATGGCTTCCTGGGATCTTCAGTGGATTTTATCCCCATCTCTGTCAATGACTCCAGCCTCTCAGCAGCCTCCGTAAACATTAAATAGAGGATGTTGCCTCAGGTTGACAAACATTTCAGTTGTGGAGCACAGAGCTCAGCATCTTCTGGAAAGAACCTTCTCTCTTATTTTGTTACCTTCTGTGATCTCTCAGTTTTGCCCTGAGTTCCTGGTCCTAATTTGGTGTGTGAACACAACAAGGAATCCTAGCTTGTCAAAGTAAATATGGTTTCTCATCTTCTCAATATGTGATTCTGTCGATTATCTGGGAAGTGATCCCATATGTTCTTCAGTTGTCTGACTTAGCTAGCTCAGTTGATACCCCACTTTTCATGCATAATGCAAACACCTGCTCCCATATGTTGCTAATTCCAAGTTGCTGCAGAGTACATGTTGAAATCACACAATCATGAGGCTGGAGATGATTGTATGGACTTAGTTTTCACAAAAGGATAACATGGTGAGCAGGACCACCTGAGTGGTAAGGATAGGTGGATCTGTCAGTCTTATTCTCAATCAGATATGGATAACTAAATGTTATTCTCACTCAGTCAGATTTTTAAGGTCAAGCTCATTCCATTTCTGCACAGGTTTGTAATTTAATTTTTTTAAAAAAAATCTGTACAAAATTTTGCACTGTTTGTATGTGTGCATTTTTTCCTAATGGACACATTTTTGTGCATGCTTTTTGTAAATGCCTGGGTATTTCCATGTTTTGTGCACATTTCCCTCAAAATTACATGTTTTCTGCCCACTTTGCCTTAATATGCACATTTTCCCCAAAGCAAGCTGCATCACAAAGCCCACAAAAATATTATCATCATCATATCTGTGAAATTATGGGGTTTTCCATAGCGTGGGTGCCACCACAGAGAAGGCCCACCACCGAGGTTTTCATGACAACATTCCATTCATTTCAGAATGGCCAGCAGGACCTCATCTGAAGATTGTAATTGTAGTTGGGATTTATATAAGTATTTCAGTACACAGATCTGTCTCAATGCAAAGACCCTGTTTAGATGACACACTAAGCCACAGTGGTTAAGTATTTTGAGCTAAACAAAATGGCTTTACGTGTCATATGAACCATGACTTAGCATGTCATGCTAACTATGGTGGCTACATAACCACGGTTTAGACATACTCACTAACCATTTGGTGCAAAAGGGTTCTTGCCCTAATTATGGCTTAGTGGGTTGTCTGAATAGGTCCAATCAAAGGCTTAGGAGGTACAAATTGGGTTTAAACAAAAACATAGGTGGAAAAGATTTTGCACCAATCTCTATCAAGTTGCTTTGATTTACACACATACACACACACCAGCAATTCAGGATCTCAACACAGTCATTCTCCGTCCCCTGGCTTGTCTAGTAAGGACCCAGCAGTAAAAAATTAGAGAACTTTATAAACACAATCTGGAGACCTGGAGTTGCATGCTATGAGCAGACAATCTGCACAGAAATGTATGATTTACCAGCCTCCTCTCAAATGGGTGCAGTTATGAAGCTAGTAAATAAGTGCACTTTTCAGCTAGGGCTCCTGGTTTGTAAAGCTGTCACCACTCGCAGTTGGTTGATAGCACTGGGGAAATGACCGCTCACAGCACAACAAGAATGCAGATGGAATTGCTTTGACTATAGGTGCCTGGGGAGCTTGCTAAACATTTTATATGGCAGCCACATCCTGTCACTTTTCTCAACAGCCAGGGAAAGCTGCTCTGTCATATAGATCTCAGACTGCCCATTTTTTCCAAGCTGCTAATGTTGGGTGTGCTCAAGTGAGATGCTTCTTAAGGACGGACAGCTGTCTGCAAGCCCCCCTCCCCCTTTGCAGGATTATCATATATAAACTTCCTTTACATTAGTAATGGGCAGACTTTAGGCTTACTTTATTTTTCTTACTAGAAACATCAGATCCACCAACTGGAGCCAAGTGCAAATTAATAACTCTGGCAGATGGACATACGCTAAGAATTAAGGGCAGGGTACCTCTGAGCATATGCATAGCCCAGGACAAAAACCCCACACAAGCCCTCTCCCCCAACAAGCGTTCAGTGTTAAGGCAACCTAACTTGGGAGATGGAGGCAATCCTGATAGTTGTTGCTATAGTTAGAAAATTGTAAGTCCAAAATCATTGCTGATCTACTGCAAATTACCCAGAGGTCTATAACTACCTTCTGCTGAATAAATAAAATATTCCCCATAATTATCTGAGACACAACATGAGGCAGCTTCCTGTGACTGGTTAATTTATTTCGATGTATGTCTTGCCTTTCTGCACGATTATCAACTGTAGTATAATAATAAAATAAAACCATTTTTAAAGTAAATAACATTTTTTAAACAACAACAACATAAAAAAGAAGACAAGATCAAACTGGTCGAGGATACTGACAGAAACTACATTAAAACATATTAAGATAACCATAAATTAATAAATGAGTTAAGTCAACTTGGCTGGCCAAAATCCTGTCTAAGGAACAGCACACCTAGGGATGTTGTGGGTGCCTGACTGGGCCCAATGGACTCTGCTTGCCCCCCTGGATACAGTTCCATTCATGCCTTTAATCTTGTGTAAAAGGGGCCTTTACAGCTGCCATTTCTGCAATATAAGACATACATAATTCCCAGAGCCTCTATCATGAACATCAATGGAGACTCCAGATGAGGGCACCTTGCAGCTTGTCAGGCACTCACTGAGCCACAAAGAAGCCTGCAGCACTGCAAGTGGGGGCAGGCAGCAGCTGAGTGGGCATCCAATGGAGTTGGATGTAGGTAAGTCCATCCATCCCTAAGCACAACACTATGGATATCCAATCAGAGGCAAGCTCCATTGAGTTCATAGGGGCTCAAGTGTTTAAAAAGGCTTCACCTGACAAACGAAGGGCATCAAAGAGGGAGGCTAAGCATGCCTTTCTAGAGCTTCACAGCCACAGAAAAGCAAGAGTATGTAAAGAAACAACATTTGTGTTTCAGGTAGTAGGTCACTTAAGTTCAGCAATTTGTCCTGCTTTCAGTTTGGATGCAAAGAAGAGCTTCAACTGAGTTCTCATCAACGGGAATTAACAGAAATGCTTACAGCTCCCTGAGTTTTAAAGATAGACACATGAAAATTGGCACCGTGACAGTTTTGAAAGTGGGCTTTAGGCACACCAATTTTAGGGCAGATCACTGTATGCAGTGATTATAGGGAATTTTTAAAAGTCTGGACTCAAATGTCCTCTCTCAGGCAACGCTTGCAGGAGAGAGGGAAATGAAGCAGAGGGAAAGCACTTAGTGCAACAATAAATAAGTAAATATATTAATCAGTGCCACAACAGCAGCACACAGCTTGCCCAACCTTAGAGAGGACAGGAGGAGGAGGAGGAGGCACCCCTCCCCCACTGTCAGTCAGGCACATTGGAGTGAGTCAAGGCAACAGCAACAGCTTCCCTACATGGGAGGAAGAGGACGCACTGGAAGCCCGGCCAGCCAATAGGAGTAATAGTTTAACTGAGAAATAAACAACCTGCCAGACTCAGGTGTAGAAGTTTACTCACTGACGATGCCCAGCAGCACTTTCTCACTGTGGCTGACTTCTATGCGTCCAAGCAGAAAGGCGCAACCAACCAACCAGCCCTGCACTCCCTCTCCTGCCACGGCCAGAACCAGCACAGCAGCAGCAGTCCGTGTTTCCCATGCCTCATGGTGGAATGTTATCAAAATGTGCTTTATTAATTGTGTACTGCTTGTGTGCACTGCACAACCCTAAAACACACAAACATACAAGTACAAGAAGAAGACAGTTGTAACTTTGAAGCCAAGTGCTGCTGGGAAGGCTCAACTTTGAGGAAGGAGAACTACAGCATGTCAAACTGTTAAGGGGAAATCATCATCATCATCATCATCATGCAAGCCAGCCCTGCAAGGTGGGACGGGCAGGCACATTGGAGGAAAGTGCTTTAACAGAACTGGTAGGCACATGCTGAGGCTGGAACAGGTCCCCCCCCTCTCTCCTCTCTCTGCAAAGAAGCAGAGTTGTCTCAAGATCTCATAGATCTCTCTCTCCCCCTCCCCCTCTCTCCTCCTCTAAATCTCACTTTGCAAACAAACACCCCCATCTCACTTTGCACTGTGTGTGCAAAGATAAAATAATCTCTCCCTCCCTCTGACTGAAACGAATGCAACAAGACCAAGAACAGCAATGAGTGCATGAGATCAAAGACCGTGAGAAAATTCCCTCCCCAGAACGCTGCAACAGGAGGAAAACAGAACACGGTCACAGGCAGCAGCGCAGTGGCAATTCCTAATTGGTTAGCCACAGATGTCAATAATATATCAATTATCAAAACTGCCCCACCCCATCACCCCATGTTCCTTATTGGGAGGTTTTCAATTAGACACACACACACACAATGGTTGAATAATTATGGAGACTTTAGAAGCACTGATTGGCCATGTCTCCACTCTGACATTATTCGATGGGTTTGGAAGCGGCCAATCTCCGCTCTGGAAGATCGAATGCTCCGAGGGTGATCGGGGTTACCAGATAATTTCAGGACGGAGTGCACACCCTTGGTAAACAATATCATGGAATGGATATATATATATAAAAGAAGAGGTTTTTACAGCAATCACAACATGGAAATATGTTCCACTATCTATATGGATCAGTGCATAAGAAAACTGAAAAATCAATTTTAAATGACCCATGAATTTTCTCCTCCACTAAAGCACACTTGAACAGTACATTGAAACTGTAAATATACTGCAATAGTCTCATTAGCATCTCTTTGTCACTTGTTTATCTATTGATGGCATCTCACTTTGATTAGTAGACTGCATAAATAAATGGAATGAAGTGATCAATGACTGGATAATTTTTACGAACTATGGCAATGTATTAAAGTTCTGCAATTGCAGATAATATGGAGCAACTTTCTATATTGATTATAGACCACTATGTTAGTTAATGTATCATAATTAATTTGGACGTGATTGAAAATGGGATTACCTTGTCATATAGGCTAGGAAAATCTTGCTCCCTGTTGCACATTTAAGTTGTCCAGATGAGCAATGGATCCAAGCATATTGCACTTTCTTCAGCTTCTGATCAAATTGGCAAGCGATGAGCAATGCAATTGTTGATTAGAAAGAGTAATGTCTAACTTCTATATTTGACTCATATGTTGCCCAGGTCACCTGATGTCACTTTGCCATACCACTCTAGACTGTAATGGAGTGCGAAACTGTAGCTTAACAGTGATAAAATGCATACTTTGTGTATGTAAGGTCCCATGTCCAGTCACTAGAATCTACAGTTAAAAAAGTATCATTTTTCAAGTAACGGGAGTCTGAAACTTTGTTATTATTATTTATTACATTTATATACAACCCCATAGCTGAAGCTCTCTGGGTTGTTTACAAACATATGTGCCTAGCATTGTTGTGAATATCTACCTGGATCTATAAAAGCAGCAGACACCCCTGTATCCAGCCCTCACAGGCCCAGGTAGATCTGCCCAACACTAATAGGGGCCAATGCCCGAGTGCTCACAACCCTTCAAGAGCACTCAGGGATGGGTCTTCCCTGACTTCCTGGTCATGGCAACCCTTTGTCCATTTTTCCACTGCCTTAAAGGCCCAAATTGGCATGGGGGTGGGGGGCGATGACAAAGCATGCTTTCTGGAGGCCATGGAAAGTGTACTTTGCTGAGGGCTCAGGAGGCTCAGGAGCCTCCTGGGCACTTGACAAAGGGTTGTGTAGCCCAGCTCCTTGAAATGGGGCAATGCAAGCAAGCAGGGCTTGGCAAACTCATGGGGTGAGTCCCAGCAGAGCTCAGCAAATCCTATATGTGCCAATTGGGATTCTTCTTCTCCTTCTCCTTCTTCTTCCCCTTCTTATTTCTTCTTCTATTTCTCTTTCTCCTCTTCTTTTAAATCAGAGGGAGTGATTAAAATCAAATATGACTATTTTTCTCAAGCTCGTATTTGTGGGATACCCATATTTAACATTTCTCTCTGTACTTATGAAGTTGTAAGAAAAATAGTCTTGTCCATTCTTACATGATTGGTAATAAACTAGGTTAAGAAGCCAAAAGCTATAAACACAGCTGAGGACAACCAGCACATCAGTGTTTCGGCAGCCCGGCTCACATCTCTCCACAATAATGGTGACTCCTGCTATAAATCTGAGATTCCATGCCATTCCACCCCATCTGTGCTTGTTGAATTTGTCTGTTGCCATGTGATAGGATTGTTTATCCTGGACCTTAGAAAGGACTGGCCTGGAAAAGACAAATAGGCATACATGTTGCAAGCCAAAGAGAAGCAAGAAAAGCCTCATAGGACCAAACAGTCAACACAATAAACTTCAATCTAGCAAACAAAAATATACCCAGCTAATGAGATCTGGCTTCAGTGCCCATTGCATTGAATTATATTCAGTATTACAGAGCAAATCTCTTCTGCCATAACTCCATTTGTTTCACTGTTTATACATAAAGATTTCATAAGCTCGTATTTAATGAATCTTCAGTAGTCTGCATAAAACAATGTTCCAGCTGGATGAAAATCGGCAGATCTGCCTAACAAAAACACTCTTATTTCAACCAATCTGTAGCATGAAAGTAGATGTCTAAGTAGGGATATGCCATAATGGATTTTAGCCACAGAGCAAGGGCTGCTATGGTGCATAATGGAACTCAGAGATAACACACTGATGGATTTGACAAAGCATATTTCTTCATACCATGGAGAAAGAGAGAGTAGTTGGTGGATCAGTAGTCTTGATTATGCTGGTTTTAGCCTACTGAAGTTCCAAGCAATTAAACAATGAAGCACTGCTACTTTTGTATGAAAATCACTACATTTTATTGATGTTGTCATTAAGCTTCTGCTGTTTGTACCTTTCCTACAAATTAAACAAGAAGAGTCCTGCTGGATCAGACCAAAAGTCTAGGTAGTCAAGCATCCTGTTTCCCAGGCAGCCAACCAGATACCTCTGGGAAGCCCCTAAGCAGGACACGTGAGCAATAGCCCTCTCCCATTGTTCTTCCCCAACAACTGGTATTTAAAGGCATTCTGGCTCTGGTCTAGGGATTAAATCCATTCTGTCTGTGCTTTGTGGGTCATCAAGTGCTTTTCATTACATTGCCCTCTCATTGACAGAATCTGACTTTTTTCCAGTTTCACAAATTTGTGCAAATTTGTATTTGCACAAATTCACATTTGCGAAAATACACAAATCCCAAAATGTGCAAATCCTTCCCCCCAAATGTGCAAATCCCCCCCACCAAATATGTCTTTTCAAGCTTTAGCCTATGTGGGAAATAAACATTTTTGTCCAGTTTTTCTTTATTTTACATAATTTTCTACAACTAAGTTTACATAAAATTCTGGAAGGTTTAAAACTGGTCTGCAGGTCCATGGATTCTACGCAACTTGGGAAAAGCTTGTCTGCTGCTGAATCCACAAGTCAGATTCATAGGAATTTCTTTGACATCCTTACTCTGATCCTGAAGATAGTATATATCTAGCATGACAGCAACAGCTCAACAACACAGTAATAATGGAAGAATAATAAATACTAGGGATCAGTAAAGAAATTTGCTCCATCTAGTTTGTTTAGATGGATTTAGCCAATTTGTGGTTAGAAATCCATACATTTCCAAGTTTGTAATGTGTTCTGCAAAACATTAACATGTGCATATTTTTAATAAAGAAAACCTGCATACACAAACGAAACCTGCATACAGTTCTAAAATACAAGCAAACAAATTTTAGTCAATGTGTGTGTTTTAAAAATGCACTAAAAATATGTGCCAATTTCACTGTGGAGGAAAAAACCTTGTATGGTACTGGAATGGAATGAAGTTGGTGGTAGAAAATGAAAAACTTAACAAATCATGGTTGAAGATCCACCCATCTCTGCCAAATACAGCAACAAATCAATAATGTCACCCAAAGCAATTGCATCTATAAAGACTATACATGGTGCTAGTGATATTTATTTATTCCTCCACCCATGGCCAGTGAGTGTTGTAAGGATAGGTAATAGTCATCCACTTTGAACTCTACAGACCTCATGCTGTTGCACAGTGGTTAGGAGAGGAGTGGCCCTTATTGGAGGGCCCATAGTTCAGTGGTAGAGCACATTCTGTCCCAGCATCTCTGTCCCAGCATCTCCAGTTATATGGGTACAGCTAGCAGTTAGAAGCCATTACAAAAGAGTTGTGGCAAAACTTGGAATTAGATGGCTCATAATTCAAATCTGCTATGTTCACAAGGCTTTCATACTATTGAACTTGGATGGCTATCAAATGAACATAGTTACTCAAACAGAGATTGATTATGATTCCTGAAATGTCCATTTGACATGCCCTGGTGTGGTCTCATGGCTATTCCAGGAAATGTCTACAAGGCTGAAATGCCACCTCTGAAGATAGCCATGGTTGCTAGGAGCATGCATACATGGTATTTCAAGGAAAAGAAGGCTGAGAGAGGAGCAATGCATGTTGGGGCGGGTGGCTGCTAGGCAAGGAGGAGAGCTGTGCTTCTCTAGTAGTTCATATATACAAAACGAGAATAATGGAGAATTTTCATCCAAGGTTAGACAGAGAAATTCAGATCCTAATGAGAATATTGCAATTTGTGTGGAGGCAAGTTCACCCATCACAACCAAAGAGTAGATACTGGTCTAAGTCAATACCAGACAGTTTCTTATGTTCTATGTTAATCAGCTGACACAAGGTAAAATACTGTTGCTTAGACCTGGTGCCAATTTCCCCTTCTGCTTCAACAACTGTCCACAGTCATCATCAATACAATTTGCAACAGAAGGGATAGGACTTCACATTGTGGAAATGCCTCTCACCATGCAGCCTCAGCATGGCAGATGTGTCAGGACAAGAAAACAGAGTTACACTTACCACCAAATATCCAGCACACTGTCACTACAAATTGCTTTTACGAACCAGCTGCAATTTACCAAATCGAACACACAACATGTTCACCCATGGTTGGGAAAGCATGCTTCCTTAATTCCATTACAATATGGGTTCTTCATTACCAAACAATTAATGCAGGGATTAAAATGTATTAGGAGTTCATATTATCCACGCATTAGTGTAATGAAGGCTGCCTTCATTGTTTAGATTATTCCTTGTGGCATTTTGCATTGTTAAACAGTGTTTCTCATGTCAGTAACCTAGTTGCTAATAATTTTAATAATCCAGATAGATATTTACATGGTCTGTGCTGCAAATTGTTCCCTGTAGGGTATTACTACGATACAAGCTTTGATGATAGGATAAATCTATAAATTTGAATTATTTGAAAAATACTACATATAGCTGAGCTTGCATACAAATTAAGTAGACCAATTCCTCAAAATATATTTCAGAACCAATGTTATTTTGGTTTAGCCTTCATATGGATTTCATGTATACATTGTAATTAGTTCTTTGACCATTACTCTCTTTATTTTTTATCATTTATTGTTATTCCCCGCCTCGATCAAAATGGAGAGGCAGGTAAGAAATAAATTTATTATTATTATTATTATTATTATTATTATTATTATTATTATTATTATTATTCATAGCTATAATATATAAAAGTTATTACTTAGTAATAAAATGTATAGATAATGTAGGTAAATGGATGATATTCTGGAGGTGACGGACTCGACCTTGGGGGAGCTAGGGGTGGCGATGGTTGACAAAAAGCCCTGGCGTGGGCTGGTCCATGAGTCACAAAGAGTCAGAAGCGACTGAATGAATAAACAACACAATGTAGGTAAATTTGTTAGCTGGAACTACTAGTATGTTCTTTTCACATTGGCTAGCCAAATATGTCATGCCCTTCAAATTGAGCAATTTAAATATTAATTCAGCTTTTATCTGAATTAAAATCCAGCAAGAATGATCCATGAATGGAAAGAGGCTCTTACAGGCAGATCGACCTATTTGATTGGATCCCATGCCTGCAAAATCAATTTTCAGTAAACATGGCTGTACGTTCAATAGGGATGGACAGGTCCGTCTATTCTCAGTCCACATCAGTTTCACATGCTCATTCCTAAACTGTTCCATCCCATTTCCACATTTGCAGTTATTGTTCTGGAATCCACACAAGGTTTTGTATCAAAATACATTTAACTATATATTTTGAATTTAATTTTCTTACCAAATATGCACTTAACAATGGAACTGTGCACAAATGGCCTCTTGAAATTCAGTGCCCTATTTTTGAGCAAAGAAATGGGAGGGACAAATTCACCAAATTTCTCAGGGGAAGGAGAAATTGTCAACAGTTTCTCTTAGATAGGGCTCTCCATTGGCAGGGGTTGTGGCACTCTTCTTCCATAAGTATTTGGGTTTGGTTTCCCCCCTTGCTGGCACTATAAGTAGTAACAGCATCAACTGTGTTTGCAAGCTGACCCCCATTTCGCACCCACCACAATACAGGTGCGAAGGAGACAGTGTGGTGCCAAGCTCCAGGAAAGAAATGGAGCTAGTGGTGTGTCAAAATTTGTGCTCCAATTTCCCTATGAAAGAGGTTTCCATTGTTCAGCCTCATGCACAGGGTGTTTGAAAACTTAGTTTTGCTATAGTTTTGACCTTACCTAATGACTGTGAAGGTGGTGGTGTGAGTGAGTTGGTGGTGTGTGTAGGTGTAGGTGTGTGAGGGAGAGAGAGAGAGAGAGAGAGAGAGAGAGAGAGAGATCTTTCTATTACCCATATTATCACTGCTCTGCAGACTCCCAGGCTGCCTGTTCTTTCTCGTCTGAAAAACCCCTGTGGGAGGAATTACTTCATGATATCTCTCCCCCTGGGCTTTAATTGAAGTGTGGAAAGCTGAGGAGAGTACAGGCTGCCAGAGAGATGATGGTACATAAAAAAGGGAACACATGTGCACACATCTTGGCTTCCTCCAAGCAATCCAAACCCAAACCATGAGAATTTTTCCCAAAAAATTCTTCACCATAAAATTCCTTTTTTCTTTCCAATTGAATGAGAATGGCCCAAACAATGGGAGAAATCTTTGGCACACCCCAAATTCATAAATATATTTTACCAAGAATTGTGCATTTCTAAACATACTTTAGCCATAAAAAACCTTTAAAGTGAATTTTGATATGCTATTTGAGTCAAGAATGGTATTAAGACTTCAGAGATATCCAAAAGCAGAATAATTACATTCCAAGGTGCACAATAGTCAGCAATTGGGTCAGTTTGCATCAGAATTCTGAAAGATTGGATTTTGTAAGCTAGTCCTCAACACTTATGCTGCCCAAGGTGAAGACATACCTCATACGGCAGACCAGGGAAACAAACGGACGTGACAGTCATCCATCTCTGTGCTCACTCACCTGCTTGAGTGTGATGTGTGGGAATTTTGCTTCAGTTCAGTTTTGTTAAGCATTTACAAAAAATAAAATAAAATACAAGCATCTCTATATTAGGAACAAAGAATATTGAGATTATTATTTTTTTAAAAAAAATGAATTTGGGACAAACTGACAGATTCATGCATTTAAGCAGAGGGATTTGCTCTTAAAATTCTTGGTATTAATCCCTACAGTATATATTCAACCACATTAGTGCTTAATATTAAGGTTTCATAGAATCATAGGATCATAGAGTAGTAGAGTTGGAAGGGGCCTACAACCACATCGAGTCCAACCCCCTGCCCAGTGCAGGAATCCACCCTAAAGCATCCCTGACAGATGGTTGTCCAGCTGCCTCTTGAAGGCCTCTAGTGTGGGAGAGCCCACAAACTCCATAGGTAACTGGTTCCATTGTCGTACTGCTCTAACAGTCAGGAAGTTTTTCCTGATGTCCAGCCAGAATCTGGCTTCCTGTAACTTGAGCCCATCATTTCCACCTCTTTTTTTTTCTGACGGACTCCTCATCTTTAACAACTATATGGCAGACAGGTACGTCATGATCCTATCCATGCTGGGAGTAGCTTGAGCTATTGGATTTGGATGGTGCACATGAGATGACTGAGAAATTAGATTGTTTAATTTTGATAAGAACGTAACAAAATTTGCAAAGTTCTTCATATTCAGGAAAAGAACTTGAGATTATTATTTTTAAAACAACAACAACAACAACAACAACAACAACAACAAAGTGGCAGAAAGTGCCAGATTCACCCATTCCCTACTCTCAAATATGAAAAGATGGCACAATGCATACAGGTCTGAATTTTAAGATGCAAATGTTGTTTTTGCTTTCAAAGAAATGGAAGGTCTCTGTACTCTGTTTTAAAGCGAATGATTGACAGAACAAAGTGTGCAATATCTCCATACAAAGTATTTGGGAAGAGCACTGACATTGGAGCCTTTGCATTTGAATTGGGCTGGTGGAAGGCTACTGAAGGAAATTCACTGTTAGTCCCTACAAATTCATTCAGGTTGCTGCTACAGTGAAAATATCCTTGACTTATGCCCTCTGAAATCTGTTTCTTGTTATTGCATTGTTTCCCATGTCATGACAATGCTAATGCTGAATATGACACTGGTGCATTAATTCTAACAATAATGAAAACTGCTTTACTGCAAGTGGTGGCATAAAAACCCAACTTTAGTGGTGATGGAGACTTCCCAAGAGTAGTTTCTGTAGCAAACAAGAGGCGGAGTGTTGAGGAAACACCAGCTTGGAGTAGTTTTTTCCCCCCCAATGGGCTTTGACATATTACAATTACAATCATGAAGCATGTCTATCTCCCTTCAGACAGACAATTTAATCTTCTGTGAATATTGCAATCAAACCAATAATCAAAAAATTGTGTGCATATGTTTCCCACACTGACCTCTTTGTCTTTTATAGTAGAAGTTGGAAAATAAACTCAGAAGTTATTTCAAATAATATATCAATTCTGGTCTGTGTGGATGACAGAAACCGCTGGGGTGTTTTTTTGAACTTGGGCAGAAGAACTGAAGGTACTGTTTCAGTAGCTGAATTCTAAAATACCTTTCACTGCATGACCGTCACTACCTGCAGTGTACACATAGGTTCATGTTCGACAGCATCCCTCGTTAGCCTCTAGCAGAAAGAAATAATTTAGCATACTACAAAGCTAACAAGAAAAGTTTGCCTGGGATTAAAAGCACAAATCGAAGAAAAGTTTGACTGATTGTAAGGGAGATGTTAGAGCACCCAAATGTGTTGTTTCAAAAGAATGCTGCAAATTCCCTCCTCATAAAATTCAACATTTCCTGTATTAGTAGTCCTTCATATGGCATCCCATAAAACTGGATCTTGTCCACATCTTCATAGGAACAAGAGTTAGAAGACATACTTCAGGTCTGTGCACCGGGTGGGATACAACCGAAAGTACTCATCATGGCACATCCCAGTCATTGTATATGTAAGCTAAAGGTGTTTATCTTTTATCCACAACATTGTATCACTCAAGATAGAAAACACAAACCCAATGGAAAAAGTCTGGGTGAACCTCAAAACTTAGTGTAACAGCCTTGGCATTATGAAGCAACTTCAAATCTGATTGACAGTATTTATGTCAGGAAAGCAGTGACAGTAGAAAAGAGAAAGATGGGACTTGAATAGAACTTGATATTAGAGAAGGAATGCAGAGTTGGGTGAAGGGTTTCTATCTCACCAGTGTATGAAGTACCCTCATAGAGTAAATCTTAGGAGACTTGTCAGTATCATATGCTTTTATTTATTTGTTTTAAGAAAGTTTTTTACCCTGCACTTTAGCCAAAAAGGTTCCCATGGCGTCAGACATAAGACTAATAAAAGATGGTCTGCAGGCTTACAATATAAATAGACACAACACAAAAAGTTAAACAATGATGTGGATGGATGTGTAAAGCAAGCAAACCTATGTACAATTTCATAAAGCAATGATAGGCAACCTTTGCCACACCTCCCATGACAGCCATTTTGTGACAGTACACAGGACAGTTTCTGAAATTGCCAAATGTGCTCACTGCCCAAAAACGTTGCCTGCCCCTGTCTTAAAATTACACAGTAGTTCTTATAATGATCAGGTGGAATGGAAACAGTTCAGCAAGAGACAGAGCAAAACAGAGCTATTCTTTCAGCCAAACCGATGGAGTTCCATCTCTCCTTCTGCAGCAGCCTGAAAGCCTTGGTACCATTATTCATGTTCTGGGAATCTCCCAGTTGGATTAATACAAGGCATTGTGCATGGGGCTGCTTTTGCAAATTGCTTGGAAAATTCAGCTGTTCGAAAATAGGGCAGCAAACCTATTTATTGAGACTGGGCAATATGATCATATTACACCAGTGCAATCTCACTGGCTCCCAGTCCATTTCCAGGCCCAATTCAAAGTATTTGTATTACCTTTTAAAATACTTTGGACCAGGTTACCTGAAGCATCCTGCCATTTACATCTACCCATACCTTAATATCATCTTCAGTGGACCTTCCCAGCTGCTCCCACGAGTTCACTGAGCCCTGCTTGTCCGGCCCTATTCCAAGGTGCCAGAAAGCATGCTTTGCTTTACCCACATGCCAACTAGAGCCTTAAAGGCCCTCTTAACCTTGTAGCAGGGAAAAAGGCAAAGGACACCGCTCAGGGTGGACCCACTTCCAACTGCTCTCAAATGGTCAAGAGCAGTTGGGTGTGGGCTTGTCCCTGGCACTGGGCACATCCACTTGGGCCCATGAGGGCCGGACTTAGGGTGCCTGCTGCCCTCATGGGACTGGCCAGGAAACTGGTAGCTTCTGATGGCAGTCAGATCATGGCAGGAAGGAAATAGGACCTTGGATAGCTCTAAGTGGGTTCTGCTGGAAGGAACTCTTTCCTACTTGAATTGGCAGATATTGTCTCAGCAGGAAACTAAAGCCAACTGAATCCTTATGTAGACTGATACAATGTATAGTGTGGTCAGCTCTGACCCACCTGGAGGAGATTGCTGGACTTTACCTGGCTTTCTAACCTGAGATTTCTACAAGACTGGGGAGGAAGAGGCTTTGCTGAGGACACATCCTCTGAGCCAGAGGGTGATAGTAGGGCTGTCTATTCTGTCCATGAAGTTCTGTTGCTAAATCACTGGAGAGGTAGCCATTCAAGCTGCACTCTTCCTATGGTGGAGGATCAGTTATAATGGGGAAGAAGATCTTTAGATGAGAATTGGTAAGAGGCACCAGAAGACACTCAATTTCAAACTGAATTCTGACAGATGACCATAACATGTCTGTAGGGGTCCTGTTGGTAGATTCACCTGAAAGAACTGGGGAGACTGCTAAAGAACATCCTGATCTCCTGCTTGGATAGGTAGCATATACAAGGGGGTGAAAGCTGTTTCAACCCTGATATTTACATTATAGGGGGTGAAACACACCAGATGATTCCCTAGGCCTTTGTAGGCTAAATGATGTCAGGGATAAGGCCAAATCCCCTGAAGTCATTCATTACCAGCTGAAGCCCTGGCTGGAGCTTCTCTATCAGTACCCCAGTTGAAGAGGACGTGGGATTGGTGAAGGTAGTGGGGACAGGAATCCTCACTTCTATCTTGAGATCTCCAGATTGGAAATAACAGGAAGGGTAACAGGAGGGATCCTCCAATCATGGAGGCATTAGAGATGGGGCAGGACCTCATCCAAGGCCCCATGGGCAAGATGGGCTAAAGTTTCCTTATCCCTATCCCTAGTATATGGCTTTCACATTATCTAGCAGGGGGAACATTGTGACGGGACAGCTGGATCAGTTGCCCCTATTTAAGCTTCAGAAGAACTTTCCCTCCACACTGGTCCTACATATATGTAGTTATTATTAAAGATGGGTAATAGTGAATCAACTTTTGACCTATTATAATCCAAAGTCGTGCCTGATGCTTCATTTCCTTCCATAATTCACATTATGACTAAAGATACTGCAGGAGAGTTCAGAAGTCATCTTCTAAGCTTCAGCATGGTAGCCCCCCTCCTATGGAATTCCCTACCTCTGGAGGTCAGGCAGGCACCAACTTTGGATTCCTTTCGGTGCCTCTTAAAAACGTCATTATTCCAAGAAGCGTTTCCTTAATGACCAGCCACATTTCACTGTACATTTTGCTCCTTTTAAATTCTATTTAATGTGTTTTATTCTGCTTTTAATTTATTTTGTACACCACTCCAAAAATTTCAATGGGGAGTGGTATATAAATATTTTAAATAAATAAATAAAAATAAGCTACTCTTGTGTTTCATCTGATATTACAGAATAGGTGTATATAAATAAGCACACTTTTTTGAGAGGGCTGTTGGTAAAGGAAGCTTTTGAATGATTCACAGAACTTTAACCTTCTACCCTTTCCTGCTGACAATATAAATTTTCTTGTTATATTTCAGCAGTCACAATGGCAACTTTTGCTGTGACAGACTAGCTTAAAGTATTGAATCCAGTTGTTTCCAATAGTGCTGTTTCATGTGATGTATTGTCAATGCCTAAATTTAATAAATATGGACACTTTGGAAATGTGGCCTGATAAGTAGTTCATCCCCATGCCATTCTCGGTGTATGAATAAACACCCACCCCCACACCCAAAAAGGCAGCGTTTGTGATGCTTCTCTATTACTAAATTCAAAACTGGCTTAAGATCAAAGCATTGGAATGTGCTTGATAGGGTGCAATCCTAAGCAAACAGTGATCTCAGCAGGACTTACTTCTGAGTAAATGCGCTTAAGGTTGCACGGCACAACAGGGTATCTGACACCTGAAAAATTTCTAGCTGGCACTTGCTCAGTATTGCCTTGAAGGCCTCCAAGAGAACAAATTTCACAACTGTTTTGAGGTATTTTGCTTTAGCACAGCTTTTGAAGTTAAGAAGCATTTCCTAATGGTCAGATAACTAAATTCAGCTGCTGTTACTAAATAATGTTATACTTTTTTTTTTTTTTACATAGTAACCTTAAAATATCATTTAGAATTAAATGTTGGCAAATAGTTACCACTGTTGTTTTAGAACCACAGTTATTCTATGAACCAATCAGTATAAAGTCCATGTCAGCTTCATATATATATATATATTCAGTCATAAGTCTGTACCATCCAAATTCCACATCAGTATGAGATTTTTTTAAGTCTCAATAAATGTTGCATTTACCTTTGGCCATGGCTAGACCAGGCCTATATGACAAACAGGGGATCCCGGGAGCAGGCAGGGATGCCCTTCATTTGCCTGGGATAATCCTTAGGTCTAGCTAAGGCCTTTTTATGCAGATTCTCCATACATATGCATTTTTTGTACACAACTTTCCCTAATATATCCATTTTTCTATGCAATTGTTGATCTGAGAACTGCATCACAACATTTGGAGTGATGCAGAATCCAAAGTATTGTATTCTGATCCACATATTTGTCCAGGAAGTCCAAATTAGGTCAGTTCACTAAAAATGTGTCCTGTTCCCCATATCTACTGAATTAGTAGTACAGCCTGAATCCAGCTACTAGTTTCATTTATTACAATGCAGGGAAGATTTTGAATTTTCCCATTTTTTCTAGAATTCCAAAATGAAATCTTAAAATCATCCAGTTTCTACCCTTCTCCCTCCCAAATCTTCTCTGATTTTCTTTTCATCAACTAAAATAAGTCAGCAATAATCATATTAGAGAGTTCAAAGTGCTATTTATTCCAATATCAGCTGGAAGCTTTATGTCATAAAAGTCTCTAATGAAGTATGTCCAAATTTCTTACAGTTTCAAATATTTTACTAATTTCTCAGTGTGAAAGACTGCTTCTAATAGGAAAATCAGAGAATTTAATGTACTTCATATCATTAGCTACTTGGTGATTGTGTCAGAGCAAACCTATGCATGTGTGCTAAGAAGTAAATCCTATTGAGGTCAATGGGCTTTACTCCCTGGTAAGTGTGCATAGGATTACAGTCTCAAAAGGCAACACTATTTTCCCAGTGATTAATCTTAGTAATCCTCTTGATATTTGCTACATATCTGGCCATGTAGCCCCTAAAAACTAAAGGGTGGCAAAATGCTACCTCTTCCTCTTACCAATAACTGACCTTTCAAGGATTGTTTTTAATCTTTTGAACTTCTCCTTAGAATTGAAATTAAATAGACTACAAAATACTTGTTATCTGGTCCAGCCAATTTCAGAATTCTATAGTCTGTAATGTGTCATGGAGGAAATGACTGTAACTTGGTGCAGAAAAGAAACCAAGAGAAGCAATATTTTGGCTATCTTGGAAAGTCCTTAGCTAGTGTCTCAAAACTGAACTGACGCACGCACGCACGCATGCGCACACACACACACACACACACACACAGACATTTGAGGCTCATTTTCAGTTGAGGCTTATATTTATTCCTCCTTCTTGTTTTTAATTTTCTTAAAGTTCATTGCAACTAGTCTAGCCTCCATATTCACAGATAATTACCAGTTTGAGGGAACACCTAAGGCTATTTTCCCCTATCAGAATTGGCAGGTATTGGGCTCCATTTGCAAAATCATATAAGTTTCTCATGCAGTGAATTTCAGGTCATGCTGACTTGATTCTCTCATTACTCATGTTGGAGTTTTGGCAAAGTAAAGTAGCAGTTTGCTAGAAGTACAAACAAGCTCAATTTAAGCTGTTGTATGAATATGTATAAGTGCACCACCAGCATGGGCTGTTTAAATAAGAATTAACACAAGTTGTGTTCTCTTATGAGGTCATGCCATCCAATTTTATGGCAATCTCAGGGCTACTAGATTTTCTATTCATTCACATCTATAGTCAGCAAAAATGCCATATAGTTTATACTAAGATTAGCTCTCCCCACCCCCCACTCCCATGCTCAGGTTATTAGCCATCCAGAAAAAAGACTTTAAGGCTTTACTAACAACTGCCAAATGTTATTGCACAAAGATAGTCTATGGATACAAGGGGATAGTTATACCTTAGTGGTACGGCAATACACAAAAAGTCACTGGTTTGATCCCCAACCTCTCCAGGTAGGGCCAGCAAAGCTGTTTCTCTGAATCTCTGGAAAGCCGCTGCTTGTCAATACTGAGTGAAATGGACCAATGGTCTCTCTCAGTATAAGGCAGATTATTGGGATGGACTGAAATAACCTACCCTAATTCTCCACCTCATATGCATCTGGTGAGCTGGGCTGGTTATTTCAGGAAGCAAGATTGGACTCCAGAGATTTTATTTTATTTTTTTGTGGGGAGCAGAGAGGGTCATGTTACATGCAAGTTTCTGCAAGGCAGTCCTGACCGTCACCATCTAACTTCCAAGAGTCCCTACTGGAAGAAGATGGTGCCAGAGGGGACAGTCAGAACTCTGCTGCTGCTCCATGACTTTTATAAGTAAAAAGATAAATTTTGTAAAAATTGGCCAAGCCCTTCTTCCATTTAGAAACAATCTTTTCTCCAAAATGGCACAGAGAGAACTGTGCTTCTTTTGGGATATGTCCCCAAATGCCGATCTCCCATTAGCAGAAGTGGCTGCATAAAGTGGACTAAATCCAGGCTTGTCGTCCTTCTGTGGCAGGTATGGCCAGGCACCATTAGTGGGGACAGGGATGGTGAGCGTTTAAACTGTGGCAGGTGACACCTCAGACTTCCTGGCCCCCATCTCGACAGCAGCAAATTGGCGCTGTGTGCCCTCAAATCCCTGTGTTTACGGTCCTTCGTGTTGTCCCCACACAAAGGAGAGAACACAGGGGTTATGACAGGAGGGGAGGGAGGAGCCGCGCTGCTGCGCCACCGGATGGGCACTGCTGTGGCTTGGTGCATCCTTCCTCAGCCCCCCCCCTTTTATCTTACTCTCCCAGGAGGATGGGGCTGATCTTGGCTCTCCCCGGAGGAAGCAGGGAGAAGGCACGGCGGTCCAAGGAGAGAGTAAGGGGGTTGTGACAGGAGGGGAGGGAGGAGCAGCCTCTCCCCTCTCCTGGCCAGTGCCACTTCCATATTATTATTTGTACAGTTTTGTACAGAGCCAGTTGATTTGCTTGGCTGCCCTCTCCCACCTGTCCGGGCCTGCCACAGTTGGCTCCACTTTGTTTGTTTTTCTTCTTTAACTGCATTGCTCTGTGGGTCTGTGGAGGTGAGTAGCTGGCCAAGCTGCTATTTGGCTTGCTGCACTGCCCCCCTCCCCGTTGCTGCCAATGGTGACCCAATCAGGGTCCACCAGTGGCTAGGGACATGCCTCCAGCACAAAGCCAGAGGAAGCGGATAGATAGGAGATGTCGGATCTGCTCCTCCCTTGCCTGAAAAAGTCACAGTAAGTGCCCGACTTTTTAAAAGCATCGCTTCAGGAGTTTGCCCCTGGATGGTTTCGAGATGGTGGCTGTGTCATATAGATGACCTGCCGCCACTCCAGATCTACTCTGGGACAAACCTCTGATCTAGACAGGAACCAGCTCAGGGGTTTGCGGCCCCAGTGGGAAGATAAGGATTACCTGTGAGGCCAACTCACTCGCCCATTTGGAGTTGTGCAGCCTGAGAGGGGGTGACAGGGGATAGTTCTGAGGGATGGAAATCTTACAAGTGCCACTCAGCAGGCACAGAATGTTTCACCCAATATATTGCCTGGCCAGTTGCCAGCAAAGATGAGTTGCCCACTCACGACTTCCCCTTCATAGATTATCAATAAATGTGGCCCATGTTTTATACCATAAACCTGTGTCTGGTCACTTTAATTCCTACCTCCTTTTGCCTGCAAAGCAGATAGAATCCAGAAAGTGAAGAGCTCTGCAAACTTTACTGAGTCATAAATGGATAGTCCCCTAGTGGATAGTCAGAAGTAGGAGACAGCAGAACAAATCAGGCAATGCTTTGAACAGAATCAACCACTAAACATGCTTAACATGCCAGCTTTATTCTATACAAGAAACCTAGACTGAAAAGAAACCTTATGTGGTTCCACCTGGCTACTCAGCAACCTCACCCTAGTGACCCCTGTTTACACCCAAAGATCTTGGATGCATCTGGGGCTGTACATTAGCTCTTCATCCTAAGTGTTCCTTGTTATTGCACCTCCTAACTGCTTTAAAACACTAAGGAGAAATTCTTAGCTTGCATTATTTTTTTGGTGTGATATCCTGCCATCACTATTCCACCAATCCCAAATCACATGAATCCTGAAATGGGAAGAAAAAGTACATTTTAACTATCTAGCTATCTATCTGCGTGCCTATTAATCTCTCTGTACTACTGCTGTGCTTCTAGGTAGTGCTGGGCTGAATCCTGCCCTCTTTTTTCCAGAACTTTCTCTCTCCCTGCAAAAGAGGCATTGTCTTTTCTGCTTCTTTTGCAGGGAGAGGGAGAATTCAGAGAAGTTTCTCCTTGGGAAAGGGGAAAGGGTTTCTACATATCTTTTTTAATGTGTATCGAGTTGCTGAGGGGCCTATTTTTTTAGTTTTTCAAAAACAAACTACAACCCCTTCCCTTGGCATATGGAAGAGCCCAGCAGTTCTTAGTGAATGCCTGTTGGAGACCATATGACCTCTCCCTCTCCAATAAGCATTCAGGGAAAACTCCTGGGCTCCTGAAAATGCTAGGGGTGTTTTAAAAATAATAATAAAAAAGATGAAAGAAGACCCCACAACAACTGGCTATATTTATAAAGGTATGTGGAAAACCTGTCCCTCTCTACTAGGAGAAAATTCTCCCAAATCCTCACCTCTCCCAGCCTCTTCCACCCAAGTTTTCATTCCACCCCCCCAAATGCTGAAAATGGAATGGTCAATATTTTCAGCACAACCCTACTTCAAGGTCATTCATATGAATGTGCTTTTTGGCCACAGTGCTTCTAAGTCATTCATATGAATGAATTAGAGTGTCAATGTGGTCTGATTAATCAATATCAAACATATTAGGACAGGTAATAGCAGTTTTACTAATAGGTTTTACCATTATGTTTCCATGTGTACATGTCAATAGCCCCAAAATACTGAAATGTTGAAGTAACTGAAAAAATTCTAGTTTTAAGTTTTAAATAATGCAGTCAACTTTGATTCCCCCCCCCCGACAGCAGTTTTTTTCTAAAAGCACCCATGACACTGTAAGACTTAGTCATGATCAAGGTTTCTGGTTCCCTTTCCTCAGGAGAAGAAGCCTCTGATATAGAACTTTCAGTCCCAGAAGACGATGTGACACTCCCTCTTGTCTCAGGTCTGGAAGAGCTACTAGGACCACCCCCACCCCTGCTTTTGGAAGAACTCAAATTGCCATCCTCAGATTCCAGTTCTGAAGCCACCATTACACCCCAGTTTTTTCCATGTTGCCTCCCAGTTACCAAAGTCCTTGTGCAGTGTGTGTGAGTTGCTATTTAAAGTTCAGTTTGAGTCTGCTAATTGTTGGAGCAACATAAAAGCTGAGTTTATTTGGCTGCCAGCCCAGGCCCACTTGGAGCTCTCCATGGTGCTATCCACTCATTAATTTCTCTAACTGATGTCTTCCTTGTATTGTTTTCTATTGCTGTAGTTGGAATTGTTTTTAATATTATACATTAAATGTGATTTTTTTAAAAAAAAATATCTGAGGATACTAGGGATTTTATTATATTAAGTGGTATATAAATATCTCTAATGATGAATTAAATAAATAAATAAATAATAACTATCTGAACTTGGCTCTCCCTAATCTTGCTTCTGGACTCTCCCCCACATTTACTATCCTGGAACTCAACTCTTGCTGTGCCCTTTTTTATTGATTGTATTCCTGAGAGTCTGGGTACAGAAGTACCTTCAACTGGGCAACTTCCAGAACCCCTGGCCTGACTTACAGATCACTAGAAAACTATCCACATGCACCACAGATACTCTAGTGAAACCAATTACCTTTTCCTTGCAGATTAAAATGTGTATGATTTCAAAGTCCCAGAGAAACTGACATTCTAGAACCACAAATGTATACCCAATGCCAAAGCATTCCTGATACAATAATGTGCACACATGATGCTTCCTGTTTCATGAAAGTTTGTACTATTCATTTCAATTAAAGGGGCTGATAGGAATGCACAAAAGGAATACATTCATGAATCCTCAGCTTTCATGTAATGAATGGAGCAGCTGTCAAAATCAGCATGGAGCTCCTACACCCATAGGAAAATAATCTGTCTTGATGCAGAGATTTTAAATAGAACTTTGATCTTGTGTGCTATTTGTTTTGCTTAATCATATGGATAGAAATCTTTGTTTTTAATCTGGCAGTCAGATAAATACAAGGGGTATAAAGAAGCCAGTTAAACCACAGGTGCAAACCTCGAGTGAATGCATGCCACATTGTTTTTGTTAATTTGATACAGTTCCTTTTTTAAAAAAAGGAGTTTCCTTTAATGAGAAAGTGATACTTGAAGAAATATCTCTCGTAGGAAGTGTTAGATTTCCAATTAAACATTGTGAAATGTACTTACTGCATTTGGTGCCACTGTTCGTTAGGCAGCCTCACAAGGTTTTAAGGTCACTGTCTAATTTGCAGATTACAAACTGTGAAGCATCTTCTCTTTAAAATGCTGTGATATTCCACATGATTGATGAAATCCTTCCCTTTTTTCATTATCTAGTAGTCTGTATATTGAAAAGCTGGATATTGAGCAAGCTTATCACTAAAATTGGCTCCATTCCATAAACCAGCTGCGTTCCCTTTCTCTCCACCCATCAACATTTAGACTGGATTGCAGTATGGCTGTGCAAGAACAATGCCATGTCCATCATTGGTCACCCTGGATCAGTGGGGATCAATGCTTATACAATACCAACAGCCACTACTGCTAGGCATACTTAAGAGACCTGCTAGATCAGATGAATCTAATATCCTTTGGTCAACCAGATACCGAGGGATAGACAGATCTGTCAGTCATGGTCTCACTGTGATGATCTGTATTCTGAAGTCAAATACATTTCAGCCCATTTCTGCATGTGCTTGCATATTATATATTAAAATGAAATCCACATTGACATTTCTACTTTATTTGTTTGCATTTTTGTAACGTACGCATGTATGTATATTGAAATAACTTCTTCCAAGTTGCTGAAACGCTGTTTTGTGCACATGTTTTGCCAATATATGCATTTTTGTGCACATTTTTTCCTGAGTTGCACTGGAAAGATTGCAAAAATGCAGATTTTGGAACACAACTTCTCAGCTCAGTAGAAGGCTGGGAAGGTATGAATTGGTGGGGTAAATCCATAAAAAGAAGTTCAATGGAGCAAATTTCTCACCATTCCTACAGATAACTCTTGAGGAGCTCATAAGCTTGAAAGCAATTGCTCTTGGTTGTTGTTGGTCCTAATAGTTGGCATTCAGTGGCGGGCTGCAAAATTCTAGACATCTATATTTATTTGTATATCCTATTGACTTCAAACCCAGACATATAGGATTGCAGCTACAGTGCCTCTGAACCTGGATATGACCATCATGACTAGTAGCCATTGATGCTGTAGACTTATCCTCCATGATTTCTCTTTTAAAAGCCATCAAAATAATGCAACATCATCACATCTTGTGACAGTGAATATTAATTATGCACTAGGTGAAGATGTAGATGTTGGAATTAGAGGGGGGAAGCCAGATTGTGCATAGGGATAAGAGAATCAGGGAGACTCAAGATCATTGGGATCTGATTTCTACTTCGAAGCTGGGTTCACCTTGTACCCATGTTTTTTCTTGTTGTTTGAATAGGAATAGTGCGCATACGGGCACACATTTTTCAAAAGTGTGCACCTAGTATGTATACCTTTCCCCATTGACTAAGGTGTGAAGATACATATTCTCCCCAAAATGGGGGACATTGGAGTTACTGACAGGCTCACAATTATTTCCAAAGAAAGGATTGGTTGGTGGACAGACTCTTATGGGGGAAGACAGACCTTCAGTTACCCTGAACTCAGGTCATTGCCAGGGCTGGCCCAGCATCCTGGGGAGCCTCTCTTCATCAGTAGATCCTGGGAAACAGGGCAATCTAAGATCTCCAACTGTACCTATACTGTACTCTTGTTTCTGTCCCCTGTTTGCATTCTGGTTTTAGACTTGCTTTTAGCCTGCTTGTGTGTGTGTGTGTGTGTGTGTGTATGTTTTAACTTCTTGGTTTTGACAATGGTAATTTTATCGCTGGCTTGAAATGTCTAAAAACACGAGATGTTAGTTTAGATTGCTTGTTTTATTAAAAACATTCCCTGTTCAACAGGGAACTCTGAAATGGTACAGCATGCCCACATTTGCTCTGTGCTTGTAATCTGAAATATATGGACTGAAGCATTAGAGATGTTTGGTTAGAGGATCTTCTTGCTTAGCTACATTTTATCATAGGTTATTATGACTTTTCTATATATGTAACTCTATAATTCTAAAATAAATACTCCACTGACTATGAGAAAATTCTCCATATCCATAGTGTTTAAGTGCATACACACACACACACACACACACACACACAGAGTTAACATATGTAGAAAATCTGGAACAGTGTTTCTTATTCAGAAGGAAAAGATTGTAATTGATTTTCAGCTGTTCTTCATTCTGGTATTTTAAAAGCTACTGTACAATTTAAATTATAGTATCCCACCGCCAGAGTCAGCTAAAACCGTGGGTGGCAGACAGCCCATTAATCACATTTTAGGAAATGCAAATAGAAATCTTATTACCATTTGGTAGAGTGTATAATCTGTCTTTAAACACCACCACAAAAGGTGCTAGTAAAGGAAGGTGAATATAATCTAAATATAATTATTTTCTTCTTCTTTTTAAAAAAGTCCTGGCACAGTCATAGTCACCAGCCACTCATACCACTTTTTGAGACATCAGAAATGCTACGCAGTATGAAAATAGCCTTAATGCTTATCTACATTATATTAAAAAGTTATCAGCTTTTCCAGGAAGAAGCGAGAACAGCATCTCTTAATTAGATTGGGAATTCAGCTGCCAAGATCCCCAATAGAAATGCTGGTTCTGAATCAAGTCTGCTCCGGCCAGCAGCCTGGTTCAGCTGACCCCCAAGTGTGACCTGTTCCCAGTGGAAAGCAATTTAATGCTTCACCACCCAGTGAGTGGGTATATAATATGAATGCAAACTAATTTCCACATAAATTAGTAGAGGTACATCTGAGTAGGACTGTTTTCAGGGCTGCTTATCTAGGCCCAAGCAAGCCTGTGCCACCTCCATTGACGATAGAAAGTCAAACGGCAGGCTCCCTCGGCAACTTCTCATCAAGCAAACAGTCTCCATTGTCCATTAGCAGGGAAGTTGCCCTATTATTTAAGAAAATGTGACAGCAATAAAGGCAAAGTGAAAGCTATCTGCTGGTAGGAAATTCATCAGCACATTACGGACCTTTGTGCCTTCTGGAATTTTTGCAACCTCTTTCCTTCTTCCACTTCTGCCGCCTGACAGTTGAGATACCCTGGGGTTGTAGTCATGGCAAAGTTCAAGAACATAACAGCAGGGGCTTTACAACAAGGCACATTTGAAGGGGGGAAACTGTCAAACATTAGCAAATATACCAAGAGGCAAATAATGAAAGACAGTGATTTCACCAATCTTATCTCCTTCACGCAGGGGTTGCTGCCGGCTCCTGGATAGCATAGTAAAATGTTCAGAATAGTTTGAGGGTGTTTTTTCTTCCTTCCTTCCTTCCTTCCTTCCTTCCTTCCTTCCTTCCTTCCTTCCAGATTAGCTCTCATCAGAACAACTTACTAAATATTAAGGCAGTATCCTTAATATTTGTCATGGCACACTGGAGATAACGGCAATCATTGCTAAGCTCTGATAAATGACCAGCAACTGTACATCCGGTTGATACATTTGAAAAAGACTTTTTAATGAACAAGCAGATTTTAAAATATGAAACATTTTGGCATAAACACAATAGCTTCAACCATCACATTAAAGAATGGAAGGGAAGGAAAACAAAAATGTTGGGTTGGATGTTACCCGGGTGCAATAAGCACATTAGACGAGGAAGAATTGTAAGAGTCTTTCCTGGTCCTATTTGGAGGTGCCGGGGATTGAAGCTGGCACCAGTTTGCATGTAAAGCATATGCTCTACCATTGAGCTACTAAGCTTCCCATAGTGCTGAGTGAGTGATAGAAATTATATGAAGTGTACAGCCACTAGGGATATTTGGTTTTCTTGTTTAGATGGTGCCGATCTGTGAGAGGGGAGTTGTGCTGGCCATCACTCACAATAAGACTTTTACATAACCGTACCAATGCAAAAATTCCCAAGTTAGTTTAGAAACATCAAGCACAAAGTGATCAATGGAATAGGCTGGCTTAGGCACCATGTTTACTTCTGGTACCGATTGTGTGAGCTGATGGACGACACATGGACAGGCTACTAGGTTTGGAATGCCAGCAGCCACATGAGGAGAGATAGAGATAAAGAGAGAGACAGAGACAGACAGACAGACAGAGAAAGAGAGGGGGGGAATGGTACTAGGGCAACATCAACAGGCAATGGATCACATTTTCCATGTGACACTTATCACAGTTTGTTGCATTAAGAGAAGAATTTTGGATCCCATGCAACACATTTGTGATAACTGGTTACATGGAATGTAAGCCATACTTCACTTACACATTGATAGTCCAGTAACTAAATTTTAAGGAATTGCCTATCTTGACTAGTTTATCATTCTGGCAGAACGGATGAAGAGTGTGAGAAAATAGGTAAGGTATTGATGGTTTCTATTCCACTTCAGGTGAAAACCCAAAGACATCACCTTTGCTTTGTAAAATTTCATTTAGAAAACAGATGGTAAACTATGCTTTTCAGCAACATAGAAGTATTTGCCAAAAAGGCAGCCATATCACAGGTAACTGTAATAAAAACAGATGCTGCTTGAGCACATGAAAACAGTAAAGGGAGTTGTGGAATACACCCAGTAGCTAACTTTATTTTCAGTAAGTGCAACCCATTCTTAAAAATATTCTTATATAGGGTAATTTTCATGTGATTAGCTGCCATATAATGTTTCTACAGCCTCTGTACCTAATTTTGTGCTTCACTGCTTTTTTATTATTATTTAATAATGTTAAGCTACTGGCATTTCCTTTAATCCAAACAATGGTAGTATGGACAGGCATCAATAGCCTAGAGAAGACTGTGCTGACATATCCACTAAACATAATGCACATTAAAAAAAAACCAACTAGTTCACCAGTCGGAGAACCCCTGAAGCGTGAGTGGGAGCAGCCCCTTTTTCCAAACATGTTTAGTTGTGAGGATGCCATTCACATGCACGGGTTGCAAGTGAAATAACAGGATGCTGAAGGTGTAGGTTTCTAGAGCTCTCTCCTGTTCAGTATCAGCATTTCTCAAAATGCAGGTGTTCAGGTGAATACGTGAAGGCACAAACTATATAAGGGGAATGGGGCTGTGCATCTCCCTTCCAGACACATGGAGATCAGAAGGAATATTCAACCTGCATTAGCTGAATATGCTTAGAATCATCCTTGTGATCAGAAATGTGTTTTTTGTGGGGAGGTAGGGGTCAAACTACCCATTAGTTTAATTGTGCAGAGTGTACCTGAGCCTGATCTTGTTTCTAAGTCTAGCAATACATAGGCCTGATTTGGGTTGGGCAGAGAACTCACTGGGAGGGAAGGATTAAACTCCCCCCTTGGTTTTCTTCTGAAATTTAATTCTCCCCTCCTAGTACATGCTGGTTCTGATCCTAATCAGCATTCACAAGCAGTTACACCAAAGTAAAGTAAATGAAGAGGCTCAAGTCCATGTTATGCAATTAATATATAATGTGTAGTTTGACGTCTGTTCAGACCTTTGTGGAGAACATGCAAAGGCCTGTAGCAGGAATGGGGACATGGGCCAGGGGAAGGCTTGAATGCATAGCCTCACTGGCCTCTGCAGTGAATGCCTGAAGAAGGCTTAAGTCCAGTAAGCATAGTAGTACAATTTTGAACCATTCTGACACTGGCAAAAGTTACAAACATTGAATTACCTTTCACTCCTTTTAGTGGTAATCCTGACCCATCAAGTTAGAATTGCCTGATAATGGTGATCAAGTCGCTGATGCAGATCTCTGTTAAGCCAAAAACAGAAAAATAAAACAAATGGGATGTAGAAGTACCTGAAATCTAATTTCTTTCAACATATATAAACTCTTAGTCAAACATGAAAAATAGATCTGAAAATGAAGATTTAATTTTTAGGTATATACAGTAGTGAGGCCATGCAAGGAAATAAATTTCATTCTTCCTCCATTTCTATTTATGTCCTTCAACACATTTTCTCCCCATTGTTCTTTTCACCCCTCTGTCTTTCCCCTGGGTCTCATGCAACCCATTTCCTCCTGACCTATGTCATTCCTTCTGATTACAGCATTCTTATTCCCATTGACACTTTCCCTTGACTCCAATATACTACTACCTGAAGCATGAAATTAATAGAAACTCTTAAGCAATCTGGAAATATTTCCAGCACAACTTTAAAATCATTGTTGCTTCTGACAGTAGCCCTATGCAAATGTTCCAGAGTGCAGACCATGACAGGATTGTGATAGCTCCCTCCTGCCCCAATCCCAATGAGCACGCATTTATTTATCTATCTATCTATCTATCTATCTATCTATCTATCTATCTATCTATCCATTGTTCTTATATTCCACCTTTTCCTCCAAGGAGCCCAAGACCTCTCCATTTTATTCTCACAACAACCCTGTGAGGTAAATTAGGCTGAGAGTCAGTGAGCAGTCAAAAGTCACCCAATGAGCTACATGAGAACCAGAAGAACCTAGGGGCATGTCTCCACCAGCCATCTATCCCGGGCTGGTCATGTGGTCATCCCTGAGCATCTCAATGATACAGGGGATCCCAGATATAACTAGGGATGACCACTCACTTTACCTGGGATAACTGGGACCAGTTTTCTTGAATTTTACCATGGTCCTGGGACAACCCCAAGGTCTGCCGGTGGTGTGGCGCCCACTCTTGGGTTAGTCCCTTCTTCCCCATGAGTAGCGGGGCTCTGCCACTAAGCACGGAGCTCTGCAAGGGGATTCTGTGCCCACTGGGGGTGAGGAGGGAGTTATTTTGCCATTGCAGCAATTGGTTCACACAATTTTTATTTTTGAAAAAGCACTTACTTTGGCACACAATTGTGCCTGTGTTACTTGTCTCCGATTTGAAAAGAAAGAAAGAATGGCATCCTGGAACATCCTTCCTCACTTCCAGGATGACACACAGACATGTGCATGCTGACAGACAATCCCAGAAGCAGGAAATCCTGGGATTCCCCCCATCCCAGAAGGCTCATAGATGTAGATGAGGCCTATGTCTCCCGACTCCCAGTCCAACGCTCTAACCATTACATCACACTGGCATTGGACTGTCATTTTTGCATACATAGGAGAATATAGAGCTGAATGCATTTAAGGCCCAACTGCATATTCTGTGCACCACAACACTGGAGTGTAGAGATGGCATGATTAGGGCCTACACACATTGGGTTCTATGCTCACAAGATCTAAAGAAAGGGGAAACAGGTCCTCAGAATGAAAAAAAGAAGATTTATTTGTACAAAGCCTGACGCATTTCGACAGGCCGAAATGTGTCAGGCTTTGTACAAATTGCATCAGTTCTTTTGATCTGACTTGGATGCTTTCCTCCTTTTGGTTTTGGTTTTTCTATGCTCACAAGGCCATATGCAAATAGTAAGGTTGAGATAAAGGGCAGGCATGCCAGGAGTGCGTGCTCTCAATTGTCTCCCCGCTCTCACCCTTGAAATAATTGCACATTTCCTTTTTTAAACCTAATTTGTGTGTGCCCATATCTTCTCAGTCATTTTTGTTAAGTTTGGTGTTGTGCTGTGTTTCCCTCTCCCCTGCAGCAAACTTTGTATTCTAATCTCCACTGTCATATAATATAATTTATCCTGGGAAAAGGAGCTTGTTATAGTAAATATCTCTAAGGAATGATGCAAGCATTTTTGGAATTTCATAACAGCAATATCTATGAAGCTAAAACAATGAGTAGCATTTTAATGAAGACATTTAAGAAACAAAACAAAATACCCCCATCAGAACTAGCTAACTATGGTTAGTGGCTTCTGAACACACAAGGATAGTAATCCATATCATTAACCATAGTTTTCAAGTTTGGATGTAATAGGAAACAGTAGTTAACTGAAGAGTTCCTGGCTTGGTTCCCAGCTTACATAAAGGGAAGGGTTAAGTGGTTCTATGTGGAGCTGAGATACGATTATCCACAGGGCACTGCTCAAAAAGGATGCAGAAAATCTTGCCACATTCATATGGAAGTGTAACCAGTGTGCCTCCAATCCTGAGTGATTGTCATTTCTTAGCATACATATCCAGCATGTTGTTAACCCAGAGGTCCTCTCGGGGTGAAATGTGAGACTTCCAATATTGAAAAATGATCCCTTTAGCCAACAAAGCAGATCTAGACTGCCAAACCACCTGATGTTTAAGGAGTGTTTGCAGAATGTGTATATATCCCAGGATTAAAGTATTAAGGTTGATGTTCAGTGAAGATGACAATGTAACATTAATCCTAACTCAGACATCCTGCTGTATCTCTCTCTTTTTTAAATATATCTATCTATCTATCTATCTATCTATCTATCTATCTATCTATCTATATATGCTAATGATAATGTCAACAGACATCATGACCCATCTTTCGTTTTTAAAGAATGGCAGGGACAAAAGTCATAAGTCAGGAAAAGGAAAAGAAAGGAGTAACTAGTGAATAAAAGACTGATGAACTGATTGTTTTACATAACTGGAGACATGAGCAGAAACCATAGAATAAGAAATATAACTTACAAATAGAGCATAGCAACAGCAACAACAAAATTGGTTTACACCCTGATCACATTTACTTGAAAGTTAATCTCATTGATTTCAGTAGAACTAACTTCCAAGTAAGTGTGCTTAGAGCCACAACCATTAAGAACACAAAGTTCTGAGAAAAGGCATACGGTATACTATATATATTTTGATTTTATAAATATTTGATAGTCAGCTTATGTCCCTGAGCAACAGTCTTAAAACTTATGTAATATGAGTTCCTAGATACCTGACAGGTTTTGGTGAAATAAAGGTTTTGGTGGAATAAAGCATACCCCTAGAGAGAAAATTAACCATGATTATGGGGTGAAACATCTAATTCCCAATGTAGTGGTTCAAGAATCAATATGCAATTGATTTATGAAAGCAATCCACTTTGTTTCATGAAACACCCACAATAAGAAGGTAGAGGTGAATTCAGAAAACCTTGAACTAGATTTTCTAGCCATGAAATCCTGATCAGATTTCAGAATGTGATCATTCTGAATTCATATAAATTTATCTTAAATGAACCAATTATTAGGAAGTAGGCAGGAGCCATACTACTGCTTTATAGCAGTATTGAAGTGCTCTGACAACTGTTGGGGCCCATTGACATAGACCATATACCGTTTTCATACCCCTATATCCTGCTTGGTGTGGCTCCTGCCTTTTATATACCGCTTTCACACCACTTTCATAGTGCAATATCCTGCTTGGTGTAGATTAGGCCAACGTCACTTACTAGCTTTAGCTGGATGAAAACCATCTTGGCTTAGGGGATACAGCCAGCTAAGAACTTGTGAAGCATTTTACTAAGCGTATTTAGTCTGATGTAAGTCCCACTGAGTTTAATATGAGAGACTGAAGCATATGCTTAACATTTCCATTATTGATAACGGGATTTAAAATGCTTAGCTTTGGCTGGCGAATGCATTATTTTACTAAAGAATCCATATCATGAATGCGTCATGAAATATCTCCTTAAGCTAAAATATGCCAAAATGTGCCAGTATATCCTATGTTGTTTGAGCCTACTAGCTCCAAGGCTCCAGACACACAGAAATGTGTAACTTAAATCACTGCCCTCTCTCGTGACTCATTTAGATAATAAGACCTCTCAGGGCTACTGCCATAAAGTAAAGGACAGAAGAAAAAGGATGTATTCTAAATGGCTAGTATGAAAAGATTTCTCCCTCTTCATGTGTCACACTACACAATACATCAGCTCATTCATGTTTATTCTAGTCAATTGATAGTATTACTGGAAATATCCCAGTGCCATAGATATATCACACTATTGCTACTATTGCTTTCTAGGTACAGCTAGCCAAAATTATGCACACCCAAGCCTCACTGAGATCAATGGGTTACATTTAAGTATATGCATATAGCGGTAACCTTAAACAGGATTCTTCTGTGCAGCAGCATCAAGTCATTGACACTGTTCAGACAACAGTCTAAGCCATGCTGGTTAAACATTTTGAGCTAAACATTTTGGCTTAGGGTGTCATGTGAGTCATGACTTAGGGCAAGGCTAGATGAGGGTTTGTCCCGGGAATCACCCCGGGATCATCCCTGTGTGTCCACATGACGCACAGGGCATCCCAGGAGCAGGGAGGGATGATCCCATTTTCCCCAATTTTTCCACAGTCTCAGGATGATCCCGAGACCATGGAACATGTGGGCCCGCCATCATTGGTATGTCCCGGCTCCTTGCAAGTAACCGCAAGGAGCCGGGACCCAGGCAGGGAGCTCCTCAGGAGTTCTGTGCCCATTGGGGGTGGGGTGGGGGAGTGGGAGGGTTTTTTTCCTTAAAAAAATCAAATTTTGCGCAGGCGTGCTCCTGTGCTTCTCTCTGATTCAAAAAAACAAAAACAAAATGATTGGAGCTATGTCCTCTTCTCCCTGGGACATTGCGCACCATGTGTAGACGAGGGTATTGATTTCGCGATCATAAAATCACAAGATCATCACCCTCTACCCCGGTTGTCTAGCCATGCCCTTAGTGTGTCATATGAACCATTCTTAACCAAGGTGGCTACATAACCACAGTTTAAACACACTTACTAACCATTTGCTGCAAAAGGGTTTGTGGCCTAACCATGGTGTAGCATGTTGTCTGAACAGGCGCTTTATGAACCTCACAGAACCACCTCTCATCATAACCATCATGCACATCTAATACTTTGTAGTTAATATATTGTCCTGGGATGTAAACTGATGGAGGCAATGGCAGGATCAATTTGTTTCATTTATCCCATATGAAGCTTTGTGATGTGTAGATTGTTGTACCACATCTGTGCATATCTATGGGACTACAGGATTTCATCCCCTCCCCAAATGTCAAGCAATGCCTTTGTTTTATGACTATGCATATCCGAAAATCAAACATGTCCTATGCAGAATAGGCCCAGCTAACAGCATTTTAAGATGATGTTTTTACACACTTAAAGCATAGTGCTTAATAATAACAATAATGGAAGGGGATTAACATCAATTCACAATCCAATTTTTAAATAATTACTGGTTATATCCAAAGGAATACTTCAGGAATATGGCATGACTAAATCTACAAAGAATGACAAATCAACCAACAATAATTTCCACAGGTACTGAAACGAAATGTTGTAAAACCCTTTCTCTAAACATGTTGAAGAGTATTTCTGATGCATGTAACATGAATAGGCACAACTCCATAATTCACAGTGGTAATTTCATCCTGCTTGAAGATATCATATAAGTTTGTGGGTCAAATTAAACGGCCGCATGCTGTTAAACCCTTTTCATTTGAAAGAGAATAATTGCTTTTTTTATTATGATAACAATAACACATGGCAAATCTTTATTAACAGATTAAGTCTTCACTACAGCATTATTAATCATAATGATTTACTTTAGTAGTCATGCAAATGAAATATTACATTCACGGCCCTTATTTTCAATTATTGGATAAGGAGATTAATTTTAGTTTACCACTGCTGGGGAAATGATTTATATCTGTGTATAAACTCTGATTAAGGCACTGATGACTTGGTTCTGAGAGCCTCTTTTTTAAATACCAGTTGACCTTGAGTCCATGATGAATAAATTACTTTTAACTTTCCCAACTCACTCCATTTTTTCCTTTACACATTGTCTGAAAAAATATATAAGGCAAATATATTGTCTAGTAGTGAAACAACCGATATTCGTGTTCTACATAGCTCTAACAGGATTCATGACAACACAAGGAGTGAACATACCCTAGGGGAAAAAATAGAATAAAATCGCAGACACCACGAAAGAAGCTATGAGTTGCAAAAAATTATACGTTTCTTATAGCAGCATATAGGATGTTTTAGTCATCGACTTCCATGCTGCCCTCTCTTGTTCCTCAGTCAGATATAGTCTAGGAAGGTTTTCAAAGACATTCAGTCTATCGCCTGTATTCTTGATGGAAAGCTATAACCTTTTAGGGACCCGCTCTATTTTTGTTGAGTGCTCATGGTACTAATGAGGAAAAGAATGCAACCGTTGAAGCAGCACTGGAAGTTTTCATGTGCTACCTTCTAGAAATAAGCCACAATCTTTACAGGAAAGAAAAGTGTGGATTTGATCTACGGATTACATCTTCTAAACTTTGTAAACATGACCTTTACTGTTACCTACCAAAATGCTACAGTTTGGGGGTACTGCCCTTGCTGAAGGTTTCAATTCCTTCCGATGATGATACAAGGAAGTTCAGGGTAGAATCTCTGTTGTACACAGGGTTTTATTCAGTGTTAGTATAACTTAAGTCTAATTCATTTCAATGTGTCTACTCTAAGTAGAACTAACATTGGATACATCCCTGAATTAAAAGCAACAACAACTCAAGAAGCTGCATAATACACCACTGCTGCCATCACTGCTGGGGTTCCAGGGAATTAAAATGCTGCTGCTGTTGCAGAACTCAGTACAGCTGGCAATGGCTGCCATAAATACTCTAATGTGACATCAGGATATAGCCATATGAGACTGTGTGCTGATGCCCAAAAGGGTTAGGGCAGAAGGTGGCTTACAGCAATTAAAATAATGATACTCTAGGCATCTCTACATTAAGAGAAATCATGTTGCTTACATGGGGCTTTTGTTTCCTCATTCTTTGGGGCAATTGTTATAGGCTGCATTACACAGGAAAAGACCATGTTCTTTAAAGTGAATACTTCCCCTCCATTCACTTATATTGAGACAGCACCATCTAACAGCAGAGGATCCCACTTTTCCCTGGCTAATACCACTTTTCATACCAGAAGACGTCCGGGCCATTCATGACATCATGTAATTGGGCTGAAAACTTCCATGAGTAGCCAATCATGAGCGTGCAGGAAATTGCTCATTTAGAGGAGCCCACTGTGTCAAGTGTTTTCAGCATTTGATGGCAAACCCCAGTTTTAACTGAACATTTTGAGGAGGGGACTTCAAAATGGAAATCAAATTATTATTATTAGATGAGTTATTTTTGCTTGCTTTAACCTCCAACAGCTATGGTCAAGGTACTAACTGGTTCATTCAAAATCAGATTTTTTAAAAATTTAAAACCAAGCACAGTCTTGTTCTCCATAACAGGATCAAAGCACATGAGTAGGGTTGGTTTGGTTTAATCCTTCGCTCTCCCACTCTGATCTAGAAAAACAAACAAACATGATGGTAACAAGGCTCCCATTGGCACCAGAATGATCAAACTACTGCTATTTGCTATGCTGGGGATGGGGGAAAGGAAGGTTAAATCTTCTCTCTCCATGGGCTGTTGTCCTGGAACCAAATGTGGGTGGGTGGCTATCATCATTCTTAGAAATGTATCCTTCCTGCAGATTTCTAATGAACTACATTCTCCCAATGAACAGAGAAAGAAACAGAAAGGGCAGATGTGCAAGCAAGAAAGCTACTAAATCAACATGACCTTTATATTTCCTGGTCCCAGTAGTAGGTCAGTCTCTAGGGAGTCAATCAAATGAGCTTCTGTTCATCTTGCACCAAGATGTCAACCCTGAGCAACCATTCTATCATTATCAGTGAAACATGGCTACGGAATGATAAAAACTTACAAAATGTCAACAATTGTGTCCCATAAGACAGAATGGTTCACTGCATGCAAACTGCTATAATTAGAGTTTCAATTGGGTTAAGGGATGAGGGTGGGGTGTTCCTTCAAAATATCAGAATGTTGAGGGTGGCCAAGGAAGTTTAGATAAGGCTAATGACATTTCTCCAGAGGGTTGAGCATCCCTACTGTTTAAAAATAAATAAATAATCTGATCACTAGAGCATAAGAAATGCAAGCAGAAGTCAGTATTAAATGTTTCAGCTCTTAGTAGGATTTTGCTAATTGGAGCATGGAGGAGAGGATCCCCGCCATGTTGTAGGCATGCTGCATTGAATACTCATAAGCCCCTGAGTCCGGGTGCTTATAAATACCCAGGATTGTGCACTTAAAGGAGCTTTGTTAAGACAGAAGATTTGGGGGGGGCAAGGGAGGTCATATCCATAGCTATAAATTTAGGGATTCACGTGTGCTACTTCTATGCCAGTCCATACAAGCAATTACGAGGGCTACAGGGTCACCTCCTGAACAAGGTTGGGATATGCAGACCTAGCTTTCTGCTTTGAACCTAGAGAACTCAGGGGGAGAAGGAGGACTTCCTTTCATTAATGACAGGGTTGCTGGACGTTAGGCCAGTGAGCCAAATCCAGCACTGCTAGTTACTGGCAGTAGGAGCTTTAAACTAAAATATACTGGCATTTATTTATTTTTGTATTTTGGCCCCATGCCTTTTGTCTTTGGCCACTTTCTTTTGCCTCTGGTTCCACCCATCACTGGAAAACGGAATTTGGTCCTCAGTCTGAAAGAGGTTTGACACTGGTGTTTTTCAAGAATGCTTCCTCATGACCTATCTACATGCCAGAATACCCAGCAGTGTGGGTGCTGTCATGCAGATGTATCCTTAATGAACAAGATATCCCCATACATATAAGATCTTGTACTGGCTACATCAACATTAATAAGGCCCATAGAATCAAGAGGTTGTGATCCTGGAGAAACACACACCATAAAACCTACTATTTTCGTTTCAGCTACTGGCAGCTCGAAACAAAAATAGCAGCTTTACAGTTATTGTTGTTGTTGTTGTTGTTTATTACATTTCTATACCACCCCATAGCTGAAGCTATGTTTTAATCAGGATCATGGCATGGGGGTAAAGGGTTTTTAAAATCCTCTGTCTCGGCTGTGGCCCAATCCTGATTGCCACCTCATGGGTGGGGTCCAGGCTATTGCTACAAGAGAGAGAGAGAGAGAGAAGTTGAGCTGCTATACTTTTAGTGGTTTCACCCTAAAGTTTCAAACAGTTTTTTTAAAACAAAAGGGTTAGTATTAGTTACAATTTAACAGATTCACATTAGGTGTCATTGCTCAATATTTTTCCTATAATTAATTCATCTCACATCAAATTCCATGCTTCCAAACCCACCACCACCACCACCACCACCCCAAAAAACCTGTTTTTAGCATAACACCCTTCTGTCATCTCAACATGCTGTTTAGTGCTTCAAATACCACACTATGACTTACTCTGATTTTCTAATAATTAGAACTATGGATTCATTTCCCCTAGTTCTGCTAGCTTGCAATCAAGTGGCAAATAGTCATATTCTTTCTAGAATTCAGTGTTGCCCTCTCTCATATATGTGTTCCTTTAAGTTAAGCTTTTCAATGCCCAGGCTGCAAATCCATAATAGTATAAGCACTGAGAGTGGGGGGTGGGGAACAGGGTGCTTGGGAGTCAGCCCAAGTATTATCTTCCTCATTCCCTCACCCATCTTAGATTGCTATTACAAAGGGTTTCTCATAGATGAAGATGAAATGGGCAATGGATTGTCCAAATGTCTATTTTCCTCTTATCTCTGTGCCTTCTAGTCGATGGTTTGTGAGGGCCTTCAAACAAATCTCCTCAGGCAATACTTTGATTGGTGGGGTAGGGTTAGGTGGGGTGAGGGGACTTATACAGGGCCATTGCTACCATAGAGGCCACTCAGGCGGCCGCCTAGAGCACCAAGCTAAGAGGGTCACCAGGCACAGCGCAGCACTCACGCGCGTTGGCTGTGAGCCAGCCCAGCCTGAGGATTCAGCTGGGCCTGGGTGGGCGAGATAGCGCCCCGCGCCCACTCAGCCGATGCGAAGCCAGGGATGCTGGGGTGGGGATGGGGACGCTCCACATTCAGACTTCTGGAACGCGCCCAGAAGTGTGTGTGTGTGTGTGAGAGAGAGAGAGAATGTATGGGTGCATGGGGTCTTTGAGTGAATGCATGTGTTCATGCGTGTGTTTGTTTGGAGTGAGTGATGCTGAGTGTGTGTGTGTGTGTGTGTGTGTGTGTGCGCGTGTGTGAGTTGGGGGGGATGATTTGGAGGTGATATTCCTATTAAATAATGCATTTTAGACCCATAGATGTTCCTTTCCAATTTGTTTGCTATAATTGGCATGATGTATTTCTTGCACTTTAAAATAAATTTAGCGGTTTCAAGTTTTGTGCTTCTTATTTTTTCCAGGAAACATATGTTCTTAAAAATCAAAGTTGGCATTTTTTTGGGGGGTGGGGGTGGGGGGTGAAAGTAGCTCACCTTGCCTAGGGTGCAAAATAGTCTGGCACCGGCCCTGGACTTATATTGCCTGACAGACCCAGACATTTTATTACCTAAGGCAAAGGTCAAGATGGCACTCCTTTCCCATTCCTTGTACAGAACTCAAGCAGTTGGGCAGTAGCAACTTATTTCTACAAACACAATGAGACAGCATCTTCTGCCACACCTGAGGGCAGCGGGATAGCTTATTGGGATGTATGGCAAGCTGCATACTGCACACTGCTCTGTCCTTCAACACCTCACTGCTACTCTTCACTCCCCCACCCCCACCCCTGCATCCATGACCTGAAACAGCTGCATCTTACACTCAGTAAATTAAGAATTTTACACGCACACACTCTGCTTTTGGATATTAAAAATCTGTTTTTGATGAGACATAGGTGTGGTGGGAAAGGATCTGTGCCTTACACATTACCCCAGTCAATTGGACCCTCTCAATAATAGCATGGCATGACATAATTTACCATATCACTTGGCAACAGTCAGGCTCCCTGCACATCTTGGATTTTAGTTTATCTTTTAAGAATTTTAATTAAAAAAATGGGAGGTGAAATGCTGCCTTCCAGAGCCATCTTTATTTCAGTTCAAAAGAGTGGTTTTGTATTTTGGAGCTCACCCCCACCTTTGTCTTTTACTTAGTTTCCAGGGGAAATCACCTTTTCTTTTAGTCTCACCAGCTTGCTTTATGGGAAATGAGTGTTCTGTGCCAGGCCAGGCCTGGCCTACCATGACAGCTATTTTATGAATGGGCAAAGCATCCCATGACAGCATGGGTGAAAATGGTGAAAATGACACCAGTGCTGCCCTAGTCCTGGAGAGGTGTACAGAGACAAAACAATTTAAGAAAAGCCAATCTTTAGTTGACGGTGAATTTGCATAATAATCCATCAGATTAGATATCACTGAGCTGCACACATTGGCCTTGAAAATCACGACTGACAAGTGCTAGTAAGCTATTCATACTAGGGCAGAAAGAGGCACCAATTTATTTACCATGAGATTGATAAGAAATTAGCTATGGGAAAAGTAATGAAGGGCGTTCTTAAAGTTAGGTTGTCATGTTTTATTTTTGTATTTAAGCATGGAATTTTTTTTGAAATAAAGTGAAGATGTAGGTAATGAAAAGAACATGCATAACAATACAAAAAGATCACCAAGGAAGGAAAAAAGGAAACTGGTTGGCTGAAGTCCTTAGTATATCATGCCTCTATTTTGGGGACAATTAGAGTAAGGAGAACCCCCTAACTGTTGAGAATTTTTGGATGTCTATTTATTGTTCAAAAGTAAATATGCACCTGTATTTGATGGAATGTGACCAAACGCTTGAAGGCTTTCATACAAGAGATAAACTGAAACCATGGTGCCATAACATTTTTAAAATTGAGATGTATCTATTCATTCAGTTTATCAGTCACAGTGAAACAAATAATAAAAACTCTTTTTAAAAATTAAGTTTTAAAAGCTGCAATAATAATTTAAAATAATTTTAAAAGAAGAGATAGATACCAAGCAGCTAACAGATGGAAAAAATATATTTTAAAATGCAGCATTAAACATATCATGAAAAACAAAACAAGCAGCAGTATAAAGTAAATAAATAAAAGGCTTGGGAGAAGGAAAAGGTGTTGGCTTGGTACTGAAAATTCAACAAAGTATTGCCAAGAGGACCTCTTGATGGTGGGCCTTTCACAATTTGGGGGCCAAATCTCAGTATATTAGGGCACTTGGAGCAGGGCTCAGTATATGGGGGCACTCAGAACACTGGTATCTTCTTTTCATGTTAAAAACAAAATACCAATGAAGTTGGAATGGTCCCATTATTAATACAGTATTTAAATTCATACCTCAGGGAGAGTGATGGTGAAATTTACAATGACCTCAGGTTACCAGTTGCTGGTCTTAAAGTTTATCCAGGAGCTCAAAACTACTATATCAAATAGGGGGGGGGGGGCATGTCTGCTCTTTTTACCAATAACATTTTAAAGAGTTCTTAGAACATCTCAGGACACTTAATTTAATTGCTGTTTTTAAAGACTGGAATGACTTGTTTCCCGTATATTATAATATTGATTTTGAGTTAGTAACCTCCGGTTATTTGGAAGAATACAATCTTGCATTCACCTTTCAATCTGAGGCCGGTCAGCTTAATGAATATATAACACGAGGAAAGGATGGAGATCTTGCCAACATTAATGATGCCACAAGCACAAGGTGACAAGTTTTTTTGTGGGTGCTTTCTTTCTTTTTTTTTTTAGTGCAGAGTAGCGGAGCATCAAATATATGGTAAGCAGATACCCAGTGGTCACAGGAGAGTTGACAGCTTGAATTACTTAGTTATAATGAAGATAAATAGTGTTCCAGACATGGACATTTATTGCACCCTGAAGAAAAATTGACAATGAGGTTGTTGCCAAGCAACCCTTGTTCAGCATATAAGATGTATACTTCCTGTGACTTGATTGCTATCAATACTTTAAAAGGAAAGGATGGAGGAGGCATGGCATTTTCTATCTGATGTTACAAGAATGTGCCTGAAAAACACACACATATTTTCATACACCACTAACATAACTCTAAGGTGAAAGCTAAGGCTTTTGCTCTTGAGATTATGTGTAATATATTCCCCACACTTACCAAAGAGTCTTTCTATCTGCAACAACCTTTTTTTAAAAAAAGGAATGCTGTTAATTTTCAAAAGAGTACTTTCTGTGAAAATTTATCTTATTCCAGGCATATTAATGGACTTTCAGGTCCTTAAAACACACACAGAGAGAGTTGTTGCCACAATGGTTAAAGACAGTGAGAGAAATAAGGAATTTATCTAGAAGTAAAAACTGGACAAATTTCTGCAGGTGATATATCTACAATTAGATTTAAGGAATCTGCGAATCAAGAAAAACCTGAGTTCACTGAAATTTTCTGAACTCCATCTCAAAGCTTATTTGACTCAAGTCTGAGTCAGATTGCAAGCTTTGCTTTGTATGAACACCCATGCATATTTTTGTGCATCTTTTCCCAAATGTATGCATCGATTGCAGCATGTTTGAAATGTACACATTCTTCTCCCATTGATTAAAGGAGATCAATGCACATTTTCAAAAGTATACATTTTTCATATGCAATGCTGTCAATCACAGTGTGTGTGTGTGTGTGTGTGTGTGTGTGTGTTCAAATCACATTGAAGCCCGTGGCGCACACAGGTAAGCCCCCCTTCCCTCTTACCTGGCACCAGCACCGCACAGACTGCAGCGCCAGTGCCAGGTGAGTCCCCCTCCCCCCACTTACCTGCGTCCAGAGATCCAGATCCGCACCCCCCCCCTGCCCCAATATGTCTCAGCCTTTGTCGGAGGAGAATCAGGCTGCTCTGCTATCACTTCTATGAACCGAAGAGAAGCAGAGCACAGCCCTAGAGCAAACATGGTCAACCCTGATCCTAGGGGGTAGCACAAATGAACATTGGTGGGGGGTAGATCTGTGTATGACTTTACTATGCATACTCTGAGGCTTGCAATCAATTCTGAACATAACAACAAATTTGTATTATAAAAGTTCAGGCTTGCTGCAAAGGTGAGCACTACGAACAGGTGATTTAACTAATTATGAAATTGGGTGGCACCACTAACATGAAACAGTTCAGATTATTAAGACCTCCAATATCTATAGCATGGTGTTCTTTACAACCCACCCCCATTCACTTTAATTGACATTGCCCATGCCATATTAATTAAATCTTCAGATTAACACACATACACACATAATGAAAATGTGCATATGTATTGAAACACTAGAGAACAATTGACTCCTTTGTGATAAGAGAATATGGTCTATGAAGTAGCATAGATTAAAAGGTTATGTTTTGTATATGGATTTATTTCCCTTTGGGATCAGTTAAGTTCTCCAAAGTGTGGGAGGGTTAATGATCATTGAACTTGTTCAAAAGAATGTTGTTCTCTCATTTAATTCCATCCAGTAGTCATAAAGTGTTCAGTTTATAAATGATGACAAAAGAATTGGTGCCTTCCTCTGTTTAGCTAATGCCTCACAAAATGGGAATGTTAATGTAAACATGTTTTATCTTCCACAAAATAAATTGCTCCTAGCTTTTTATCTGGGATGAAATCTTTATGGTAATAATAACTGTTTCTAGAAAACTGCAAACTTTATCATTCCACAATGGGGAAGGATGAAATTAAGGTATGGGAGAGGGGTTATTGCTCATGTTCTTCAGTAGGCAGGTAGAATCTTGGGACTGAAGATATTGGCCATAATCCAGAGATATTCAAGCAGAGCTTATGGCTCTATTATACTAACCAATAGTCTTTGGATTCTTAAACAACTGTATCCTTTTATTAAAGCCATTCTTACTGAACCTCTTTATTTCAGCTACACATTCTGTCGCCAACATCAGGTTTACACCAGCCATTTTCTCCACATCATATCACTGTCCTTAGTTTTAGATGTCAAACCAGGGCTGTGCTAAACTCTGTCTTCCAATTTTCCAGGTTGCCCCATGCTGCAAAAAGGCTCCAGTTTTTCTGCTTCCAGCCTCAGGGTGCTCTAGAATCCCTTTTGAATCTTGGTGGTGTTTTTGAGCTTACCTTAGCATTGCAAGGTGGCTAAGGGGTTTGTTTTTAATTATTATTTTTGTTTTCCTTTCTTTTGCATATTTCTCCATTGCTCTGCAGCCTCCCAGGTTTCCTGATCTGAAAAAGCCCATGGCAGGACTTTCCTCATGTCTTTCCCTGCCCTTTAATTGAAGCTGGGAACCTGGGGAACTGGGAACTTGGGGAGGCTGAGGAGTACCAGAGAGGTGATTGCACAGTGAAAGACTGGGCACTCACACACCCCTCTTGGCCACTGAGGAACTGAGGCAAGCATAAGAACCTAATATCCCTCCCATGGGAATTTTACCCCAATATCTGTGTTCAGTGGCTGGGTGAATTCAAAATCAATTTATTTTCTATCAAATTGAATTAGAATGGTTAAAAAAATGCAGAAGAAATTTTCAGGACAGCAGTACTTCAAATCAATGAAGTCTACAGAGGTTTCTGGCCCTGGCCTAAGACCTCATCCGACTGCCTGGAGTTGCCATCAGCCTCTATATAACAACGTACCATTTGGTGATTTCAGCATGAGATAAACTCCACTAAATTGAATCACAAGACGTCTATTGGAGTGGAGAACCCTCCAACAGAGCTTTTTAAACCTGAAGTGCTAATTGCTTAGTAATGAAAAATTCAATCACGGGGCTATTAAAACATTAAGTGCTAAGCAGATGGATGGAATCTAAGCTATACTAGGAGAGACAGACAACAACTTTTGCCTGAAAGACATATAGGACATTATATGTGCCAGCCTCCTCAATAAAAATATCACCTATATTTTGACCTTTAAGAGAGAATTCTATCTAGACTGATTTTATTTTAAGGTTAGAGGTAGATCCAGACATCCTTTTCAAGATCAAATGCTGATCTCCTGAAAGACATTTCACATCAGAGCTGCTTCACAAATACCATCTTGCAGTGCGGCCACAATTATCTGTAGTTTTCTGCATTAGGAGTTAAAACCTCACAGTTACTGTTTACATTGAGTGCCCCAAACAGGAAGGAGGTTTAACATTGTCAGTATTTAAAAAACAAAAACAAGGTGGTAGCAGGCAGCACAAGTCAATATGCAGTGAAACCAATTTCTCATTGTTGTCATGTAATGTCTCAGTGGTAGATCATATGCTTTACAAGCAAAAGGGCCCAAGTGTGGTGAGAGCCAGTGTGGTGTAGTGGCTAAGGTTTTGGACTGGGAATCAGGAGCTCCGGGTTCTAGTCCCCATTCAGCCATGGAAACCCACCGGATGACTTTGGGCCACTCACATACCCTCAGCCCAAACTACCTCACAGGGTTGTTGTTGTGAGAATAAAATGGAGAGGAGGAGGAGGATTATGTACACCACCTTGGGTTCCTTGGAGGAAAAAATGTGGGATATCAATGCAATAAATAAATAAATAAATAAATAAATAAATAAAAGTTCAATCCCCAGCATCTCCAGGTAGGAATCCACCCTAAAGCATCCCTGACAGATGGTTGTCCAGCTGCCTCTAGAATGCCTCTAGTGTGGGAGAGCCCACAACCTCCCTAGGTAACTGATTCCATTGTCGTACTGCTCTAACAGTCAGGAAGTTTTTCCTGATGTCCAGCTGGAATCTGGCTTCCTTTAACTTGAGCCCGTTATTCCGTGTCCTGCACTCTGGGAGGATTGAGAAGAGATCCTGGCCCTCCTCTGTGTGACAATCTTTTAAGTATTTGAAGAGTGCTATCATGTCTTCCCTCAGTCTTCTCTTCTCCAGGCTAAACATGCCCAGTTCTTTCAATCTCTCTTCAAAGGGCTTTGTTTCCAGACCCCTGATCATCCTGGTTGCCCTCCTCTGAACACGCTCCAGCTTGTCTGCATCCTTCTTGAATTGTGGAGCCCAGAACTGGACGCAATACTCTAGATGAGGCCTAACCAGGGCCGAAAAGAGAGGAACCAGTACCTCACATGATTTGGAAGCTATACTTCTATTAATGCAGCCCAAAATAGCATTTGCCTTTCTTGCAGCCATATCACACTGTTGGCTCATATTCAGCTTTTGATCTACAACAATTCCAAGATCCTTCTCATTTGTAGTATTGCTGAGCCAAGTATCCCCCATCTTGTAACTGTGCATTTGGTTTCTATTTCCTAGATGTAGAACTTGGCATTTATCCCTATTAAATTTCATTCTGTTGTTTTTAGCCCAGCACTCCAGCCTATCAAGATCACTTTGAAGTTTGTTTCTTGTGGGTGCCCTTCCTTGAACAGAAAACTCTAAATGTCAGGAAATTCAGGGTTTAGCAAATTGTCGGTTGCATAGTGTTCAAAGTTAATTACAGGTATGATCATCATTCAATGATTACAACATCGGGTGATGGCTCTACTGTGTGAAACAACCATCACAGATCACAACCACAGACAGACCTTTCATATCACAAGATAATGATTGTGAGCTATTGGGGGGGGGAGGCACAATTAATTAGGGAAGGGATTGAACTGATAAAAAATAAAGCAGGCTCAAAAGTGACAGGAACACAACTGTAATCCTGCAGTCTTCTGCACACTGGGATGTTTTCTAAGATGAAATAAAAAGATTGAATAAGGAACTTTGGAAAATGTAACTTTAAAAAAAAAGCACCCATTCCTTCCTTGTCCTTTCAGAGGTGCTCAAGAAAACAATAATAGCCTGATCAAGTGCAGTTTACGTTCCTCCAACTGTACATCTTCCTCCTTTGCACTGCACCACAGAACGAACAGATGATAGCTTTCAGAGTTTGACATTGGCCAGAAAGATTAGCAGTAGTGTCGACATTGACAAATTAGATATATTAAACCTTTGCCACAGGGAGCCCACAATGGTGGATGTATCAACATAAAGCAAAGGCACCATTTACAAGTCTGTTGGGGGAGGGGGGGAATCCTGGCATTATATACAGTATATTACACTGGCATCCGCCTCCTATAGATGTCTGTGTGTAGTTGTGGCAGAATGCTTACAGATTTCGGCTGATATACGTTCAGAAACATTTCAGGCCTCCTCAGGAAGCCTGTCCTATAATAGTGGCAAGCCTATTAATATTCTTACAACTCTTCTTCTCCCAATGAATTGCATATTGGGGGCATACCAGTGGTAAACCAGAGCAGACCAGCAGCTCATTACTTCAGCCATAACATTTTTAATAACAAAATCACTATAAAACCCACCATAATCAGTAACTGCACTACTTGTGGTTTCTTTTATGTACTACAAATTATGATACTGTGATTCACTTTGAACATTTAATTGAATCTGTAAGAAAGGAAGCAGGCGTGTATGTGTATCTCCACGCTCACCATGGAGCAATATGGTGTGTGTGTGCAGGGGCAGGTTAGAACTCCTCTCACATGACATTCAGATTCACCTACAATCTCCTAGTTCTCACATTGGTAGCAAATATACCCATATTGAGGTGGGGAAGTAATCCTGAATTATTTAAGAATGCTCAGTTTAATCATGTAGATAATAAACTTCTGGCCCATAGTATCATGCCACCACTAGAAGAATCTTCCTTGGAGGAAGAGCTGGAGGCTCCAGAAACCCAGAGCACCCCAGACCAGGGACTGCCACTAGACCCACAGGAGCCTGAGCCCTTGGGGGAGATGGCTGCAGGACCATCCCTGTCAGGGGAAAGAGTTTCTGCCTCTGAGGCAGAGGCTAAGCAACCTCCTGACCCCCAGGAGCATCATTGACTCAAGTTAGAGACAAGTAGGGCTCCTGTGTAAAGCAGTGCATGCCTCCAGAAAAAAGTTTCCTCAGAAGAAAGTGACTTCTCAGGAGTAAATTCTAGCAAGGGAGCTTGATTATGGCAACTGAGGTCTGGGTGGGGTTCAACAGGCTTTGGGCTTAAAAGCCTCCACAGAAAATCCAGCCACCATCAGAACAACATGGTCCATCCTACCTTTGAACTTGTCTCCTGGTCTGTGCCTATTATTGATGCCTTGGTTCCTGACTTTCTGGATTTCCTAACAACTCTGTTTCTGGCTTTTGTAACATACCTGATTGATTTACTGGCTGGGTTCAGATGACACAATAATCAAAGGGGGGAAGGAGGCAACTGTTGGTCAAGTTGATTATTGTGTCTTGGGGGGTGGGGACACAACACACACACAACCAACAGTAAGCTATTTCACAATTTTAATCAACGGAGGAAAACAACAGGCTGCTCCATTGCTTATCAAATAATCAATTGATTAAGATGTCATGTGGAGGGCTCCCCCCTCCATCAATTGCACTATTCCATTGGCCATAGAGTTCTCTGGCAGGAGCAGCTGAAAACCCCCCGGCTGCTCCAATACAGGCAGCAGAACTCGCAATGGCTGATGGGATGCAGCCAGGAAGACTGAGGGAGGAGAGAGGGTGGAGTACCGGCAGCCCAGAAAGATGCTGGGACTTTCAGCCTCATGATGGGGGTAGGGCAATATGTCATGTGAGGAGTAACAGGACAATAATGAGCTGTGGGTGTGCTATTACCCCCTCCGTTGCTTAATATGTCATGTGAACTCAGCCACTGTGTTTGATTTACAGTGTTTGACCGCTTGCTTGTTATCCTGACCACTCCTGCTGCTGCCTGCTCCTCTTGTCTGCCAGCCTATGTGCTGACTTCTGCCTGGACTGAGACAACCTCTGTTGTAATGTGAACTGCATTGGTTTAGCCCCTGTAGGCTTGACTATTTGCTGACTCCACTGCATTTACACCTTGCTACAGCCGAAGCAGGACACATAGTCCCTCCTCCCTCATTGGCCTCATTCAGAAGACACCTTAAACCATGGCTTTAATCATGGTGAATAAGGCTTTTTTGCCTTATTCATCATGGCTAAAGCTGTGGTTTAAGGTGTCTTCTGAACAGGGCCATTTACTGTATCCTGTGTCTTCATTCTAGGGGTGTAGGAACCTTTATTGTTGGTGAGAGAATGTAAAGCATATATCCATAGTGCAAATATGTACATTCTCTAGGAGACCAAATAGATTAGCTTTCTTTACACACCAAAATATGAAAGAGTGAACACTTTCTAAAGTAGTCTTTAGTCTCAATAATACAGTTACCCATACTGCTATGGGAAAGAAGTATGAAAATATACATTCCAAATGGTTACTGTAATGTCTTTCCTTATACCCTTTCTTTGCCGCCGCTACACATCATAACCATATCAAAGAATTTTCATAACAATATTCACCACTCTAAGTGCAATGGAAGAACATTATTTTCATATGAGAGTGGAACTGAGGGCTTCTGAATTCAGTTCAATGAGGCAGTTCCAAGGATTCTTTGGCTGATCTCCAGGTCCTGCACAAAATCTGCCTCCTTTTAAAGAAGGGGAAAAACAATGCTAGCAATTGCACAATGGGACTTCTACTTGCATGACAGGATTTCCCCATCATCTCCTACATCTATAGACTCCTGCACATGCTCCAAATCTGCTCTAGAGGACAACTAAGGTAAATCCATTGAACCTAAACAATAAAGCTATGCAGAATTCTCTACCCTATTTGTGGCCAGAGAAATTGGCAGGGAAGGTTCACCACTTGGAATTGCAGTACCATAGCGTCTTTCTTTTTTCTCAAGATGTTTTAATTGTGCTTGTAACTACTGCAAGTGGCAACAGCAGCAACTGTGTTGGCAGCCTGGCCACCATTTTGTATTTTGTACAATGTCCTGGTCCTAGCATCATTCCAGGGCATTGCATGTGTGTAAGGGGGTGGCAGTGACCACTACCAAAAATGGTAGAGAATAGAGAGCATTTTGGATTGTGATCTTCTATTTCTAGGAAAGTAAGAAAAAGGAACATCTAAGACATCTTCTCAGAAAATTTTTTGACTCTGCTATACTTCACAACAGCACTGATAGGTGATAAAACAATCAACAGCAGTGTGGAGTTAATTAATGTCTGTTGTGGGACAGGAAACCATTTGTATCTATTCAGACAGAAATAAATGAAATTGATTTTTTAATCAATTGTCATTCAACCGTTTCCCATTGGAGTCTCTCTTTGAAATTCCTTTCTTCAAGGATGGCCATCTTTAGATCAGTAGTAGAGTACTGCTACCAATGATGTTGCATTTATGTTTTGCCCAAATTAATACTTGCAAAAACAGAAGACATCTAGACCTTTGTATGCATGGTGTGTCATAAAGTTTCTCACTTTGCATTTCCAGTCCAGAGAAGATAGAATCATAATTGATCAGCTAGACAGATTCTCTAGAGAACCTTGGATCTATCTTCCATTCTGCCCAGAGTTGCCACTGAATTTTGCCTAAAGGGAAATTCAAGGTGATTTGGGGGAGGAAGTGGTTCTGCTCAGTCAAAACCTCTGTAGGGATTTCAAGGAAAGCTAACAAGAATTTCAATAAGGTCAGTATCACATCCATGCTGCAAATCCAATTGCCATATATGTCACTTTACCCCACAGCAATGCAAACAGTATAGGCAGCATATATCAATTTTTAAATAGCCAGGTACACACATCTTGAATTACTGACACAGCAAGGACTTGCAGATGCATCTACAACAATAAGATCATTAATATCTATTATATTTGTTTGCTTACTTTAGGAAATATGGACTTTTCCTAGAATTTTTATACCTTTGTGACTATATAGATTGCTATCCTATTGCATTAATTTTCTTTCCAAATTGGTTCTCATGATGTTGTGTTTTGTTGTTGTTGTTTGTTTATTTATTTATTTATTTATTACATTTTTATACCGCCCAATAGCCGAAGCTATTGTTGAGCTTATTTCTCTCTCTCCGAACACTGGTATTCCTGTAGATGCACTTAATCCTATTATTGGACTGCTTGCACTATGGATTTATTTCTGAACTAAAAGCCAAGGACCTTTATTAGCATCTTAGGCATGGCCTAGGCCCAGGTCAAAGGGGGGGGTAGAACCACCCTCAAATAGTGAGTAGCGGGGCCCGCTATGCCACACACGCACACACACACCCTGCTCTCATGGCAATGGTATTTAACATTACAGGAATTCCATTGTGGACTAGTGTAGGATTGGATCATATGAACTACACCTCTGTGTGCCTGGAAACCCATGAGATGTGTCCACTTCACATGAAGTGTTTCTCTAAATGAGAACTTGGAATTAGCAGACAAATTGTGACACAACATCATATATTGCTTTGTCCCAAAATTTACTGTTCGGCTAATCATGAAGGAGGAAAAAATCCTCCTGTCTTCCTTTGGTTTTGAAGTACCTGAAAGTCCTAGAAACCAAACTTTGGTTAGAGGTTTGTTGTTGTTGTTGTTTTTAAAAAACTACCCAATGTAAAGCTGATGGCCTTTTGAATCTTGAGGATAATGTGTTAACACTAAACTATATAGCATCCAGCCCCACTAACTGAAAATGGCAGGCCTGTCAAGTAAACATAAATAATAGAGAGGCACCATTTAGAAATACAAATGACCTGTCCCCTGTTACACCTCTTTCTTTTCCATTTCAGTGACAGAGATGATGACTAAAATCTGGAGAATGAAGGTATGTGAGGGTACATGTTTAAGATTCTGATCATAATGTCTATACCCAATTGAATACCACACAAAAAAGGATATATTCTCAACTGCACATCTAGTTTGTAGACATAAATCCCTAGAAACTGTAACATTTAATGGAAAAACAATGGCAATATGGATGTAAAAGAACCTTTTTCACAGTATAGCAGATTCAAAGCAAAACTCCTTTTTTCCACCTGATGTAATGTATTTTCTCAGCATCTGCTAGGAAATTGCCCGCTTATATAAATTTTGTCACATTTTTCAGATATATGTTTTATGACAATTTGACTAAAAAATGGAACATGTTAGTCAACTACATGTCAACTACAAGTTCGGAATCATGTCTACTCAGATGTAAGTCCCATTGGGTTTAATGGGGCTTACTTCCAGGTAACTGGGTATATGACTGACGCCTAAAGTGGCAATCCTATGCATTTTTAGTTAGGAGTAAGCTTTATTGAACGCAATGGATTTACATCTGAGTAAACATCCTTGGGATTGTGCTGCACATTATTTAGAACAGAGTTTGCTTTTCTATTTCAGCATTTCAGAATATTTCTAATTTTATGGGATTTTTTTTCTTCTTTTGTCTTTTCTGACTTAAAATAATTTAATAAAAGTAGTTTAATACAAAAAAAAAAAATCAGAAGATCCGAGAGCAACTTATATTAAAAAAAATGCTTTTGTGTGGGTATCTTCTTATGTAATTAAATTTTTAAAATAATTCTCTGCTACATAAAAGAAATATTTACTTTTTTTGGTCCTGAGCTTTTGCATAAAACTTTCTGTTGGAAGATTAAAAATTCTACAGTTTCGAAAGAAAAAATTCTCACTGTACCTCCTCTCCTAACCATCCAGACATTTCATGTACAAAAGCTGACCAGATGGTAGTTGAAATATTTTCCAACTCTGAGCATGGGACAGTTTCTTCCACCACACCTGAAGCCAGTAGGCTTGCTTAAGGGGGGCAGGGCAGGCTGCAGACAGATCTCTCCTCTAGCATCTTGTTGCTGCCTCCCAGCATTTGTTACCTGAGGCAATCACCTCACTCTGCTTAATGCTTGGGCTAGCCTTGTCGGCCCCTATGAGTTAAAGACTTCATACTACCATCAGCTGCCACCAGAAACGTTTAGCATATTGATAAGACCAAACTGCAGTACACTACACATTTCTGGTAGCCGTTAATCTACTGTATCTACTTTTGGTTTCATCACAGATCCAAGCACTACACAAAGAGCTTTTCTGCTATATAATCTGTAGGTGTCACTGTGGTTTAGCGGGATTGCACAAATGCACAAGTGGAAAAAATGTTTCTTTCGCTTTAACAAATAATGCTGCATTTTACGCACTGCCATCCCCCCCCCCCTTGCAAAGTTGCCAAAAGTGTGCTTTAAAAACAGAAGCAAAACTGGAGGGTCATGACATCATCTAAAGAACCCATAAACAACCACGAGTAGGGAACGATGGGCATACAAAAAACACCTCATATAGAAAAGGCATTATGGTTGCCGTTTGGAGTTTTTCCCATCATGTATTTTAGGCCTTCCTCTGTGTGTGTGATTGGTGGTGGGGGGGCAACTTTAGAATTGGCCCTCAGAAAGGAGGATCTCTAAAATATGCTTCTCTGAAATAATATTAAATTGACACTTTTTTGTCTTAAGATAGAGCTACCAAACATGTTCCCTGCTTGCACTTTATTTTACATATTCAAAGAATCATTTATTCAAGTACTATCTTATTTGATGTTTTGTATGCCATTGATGTATTATTACCAGTTATTATTTCATCACATAGATATTTATGTACTCCTATTGATCTGAGAAGAAAACATACTTGACAAGGTTTGCTATTCATCGTCTTTAAAGAAAAAGTTTGATTTCATTTATGCATTATAAAGGATTTAAAACACACACGCACACACACCTCTGACAGGAAAGTGAAATTATTCCAGGCTAATTGCTGTCCATACAATTTTGGGTCATGCTCTGGAGAATATAGCTGTCTCTATATTTTGAACACTTAAGTTCCTTTCAATCACAGTTAGCAAGATATTTGCCTAGGCTTCAAAGCAAAAGAAAATAGTATGTTAATTTATTCTACAAAAGAGACTTCTGGACAGAGTTTTCAGGGCTCCAGAGGCTATAGCTGGTGATGAAGCTGTCAGAAATTGCTACACTTTCTCCACCCTCTGAAGGATATATGATGTGTCTGGTAAAATCAAAAACATATTGCTGCCACTGAAACCTTGTTAAGAGTACAAAGAATTCATAGGTATTTTTCCCTTATAGCAGTAACTATGAAATTATATATATATATATATATATATATATATATATATATATATAATATTTATTAAGCCAAAGAAATCCCAAAGTCACATTCTAGATTCTGAAACTCTGTAGTTATTTATTTAAATATTTTAAAAATGTGCCTTGCCTTTGATTGAAATATCCATGATGGCTTACAAAATTTACTACAAACAGTGCAAATTAAAACTACAAAATAAATTTAAAAAACAGAAAAAAGAGAGCAGTCAATGATGAAAACTAGATAGCAAAATCAAGAGGGGCAGCATTCAATTATCAGAGAATTCCAGGACCAGGGCATCCCAAAGCCTTAGAAATATGAGCCTCCTTGGCCTGAAATCTAAAAGCTAGTAAGGAAAAAACACACACCTGGCAAATGCCTCTAGAGAGGGATCCACAACCTTGTGGTCAAAAGACACTACACTCTCTTCTGCATAGCCATCCACAGTACTTCAGATGGTGGGGAACATGGAAAAAGGCCTCCAAAATGAACCTTAATGTTTTGGTAGCTTTGTGCAGGACCAGTCAGTCCTTATGGTATCCTGGGCCAAGATTGTCTAAGATTTTAAGATTCATACCACCACTTTCCATTGGATCACAAAAGCAACTGGAACTCAAGGAAGTTGTAAGTTTAGTGTTGTGTGGTCCACACAGCTTGTCCCATTCAGCATGCTGGCAGCTGCATTCTGAACCAGTTGTAGTTACTGGACACTTTTCAAAAGCAGTGCCAAGGAGAGTGCATTACAGTAGTCCAATCGGAAAGAAGCTCTCATTTTTTTACAAGCTATATATCAAAATCAAAAGCTACTTAGATAAGGTTTCTAAGATCCAACAAGGTAACCAATTATGGAGCTGCCTCCCAATGCAAGCCACATCCCAAGCCTACATGCATTCACAAGATCATCTTTACGGTCCCAATGCACTACAAGCTGTACTTGGACAGATATGTACCCTGGTAGGCACTGCACAGACAGTCCAATGAATTTGTATAAGTTGGGAGAGAAACTCTGTACTGCAATCCCATCCCCCCAGAATTAGGCTCAAGGACCTAGATCACTCTAGGTGTGATCATACTTTGAGCAGGGCTCAAACCATATTTTCCAGGATTCCAATTGCTGGAATGTGGAGTGTGGGAAATAAAGAGGCCTTCCGTGTCACGCCCCTCATGCTGCAGTGCTCCGAGTGGGTGAGGAAGGTTGGCATCAAACGTAACCCTTCTCACTGCCAGCTGGGCTGTGGGGCTCGCAGCTGAGGAGCCTCAGGCACTACCCATCACCTCAATGGTGCCTCAGAATGCTCACCGACCCTAACCCGGTCAAGATGCCCGTACATACTTGCCTATGAGCAAATGCAACCAAATTGTTAACAATGCCAAATCAACCTAATTAGTTCTCCCCGCCTGACTTCTGGTGTGAAGTAGGTGAAAAAAGTCATAACCAATGAAAGATTATGAGCCAAAAATTCCTACTTGGCCCCCAAAGGACAACCAGCAAGCCCACACTACCTACAGGGAGGGTAAGAGGGAGCCGCACTTCGAAGAGGTGAAGGGGAGGGGCGAGAGCCAATATATGGGCTCGGATTATCCCTCCCCTCCCCAGTAGCACCACAGGGAGACTGCCTATGCCATGCCTCCCCGCCTCTTCTCCCACCCCAGCCGAAATAGCCTCCCCATGCTCAGGCTGCGTCGGGTGTAGAAGTAAAAAAAGAAAAGTGATTTGTACTGACGAGATTCTTTGCATTTAACTTAATGCACATAGTTCAGTATTTGAAACATACTCTAAATCATAAGAGATATTGTAGAAGCAGCACTTAAGTGCAGAGACACTGGACAGGGAAGAGGAAAGTTGTGATAAGTATTCCTAGACATAAATGGCCTAAGCCACTTTAGAAAAGGTGCGCGACGTTAGCCCTAGGAGAAATTGTGTTTCCCAGGACTCGGTGAGATGATGTTTGCACAGCACCTCTTGTGTAGAACTGGGGAAAAGGCTGTATTTAAATGGGGACCTGAATGTCAGAAATAGAAGAAAGACAAACTGATTCAGAAGGCCTCAAGTGAAGAGCAGATTGCAGGAGACAAAGAGCTCATTCTTTGGAACAGAAGGAAAATATAGAACTGTACACCTGTTATGTGCAGATACAGTAAACTTCTATAGTGAGGTTAAAGGGATTGTGTCCACCGATCCTGCCTCCCAGCTATGCATTATCAACATAACTTGTCGAAGAACATGTGTATACAAATTTTTGCATATGCATTCTGTATATACAGTCAACGACCCTTCTCATGTGGATACAGTATAGTCATATGGATAGAAGCGGGAATATTTGTCTTTGTGAGATGCAATATGAATTGATCTAATCCCATGAAGTGGACCATGGTTCAGTGGTGGACAACATACTTTGTAGGGATGTGCTCCGCTTCTAATCAGACCGGTGAATTAGAAGTGGAGCGGGGTGCTTCGCCTCCCCTTAAGGCGGAGGCGAAGAGGATTGGGGGGCTGGCGGAGCGTGGCGAAGAGGATCGAGGTGAAGGCGGAACCTTCGCCTCAATCCAGAGCTCCGCCAGAAAGGTAAGTGGGGTTTACCGGGCCCTGCCGCTGTCGCTGTCGCCTATGCGGCGACAGCGGCAGGGCCCGGTAAACCCCCCCTCCTCTCCCTTACCTTCCTCTGTCCGCGGTCCCTCGGCTTCTTCAATTGAGCCCGCGGTTCAACCAGGAAGTCTAGGCCGCACTTGCAGCCCAGACTTCCTGGTTGAACCGCGGGCTCAATTGAAGAAGCCGACGGACCGCGGACGGAGGCAGGTAAGGGAGAGGAGGGGGGCTTTACTGGGCGCATGCTTTACGCCGCATGGGTGGCGACGGCGTCAGGGCCCGGTAACCCCCCCCCCGCCCTCCTCTCCCGGCCTTACCTGGCACCACTCCCCTCCACTGCGGAGCTCCCATTCGGAGCCAGAGCTCCGCTGCGAAGAGGAGCGGAGTATGGGCGGAGCGGCGTGGAGCACTGTGCACACCCCTAATACTTTGTATGCAGAAGGTCCCAGGTTCAGTCCCCCAGCAGCTCCAGGTAGGGCTGGGAAACTTCCTACCTGAATCCCTGGAGAGCTGCCGCCAGTCAGTGTTGACAATACTGGACTAGATGGACCACCTATCCACATTCTCCAGATCATGCATAATTTGTACACCTCTATCATGTCTCGATCCAAAGGGAGAGGTGGGTAAGAAATATTATTATTATTATTATTATTATTATTATTATTATTATTATAGGCATATTCGCCAACATTGGCCTCTCCTGGACAGGGATAGCTTGGCCATGGTGGTACACGCATTGGTAACCTCAAGATTGGATTTCTGCAATTTACTCTATGTGGGGCTGCCCTTAAAACTGCTCCAGAAGCTGGAGCTAGTGCGGAATACTGCAGCTCGGCTGTTATCTGGAGCTGCCCCTTTCTAGCATGTAACTCCTCTGCTGAGGGAACTGCACTGGCTGCCTATTCGCTACCGGGCCAGGTTTAAGTTTCTTGTACTTTTGTACAAAGCCCTAAACAACTTGGGACCAAGAGCGCCTTCTCCCCTATCAACCTGCCCGGTCACTGAGGTCATCCAAGGGCATGCTCCTGGTGGTTCCACATAGATCCTCCGATTAGAGTCCACCAGGGGAAGAGCCTTCAGTGTGGTAGCCCCCTCGTATGGAATTCTCTGCCTCTGGAGGTCAGGCAGGCGCCAACTTTGTATTCCTTTCAGTGCGTCCTAAAAAATGTCATTGTTCCAGGAAGCCTTTCCTTAATGACAGTCATGGTTCACTGCTCACTTTTCATTTTGCTTCTTTTAAAAATCTATTTTAAGGTGTTTTATTCCATTTTTATTTTATTTTATATTGTACACCACTCCAAAATTTTGAATAAGGAGTGGTACATAACTAAATAAAATAAATAAATAAATAAATATTTTGAAAGACATGTATGTTTGACATGTACCAAATATTATATAACTGCACATTTCCATGCTGGCTCTCAGATTACTGAAGAAATGAGACATGATGGGTGGGCATATGCAAAAGTGACATGAACCAGAAATAGAGTGATCTTTCCATTTCTAGATAGAGCCTCCGCACATGCAGTTTGCACATGCATATTTCTTTTTCACACATTCTGTGACAGTGAACTCTAACTGGCCTGCTCAGAACCCCTTGTAAACTGAACGCCTGCCCTTAATATGCTGAAGCTCCTCAGCAGAAGGGTTGATCTGAAAAAGTGCCCCTGAAGGTAGAAAGTTTGAAAATCACAGTTCTATACAAAACACATACATCAGTGTTGAATGCAGCATTGCACCCTAACATACAGCTGTATTTAAATCATCTATATCTTTCTTTTTATGGCTGTAATAGCAAAATCTGTTCTTTTGCATTTAGAGTTAGGAATTGGAACAGATGGCTAAAAGCTTAGTTTAAACTAATATGGGCTTTATAATATAACCACGTTTCCTGCATTCTCGAATGTAACAGACGTTTAGTTCCGTATAAAAGCAGTTTTGCTACAGTGGAATGCATTAGTAGATGCATATGGTTTAGCAAGTGTTTGCAACATCACAAAATTTACTATTTTTCTTCTTCTTATAGGCTCTCTTTCCCATTTATACACATTAAATCGATGGATCCAAGAACTGCAGGGTTATGAATATCCAGGATAGCTTATAAATCTTCTACTATATAAACAGCTGCAGACTGAAGGGAAGGGAAAGTATTTCAGAAACTGCCAGTAAATACTCATGGCTCCAACAACAAACACTAATTACTAGGCATGTGCTCCGCTCCGATTAGGAGCGGAGAAGCAGTAGCGAATTGGCCTGCTCCGCCTTACCCAGAGGCGGAGTAGAAGCGGACCGCGGACCCCTAGAAGCAAGGCGAAGAGAAGCAACCATTTTTCGGAGCTCCTCTTTCAGGCGGACCGCTCCGATCGCCATCTTGAAAACATTTCGCCCATAGGATTGCATTGCGGGAAATAATCGCAGATAATCATGGGTTGTTTTTGAAGCTATCGTTCTGAAAATTCTTGTGCTCAGAGAGTCGTGGATGGAGGTCATTTTGAGACTACTCTCACCTCTCTGCGTCGTGCGGGTCGCGTGCTAGAATTTTTTAAAAATCGGGTAAACAAACGGACAGCGCGGGTCAAATGGCGGTTTTCGCCCATAGGATTGCATTGAGGAAAAGAATTGGGGATAACTGGGTTGTTTTTGAAGCTATCGTTCTGAAAATTCTTGTGCACAGAGAGTCATGGATGGGGGTCATTTTGAGACTACTCTCACCTCTCTGCATGGTGCGGGTCGCGCGCTAGAATTTTTAAAAAATCGGCGGGAAAAATACCTTTTTCAAAGGGCTGAGAGGCAGAGTCAGCTCCCGGTCATGATGATCCCAAAGTTGGAGGAGGGCATAGGCAAAACGGGTAACTTGGGATTCTGGGAAACTTCTCTTTCTTAATCTGAACAGACTTTTCCCAGTGTTTTTTAACACAGTAGCCCAACCAAATGCACAAACACAACCTGAAATCATATACTAAGCCAAGAATAAGAGATAGAAACACAGCACTGCTATCCACCCTAACTTTGGGGAACAACTGAAAAGATGTGGTGCAAGGGGATGAGCTCCCCTAGGGCATCTCATTGTGGACGTGCCCCCACTCTCTCCTGTACTGGAAGGCCATCAGAGCCTTCCAAAGAGAGTAAAATGGTGGAGCAATGCCTATCATGAGTCGAAGTGAGCGTTTACTTCTTAGTGGTGGAGCGATGCCTATTATGAGTTGAAGTGAGCGTTTACTTCTTAGTGGTGGAGCAATGTCTTTCATGAGTTGAACTGACAGTGTTGCTTCTTAAAAGACTGGTCACTAGGATCAGTCAAATTGGCAGCTGCTTCCCCCTCCCCCGGGCACGTCCCCCTATTACTGGTAAAAGACAGATATAGTCTTTTTTAAAAAGTTCTTCTTGTTGTATATTCAGCAACACTGCTGCTTTTAATTCCACCCCTCCTTTGTTTATTTATTTATTCATTCCATTTTATATGCATTACTGGCTTATCCTTGGCTCACTTCCTTATGCCCCCAGAAATGCCAGCTGCATGCCTGCCTGCCTTCCCTCCCTCCTCCTCTGCCCACCTTGCAGGGATGTTGTGTTTGTGTGTGGCTTTGACTCAGGGGAGAAGTCCTTCCTGCGCTCACTTGGAGTTTTGGAAGTTCCAAATTTTGCTGGTTTAAGCCCCGCCAAAAAACAGGGGATGATGGGACTGCCTTGAGTCTCGGCATGCGTATGTATCCCTGGATAAGCTTTCATGGTGGCGAGTTTGAGGTTTCTAACGTGCAAATTGACGGAGCTATGGAAAGGGGTGTGAATGGGGTGCCCGATTTTCAAAAATTCCCCCAAAATCAGGGGATGATGGGATTGCCTTGAAACTTGGCGTCCATGTGGACACATGGATAAGCTATCATGGTGCCGAGTTTGAGGTTTCTAACGTGCAAATTGACGGAGCTATTGAAAGGGGGGTTATTGGTGGTGCGTTAGAGGTTAGAGCCTCGCCAAAAATCAGGGGATGATGGGATTGCCTTGAGTCTGGGTGTCCATGTGGACACATGGATAAGCTTTCATGGTGCCGAGTTTGAGGTTTCTAACATGCAAATTGACGGAGCTATCCCAAGGGGTCTGAATGGGGTGACCGATTTTCAAAAATTCCCCAAAAATCAGGGGATGATGGGATTGCCTTGAAACTTGGCGTGCGTGTGTATACATCCATGAGGTGTCATGGTGCCAAACATGAGGTTTCTAACTTGAACAGAAAAAAGTTGTATAATTTTTTAGCTTCCAATGCAACCCTATGGGGGGGGAAACGGAGCTCCGATCCGGATCCGGAGCTCCGAGCGGAGCGGAGCGGAGCGGAAGTGGGCGGAGCGGGGGCGGGGCGAAGCGGCCCGCTCTGAAAATCTCGGATCTGCAAGTGAAGCGGAGTGGGGGGTCCGTGCACACCCCTACTAATTACCATGAATTCTTGACAATGTAACAAAGGCCTGACCGAGAGTTTAGCTATTACAGATACAATGCAACTTAGTGCAAAGGAAAGAATCAAATAAAAAGAAAAGTTGGCACCTGAAAGCAGAGCAATACGGGTTCTTCTACATGAGGTTTTTAACCTGCCACTTTACAAGACTTCTGCTTCAGGATTCTTTGTGGAATTAAGGCTGGCTCATTCTTTCTCCCTGTTTCTATATGTTCCATTACACAGCCACAAGGTGGCACTGTGGCATAACAGAATTGCCCAAATACACGAGGTGCTTATGCCACCATTAATAGAAATACCAGACTTTCCGCATTATAAAAACAAAACAAATATGTTGTAAGGGTTGCAAAGTTGAGGAGAGACGCTGGAGGATAATGTCACTGAATAATTCTCTGCACTGTATAGAGCAAGAACCCTAGGACTATCTGCACACCAGCTGATATCCTGCTTCAATCTCATATAAACTCAACATCATCACAACAGATAAGCACCTTGAAAAAGTTGAATGGTAATTGAAAAAAGAACGGGGATGCAATATTTTGATGGCAACATCATCTATATTCCCCCAATAACTGAGTGAGTTCAATGTTGATTCCCAAATGAACACGTGATGTGGAAGTCACCATACTATGATTATAAAGTGTACTGTAATATGAAAACATCCAATGCTCAGGTCAATAACAATTAAAGGAAATCCAGCCAATTGCTGGAAACCCTTGGAACTGAGGCATTCATGAGGATTAGCCACAAAACACCAAAAGGGGGTGGTAGAATCAAAAACAGAACCCCAGGAGATTTATCAATCTCCTGGTGAGTTGTCATACAGTCTATAGCTGGTGAGCTGTGTTTGGGTTATTGGGTCACCAATTCCAAAGGCCTATTTTAGGGAAAGCTGCTTAGAATGGCATGTAACACAGATATAACACCCTTAACTCATTAAAACTGAATTAGCCCGGCTATCATCTCCTCCCCCCCTTCATATTATTGCACAAATCTTTTACCCCCATGTTCCATCCCCTTCCCACCTACATAATTATTGGCCAATTCATTGGAGAATAGATGGCAATAATTAAATCTGTTTCTTTGGAAAATGGAAATAGGGCAGGGAGACAGAGTCATTCCTCTACTGGGTAGAATTAATTAAGTGCCTAAGTTTACAGATACACACACATTTATCTAGGGAGATTAAATTGATTTCCTAGTTGCATAAAAGACAAAGGATGGCACGAAGGATGAATCCGCTGATTGCCCAGATTAGCTCATGTCGAAAGGTTTATTGTTATATATTAAAGACAATTTTTAGATCACAGCTGTTAAGAGAAGGGCAGACTGAGCTAAATCCTAGGGATTTGCATACTTGAGCACATCGTTCTCTCGATGACAAAAATAAACTTTCTGAGGTAACTGATACCAGCAGCAAGCAGGCTCTGCCACTTTCTTTTAAATGCTAATAAATAGTTTTGTGAATTTGGGATTCCAAGGTTGAGACCTGAACATGCAGCCCGGAGATCAACTGTGCTGTTCTGTATTAAACAATATACTATATACATATTGGTAACATACAGAGATCTTTGAGACTGACGGAAATCACTAATGTCAACGTAGATAAATCTCTAAAGTAATGAAGACAAAACCCTGCTAAGCAAAATAAAAATCCAAATCATTTTGTTATTGTCTATGCTACTTTGTGTTGCTTGTTTCAAGGCAGCAGTAGCAATACTTTATCCTAACACTCATGGCAGAAAAGAATGGATGGTGAGCAAAAATAAATTAACCATTGAAAGAATTGACATTTTTCCAGTTTGCAAGATCTCTCAGGCCACAATCCTATTGATTGTGCCCTCGGTGATTGGAAGCCCCTGAACTTGAAGGCATCCAATCACCTAAAGCAGGGCAGGAGGCATCCAATCATCTTTGCCTGCCCATCTTCGCACCCTACAGATTTTGCTAGATGGGTTTTTTAAATCATGTAGAGAGGATACTGCAGAGGGGGAGGGGAGGACACTGGAAGAGGATCAGGATTACTCATACCCATGCATCTCCAGTCTCCTCTCCTCCTTACCTACCAGAACACTTTGTTTGCCCCAGTGTATATCACTTTACACTTGCTTACATTGAACTGTATTTACCATTTAAATGTCCATTCTCCCAGGCCCAGGAAATCCTTTTGGAACTCTTCATAATCCCTTTTTGTTTTAACCACCCTTAATCATTCAGTGTCATCAGCAAATTTGGTCACTTCACTGCTCATTCCTAATGCCAGATCAGTTATGAACATGTAGGCTTGGGATGTGGCTTGTGCACACAATGGAGGCTCCAGAAATTACATACTTTCCCCATTGCATAAATAGTGGATGTAAAGCCCCATTTATGCCAGATGAAAGGTGTGAATGGAGCCACCGAGCATTCCAGAGAGCCACAAGAGGCAGCCATCACAACAGAGAAGGCCGTCACCTGCTTTGCTTTGAATGCCAGGGAAACCTGCAATAAGGGCTCCAATCTTAATACCTAGGCTAATTCATGTGTTGTTCCTGAGGCACCCTTCTCCAAAGCTGTTTTAACAATTAATGACAGCACCGTGGATTGGAGCAAGAAATGAAAAGGCAACCAGTGCAGTTGTTTTAAGCCTGATGAGATATGTTCCATTGCCCGGTCCCAATTCATAACACAGCTGCTGTGTTGCGTAGTTTAGAACCATCTTCAAGAGTAGCTCCACATACAACATAGTTGAGCATTTAAAATTGGACTAGGGATGGAAGAGATTGGTGTTTCAGTTCAGTTTTGATAAGAATTTACCAACATTCACAAAGTTCTCCATATTCAGGACAGAAAGAACTGAAGCAAGAACTTTTGGTGAGGTTGTTGTTGTTGTTATTGTTGTTGTCATCATTTTTGAGCAGGGAAAATGTGGAATTTAATTGTGAAAGCAAAAGTATGTCCAATTTCCTCTTGTGTATTTGGGCTATTCCACTATACCACCGTGCCACTTAAAGGTTATACAGTGGAAAAGCAGGAAGTGAAACACTCATTATGAAGTGCTTAGATCTCCGTTGTGTGACAAAACCAAAAGTTGATACAGTGGATTAACAGTCAATTAACAGCAGCATGTAGAAAAGCTGAAAGAACTTGAGATTTTAAAAATCTGAATGAGAGAATAAGCACAGTTGAGAGATTTGTACATCTCTAAATGAAACATTACTAGTACATGCATAACTGCCAAGGCTTTCTCTGTTTCTAGGGAAAGCTGGAGCTGGCAAACTAACCTCAGCTAGTGAAAGGTGCATTGAGCCACTGAAACTGACAGCCAGAAAGTAATGTACATTGTACAAGTAAATAGGCAATCCCAGTCAGAATTCCCAGGCATGAGCATTTAAAGAGCCATGTGTGCTACCTACACTTTATGTGCCTGCTGTGTGAAACACTGAAGTACGCACAGATATCACGTTCATTGTATAAAGTTTAGAGCTGTGCTTACATTTAAAATTTGACCCTGAAGCCATTCCAATATCACCCAGTTTGCCTCTTTTTAAAAAAACAAAAACCATCAGGAAAGCTCTTTTTGTCTTTCCAGTGCCTAGCTACTCCAGTCATGCATCCAATATTTCTGGCCCTTTATTTTTGTCCTGAAAAACAATTTCGATAAATATCAGCAGACACAGGGAGCCAAATAAAACATCTAAAACTGAGTCTGTAACACCCTTTCCCTAGAGAAATGGCAAAGAGAAGCAAAATACTTTTCAGAGTTGGAACACAATAAAAAAAAAAGAATTCTAACTAAGTACTTTAAAAAGCATCCTAACAAAGTAGTTGAAGAAACACTGAGATCCATGTTGTAAATATTCACGCAGGAGGTAGACATACAATACGTTGTTTGTAAAATGATATCTGTCAGTCCTCTTTTACATAGTAAGACGGAGAGGAGCAGTAGCAGTAACTACTTGATTGTTTATATAATGAGTGAAGTATAGAGATATTTTTGAGTCCATCACAATTGTGTGCTTCGATTCCCTCCCCCCTCTTTCTTTATGCAAATGGATCTGGATCACAGCATCAAAGAGTCTGTCACAGGCGGGGATGGACAGACTTTTGTCCAACTCATCAGACGTTTGCCCTGCCGCCGCCGCCATCTAACCTCGCTTATGGCACTGCACAAGCTTCTTTGAGGCTCAGCAAGCATCGATGACATCGTCCAGAGCCTCCATTGTGCACAACAGCCCTCATCCGGAGCCTCCATTGTGCACAACAGTTAAAGATCTGGAAATTATGTGTCTTCCCCACTATGTAAATGGTGGCTCCATTCACACCTTTCATCTGGCATAAATGGGGCTTTACATCCACTATTTATGCAATAGGGAAAGTATGTAATTTCTGGAGCCTCCATTGTGTGCAGCAATGGAGGCTCCAGACAAGGGCAGTTGGATGCCAGGTGCTCATTGGGCCATGTGGGCACTCAAAGCGCAGGCCTGTGAATGCACCATGCCTGATGAGCTGGGTGCTGGAGGGCTAATGCAGGAGAGTCCATCAGACTCCTGGACCAAATCGGGCACCCAGAGATCCCTAATCACAGGGTTTGCCAAGACAACTAATTAGCCCTGGTCCAAGATCTCTCACTGCATGAGGCAGGAGTAAACATACATTCAAGAAGAAGAAGGCAGTAGTGTGAATGATTCAATATATACAAAGTGCCCAAAGCACACAACTACACAATATACGTACAGTGATGAATAGTAATAAATAACCTTATTTATTTACAATATATAACTGATGCATAACACCTGCACGGTCATTAATGGCCAACTACCATTTGCCCAACAAAACTGTGCAAGAAAAGTGCTCCTAAACAGTCACTTTACAGTAATTATTATTATTTCCATGTATAGTATACAAAATCACACTCACAATTACTTAACATGACAGTGCTGATAATGACATCAGATGAATACCCTTTTAAACATATATTTTTATAATAGAAGGTTATATTTGTCATTTTCTTGTTCTTATACACGTTGTAAACTTCATGACAGGTCTCCGCAGTTTATTATTCCTGGGGGGATTCCACACGTCGTACTGAGGGCGCTTCCATGCGCCCCCAGTGCGCCCCCAAAGCGATCGTGTAGCTTGCCTGGAGAAGAGACGAGGAAGAGGTGTCCTTGCCGCTGCCGCCGCCACCCACCTACTTCCTCGCCGGCCAGGTCAGAGAGCTCGGCGGAAGAAGGCGAGGTGGAGAGCTTCTTCCGCTCTCCACCCCGCCTTCTTCCGCCGAGCTCTCCGACCCGGACGGCGAGGAGGTAGGTGGGTGGCGGCGGCAGCGGTGGCAAGGACGCCTCTTCCTCGTCTCTTCTCCAGGCAAGCTACACGATCGCTTTGGGGGCGCACTGGGGGTGCATGGAAGCACCCTCAGTACGACGTGTAGAATCCCCCCTGTTTGCGTGAGAGCTTCGTCAGAATGAACACCATGATGACTCGGCTGTAAACCCTAAGGTTATTGTGTGGTAGACCTCTCCAAACATTATTATGGGGTAAACACATCCAGAATGAAAAGCAGTCGGACTGCCTGAAGCCTGGAAAAAATGTGAATGGCTCCCATCATGCCTCTTCTGCCAACTCACATCATTCCTCCTTTCCCATTTTGTCATTGCTGCCTCAGTTCTTCTGGCTGTGGGCTCTTGCAAGAGTTTGGTCAGATGGAGTCTCATGGTTGCTTCTGCTGGCCATGGCAGCAGCAAGCTCTGGAGAAGGGGAATGTATGACCAAAGGAAACAGATTGAGTGGCTGCTCCAGGAAGCCCTGCCAGCCACTCTCTCACTGAAGCAAATACCATGGTCAGAGAGTGGCTGATTGGACTTTCCAGAATACCCACTGGAGGTCTTGGGGTAGTGGCAGAGGGCCCTTCTAGCGGGGGTGGGGGATGAGCAGTGCAATTCACCTCTCCTCTGCTCTAGTGCCTGATGTGGTCACCTCAGTCTTCTTTTTCATGATAAAGTCAGCATGCAACTAAAAATTCACCTACTTCACTCTAATGTGAGGAAATACATTTATGTCAAAGTCAAAACTGAGTAAATTTGATGGTTTTAATAACCAAAGGATGATTCTTACTACTACTATTACAGCTATTCATATGTTTCTGAACTGGAAACTAGATAAGAGAAGGAAGTCAGTTAGTTTTTTTCCCCCTTTTTTTCTGTATCACATATGATTCATTGTGAACCATTGTAAACCATTGTTCTAAAAATGCCAGGCAGTCTAAAGGTGTCTGTAAGTAAGAAATATGCAAGGTGTCAGAAGGGTAGGTGTAGCAGTTTATGTGGAATGGGAGTCTACAAAATCTCCTCCCATTTTTATGGTGAGGTAAGTGATTCACTTCCCCTTTCCTCCACTTGTGGTTTTTGGGACAATTTGTATGAAAATGGAACATGTCCTACATGTGAGTACAGGTTTGGATTCCATCAAAATGTAAACGCTTGCTCCTGCACAGAAAAACATTGAGCCTATCCATCTGAAACATGACATGCCTGAACCCCTCAGAAGTGGAAACCATCTCTGCAAATTTCATCCAATTCTTCCAAGAAATTTTTAAAAAGTTATTGGAGGGTTCCTTTTTTTAAAAAAAAAATTTAAAATATAAAGATGTGTAGCACAGGCACATCCCTGCACCCATTTTTCCTGAAATTTCGTAGGTGTAATCTTCTACTAAGGAGCAGTTATGCCTGGCAATGTTATCCAAGAGAAAAATATAAATACTCAATTTCCAATTTCCGTGATATTCAATGTTAGGCACAAAAGATTGGAGTTTGAAATCTGAACTCAGGTTCAGTACCTGAATTAAAATAGATAGCTTCCTAAGTGGCCCATGCTGAATTGGGCCGTTTTCATAAGGACTGCATAAAGGTCCAAGCAGAGAGATTATTGATAGGCTGGAGAAACTATTGTGCCCTCCAGAAATCTCCCTAAAATTATTGTGCATCTGGGACCAACAACATTCTCTGCTAATACTTTGCAAAGCCCAAAGCCAACCCCCTGCTCCATCTTATTGTACTGCTGTAACTAAATACAAACCTTGTGGCTTCAACATCAAACCAACTTTTCTCTCTCTCTTAATATCTTATTAACATCTAGCTTGATGAAGATTTATGAAGGACTTGAAAACTTACTATTGGTGTCATTTTCTGGTTAGTCCTAATTAATATATTGTCCAGCTATGGATTTTGAAACAGTCTTTGCTGATTAGTGCTAAAAGCTTCTGGTTAAAAGGTTCACTAGCAAACACTTGGCAGCAACCCAAGACGTGTCTACACCATGCCTTTTTCCCAGGGTCATCACTGGATCATCCCTGTGCATCCAAATGTCACACAGGAGATCCCTGGGGCAACCACTCCATTTTTTCAGGATAACTAGGCAACCAGATTTTGCCCATGGTCCCAAAACTGTCCTGAGAATGCAGGAGGTGTGAGCGCCCGTCCTGCCTGGTGTCTGCTTACTCACGAGTAAGTGCAGCACCAGAAACAGGCACAGAGCTGCACCGTGTGGCTCTGTGTCCATCACGGGAGGGGGTAGCAGCAACTTCACCACCCCTGGGATGGCAGGGAGGGGGTTTGGGGGAGCAATTTCAGGGGAAAAGTTTTTTTTTTCTTACTTTTTGGAAGCAACCAGCACCACTCCTTCCCCCCTCAAATGGTGGTTGTGATGTCTTCTTCCTCCCCGGACATTGTGCGCCACATGTGAATCCTGGGGGAGGTTCTTGTGATCAGCATATCGCAAGATCCTCCCCCCCTCTATACCTATAGGTTTAGACATACCCCCAGACTGCTCTGCACTGGATCAAATACATAGCAGCATAGCTGTTTAAGCATTATTTAAGCATTTTACTCATGCAGTGTTCCAATGCATGAGCACGGCTGGACTAGCATAGCAAGCAAATATCTCTAGGAACAAAGTCATCATGAGCACACCTGTACATAAGAAGGCTACAACATGACCCGGAACTACAAAACATCTGAACAGGGCTTTAAGAGTGGAAGGAAGATTCATTTGACTCTGAAATCTATATGTGAGAGCTCTGAACAAAGGCTGCATTACATTTTGGCAACAGATTTGATATACAGTTCGTTTGAGATGCATTATTAAAACAAAAGGCAGCAGAGGTCAACAAGAACAAGTTCTGTCTTGGCATAATTCTAGTGGAAGGATCTTTTTACACATCTGCATAAAAATCCAGCAATGGGCAAAGTTCATCTCACTGGCTGACTGTGTAAAGACCACAATCATTCAGTATTCAAGGGGCTCCAACTGACCTTGTTTGTCAGCCAAATGAAATACAAGCAACACAATTGTAACTACCATTCCTTCTTTAATCTGTATAGAAGCTTGGCTAGCTGAAGAACTTTGTTCTTTTATCTAATGTGAGGGAGAGCGCCACCTTGTTTACACAGTTTACTGACTGGATCCAGGACATGATGATGACGATGAGGATGTTGATGATGAGGATGGATGATGATATTAATAATAATGACATAGGAGACCTCAATTGCTGTAAACAAGGCAATTGTATTACTTCTTAATTTGTGAGGAATTACATGCAAATAGGGAGCAGTCCTCTATGTGGATACAGAGGAAAGCTTCCCAAGATACATTTAATTACTGCCCACATTTTAAATATCATAATTCTGTAAAACAATGTAATTGATTGGGTGCCCTTAAACTAGGCCAGATAGAATAGAACATTCAAAGTATTACTGTAATAAAATGCTTTCTCTGAGGGTGTGAATCCCTTTGACAATGAGGGGGAGAGACAATTCCCCCCCCCCCGATGACAGCTGTAGCTTCAGATATTTCATGCTATAACACATGAATAGAATGCCCAAACCGGCAAAGCATTTACACATGTATCAGAACCTGAAGTGCTAGAGTGGACTGTACCAATTCAGACTGTGGGGGAGGAATACTATTTTTGAATGCTCTCCACATATAAATAAAATGTAAAAATCCCCAAACTATCTGCAAATAATAAACAAAAAGGGAGAGAACAAGTGTGTTCATTTTCAACCTGCAGGGAAAGTTTTAAATAGGTTATTTCTCAGATTTTAAATGATCTTCAATGTTCAGTCTGAAGTGTTATAGCCTGCAGACTGTAGCATGTCATTCACACTGCATTATGCTGCGTGTTAAGTTGCCCCTCACATATCAGAATGGTATGCTCTATAGAATTCATAATATCACATTTCCAGTGGAGGTTGGTGGCTCTGATTTTGGTGGGGATGTGAATCCTTTCTGGGTTCCACCAGCCTCCACTGCAACTTTCTATATCTACCTACCACAAGCACTGTGTAGGGGGTGGGGAGATGCTGTGAACAGTCATATTTAATGTCTCTCTGATATACACTTTCATTTCAGGTCATTTTGAGGGGATTAGGTTTTAAGCCTATAGAGCAATTTGACACCATTAGTGCTCTTTACATGTTTATAAGAGCATCATAAATTGGAAATGATTAACATCCTGGGAATATGCCATTTTAAAATGATGTGTCTTCAAATTATTAGGACTAAAACAGTTTGGTGGCAATTAGGTGTGCTTTTCTTCCAAGCAGAAATTATTAACTAGAGATCTGAAATGTAGCATCCTTCAATGTGATTATATAATTTAGTATTCACTTTGTGAATCTGTAATTTTTTTATTTTTTTAAAGTCAGTTAATACCTAGGAAGCAATAATCACCTCCACCTTTCAATGGAAACTAAGCAGCAAAAGAACCAGGTTCCTTTTTAAAAAATCTCTTACGAGTACAATTGCTCCTTATGCCAGCAATTGTGGAGGACTCTCTGCATGAAAATTCAGTATCACATTGCCATTTTCCTAATCTATCACTTCAGTAAAGTATTGATCGTTGGGGCGTAGGGGGAGATCAAAGAAAGCCATTAGCAACAGTAACTGGCATTTCAGAGTACAATATTAACCATTCGCCCAAACAGATAAACCTCTATGGACAGATTGGCCTGACATTTTGATTGGTCAATGAATTGTCTTCCAGTTTGTTCCTTACCCAGATGAAGAGCTACCCAAGCTTTTTGGGCACATTTGCAATTTTGAGAGTTGTGGGCACTCTCAGAAATGGCTGCCATTTGGGCCCATTAATAAGATGGCTACCATGAAGGGCATGGTCAGTCACAAAAATCCTCATTCCCAAGAAAGTAAACTGGTGAGGTTAAATGAAAAGTAATTTGCTTGAGAACTTGGCCAATCAGAAGGTGTCTAGAGGTGGGGGTCTAAACTCTAAAACACAAAACTCTTTTGAACCCCAAACAATTAAAAAGTATGAAGCAATAAAATAAAAAACAGAGAGTCTGTTGAGCACCAGCAAAGGAAACGGAGGGTAAATTGGTGCCTCTTATAGCTAGTTCATAAATAGTATGCACATGTTCACAGTTTTTGGCTTGACAGAACATAGGAAGCTGCCTGCCATGTATACTGAGTCAGACCACGGAACGTGTGGTCGAGTGTTGCAGGTTGTCCCAGCTCCTCATGAGTAACCTCAAGGAGCTGGGAACCGGGCACAGGGCACGAAGCTCCTCAGGAGTGGGGGGGAGGGGGAGAGGTTTTTCTTTTTAAAAAAACCTCACCATTGCAACAGAGCGTTCTTGCACTCCTTTTCCTTTAAAAAAAAAACCAAAATGGTGGCCGCGGTGTCAAGTGCCACGTGTAGACGAGGGTGACAATCTCACGATCATAAGATCATGAGATTGTTGCCCTCCAACTCCCTCATCTAGCCATGGCCTATGTAAAAATCCACTCAAAAGCCCACTTCCACTAATCACAAAAAGGTTGTGAGATGTAGGCTTGCTGAAAAACAAATACTACTCCATTTTTCTCTTACCCACATGAGTTTATTCTATCGTAGATTTTATGCTTTAAAGAGTGCCATTTCCCTTTCCACTTCCCCACCCCCAATACCCTGCAGAATCTGCATTTAGAATCTGCAGAGAACTGAGAAAATAAAAAAATGAGGGTGGAATAGTAGCATTTTCTCCTTGTTAATGTCCTACAGTTTACAAAGGAATTGTTCAAACATGTTTTCAGAAAGACAGCTCTGTAGGGAAAGAACATTTAGGCAGAAAGTTTGTTCACATGAAGAAAATCTTTAATAGATCTATCGACCATATTGACTTACGTGTAATCTTATTCTAATATCGGCCTTATTCCTATTCCCTGTAAACAGAAGCATGGGAGCTGCTTGTAGCAGAAGCAGCTCCATGTGACAATAAAGCGTTGTTCTGAAAATTTCAAATGTCAGTAGTAATAGCCCATGCTTTCTCATCATTTATATTGACATATTTACAATTCCTTTAACTGTGGGTGAAGCCTCCCTCCAAAAATGGGGCTGCCTTTGTACAGTTGTCTTTCATGTTCTCCAAGTTGGCCTAAATGTTTAAGGAGTTAAAGTGGGTAGAGGGTTGGGGCCATGCATACGGGCCCCATCCCCTAGGTCTCCAGGCACTCTGGCCTTGCTCTCACATTTCAAACCTTGTTGTGTTGAATCAGCAGGACTGAAAGGAAGTTCTACACTTGCATCCTGTCTTATCAAGGTTTCCATTTGCACGGATAATTATTCTACTCACATTCAAGCGACTGTTAGAACAGAGCAAGCCACATTCTGAACAGTGAGCCGTTGGCCCAGGCCATCCTCCAGGAGTAGCAATGCACTGAAAATCCGCCCAGGCTCACAAGGGCAGCAGATGCCCATGTCTGGCACTTGTGGACCCAGGCAGACCTGCCCAGCATTAGGACAGGCCTGCAGCCAACTGCTCTCAAACCTTCAAGAGGGTGCATGTCCATCCTGACATGCACCCTTTGTCCCTTTTCTCCCACTGCATTAATGGTCAGTGTGGAGGGAGTGTTGGGGAAATCGTGTGTTTCTCCCTCTGCCCCATGCCAATCAGGGTATTAAGGGCCCCTTAACCTTGGATTAAGAGGGTGTGTAAGGCTCCAGTTGGTGTTAGGGGGAGACAAAGCATGCTTTTGAGGGCCTCTGGAAAGTGTGAAATTTCCCTGCCCGTGTTAATGGCATAGCCAGGAGACTTGTGCACTCTCAAAAGGCCCTGGAAAGTGTGCTTTGCCAATTTATTTATTTATTTATTTATTACACTTATATACCGCTCCCATAGCCAGGGCTCTCTGGGCGGTTTACAGAAGTTCTAAAATTGAGATAAAAACAAGTATACAAAATTTAAAACTCTAAAACACAGAACATACACACATAAAGCATTAAAAACTGATTCAAAACTAAACATGTGGGTAATTAGGATGTGCCGCCATATGCCTGGGCAAAGAGGAAAGTCTTAACCTGGTGCCGGAAAGATAGCAGCGTTGGTGCCAGGCAAGCCTCATCAGGGAGATCATTCCATAGTCTGGGGGCCACCACCGAAAAGGCCCTATCCCTCGTTGCCACACTCCGAGCCTCTCTCGGAGTAGGCACCCAGAGGAGGACCTTAGATGTTGAACGTAGTGACCGGGTATATTCACGTCGGGAGAGGCGTTCCGTCAGGTATTGTGGTCCCAAGCCGTGTAAGGCTTTATAGGTCAAAACCAGCACCTTGAATTGGGCTCGGAAACATACAGGCAGCCAGTGCAAGCGGACCAGAGCAGGTGTTATATGGTCAAACCTTCTGGTTCCCGAAATCAATCTGGCCTCTGCATTTTGCACGAGCTGCAGCTTCCGAACCGTCTTCAAAGGCAGCCCTACGTAGAGCGCATTGCAGTAATCTAACTTGAAGGTTACCGGAGCATGGACAACTGAAGCCAGGTTATCCCTGTCTAGATAGGGGCGTAGCTGGGCCACCAACCGGAGTTTGTAGAAGGCACTCCGTGCCACTGAGGTCACCTGCCAAGGGCTCGGGATGCTTGCGCAGCCTCCCAAAGGCTCAGCAAAGGCTCACACAGCCTGGCAAGTTCACACACCCTTTCAGTTCTCTAAAGCCTGTTCAGAAGAGGGGTGGGCAAGCATGTACAGAAAGCTCTAGGACTTGATAGAAAGAGGTGCACTACAAGGGCCACGTAGTCCAGTCCTGTAGTCCAGCATGGATTAGGAATTTTGGAGAAATCTGTTTCGGGATGGTGGTGGAGTGGAACATGCTTTCCGAGGTTTGGGCCCTCAGGCTTCAGTTCGGTTCCTGCTGCAGTGCCCAACTCACTCAGCAGCAAATTGGCCAGTTTGTGGATTATCCTATAATTGTGTGCATGGGGGGAGGGTTCTGCAATTGGAGCAATTTATGAGCAATTTGTGCAAATTAGTTCCAAATTCCTGAATCTTCCAAAAATGCACCGCCCCAAAAAAAAGTTCCCGGAGTTTGGGGAGCAGCCAACAGCTTGTTTTGTTGATGCAAAGCAAGTTTCAGATGCTTTCAGAGTTCCACCGAGCCAAAAAAGAACTGGATTTCCCAGCGACAGACCACCCTAGCACAGATAAAGGATAAACACTTTCTCTGATCCTGGCTACTCCATGGATAACATTTTGGAAAGCTGCAAGAACATTCTGTGACCATTTTTGGCAATCTCACATTGGCAGGTCTTGTGGCATTGGTGCTTCTGCACCACAATTTTCCCACAAGCTGGTGCCATTTCTGATCCAAAATGGAATTTGGAAGTGAACACAGGCAGGGATTTACCAGAGTATGATAGGTTTCATCAAAGTCCTTGACACTTCTTTGTCACAGAAGACCATTCCTGTGCCCCATGTGAAATTAGTTTTTTTAAAAAAAGATGTGTGGACTGTCTTTATTGCATTTTGTTATGATTTTATTTTGTGTACTATTTAGTGTTTGTGTGTGTGTTTTTAAAAAAATGAAAGGTGATGTATAAATTCTCTAAAATAAAAAGAAATACTATGATGATGAAACCTATATATGTGTTTATTTCAACCTAGTGGTCGAAAGGCAAAATTGTTTCTTTAGGAAAGCTGGGCCTGAGCATGCTCCAAGCTTTGTGTTTTTGAGTGCAGCTCAAAGATGGAGGCCAGATTGAGAATTGTATGAAGAGACCAAAAAATAAAACCAGCTCTTCTTTCACCTTACTAGTGTAGCCTACATAGAATGGCTGACACTTCCAATTATCTTGCATTCATCACCAATGCTAGGGCATCTGGAATCTGAAATGTATTCTGGTCCTCATGGCAGTCTGATAGAAATGTATTCCAGAGTAAGACCTGAATGTTTTGTCTATCTCTACAAGAGTTTGAATTTGTAATATCAAAAATGGGATATAGAAATGTTAAATTGTTTGGGAAATAAAATGACATTTATTTTAAGTGGAGATTTTACGCAGTCACCTGTATGGTATGAAGCATCCTCACACACTCTGAGGGCTCTTTTAAAATATGTAAAATGGAAGGAAACAAATAACAACAAGGAATCTCCAGTTGTATTACAATTCATATTTAAAGAAAATCATTTATTATTTTTTATAATATTATAACATTTTAACTTTTATAACAGCCCAAAGACTAACTGGAGCTATACTCAATTTATAGTAAAACCTCAATATTTATGTACCATTCATTAATCATTCAGCAGAGAAAGAAAACAATTAGCAAATGTTATTCCCAGGTCTAGAGTAGTATCATTAATGTTGATTCACAAAGTACTAAATGATACAGAAAGCTATTGATTGGCAATATGTAAGTCAATGAAAGAAATCTTTACATTCACTAGGGATATTTGTATTACCTATATACATTACTACCCTACTTCATTAAGTGTTTGATTAAAATGTTGCATAGCAAATTTGTTCTTCAGCAGAAGTAAAGGTAGCATGAACAGTTTAATTGGATGTGAATGGAGATTCAGGAGACTGTGATGAAATCAAAGCAACTTACATCTGATAAGTACCCAAAGATGGTGTGCTTTAAGGAGAAACGAACAAGGATATTGTACTAAATGGAATATATATTTTATTTATTTAAAAATGTTTTGGACCTCCATTCACTAGAGCACTGAAATTATTAGAGTACATCATGATAAGCAGACTTCTGAAACTTGGAAAATATGTTATCCAAGATTAAAAGAACTTGAAAACTGAATTTTAATGCCTTTTCCTAGAAATGGAGAGTTGAAATATATCCCAAAACAATTAAGAAAGAACGCTGAAATGTGGTACACACATAGCCCAAGACACACTGATTACTGCTTTGCCTCAAGTGGCTTCAGACCCAATTCACTTCTGATTTCTGTGGTGTGAATTGGGGGGTCCGTGCACACCCCTAGAATGAACCACTTTTCAATTTTTTCTTCCTCAGTAGCATAGTCTCCTTAGGACAAGATGCAGTGAATAAAATCTTGAGACACTTCCTTATATGAAAGTAGTAATGCAGCCCTATTTTTTTAATGCAAAAATTCAAGGGCACATCTCAATGGGACTTTGTGTGCGTCTGTGTGCGTGGTCAATCTACAGATCCAATGAATTTCAATCCTTCCAAATTCTTAGGCCACTTATGCACCTTTTTCGCACTAGCCCAGGAATGGGAAACCTGTGGCCTTCCAGATGATGTTGGACTACAAGTCCCAGCATCCATGGCCATTAGCCATGCTGACTATCTGGAGCTGATGGGATTTGGAGTCTAACAACACTGGATGGCCACAGTTTCTCCATCCCATCACTAGCCTGCAGAGTGGGGGGACAAATTTCCAGCCATGAATTGGACACATATCTTCAGTGTCATCACTGAACATTGTCTTTGCTTCCACAAAGCAAATTATTATCACTTTTTTACTCATGACTGTATGCACTTAAAGAAAAAGGGATGGATGAGAAATTTATATAGAAATGCACCAAATTCACATCTCCTGAGCCAATAAGCAAGCCGAGAGAGAGTTGATTGCCAGAATCTGCACTTTCCTAAACTTGGTAGTGCGGATCAGGAAAAAAGTGCACAAAAAGTGCATATTACTTAGTGGAAAATGTGTGCTTTAGAGGAAAGTGTGCACAATACTATGTTACCTTAGTGGAAACATACTTGCAAAATTGTGCATATTTGAAAAATATATACAAAAATGTGTATCTTCAAAAAAACCACCCACAAACATATGCACAAAATGTGAATTGCTGTGTAGACTTTTTTAAAAAAAATCAAACTTGCAAACCCCTGTAGAAACAGGGTGGAATGAGCTTAAGCCTGAAAATATCAATGAGAACTAACAGATTCCCTGTAATGAATTCAAATATGACAAATATTTGAATCCGACACAACAGTGTTGCCCCTGAAGATTTAGCAGTCAGTTCCATGCAATACATGCTAAACAGTTTTGGAAGGATGTTTAATATATTACCAAGATACTATTTCTGATGAGCCTCACATTGGTTTTACATACCATCATAAGGTGACGGAGAGAAATTGAATGAACCAATGCCAAGAGACAGATCAAAACTCCACAGTATTTTGATACTGAAGAGGTTTAAACACAAATCCACACACAATACGTCAGGTCATACATGGAGGGTGGGCGTATAAGCTCTGGGGTAAGTAATGAAGTAGATTTAAACATTCTGATGCTTTAAACAGCAGTCAGATCACACGAACACCTTGGCAGGAAGCAAATGTTTGAGATATGAAGCCCTAGGGAGCCATCGGTATTGGCAGCTCCAAAAATATCTGGAACAAAGTAAAAATAATTTGAGGAGAAAATAACATGTCATTCGCTAAGAAGGGCATACTGGTGCTAGCAAGGAAATATGAGGTGGTGTAGAGAAACTTCACAAAGCACAGCTGGCCTTTCTGTTCAGCCAGAAAGAGGCTATTAAAGGAATGCAGGGAGAGGCAAAACTTTCTGTCATTCTGAGTTCTGACTTGAAGGAACTCTTCTCAATGTTATTAATAATGTTATGGGTAAATATACAGTAACACTTCCTCTGCCCTTAATAGATGTATCTCAAATGAACAGTGTGTGTGTGTGTGTTTTATGACCACCATTTTATAAAATAGGTGGATTTTTTCTAGGGCTGTGCTCTGCCTCGGACCAAGGCCCCGAATCAATACATTGAATTTTTGAATGAGTTTGATTAATGTCAATCCGATGGTTAACATGGCTTAGACAGAGATAACAAAAATGAAATCAGCAGTGTGATATAAAGTAACTCCACTACTGTTTTATATATTGTATTAAAAAGAAAATTTCTCAGATTATACAATCCTGAAACAACTGAACTTTGTTTTTTCTTCTCATAGAAAGGAGATTTTTCAAACCTGATACTGAGTGAAACAGAACTAATGGTTTCAATCTGGCCAGTGAAACTCTCAGAGACTGACTTACCCCTGTCATGTTATAGAAACAACACCAACCATCCTATTAACTAGCAAATGATACAACAATATATAACTTATCTGCTATCAAATGGCATTCAGTTTTACAAAGGAAAAGAAATGGAGTTCAAAGTGAATCTTACTGGCATTTTACAAGTTTTGCTTGTGTAAAAGAAATGAACAGTCACTGATAAAATGTTTATGGTGTAATCTAGAACTGTTGAAGGTGTTATATTCACTATGGGGATTAGTAAATCTCTCCCCTCCCCCTTTCATACACACACACACACACACACACACATACACACTCACACAGAGAATATATTGTCTTTTAAAAACTCATTGCATGAGTCACGGGCCCTCATACAGGAGTTTCCTTAGTTGCAATCTTTGTAAAATGGAATTTGCCAACAAGGAAGTGTAAATGCACAATGCTATTTATTTATTTATTTACAATATGTATATTCTGACCAATAACACACATACATAAAGCTGTTTTAATAGAACGTATGGCTCAGCAGGTGGAGTGATTCTTATATCTATATTTAGTTATTGCATTTATTAGACACCATAAAAAACAGATTCTCTAGCCATCATAGAACTTGAAAAATCAAATAAAATATAATGCTATAATAGCCAACATGCAAATCCTTTTAAAATAAACCTTAAGAGCCAGCACAAAAACTGGCTGCTGTAGGTTGGATTTATAGAACTCTAAACTCACTTGAATCCAGACTCAAATTCCCTACACTTTACTCTGCATGATGATAGGGATGGCCTAGAATATTACGGTATCAAACCATGTAGAGAACCTCAACACTCTGAATTAGTTCAGAAACAAATCTGAAGCAGTGAAGGTGAAACAGGATCAGCCAGATACGCTCATAATGGGCCTGTTCAGACAACACTTCAGGCTCTGTGGTTAGCAAAACTGTGGTTATCTATCGTTAGCACTAACCACAAGCCATGCGGTTGCACACAACACTTCAAGCCACAATTGGAGCCGCTAACCCTGCTGCAGACAGTCCAACTGTGGATAGTGAGTGAGCAGGGTTTAGCAAAACTCATCACACAAGATATCTTAAACCCTGCTGCTTAACCAAAGACCCTAACCAGCAGGTGTCTTCTGAACAGGCCCAATGTCTAGTCCCATTTAGAAGTCTCACTGCCATGTTCTGCACTAGCTAAGTTTTCCAGAGCACTCTAAAGTGAAAACACATTGTACTTCACCATTTCAAAGTTTGACTTTCTAGCTATCTTTACAGAATCACATTTCTCATTTGGCAATAGTTTGACAATGGCTCCAATCTGGGCTGGGGGAGAAGTCACATCTAACAGCACATGGGCACCGCTTTTATGCAACAACGAAAGAACTAACTGTTCTGAAACACTCAACGCAATTAATTACCACCATTTTATTATTTATTTATTTATTTATTTATTTATTTATTATACTTATATACCACCCCCATAGCCAGGGCTCTCTGGGCGGTTTACAGAAATTCTAAAAAATTAAGATAAAAACGAGTATACAAAATTTAAAATTCTAAAACATGGAACATACATACATAAAGCGTTAAAAGCCATTAAAAACTAAACATGTGGGTAATTAAGATGTGCTGCTGTATGCCTGTCCAAAGAGGAAAGTCTTAACCTGGCGCCGGAAAGATAGCAGCGTTGGCGCCAGGCAAGCCTCGTCACGGAGATCGTTCCATAGTCTGGGGGCCACCACCGAAAAGGCCCTGTCCCTCATTGCCACACTCCGAGCCTCTCTCAGAGTAGGCCCCCGGAGGAGGACCTTAGATGCTGAACATAGTGACCGGGTATATTCAGAACTGTAAAGGCATGCTTCTTTTCAATTGCTTTTAAATTATTTAATTCATTTCATACATTATTTATGAGGCAATACCAAAATTAAAAGCTTCCTAAAATAATTCTAAAGTGTCTATAAAATCAGTTTTATAAATACACATTATGCATGTAGACATAGACAAACAAGCCTATAATGTGTTTTAAAAAAACTTAGTTGGACAAGAAAAAAGAAAAGAAAAGAAAGACTTCAACTCACTCATTCTATGCATCTACATTGTCTTACATTTCCAGCAGTCAAAGAACTTTTCATGGTACATGCCAGCATTTTTACAACCTAGGCAAATTTGTATTTTGAACTGCACTGACAGCATCACTTAAAAAATAAACAAAGGACAAATCAGCAGTAATCTCTTTTCAACAGTAACCTAGAAGCAATTATCAATCACCACAAAGGGTAGATCTACACCAAGCTGGATATGGCACTCTGAAAACAGTGTGAAAACTGTGTGTGGAGTGTGTAATAATCTGGGCTTCAACAGTTGTCACTACTGTTATAAACCATTTTAAAGCAGCAGCGTAGCCCTGATGTAGACTAGGAGCCCCATAAAACAGCCAGGGCTTTACCAACACTCAAGGCAATTTACAAAATAATCTCAATAGAGTAAAACAATAAAATGCAATAAAAACATAACAATAAGAAAAGAACAACAGCACCTGACTCACAGGCCCATTTACTGGCCAAACGCCTTCTTAAGTAAAACAGAGAGGGAGTGAACCTAGCCTCCCATGGCAGGGAGTTCAACGGCCTGGGAACAGCCACTGAAAAGGCCCTCACTTGTGTCATTACTGAACACCCAGTCTTGAAAGAAGGGCCTCTCCAGAAGATCTTAAGGACCAGGCAGGCTCATATGGGAGAAGGAAGCCTTTGCCTGCCTAAGACTTGAGATCTGTTGGAGAAGCCCTCCTCCGCATCCCACCAACGCAACACATTCGCTATAGTGGGACATGGGAGAGGGCGTTCTCTGTTGTGGCACCCTGACTGTGGAATGCCCTCGCCTTATAACCCTATAAGCAATTCTCTCCCAAAACTGGTCACAGTGGGGCACCAGAGGTTCCTTTAACCCTAATAAGGGGCACATGGACTCCGTATGCCCCCATACCCCCATTGCAGCTCTGCCACCTCTACCACATAGCCAAAACTCACAATGGTGGCAAGATAATCTGTGATTTGCTGCCAATGTTCAGTGGCAAACACTACAGAATGCTCAAACAACCAAATGTACCTTGTTTTAAAGCAACATTTGGCAGTTTGAGTGTTTTGTAGTGATTTATGACCAAAAACAGACACTGGGGCTTTTGCTGGGAGGAGTGTGGCTGATGGAGGAGCCGGGGGTGTGTGGACAAAATGGCCCCAGACCTACTGAAGTTGTGTACCCCTGCTCTCACCCCTGGGAGACTAAACTATAAGAGGCCTCTCATCATACGGAAAGAAATCTGCTCAATGGCAGATGCAATGGCAGTGGAAAAGTAATGAGTAAATAATATGGAGTTTGCCATAATATGAAGAAGCTTCAAAGATGATGTCCTATAATCTCTTCAGCATACTCAGCATGAAACAGTGTTGATGGTTATAGTTTTTAAAAGACATAATAACGTAGTTTATGATACTTTTATTGAGAGAGGGCTTGGCCAATATGATACTAGACAGGAACCTGTGCATTCAGAGGAATTGATTGTCATATGCTACAATCTTTACATGATTTCAAAGATGGAAAATAGTCATGAACTCTTCATCATAAACAGATAATCATGCAAAATTCCACAGTGAAGGCTGAAAATCCATTGCGTCTTTTACATAAACACACAGATGTATTTGTGCAGCTAGTGTTATCAGATTAATAGTCCTAGATTTGTTTTCCCAATCCAAATAAATAGCAATTCAAAGCTTGATGGTAAATTAGCTTTCATGTACTAAAGGATCATTTCTTTCCTTGTGTCATTTCAAATATTGGAATGAAGAAAACATTCAAAGCCTTGCTTTTATACCAAGCATAACAAATGGGTGATTTTCAAATCCTACTAGCCTAAGAGTATAAAATCAAACTGAACTAAATGCAATATGGGGAATTTTCAGACTGCAAAATAATTTGAGAGATGGGAGGCAATTCAACCCCAATATTAATCTAGGCTGGAACCCTGGCTTTTAGTAGGGGCAAAACCTTGGAAGCAGTTCCCATGCAAATCAAGACATATAGAGAGGTCTCTATAGGGTGAGATATTTATTCCCTCCCTGTATTGGAATACAACAAATTGAGTAGAGACTTCAGTGAGATGTGAGAGATCATTTTTTCTTCTAATTAAGGGACAAAACAGACATTAATTTAAATCCACATCTAGCAGTTACATCTCCTTACCTTTTTTTAAACTCTAAAAAGTGCCCCTAACCCTCATGCTAGGTTCCCAGTCCAGATTGGGAATCGGCACCTACTCTAGAGTAAAAATGAAAAAGAACAGGAAAAAAAAGATGTAGCTGCTAGAATTTAAAGCAACTAAAGGTAACCAGTTCCTGGATGGTAGCGAAGTTCCATTTCCATCCATCATGGCGAGGTGATGTTTGCCCTGTCCTGGATGGGGTTGCACTCTCCCTAAAGGATCGGGTCCGTAGTTTGGGGGTGCTCTTGGATCCAGAACTGTCACTTGAGGCACAGGTGAACTCAGTGGCAAAGAGCACCTTTTATCAGCTTAGGTTGATATACCAACTACACCCTTATCTGGACAGAGATAGCCTAGCTACAGTTATCCATGCTCTGATAACCTCTCGTTTGGATTACTACAATGTATTATACGTGGGGCTGCCTTTGAAAATTGTCCGGAAACTTCAGCTGGTACAAAACAGGGCAGCCCGCCTACTAACAGAGACTGGCCAGCGAGATCACATTATGCCAGTCCTTTTACAACTTCATTGGCTGCCAGTCCAGGTCCGGGCCCGATTCAAAGTGCTGGTATTGACATTCAAAGCCCTAAATGGCTTGGGGCCAGGTTATTTGAAGGAACGCCTCCTCCCATATGTACCTGCCTGGACCTTAAGATCATCTACAGGGGCCCTTCTCCGTGAGCCCCTGCCAAAGGCAGGTGGCTACTAGGAGGAGGGCTTTCTCTGCTGTGGCACCCCGGCTGTGGAATGAGCTCCCCAGAGAGGTCTGTCTGGCACCTACACTGTACTCTTTTTGTCACCAGCTGGAGATCTTTTTATTCTCTCAGTATTTTAACACTTAATTTTAACTTAAATTTAAATTTTACTGTTCTAACTCTGTATTTTAATCTTATATCAATTTTGCTGCATGGTTTTATCCTGGTTGTGCTTTTTATACTGTATTTTGTATTTGTGTTTTTAACCTGTTGGTTGTTTTATTATGGTTTTAATTTTTGTGAAACACCCAAAGAGCTTCAGCTATTGGGCGGTATAAAAATGTAATAAATAAATAAATAAATAAATAATTTTTAATAAATTAAGGCACTGTCCTTGCAAATTAGGGATGTGTGGATGGCCAAGGAAATGTAATGGTCTTTTCAAAACTTCAGATGCTTCTCTCAGGTCATCAGATGTTTTGTCTGAGAAAGAACCTCGAAATTTGCCTCAAAACAATACAACAGCAGCAATCCTTGCAGCTTGTTTAATTGCTTGTTTCAGGTTATAAAAAAAATACTTCACAGGGAGACATTCCTTCCAGCCATTTTGTCCTATCCTTTTTCATAGAGAACTAGTGGGAAGAGTTTTAAGACGTGATCTACATTTGGCTGCCTTTGTGTCCTTCTGTGTCTTGAGATCAACGAATTGGAAATGATTGCTAGAATCAAGCCATGTAATTAGACAGCATAACATCTAATATACTCCTTTTGTCAGTGCGCCAGAAAGAAAATTTCTGTAAATGTCACATTACGCCATAAAAAAAACACCTTGCCCCACTTTCAATGGGCCTGTTAATGATGATAAAGAACTCATGGAAAATCAAGCAATTAATCCATTGGAAGCCTTCCACTGAAGTCACTTACAAGGCAACAGGAAATGCAAATATATACATAAACAAACCCTTTATGAATCTACTGCTCGAGATTACTGTATTATTGTTATTTTTTGCAATAGGAACTCCTAACCTCAGCAGTAGTTATGGCGTTAAAAAAAATCTAATTATTCATTTAAGAAAGATGATGTGCAAAACAAGTTTTAGTTATGTGGATATATAATTTTGTTTTGTGCACAAATCAGATAAGGCATCTACATTATGTTTTTGTTTATTAGCCATTAAATAATGTGTTGCAGTCACATAATGCACTGTTAGCAAAAAATGCTGAAATTTAGAATGGAAGGGGATATGATTGAGTAATTTAAACGAAGGCTATGTTAAGTAGGACACTCTCTGAAATAAAGAACAGAAGGTCCTGGCATGATAGTAGGCATAATATTGGATCCATTAGCACTGTAAATGTACTTTGGGGGATTGGCAGTCTGTCACTTTGGAAGGTGCCATCATTATTTAACAAAATGTCCCAACATTTCTTACATTGCCAAGATCTGTGTTTTGTGCAGTCATCCACTTTCCACAGAGTAATCCCACTAAAATGAAAAGCGGACAAGATTCTATCATAATGTTGGTACTGATTTTCTTGCCATTATTATTACTCATTTGACCTGGATGCTAATTTTACTACTACTGGCTAATAGCTAGACTCTCAGAATAGATGGAGCTGGGCGTCTTGAATTTGATGGAATAAGATGTGCCAAAAATAAAGATACCAGAATTTAAGGACTTTCCAAGTGGGATGGAGGGAGAGCCTTACCAAAAGGTAAACCAGAGGCATACAGGTTCATAAAGACTTGTTACTTATTTATAAAGTGTCTAATGTGCACACTGATGTTCCTGAAGTAAACATATCCAAGTACTAAAACAGAACCAAGATGCTTTGCCTGGGAGCAATCAGTCATCCATTATTTTCTCAGCCAGAAGACAACAAAGCCAAAAGAAATGAAAGATGAAAACAGTGTCACAGCGCCTATACCATGCTCTAACATGGGGCTGGGTAGGTCCCAGTGCAGCCCCAAAGACCTTTCTTGGCTGAACTTCTCTACCCACTCCCACTTTAAAAAAATAAATGTAACAGCTGGGATTGCTTCAAAGCCATGGGTCTCCAGCCAGTGCTGTCTTCATGTGCCATGAATGACTCTGAACCACATGTGGGGCTCAGACATTCTTAGGAAAAGAAGATTGCATGTGGATGGAAGCTGCTGCTTTCCCCTGTGGCAAGCATGCTCAGCCACCAAAAGAAAGAAAGAAAGAAAGAAAGAAAGAAAGAAAGAAAGAAAGAGAGAGGACTCCTGTCAATTCTGTCAGGTAAGCTGGGGTGGGGTGTATGGAGAAAAGACGGGCTAGGAAGAGCAGTGGTAAGTCACCTGGGGGCTCAGGAAGTCAGCAGGAACTGGGGGTGTCAGATAGAAACAACTGGGGGGGAATGGCTGGGGAGGCTTTTGAATGGGAGCTGCATGTGCATGAGAAATAGGGAGAGAGAAAGTGAAACAAAAAGCTTTCAGAAATAGAGGATTTCTGAAAGCTTCCATACGCTTCCTACGTGTGTGTGTGTTCCATAACACACTCACACAGACTTTCTAGAAGATTTCTTCTAGAAACACACACAGGTACACGCACATTGAATTGGATACAGCAGCCAAGATATTACTAGACCATGTTTAAAAGCAGCTAGCCAGATCAAACGATCAATGTTGGATGCCACTTGTGCATCCATCAAAACTACTGAATCCAAAAACACCACCAAACTGCAAGGCAAATCTTTAAGGGGTGTGCAATCTAGGGGTGTGCATGGACCCCGCCCCCGAACCGCTTTGTGGTCTGATCCGGAATTTCGGATCGAGGCAATCTGCTTCAGGTTGATCCGATCCTCCCCCGCTCTGATCTGTGGAATGAAATCCGGAGGGGCGGATCGACATTTTGCCCCCCCCCTTTCCCTACTTACTTGCCTCCCTGGAAGATGGTGGAGACAGGTAAGTGGGGAAGGGGGGCAAAATGGGGGGCGAATAAGCCCCCCTCCCCTCCCCCTGCCGCCTTACCTGGCTTTGCCGCCATTGCTGCATGGACTGTGGTGGTAGCGGAGCCAGGTAAGCCCCCTTCCCCCACCACTTACCTGCCTCCGTTGCGGTCCAGCGCCAGCTTCAACTGAGGGCCTGGCCTCAAATCAGAAGAGCAGGCCACATCCTGTTCTTCCGGCCTGAGGCCTGGGCCTCAGTTGAAGCCTGCACCGGACCATGCTGGACACAGGTAAGTCCCCCTGCCCCCTTACCTGCCTCTGCCGCCATCGCCGCATGGACTGTAGCAGTGGCGGCGGTGCCAGGTGAGCCCCCTTCCCCCTTACCTACATTCAGAGCTCTGGATGGAGGCGAACTACTTCACCTCGATCTGCAGCTCCCCCGACCTGATTCGGATCCGCCTTTGGCGAAGGTGGATCCTGTCGCTCTGCTCCGGATTTGCGATCTGAATCGGAGCGGAGCACAGTCCTAGTGTAATCCCATCTAGAACAGGTTGAACAACACTTCAATTATTTGACTTTTCACTAACTAACAGTATCTCCATCTTGTCTTGATTGAATTTTAGCTCATTAAAACCCTCACCCAGCCCATTACTGGTGGTGACTTTTACTTCTCTAGCTGCAAAAAGGCTAGGTCCTTCTGTCCAATGCTACTTTTCTGAATTAGCATTTTATCTACTTTCCCTCTTTCTGTCATCTCAATTTCACATCTAGTCCTTCACAATGTGAGGCTCTTGGAAACAGCAGACATAGGAAGCTGCCATATATCTGGCCGAAATAAGTGCCCATCTGTCCCAGTATAGTCTACATTGACTGGCAGTGGCTTTTCAAGGTTTCAGACAGGTTTTCCACATCATGTCACCTGATTTTAATTGAATGTGCCCTGGATGGAACCTTCCACATGCAAAAGATGTATTCCACCACTGAGCTGTGATCACTGCCCCTGAGCATTGTCCCCTTAGAGTCCACAGTCTTCCAGAATTCCTTCAGCCATTTTGACTCTCAACCATCTTTCCATCCACTTTCACAAACCTGAGCCTCTCTGCATGATGAGCACTACTGCCTTTCTTTCCCACTACTTTCCTACTAACTTCTCATGTCTCTGAGTCACAATGAAAAAGTGTTCTTAAAATATTCAGAAAAACCATACCTCTAAAGTGGAATAACTACCTTTTGATGGTGATTCAGTGTATAGAACGGATAGAGAAGAGCGAGAAAGAGAGAGTTCACCTGGGATCCAACAAAGCTTCTTTGGAAAGTAAGACTGTGATCCTATACCCATTTACTTGAAAGTAAGACCCATTGAACTTGATGGGACTTACTTCTGAGTAGACATGTGTGGGATTGCATAGTAATTGTCTGGACCTCTCTTTCTATGAAGTCCAGTCAGAGCATTAACATATTTCTTTATTACCGTTTTTTTAAATTATATGTTTCCTTAATTATAACTTTGTAAAGTAACAAAAAGTACCCTCCTAATTTCCCAGTGTCATACGGTTTGTCTTACAACTTGATCCAAAGAGCCTGGCCCTCTTCAAGTTGGATCTCTTTCTCCTGACCCATCTGCAGGGCATTTCAGAAGTACAGATGAGATTGCTCTAGCATTGTTGGATATTGGAATGGAAAAAGACTTTCTTTGCAATGCTGCAGCAAAAACTGATTAGACTGCCAAACCACAATCCCTAATCTAGCTGGCTTTGGCAAGTGACTGTGAAGTCAATCGAATTGACTTCCATAGAAATGTATTTAGGAGGTGTTACCATTTTCAAACAGCCTTTTCCATTTCACCCCCTCCAAATTTCCCATCAATATTCCACCTGAAAATTCAAAGCTCATTTCACAGAGACTCCCTCCTTGAGGGCATATATTGTATTCTTGGAAGTGTGAAGTTCCTTTTTCTGAACATTTTAAGTAGGCAGAAAGAAATATTTCTACAAGATGAATAAGTGAACTGGGAGCAAACCTAGAAAATAACGAATTAGCTGAAGTATAGATTTGTCACTGCAGCGAGGGGTAGTGGATGCAGCACATGAGATTACCAGAATGTATACGAGGCTGAGAAACCAGCTAGCTTCTTGTTAATTTCAAATTTGCAGATTTATTAAGGATGTACAGATTTATTCAAGTAAATCCTTTTTCATGACAGCAGACACTAGACATAAGAAGAAATATGCTTGGGAGACAGGAAACATGGCAGTCACAAAGGGAAACAGAAAGCTTTGGGCGAGAAGAATAGCAAAAAGAGAGAGAGAGAGAAAGGCTACACACACAGTGCATTGCTCTACCCATCTTACAAAAATGCAGAAGTGCCATCCCTTTAGAAAACTTCATTTCCATGTTCAAAAGCAATTTCCTCCCTGCATCATTAAACCTTAGCAAAGTGGCTGCATATTTGGGGATAAATTCTCTTAGTTCTATTTCATATGCTTCCCGCCCCCGCCCCCGCCCCCAGAGGCAGAGTTTCAGAAGGCTAGTTTGGAACAAACCTGGGATAGATGAAAGGTTAATTAGTTACAGTGTAAGCATCTTAAATTCAAATGATTTCAGTGGGAAAGATTTAAGCACTTAACTTTGGCAGAATTATGCCCAGTGTTACTATCAGTATATTCTACTGTTTGTGACTGAAGCCTGCCTAAGAGCCACTACTGAGTTATGGAATAAGGCTGTTGGATACCTACAATTCTGAACAAAGATCGGCTGCAGAAATTGACAAATAGGAAGTAGGGACAAGCATGCCGTGTTAGCCTTGGGGAAAAATCTGGAATAGTTTGCTGCAGGAGCTGGAAGCAAGATTAAGACTAACAACCAATATCTAAGCCAGAGACTATGATCTCTGCACTGCTCTTGATGGCTAAAAAAAACACCACTCTGTGTATTCAAGGCTTCTGGTAGGGTGCCCAAAACTGAGGCCTTTTGGGGGAAGTTCTGATGATGGTAACAGGGGAAAATGAAAGCATGAATTGAGGTTCTCACTTGGGACTATAAAAGAGTTATCTCCCCAAGGCTCATCTCAAAGTGATTCTATAATTATCTGGTATTTCCTTTAAAAAAAATCTGGGGAAATGAAAGGAGCATGGAAAAATGATCTGATCCACATCTCCAGAAATGACCCGCTGTTCCCTTACTATCCTTATTTCATGTGTATTTGCTACTGCTCACACTGCTGTGCCTATTAAATGGAAGGGAAAGTGTGTTTCTGATCTGTGGCCTAGTGGGAATTCTTCAGTGGTTGGCGGAGGGAAGCTGGTGGCAATTTGGTGGGTATTTTGATAGGACCTGGGAAGCAGAGAGATTAAAAGCTTGACATTCCTTTGAGTTGGGCTTTTGGGCGTTCATTTTTTAGTTTGTTTTGAGATTAATATAATCCTTGGCAGAAGATTAACACAGTGGGTCCATCACTATTGCATCCCTGTTAAATCTGCAGCCTATCTATTGCCAGAACCAGAAGTACACCAGTAGGCAGCAGCTACACTGCAGATTTCAGACAGTAGAACATATTTTTATAGGAATGTTTGCCTTACTTTCTGGTTCCTGAAATTATCTAGGGAGATGCTTTCCACCTTTAATGGGGTTTTAGATGTCTCAGGGCTCCTTTTCTGTTACATGTGCAACAGTAACCAACAAAAATATATAGGCATGCCCAATAGCTGTCATGGCTTGGAATTGGACCTTGATGATTGGAGAATACTGGGCACAGGAGCCATGCCTGGAGAGAGCCCCAGAAATCCAGATACCTTCCTTATAAGAGACTCTCATGGGAAAGAAGCCCGAGGGACAATGCTTTCAGCATTTTGCCCGAGGAAGTAGTCTGCCCTCCTCAATCCCTAGAACCTTCCTTGCTGTTGAACACTGCCACTACCACCCAATAGCCAGAGGCTGCAGGATCATCACAGCCACATTGGAGCCAATGCTTAATGAATAGCCCATTTAAGTTGCAACAGCCTTTCTCAAGGTGGTATGATAGAGATTGACCTTTGGCTGCAGGACTACTAAAGGTTACAGTTTTTATTATTTATTACATTTATATACTGCCCCATAGCTGAAGCTCTCTGGGCAGTTGTTGGAGCAACATCTCCAACTTGCTGCTGTTGGTGCCAGGTCTGACATCTTCCCCACAGGGAGCTGACCTGGATCCTGATTTGCAATTAGCCAATCCCTTTGCCTAGTGTTGTCAGTATCTGCTCATCCTGGAGCAAGACAAAGATTTGGATCCAGCCAATACGATTTGAACCCATGACATATCAGAAATGCCTGAAGCTTCCCAGCAAAGTATGATATCCCTTTGAATACACAGAATTAATGACATGTTCTTTTAAGCTTGATCATCAAATGCCTCAGCTAAACATCCTTGTGGATGGGCTCACAATGTATATGACAAAAATGTATAACAAACAAATTCCCTGATACTTTTGTTTCAAATGTTTGGTGGGGTGATTTCTTGGAAGAACACCATACATCATCATGTCCAGAGTTAGTGGAATGCTCCAGATGACAGATATCCTTTCATCATAGGCCAGCATAATGTCCAAAGTAGCTATTTGAGGAGAGGAAAAACATACTTGTGAAAGGGAGTTTTCAGAAATGAGATTTTTTTGTGTTGGAGGATATTAATCATTTATTGTGAATCAACCCTGAGCTCAAGAAAAGCATTCCCATTCATCTAAAGAAGAAACATTGTACCTTTCTCTCACCTGAGATGTGTATGACTCACTTGACAGTGCCAGATTTCTTATTGATATTGACCTTGAAATGCATCTGTTCTAATGTTACCTTAAAATAGCATTTTAACTCAAAGACAAAAGATGACTTAGATGCTAGGAAGATGGGTTGTTATGAGCTCTAGGCAGATGTTATGAAATTAAAAGCATGGAGGAGACATGGGTACCAGCCTCACATCCTCCACCCCAATCTCCCCATGTTGAGTGAAATTATCTGATCAGAGACAGCAACCATCTTTGGCTAGATGCAGTTACTGTCTGAAAAACAGTTACAAATCCTGTACAATCAGGGTTCTAGATCACATCGACAATTGTAACCACATTCCAGCCAGATACACTTACTGCTTTTCTTCAGCACCTCCAGTACAACCCAGGAAGGTCAGGGGTGGAGTTGCATTCCTGTATCCCCTCCATGTCTACAATTCCATAATGTGTGCATTAGGCTATGACAAGTCCAACATAGCTAGGGTATGAGATTGTGTGTGTTTTTCAGAGCAACTCTCCTTGTATAATTGTGGCATAGAACAATACTTCTTGTGCTATCACTTCAACAGAACAAGAATAATATAAGGAAAGTTATTCTGGAAGAAGGGTTTTTATTCTATACCTGAAACAAAATGTGTTCGGATTACTACAGTTAGCTGTTTTCCTATCACCATTTCCCCCTCTGATTTTCTGTGATGACCTTTTTAAAATAATAATAATAATAATAATAATAATAATAATTTATTGTATTCATTTATTCAAATAATTATTTACTTTATTTTTTAAAAAATAACTATTTCATATATGTGTGTGTGCATGCGTGTGTATAATTTAAATTAATTTAAATAAATAAATTATATTTACAGTACTCCTAAATTACTTGCTTACTTGTTTTTCTAGACAGGCTGATTAACTCTTAACCTCAGCAGCATGGGGACCCTTTCCTTATAGAGTGACCCCATAGGCTCCTCTGAAGAAGTCATTTATTGCACACTCATGACTGGCCAGTCATGGAAGTTTTGGGGTGAATTTCATGATATCATCTAAGAGATCAGGACATCTCCTGAAGTATCCTCTGGAAATAGCCTCTGGTATGAAAAGAACCACTTTTAAAGTAGTAATAGTAGGGGGGAAAGCCGGATTTTCTGCCACTAGATGACACTGTCTCAATCGAAGGGAATGGAAGTATTCAATTCAAAGCACACGGTTGCCCCTCTCCTCCTGTGTAATGCAGCTCATAACAATCACACCAAAGTACCAGGCAGCACAAAAGCCCCGGATAAACAACACAATTTCCTTTAATGTAGAGATGCTCCGTAACTCTTGAACATCTCTGTGCGGTCAACAGGTAGAGTCAATGACAGTGTCTTCTAATGCAAACATTATGTTGAATCTGCACATCTATCGATATATTTTTAAAGAGTCACATGAGGAGGATCAGTTAAGTATTTCAGGTTAGGAATCTGACCTGCTCCAACAGGTTTGGGTTCTGCATTTCTAAAAGTATTTGAGCCAAAGGTAAGTACTCTTGAGTTCCATTCATTTCAATTGGAGAGACTGAGGGCTTTACTTAACCTTTCCATTGAAATATATCAAATGTCAAAGTAGTTCACATTGGCTGGATTGAATTTTCCCATTCTAAATTTGGAATTCTAACCTTGCTGCATTTCTTGGCTGAATATACACTTTCTGTGCAGGTGGTGTGAAACAGAATTATATAAACCTTGGGGATAAAGCAAATATTTTGGGACCTTCCTTTGGGCCTCAAATATTACCTTTCTCTGCTTCCAAAGCCTAGCAGGTTTAAGAAATGTTTACTATTTTGACCTGTCGCTGAAGAGATTTCATGTCTATGAAAAAAAATTGTAGGAAGAAATTCTAAAATATATCCCTAAAATTGAAATATGTTCAGAGAACCCTCCAGGCTCAAGTTCAAAAACAAATGTACTCATGTAGGGATTGGCAAATGAGCAAGATTGCCAGTATTGTCTGAGTATCGCCTTGCTGCTCAACTTGCTTGCAATCTCTGCTCACTCGGCACAAGTCGGAAATGTGCAAATCGAGCAGTGATTGAATGGAAAATTTGCGCAAGTTTCCTCAAATTTGTGCAAATTTCCTAATTTGTACAGCTTTCTTCCATAGACTAAAGCTGGGCAGATTCAGTCTATGGGGGAAAGCTATGCAAGTCGGACTGGGAATCTGAAATGAGATGAATGTGAGCACGTGTTCAACAATTTAGGGATATTCTTTTGGTAGACATGCACCCATGCTCAGATCTTCAAATGGGGCATGCTCACAAAAATGAAATTCTCATACATCCCTATACTCAACACCAATGACTGTTGCTGTTGCTGTCACATGGGTTGAGAATAGGACCATAAACACCCTTGGGAGCAATGGTATGTGTGAATGAGCCATCCCTCCAGGGGCATTGCATGGGGGAAAGATGGCTTTCCTCCTAGACCCTTTATCATGTCCCGTCACTTCTAGGGGCCATGTGTGGTCTCATTTTCAACAAATATGGCAGCACCCAGGATTTCTAGCAGTTTGGGATGGCTATTAACTGTTGAAAATAATATGTTAACATTAATTAAAAGGCAGCCTTTAGGCCACCACACAAGTACTTTTTAATTAAGAATGTTGTACAAATCCTTTATTTTAAAACATACACACAAAGCCCCCTACATATTTAATGGAGAAATGGGATGGGTTGGACTTCATTATGAACACATATAAAAGTGGCACAAATTTGATTTAGACTGATTCCATCCATCGTAAGTTCTAATTTTGTATTTCTCTGATTTGGGTTTCATCTCTGTATCTAAGCAGATGAGCCAGTGATTCCTCTGTTTATAACCCCCACCCCCAACTGGAATATATGCCACTTTTATTTTTAAAAAAGTTGTTAAACTAAAATAACACACCTACCTGTTCCAGTTGGAATTAGTTGCTTTACATTTAAAATTCAGTGCACAGAACATTTAATCCTTCATGTATCACTTTGTGTAAGAGTTTACATGTCAACAAGATTTATCTCTTAATACATGTTTAGAGAAAAGGTATTCTTTGATTAATCATGCTGCTAATTGTGTAGTGAATGTACAGCTGCAAATACCCTCCAATTATTTTCTCAAGGATAATCACTAAATGTACAGTGTTTACAGATAACAACACCTCTTAAATAATGTCTCAGTTTACACTCATAAATAATGGTTTACTCTGATAATGACATTGGGAATCTATGCCCTGATACAAAGAACTTCTAAGGTAGCAGAGGGGTCTCTTCCATTGAACACACAATTGCCTCACTGATTAACAGCACTCATATGTATTGGGAAACAAAGAATGCAGTGCCTAGATCTCATTCATTCAAAGAGCTGATCAGTTGTAAGTGAAGCCGCATCAACCATCTATTTGAAAGAGTGAACATGGTGCAAGAACTCACTCTCACAGTGCTCCACTTAAGCCTTTCCTCCTCCATTTTTTTGTACATCCAACAGGCAAGCCAGAAGGACAATGCAATGTGCAGAAAGGTGTCCCAATCAAAGCTAAAGGTGGATGAGAATTTTGTTTCAATTTAGTTTTGATAAGAATTTACTGAAATTTGCAAATTTCTCCATATTCGGGATGGAAAGAACTTGAGGTGGTTTTTGTTTGTTTGTTTGTTTGTTTGTTTTAAAGAAATTGAAAGTGGGAGAACTAAAACTGACATATTCCTCCATCCAGGTCCAGAGCTTTGAGTGCTTTGCTTCTTAAAGTTTGTGTTTGAATTCCTGTGTGTTTAGCCATGTTGGTGCTGAATTAGGGTCACCAACTCTTTTTCTTACTTTTAACAACTATATGGCAGATATCCTTTTCCTTTTAAAAAACAAATAAATACAAAATGGCAGCCACAACATCGTGCACTGCATTTAGATGAGTGGGGTGATTTCTCGATCATAAAATCGTGACATCATCCCCCTCAACCCCCTCATCTAGACACACCCTTAGTAACTGTGTTATTAGAATTAACTGCACTGTTCATAATTTGCCATTTTTTTCATTAAATTTGTTTCTGATCTCACTATTTACAATTCTTTTGCCCATTAGCATAATATGTACTGTATATAAGCCTGAAACTCTCCATAATACTCCATGCATTTGGTGCCATGGTCTGTAGTCCATGAACGCTTCTGCTACAATAAATTCATTAAACTTGAAGGTACCGCAAGAATTATGTACATTGTTGTTCCATAGAGAACTCAGTTATTAACTTACTTTGCACATTATTATTATTATTTATTTATATAGCACCAACAATGTACTTGATGTACATTTCATTTGAATTTAACATTAACTTTGGTATAAGCTATATTAGGTACTTTATTTTATTGACTCACTATTGGAAGAGGTGTGTTTACTTTTAAATGAACTATTATGGAAGGAAAAGCCAAGATTTTCTTCTTCAATATCAGATCTGAGCCTTATCTCTAATTTTACAATTTCCACTTTCATTTCATTTCCCACAATTGGCCACATTATTTTCTCTTTTAAAAAATAAATATAAATAAAAATCATCAAACCCTCCACAAAAGAACAACAACAAAAACAGCAATGCCCCCCTTATATGTTTATAAGTGGCATTTCTGTAAGAAAATGGCACATTGTAAATTCCACTGTATTTCTGAGTTCAAGTTATAACCTTAAGCAAGGCAATGAGAAACTCTACAGAGAAATGAATGAAGAACCCAGAGGATTATGTACCTATCAGACCTTTGTTATAGATATACATTTCCAGGAAATGAGTTCACCATACAGCAGCATTCAGACTATCAAAACATCAACAGAAAGGAGAATGAATGAAATATTCCATAGCTTTTCTCAATAAGAAAGGTAATAAAGAAAGCTATTGCTGGCAGCCAGCCATTTTAAAAAGTAATGTGGCTGTTTGCAAGCTGAGCAGTGTATTTTTTCCTCTTCATTGAGCAAAGTTCCCTGCCGTTGAGTAACTGAACTTAATTACTCAATGTCAACACCTCTGCTAATCCCAACCCTATTTCAAAGCAGACTGTGTTTAGTTTTACATGGACTGAGTGTAAATGTTTTACTTAAAGGGCAATATATGAAATGGAAAGATTTTTTGTTACACTTTCCTGCTTCAAAAAGGGGAAATTACAAAGTGACTATTCCACTACTTGTTTAAGTGGGGGAATTGCCCTTTTATTTTTATCCAAACCGTAGGCAGAACACTGGAGTAATACTGGGAATGGCATGGCAATCTGTCCCCTGATGTTATTGTTTTTACACAATTGCTTCAAGAAATATTTTGGTTTTCTTTTCCTTCCTTTTTTTTTTTAATGAAATACATTTTCAGAAACTCACTATTACTGACTTACTATCCCATAGTTTTATTATAAAGTGTATCATATGTATATTATGACAGATACACAAAATTACCAGACACCATTTGTTTCATATGGATATGTTCATAGCTTCCATGAGTTTTATCCACTTCCATTCTACACTAATAGGTGGCCATGTGGATAGTATTATTTCTTCCGACCTCAGGACTAAACTAAATGTTCTGCTAATCACAATTAGCAGACCTATCCATGATTGGCTTACTTACTTTAGTGTAAGTGTATGCAGGCCAGATTCAGATCAAGACCATGACAATTTGCATGGAGGGGATTTATGCATCTGCCTCCTGTTTTTGGCCTGAAATTCCATCCTCCTCTTTGGGAGCAGTATGAAGAAAAGAGGGGGGAAGCAACCCCAATGGGTTTTTTTCTTTAACCTTCTACATGGGTGGTGGGGGAAGGGAATTTGGGGTGGAAAGTGGGTATAAGAAGCTTAAATCCCCCATCCCAAATCACTATGGTCCCAATCCAAATTAGGCCTGCACATGCTTACACTAAAGAAAGCAATCCAAGTGATTAACAGAACGTTTAGTTTGGCCTATAGTTGCTTAGCCACTATGTTACATCAACTCATACCCAGACAAAAATAACTGGTGATGAAGTGCACAGATTCAGGCACTTCATCACTTTGAAAATCTCCATCTACCCCAGAGAAGCAGAGCCTGGGATAGGTAAGAGGGCTGAAATTTGATATATAGTGGTGGTGGTGGGGAATCTGAGGGTCTGGAGCCAATTTTCCCCTCCCAGAGCACACAGGGTCAAGCACCCCTGCCACTGCACCACTGAATTTGCCACAAAAAATTGACGGGGTGATGGCAGGGTCAGGAAGAAAGTTGGTGCTTTGCCATCAAAATATGGCAGCATGGTGGCAAGCCCCCATATTGTTTTTACAGCTGCAGCCCCTGTCACCAGCAGTGGCAGTGGGGATTGCACAGAAAGACAGGGGAGCATGTATGGCCTATGGGTTGCATATTGCCCACCCCTAATGCATAGGCTTAGCTGGGCTCTCAGACCTTGTATGCATGTTGTTATTTTGGACCTGTCCAAGGTCCTGTATTGCTGCTTCAGTCTTATGCTATCCACTTCCTGTTCTGATAGATGACTGATTGGTTTACAAATGGTGCCATTTTGCCCCTTCCATCATTCTCCAGTCTCCCACTACCAGCTATTACAGGACAGACAGGTTAGATAAATCAGAATATTTAATACTAGTTCATGATGAAGCAATGTCCTACCACAAATGTCTTAACAACATTAAATGGACTCAGTGCAAAAGCTCTGTTTAAAGCAGCAGCACAAGCTTAAGTGTAGCGGAACATTTTGGTGGAAATTTTTCATCTCAGGGAGATGAATTCTGAATCCAAATTAAATTTAGTTTTATCATAACAAATTCTTTCCAGCTTCACACCTGAAGCAGATGGAAGGCAACAGCATCAGTAAATCAGTCTTTTCAAATTACAGTGGTTTATGAAGCTCATCTGCATTTTAATCAGACATAAAGGGTTTATTCCTGGAAAACCTCAAGAATGCCAATTTTTACCACCTGGAAATACATGGGAGAGTTCATAGTAAATCAAATAAAATATGTTACACATTTTCATTTTGCATATATTTCTCTCTTGAGTGTACAGTATTACACATTTGAAGGTACCAATAGTTTTTACTAGAAATGATATATAATAATAATAATAATAATAATAATAATAATAATATCAAAACTAGCATACAAAACCAATGTCACATTTACTGCCCATTTAATTGGGGAGTGAATGCTTTTTCAACAGAAATACAAATGTGCCATTCTCTTCGCAACAAACCACATTTTTAAAAATCCAAACATCTTCACATCACAGATATAATCTCAGATATTTGATGAACTGGTTTCCACCCAGAAAGAGAACTGGTTTACTGTTACTACGGCATCCTCCTTTATGTGAATTGTACTTTGTTATTATTGTGTCAGGATATGTTGAGCAGAAATGGGAGAATTTGTAACCATCTTGTAAATACAATGAATGTTTTACCAAGGTCAGGCACAATCTACACTACTGCTTTAAAATGTTTTCTAACAGTAGTGACAACTGTTGGGCCCAGGACACGCTCCATATACAGTTTTCAAACCATTTGCAAAAGGTCATATCTTTCTTGATGTAGATGTGGCTTCAGTCACATAAAATGTCAATTATGTTCTTTAAAATCTCACTGTAAGTGAGCAGAGTTCCCACTGACAGGCTTAACTTATTTTTGGATGCAAGACAGGCAACCTATCTGAACCCATTAGTCTGTAATCGGTTCAGACAGGTTGCCAGATCCTCAAGTGTTGAGTTCCCCCAATCCAACGGCTCACTGCACCCCTTCCCATCTGTGCCCCTTCCCAACTGATTCCTCAGTTTTCTTCATCATTCAAGGAGCTTCTAGCAGCCACCTGTCATGTGCAGATTAGATATCATACAATCTTCACTCCCATATTTCATGTCTGTTCCCAACACAGCACTGTATCATCATGGTCATCATCATCACCACCATCATCATCATCATCATCATCTTTTATCCTGCTATTTAGGCCATGTGGGACCAGCACTAGAGAACTTAAATCTCTTTTCCATCTGTCTGACAAACAATTGGCCATAATTGGAAAATATTTGCTCTTTCCTATAGTTTTTTTTTTCAAACCTGCCTCATACTTGATCTAACACATTTCATTTTCAGCAGACAGTGGCTGTATTACAAACAAAATACTCCAGTTTGCAATTATTTTACTATATATAACAACAACAACATGCTACTTGTTAATGTTGGGGACTGGAAAGCAGAAGGAAAGTACAGTCCAGCTTCTGCCTTAGTGGGACCAAGAGCCACTAGAAGCCAGCAGCCCCTGCTTCCCACAGGGGTGACCAACCTGGCCTTCCCATTGGCCAGAGAAGGAGAAGATGCAAGGAGTTTGCTTCTCTCTCTCCCTCCCTCTCTCTCTCTGTGCTAATTGTCTTAAAAGCTGGATTAAAAGGCAGTAAATAAATAAATAAACTTGGCTGATGCTTAGCCTCCTACTTTTTTTGTTTTGTTTTTGCTGCTTTTAGCCATGGTAGTAGAGCTGAAACTTCATAGTGGTGTTGCATTTAGGAACCCAAGTTGCTCCCATTTTCATGGTCAAAGTCTGTGGAAGAAAAAGAAAGATCATATAAATCTCTTCACCATATTATTACTTTTCAAAACAACAACTATAGGTTGTATCCAAAGGTGCCAAACAGATGTTTGTATGCAGAAGAGGCTTCGAGGGGCATTTTCTCCAATTCCCCCCTACCCTCTGAAGACCCTTCCCCGTTTTCCACAGTGGTCCAGAGAGTCTTCCAACTCTGGATCCGTTCCATGTTGTGTATGGATTTTAAATTTCCCTCTTTAGATCAACCCAGCACCAACCTGAAAGTAGAATTCAACATGCATAATTGCAAATGAAATAAAGTATAAGGCAACAGTTTGATACAACTCAGAAATGGCATCTCATTCATCAGTACAGGAAAATGTCAATGATCCCAATTATTGGTAAAATGTGGAAAAATATGCAGCACAGAGAAGCAAAATTTCCTGGTTCAGTAATTGTTGTTTGTCCTACCACTTCATTATGGAAACTTTAAGAGCTGCCTGATTCAGGCATTTATTTGTGAATGCTACTAATCAAAATAATCATAGAGAATTAGAGCTTTTTCATGAAGCAGGAACAAAGTCGGCATTTATAGTTGCATAAAATAGCAATAATCTCATTATGATCTTTGTAGCTTTTGCCCTCAAATATTTCCATGCTAATATAATGTATATTTACTAGGGGAGTCTTTCAAGATGTTGTAAGCAATAGTGTAATATTCACTTCATAGACAGTACTATGGTTGGACTCGATGGCCTTGTAGGCCCCTTCCAACTCTGCTATTCTATGGTTCTATGGTTCTATGATTCTACTTGCTGTATTCTGTAACTGCCACTATGTTCCTCGCTGCCACAGAGAAAAACCCGTTCCCTGATTTGAATTTTGTCTCTGACATGATTTGATTGTTGTAAGACTTATGAAGAGCTAATTCAGGAGAAACACTTTGAATGTTTGAAAGTGCTATACAAATCTGGACGATGATGATGATGATTGATGATGATATGAACCATTTCCACTAAAATCAGGAAATAGTTCATCTCATTACTGACAAAGGAAAAAAGAGAGCATTACCAAACAGGAAAAGGGGGTGGAGGTGAAGCTTCAAAAGAGTACTTTAAAAATAAGAATTTTATGAAATAGTACAAATGCTTTTGTAAAATCATAAAATGCACAACAGATTTTAGTGAAGACTTTCACAAGGGTCACAAGAATACAGTTTTCCCAATAAGGTAGAATCTCAGGCAAATGCTCAGTGAGATGCTTAGTTAGTAAGACATGCTTTCATCAATCTAGTCTGAGAGATATTGCATTACTATGAAAATTATACTCTTGCGCCCCGAAGAAGGTTTTCACAGAAACCATGGGGCATTTTATTATTTTATGGTGATCGTATTTTTTCAGTACCATTTTGAGGATTTCCTTCTCTCTCTCTCTCTCTCTCTCTCTCTCTCCTGCCACTGCTGCTGTTTTTTGGGATGATGTCATGGCTGGGCTGTGGGCAGCAGCTTGGAGAGAATCAGGACCCAGGACACAAGAGCAATCAGGGTCTGACAGCAATGAGGAAGCAGAGTCAGGGGAAAAGCCAGGGGACAGACTGGGGTAATACCAGAAACTCGAGACTCACTAAAGCTCAGGTAGACTTTGTTGCTTGACCAAGGCTTAGCTAACACAGGGATACCTTTATAAACCTTCCTGCCTAGGAAGGACCCAATGGTCAGCATGGATGGGCAGAGTCAATCTAGAAAGGTTTGTTCTGTAGTTGTTATTTTACTACGAAGCTGCCTTCTACCAAATCAGACATTGGTCCATCTTGACCAGTATTGTCAACACAGACACAGATTGGCAGGGTTTTTTTCAGCCCCCCACCCTCCCCGGAGGTGCCAGAACTTGAACCTGAGAACTTCTGCATACAAAACATGTGCCCTACCACTCAGTAACTGAGGAGGTGCAATCTGCAGGTCCATGAGTCACCACATGGAGAGTTCCACACAGGTCCAGCAATTTCTGATGGCTCTTTTGTGAGCCAATCTGAATTTAATACTCCTCCCACATAAACAAGAAAGACCTCTGCTCACCATGCAAAACATTTGAATTAAATATAGGCTGCACAACAACATGTAGTGGTAGGGCAACAGACCTACCATAGAGAACCCTCTTTCCTCCTTCTTCTCCCACTAATGTTGTCATTTCTTGAAGGTCCACCCTCTTTATGACCCCCTCTATTCTATCTAATGGAGACATGTTACTCCAGTAGACTTAATATGAGGAGATTAAAGAGGTTCCATGGGAAAAGAATGCTAGTGGGTGGGGTGGGGATACCCATGCACCACAGGGGATCCTTTTGCCATATGAATAATACATAGGGGTTATGTATGATTTCTTCCCCACTCGTTTTTGCAGGTGCCTACTATTTAAATCTCCCCTCTCAATGCCACCCTTTGATTTAGTTGAGCAATGGGGATTCATTAGATTGGATGGGGGATAAAAATGCTGGTAGAGGTGAAAAAAGGATCTCCCCACCACCAATGTTCAAGGATCCAGCTGTCAAAGCCATCCAAGAATATGGGAAATTTGCCCTGGCTGCCTTTGACAGCTTTGCAGAATGAGCTCTGTGCCGTCAATGTAGGGCACTCTCTCTGGCCACGTGAAGCTCTTATTGTAGAGCTTCAAGATGAAGGGGTAAACCAGGGATTCTTCTCTGGTCCAAATAAATAATAATAATAATAATAATTACAGTCCACGTTGCAGAAGAGTTCAAGGGTTTTCAATACTTGCCTGTTCCTTCAGGCAAGCATTTTAAGACCTCAAAGCTTATATCTAGGGATGAGCAAATGAGTGATGTTCAAGACTGTCAAGATTCTCTGAACTAATCCCTCATTTCATGCCTGATTCCCATTTGTGTTTGCAAACACTGCTCGTTTTGTGTGAACAGGAAAATTGGGCAAAACGCACAGTGATAAAATATGGAAATTGTGCAAACATGCCCCAAATTTGCAAATTCCCCCCTCCCCTCAAGACTAAAGCAGGGGTGGATTAGTCTTGGGGTTGTGAATAAGGAAGGCTTGCATTTTTAGTCAGCAAAACCAAAATTCCCAGACATTCCTACATGTATCAAAGCTTATACCAAGTATGTAGAAATTACTCCCTTGTTTATGGGTGGCCATTTCATTTCCAAACTTGACCACCTGTGTTTGCTGTTAGAGGGAATTGTGGTTTAGGGTTCTTCTTCTTTTATTCTTTACTTGCTTTAGTGAGAATGTAAGTTATGTGATAAATAATTATAGTATTTGCCATGATCACAAGGTAAGAAAATCAAGAAAATAATGCCTAGGGGAAGGGCATATCATGAGTACAGAAAGAGTCTCTTCCAAAGTGGAAGCTTATTTGAATTGAACAACCTACATTGTGCTTGTTCAAACATGCTCAGAGCTTTAAAAATGCATCCTTTCAAGTCTTTTGTTCTACTAACATGCATATGAGCAGAATAGTTAGTAAAGCATGAGTATCCTACATGTAACAGCCCAGCATATGGGTCCCATTGCTCTGCGGGTACATTCTCTGTCAGGCACTCAGGTATGAAGTCCAAACCTGAACAGCACATGTTCATAATTTTTCATAGAGAATAGATGATAAATCTGTTCACTGAATTACAGGCCATTTGGAGGTCAATTGCCAGCCACCTGCCTCAGAAATGTATGGACATATTGTCTAATTATTAACACTGCCCAGACAACATCTTTGGAACTTAAAAACAATGCCAACAAGACTGGGTAAATATATTTAATAAATGTTAATAAGCTACAAAAAATCACTAATTATGCATATGCATCTGTGGCAGAGGAAAACTCAGCACTGCCAGGAGGCCTCAAATTCGGTATAAATTTGCTATCTCAGTAGCCTTGTGCTGCAGGTAATATATTCATTCTTCTCTTCATTTGCAGTTAGGGGAATAACTAGACTGGGAAAGTATATCTAAATACAAAAGGCAAAATACAATGAAATATTACTGCTTATACATCTGCTTCAGTCTGTGGAACTGGGAACAGATGATTCTGCATCCCCACTCAGACATCCTCTGTCTGAAATCATGGGCCATGAGATCTGCATGGGCTCACTCAAGACACAAAAAATCTGTCACGCTAGTCTGTAGTTTATTTAGAGACACATGTCCCATGTAGGGCACAATTCTATGCATGTTTAGACAGAAAAAAGTCCTACAACATGGCTGGATAGGGAATGCTGGAGTTTGTAGGACATTTTTCTATCTAAACATGCATAAGATGGTACCCGTAGAGAGGTAAGCATGTTGGCCCTGCCTCATCTGGGTGGTGGTAGTAGTGAGGGTGAACATTTGAATAAGGCTATTGAAATCTGCCCTGTTTGGTTGCCCAAGCACACTTAAGTCCTCAATATTAGCCCATTTCTAATTTCTCATAAGCCACACATCTGTAGTCACATCAAATCTAGCCACAAGCTTTCACATGCAGGAGTCTCATTCACTAAGTTGAATACTTTTCTTGTCATTTAAGGCCAACTCCAATATTGTTCTTACAAACTTCTTTTCTTACAAGTGAAAGATTGAAATAAACAAACTGGTCCAGTAAATGAGTTTTGACAGAGAGAATTCTTTCCAATTTACTATGTAATCCTCATACAGTAGTCTGCCTTTACTACACCCTTATTCCATGAAATGGAAATGTATCAGGTGAAAAAAAAGTGAATAAGTGATACCATGTATGAAACAGAAAAGGGAAGACATTTTCAGTCAATTGTCTTGCAAGAAATTAGTGCGTCTCAGGTCTTATATGTTCCTACTCTTCTCTTTGTCTACAAATAACTTCAGACCAATATTTATTATTTTAGAGACCACATTTGAACTAAAAAGCAGAGAAACTCACTTCTGCTTTTTTTACATTTCAGTGGTAACCTATATAGCAGGAACCCAACCATTTCACCCATGAACACCAGGTGAGGAATTAGGGTGACCATATGAAAAGGAGGACAGGACTCCTGTATCTTTAATGGTTGTATAGAAAAGGGAATTTCAGCAGGTGTTATTTGTATGCATGCAGCACCTTATGAAATTCCCTCTTCATCACAACAGTGATTCCCTCTTCATCACAACCGCTTGCTCAGCAGTCAGCGACCAGAAAGAGGCCGAGGCTTGGTGAGGGCTGCTTATATACAGCAGCCCCACCCCGGTAGACACGTCTCCCTGTTGCTGGTTGAGAACCACTGTGTGTTTGAGGAGTGTTTATTTCGCTCCTCCCCAAACGCAGCGGCCGGCTTCCTGCCCAAACTTTCAGTTGGGTGTTGCCGGTTTTCATTTTGTATATACTTGGGCAACCCAAACTATATTGGAAAGAAGGTGTTCAGCTCCAGCTTTTAATTTTAAGAAGCAACTAAGTTATTTTTTTCTTTGATTTTAATTTTGGACTTTTTATTTCTAAACATTTGTCATGTGTCACATGACTTCACCAGGTCTCCAACCTGACCACACATACCAGCTGAATCCCTTTCTACCATTGTGTGTAAATAAATACCTTGTGCACATTGATATGCTGGCTATTTTTTTCAACAGTGGGTGGAACAAAGTAGGAAGCTGATGTTCACAAATCCTGGATTCAAGTTTATTCTTATATTCACTGTGGGGAATGGTGGGGATGGACAATTCTGTCCATTTTGGATTCTCATTTTGCCAACCCTCAATTCCTTCAATCCTTTTTCGGGATCAGTTTGGAATTTTTAGAAATAAAAGCACCCAATTTTGTATGCATTTTCATGTGCATTTCTCATAATACATGTAATTTTGTACACAATTCTGTCAAATACATACGTTTTTGCAAGCAGTTTCCCCTTATATAATGCTTTTAGAGTACATTTTTCATTAATTGAGCCTCGTGTGGCGCAGAGCGGTAAAGCAGCAGTTTCTGCAGCTGAAACTCTCCCCATGGCCTGAGTTCGATCCCAGTGGAAGCTGGTTTCAGGCAGCCGGCTCAGGTCGACTCAGCCTTCCATCCTCCCGAGGTCGGTAAAATGAGTACCCAGTTAGATGGGGAAAAGGTAATCACGGCCGGGGAAGGCAACAGCAAACCACCCCGCTATAAGGCCTGCTAACAAAACGTCAGCGAAAGCTGGTGTCCCTCCAAGAGTCAGTAATGACTCAGTGCTTGCACGAGAGGTTCCTTTCCTTTCCTTTTCATTAATACATACATTATTGTACCCTCATTCCTTTAATATACACTTTTGTGTGTCTGACTGCATTCCAGGTCACATATTTATTCTGAAAGTATAAACAAAAGAACTTAAGAAGAACTGAATATTATTATTATTATTATTATTATTATTATTATTATTTATTTATTTATATAGCACCATCAATGTACATGGTGCTGTACAGAGTAAAACAGTAAATAGCAAGACCCTGCCACATAGGCTGATCAAACCAATGGTCTATTTAGTCCAGCATTTTGTTCACACTGTGACCATCAGCTGCTAGTGGGAAATCCACAAGTAGAACATGGTTGCAATAGTTTTCTCCCTCCTCTAACACAGTGGTTCTCAACCTTCCTAATGCTGCGACCCTTCAATACAGTTCCTCATGTTGTGGTGACCCTCAACCATAAAATTATTTTCATTCTTCTCTACACGATCCATTGTCATGGGATGGTTTGCTAATGAAAATAATACATAACAATAGCTTTAATAATACAAAAGATGATACATGACATAGTTCAGTCAATACAGTTTCCTAAAACCATTGGAAATATGTATTTTCTGATGGTCTTAGGCGACCCCTGTGAAAGGGTCACTTGACCCCCAAAGGGGTCCCGACCCACAGGTTGAGAACCGCTGCCCTAACAGAAGCATACCAGAAGAAGCATATAGCCATCACGACTGGTAGCCACTGACTACCTTATCCTCCGTAAATTTGATTATTCCCCTTTTAAAACCTTCTAGGTTGGTGGCTATCACTATATTTTGTGATAGTGAATTCCATAGTTTAACTCTGGAATATGTGTAATACTTCCTTTGAATCCACCATTAATCTGCTTCAGGGGTTCCAGTATTACAAAAGAGGGAGAGAAAAAAAGTTCATTTGGTAAGTTCTTATCTAAATGCAAACTGAACTAAATTCTCTCACATCCCTGGTCTCTGCCATTTTTATCCACTACTGTGAGACTAATTGGTTTTTCCATTTTTTGGTGAGAAGGTACTGATCACAACTTTATGACCAGCCTATTAGAAGCAAATATGCAGTGTTGTCCAAGACAATTATCCACTTTTTGTTATTTCAAGTGACCAAAGAGATAAACCTACACAAGTTTAGAACACAAATATATGTACATTTTAATTTTTGTTCTGAATGAATCCATTTTGTTTGAAGAATTTTGTATAGTTGAAAAACATCTTCATCCAAGGTTTAATTTCACTTATTATGTGTCCACATTCCATGGGACCAATACAACTGCAGACGTTGACCTATTTCTTCCCTACAACAGTATGCAAATGTTATAATTTATATGGATGAGCTTGTTGCAAGGGGAGTCGGGGATAAAGTCAACATTAATAACTTGAGAGGGAGTGACACAGATGGGTGCATGGATGTGTTTATGCTTTGAATATGTGATTTTCACTTTAAACTATTTCTGCCCTTCATTGTCTCCAGCTGGTTTGCTAGAATACTTTAAACACACACACTCACAATCCAGAAAGTTCCCCCCACAACCACATACACACACACACACTTGCTCATCCCCAAATAAACAAGTCCCATGAAATAATAATTTGACAAATACTCAGCTAGCTAAAGTGGTCTTCAGATGCATTTGATGACATGATCCTCATTGAACCAAGCAGATGCAACTGTGAACCAATGCAATTTTTTGAGGAATGACTATTCATTTTCAGGAAGGGGAAAAATGTTCCTGCCAGGCAGATCATGAGGTTTTAACATTAAAAGAAAAAAAGAAAGAAAAAAATATGTTACAGTGTGACATGAGTGATGTTTTAATAATGTCTACAAATAGTCTAAAAACAAATTCATGTTTTTATACTGCCATGTTTTCCCAATATTAATGTCTTGGGAAGTAGTGCTGCCTTGAAAATTGTGTACATAAAATTTTGATTCATCATATATTTATTCATCTATGATACTGGTAAATTTTCTACCATCTATTTCTTAGTTCAGACATTTACTAAATTATAACAAAAAACATATTTTTGGAAGGCAATATTGCTTAACTATTTAGGGACACCTCTGAACTGCAGACTTTCCACCAGATAATTGCTTAAAATATTCCCAGTTTGTACTAGTTGATTCTTGGGGTTTTCCAGAGGGCAATCATGGAACAACTATTCCAGATTATATCCCCATGGAAAGTCCTTTTAAAGAAAGTGGGATGCCTTTTCTTCTTGCAGCCATGTTGCCAGCTCAGATACTAGCTGGACCAACAAGTCTTGTACTGTATTAAAAATGGGAAACCTGCAGCTGAGGCCAGCTATTCAGAAATGATACACCAAGGAATTCCAGAGCAGTAGTTGCCTTTGTCAATTGCAAAAGCAGATAGTCTTGAAGCACCTTAAAAAGCAATACATTTATCACAGCATGAATTTTGTTAGGTGAGAGCTTACCTAAAGAGATATGTTAAGTAGACAGAAGCACCTTCACTGCCCGGTTCATGCATACACTGCTTTTAACCTGTGAAAACTTATACCACAAGGGAAAGCCTGAGCTTAATAAATAAATAAATCTCCAGCTTGAAATGGTGTTTGTGTGAAAGGTTCCCTAAAATTGTCCCTTTCTGGATCACCTTTTTCACTGTCACTGCCACTTGTTTTGGGGTCCTACCAACAGGGCTCTTTGCTTTGACAGTTCTTCCTCCTCAACCACTACCATGGTTTTCCCATAAAGTGTGGGCTCAGTCTGATTAGTTTCAGAACAGCACCGCATGATGATGTCATATATAGTGTTCTTCTAAAGCTACTGAATGTAAGGGCAATGGTCCCAGCCTTCCATCTAGGGGAAATCATGAGGGGATTGGAGTGGGGGAAATGTGGCTCATGGCCATGCCCCACCCAACTCCACACTGTCTGTATGGGATGACCAGTTTGGGGGCAGGGGAGGATTTTGGCTGAGATTTACTTTAGGGCTTTTATTTAAGCTTATGTTTGTGCAGAATCTTGCTGGGCTCTCAGTTTGGTGTTGCAGTGAAAATAGGCCCACCCCTAGGGTAGAGCCTGTGGGTGAACTATCTCACAGACTTTACTGATTTGCCCCACTTAATGGCCATGTTACATGTTACTTGAAGACATAACTATCAGCTGTATCTTACTTACTTACTGTGAAGTGAGTGCATGGGGCCTTTTCCAGATTGGGACTCTAGCAAGAGGTATGGGGTGCTTTAACCCTTTGCTCCCCCAGTTCCTGATCCAGATTGGTCCCCCTCCTGTAATTTACAATGCCAAAAATGATCCATTTGTTTCATTTGATTGGGACTCCAGCAGGGGAACAAAGGGTTAAAGTCCCTCTATCACCCATGCTAGCGTCCCTATCCAGACTTGGCTGTGCCCCAATGGATTCTTTGCTATCCCACTTCAGGGAGGAGTTGCAGTGCCCATATTGAAATTGGGCACATACCAGTGAATCGCAGTGGCCTTGCTTTCTAGTGGCTGGACACTTTGTGCAGGATTTGATTAATAATATGAGCCCCTGCTATTTGTATCTCTCCCATTCACTCAAGCTGTAGAAAAAGAGAGAAGTCCCCATAAGACTTCATTTAAAGAAAAGTTCAAATGCCAGCAAAGCCTTCCGACTTTAATGACACTTAGAGAAGAGAGACTGATTTAATACTACTGTAGCTTCTAGTGTGCACAAGGGAACTCTCAGAAGTCTTTCATGTGGATTGCTAGTGTGCTTCCAGAGGATTTAGAGACAGCATTGAGACCTCTGAGGATTGTAAGATGTATAAGTCCTCTTTACTATTCATTAACATACTCTAAAAGACAACCCCTCTCATTTAGTCTGTGCACTAAGCCAAAAAAAAAAAAATGTAGTGGGTGAGAAAAAGACGATACAGTAAATGCAGGGACCTTTGTGTTGGTAGATGAACAGGTGAATGAAGCCTTGATGTTGCGGAGGATAGTATTAAGTCCTGTAAAGGTGTTGCCAGTCTGGTTGTGGGGACAGTTGTCCTCAAGGTTTGTTACGGGGTCTGGCTTGTATTTAGCTCTCCTTCCGTGTCCCTGTGCTTGTGTTTGGATTATTGTTGGACTTGCTGTTGCAGGGACTACTAGGAGGTGCAGAGCATGTCTGTGTGCTCCAATATAATTAGAGCTATTCACTACTGGAGACACCATGTCAAGTTGAATTGCTATCTTCCTTAACTGACATTATCTTGTGGCACTGCAATGTTTGTTTTATTCTGTTAATTCAAGTCTGGCTTTTATTTGATCATCTAAATGACTTTTATTGACTTCGTTCTCCTTAACTTTTATTGGAAATCCAAAGTTTTCTCTTTTCATAACTGCAAAGCACATTAGTTACACATATAGTTATTAATAGAGCTGGGCCGAATCCTGCCCCCTCTTTTCAGGAACTTTTTCTCTCCCTGCGAAAGAGGCATTGTTTTTTCTGCCTCTATTGCAGGGAGGGGAGAATTTGGAAAATTTCCTCCTTGGGGAGGGGTAAAGGGTTTCCATGTACTTTTTGTTTTAAGTGAAGCCAATTGCTGAGGCAGTTTCTTTGTTTTTTTTGTTTTCCAGAAAAACAAACAACCCCTTCCTCCAGCATTTGGATAAGCCCAGTTGTCCTTAGCCTATTGGAGATCATTTGACCTCTCCCTCTCCAATAAGCATCCAGTAAGCACTTCTGGGGCATTTCCACATGTCGTTCTGAGGGCGCTTCCATCCGCCCTCAGTGCACCCCGAAAACGATCCTGTAACTTGCCTGTAAAAGAGACGAGGAAGAGGCGTCCTTGCCGGCGCCAGCGCCGCCACCCCACCTCCCTCCTCGCCGGCCAGCTCGGAGAGCTCGGCAGAAGAAGGCGGGGTGGAGAGCTTCTTCCGCTCTCCACCCTGCCTTCTTCCTCTGAGCTCTCTGTCCCGGCCGTCGAGGAGGGAGGTGGGTGGCGCCGGCGCTGGCAAGGATGCCTCTTCCTCGTCTCTTTTACAGGCAAGTTACACGATCGCTTTGGGGTTGCACTGGGGGCGCATAGAAGCGGCCTCAGTACGACGTGTGGAAATGCCCCTGGTCTCCTGAAAATGCTGGGGGTGCTTTAAAAAATAAAAAAGCAAGCAAGCAAGCAAGAAGACCCCTCAACAACTGGTTACATTTTTAAAAAAAGTATGTGGAAAACCAGTTCCCCTCCCCAAGGAGAAGATTCTCTGAAATCCTCACCTCTCCCAGCTTCTTTTGCCTGAGTTTTCATTTTCCCCCACCCCCCATGAAATGCAGAAAATGGAAAGGTCAACATTTTCAGCACAGCACTAGTTATTAATTTCTTACACCACACACACACACACACACACACACACACACACACACATATACACACACATTATCTACAGGACATTAAGATGACAGTTTGGCTGATTCACAGCTTTCAAATAAAATAGCAGGATTTAACCTTGGGATAAAGCACAGCCCCAACTATCTTCCCTTAAGAATCCCTGAACTGTTATAACTTCTTTCCTTCCTTTGTAGTAAAATAAGGAAAACCACTAGATCCAGAGATATTCCATTAATACCAAACAGGGTGTTTTCTTTTAATTAACATCAGTTGATAGAAAACAAAGAGGAGACTCTTCCCAATTCATATCCTAAAAGGCCAATGCTAAGGTATCCATATCTGCATCTGGCCCTTGGCCTAATTCCTACATGTGCTCAGTTCAGATCTCAAGCAAGAGTGATCTGTCTCTTCCCTAGCCACCGGCGGAGTGGGGAGGAAGAAAGAGAAGGTAAGGGTAGCAGAATAAAGGGGTGACCCATCCATTTTGGCTCTGAACCTGTGCACAACTGGCTTCAAGCCTTCCACCACTGCTGTATGGCTCCCAACAGATGGTCCACAATGGAAAGGTCACCCAACCCTGGCTTATGTACAATGAAATCAGTTCACTGCCTGTTGAGTGAATATTGTTGCACCCAAATACACTTTTCAATTGATGCACCTCCTTGAACACAAAATACAAAGATGTAGCCCAGATATGTTTCTCTCCCCCACCCCACCCTTTGTCCTGAATATTGCAGCTTGTTTGCTTTAGCGTCCAGATGCATCCAGTATATAATTATGCACATTAAGGGTGCTGTTCTTTCTTTAAATACTGAACTCACATAGAAATTATATCCATGTGAGGTTAGGCAGATAGTACTGGCTAGACTCCTTTTATGCAATCTCTGATTTTTCCTATGCCTTTTACCTGAATCCTTTAATAAATAACTCATGCACAAAGCTATATGGTTACTTAAAGGAAGTTGGAAAGTTTATTTCCCCCTTCCTTCAAAAATACCATATAGGTCTAGATTGCACATGCCATGATTCAGAAATGTTATCATTATTATGTCTCTTTTAACACTCATGGTGGTTTTTCTAGATGGACATGATGAGCTTTTCCAAGTCACACTGTCTTTTACTGTTTCAGAATTTTCCTGACTACTGAGCAAGTTTTAAGTATGACTGGTTTCTGGATGTTGGTGTGGATGTATTTTGGTAGGCCCAGTTTCTGAAGGTGATATATCATTATTATTATTATTATTATTATTATTATTATTATTATTAATAATAATAATAATAATAATAATAATAATTTATATCCTGCCTTTTTTCCTCTGAGGAACCCAAGGTGGCACACATAATCCTCCTCCTCTCCATGTTATCCTCACAACAACAACCCTGTGAAGTAGGTTGGGCTGAGAGTCTGTGACTGGCCCAAAGTCACCCAGTGGGTTTCCATGGCCGAGTGGGGACTTTAACTCAGATCTCCTGACTCCCAGTCTAACACTTTAGTCACTACACAACACTAGCGCTCTCTCGCTCGCTCTTGCCAGTGACTGAGATGATGATTATTATGATGATGATGATTTTATATGTCACATGCCATGATTAATGTGGTGGTGGTGGCAACTATTGATTATTAAAGAGGAAAAACATGTTTTACCTCGTACAAAAGTTGGGAGGGTGCATACAAGTTGGGTACAAACCCTGCTTAGGAAAGCTTCATAAGTCCAAAACAAAATCTCCCTCATCCATGATCTGATTGTGGATGAGGGGGCTGACCTGGTATGTACCACTGAGACCTGGGTGGGTGAACTGGGAGGGGTTGTTCTCACCCAGCTCTGCCTTCCTGGGTACTTGGTGCAGCACCAGCACAGACTCGAGGGCCGGGGAGGAGGGGTTGCCGTGGTCTATAGAAATACAATCTCTCTCTCTAGGCTTCCTGTTCATTCGAGTGCTGATCTTGAGTATTTGTACTGTGTGTTGGGTACTCAAGACAGATTAGGGATTCTGCTGGTGTACTGTCCACCCCACTGCCCAACAGTCTCCCTGCCTGAGCTGACAGAGGTTGTCTCGGACCTGGTGTTGAGGACCCCCAGGATGGTGGTTCTGGGGGATCTCAACTTCCATGCCGAGGCCGCTGTATCCGGAGCTGCTCAGGACTTCATGGCCGCCATGACAACCATGGGGCTGCCTCAACATGTCACTGGCCCAACGCATGTAAAAGGACACACGATTGATCTGGTTTTCTCGACTGGACAGGAGGATGGTGATCTGGAAGTGGGGGAACTAACATCTACCCCCTTGTCATGGTCGGATCACTTCCTATTGAGGTTTAGACTCTCGGCAGCCTTTCCCCTCTGCAAGGGTGGGGGGCCTATTAAAATGGTCCGCCCCCGGAGGCTAATGGACTCCGATGGATTCCAGAGGGCTCTGGAGGATTTTCCTGCTGATATGGCCGGTGCTCCTGTCGAAGCCCAGGTCGCTCTGTGGAATGCAGAGATGACTCGGGCGGTAGACACGATTGCACCCAAGCGTCCTCTCCCTCTGAGCAGAGCCCGGTCAGCTCCTTGGTATACACCTGAGCTGAGGGCAATGAAGCAAGAGGGGAGACGGCTAGAATGCAAGTGGAGGAAAACTCGTGCTGGGTCTGATCGAACACGGGTTAGAGCTCACTATCGAGCCTACTCTGTGGCGGTGAGGGTGGCAAAGAGACAGTTCTTTTCCACCAGCATTGCGTCTTCTCAGTGTCGTCCAGCGGAGCTTTTCCGAGTGGTTCGTGGCCTGTTACACTCTGGGCCAGGGCGTGAGATAGTTGAACCCTCGGTAGCACGCTGTGATGAGTTTGCATGGCACTTTGAAGATAAAGTCGCTCAGATTCATCATGAATTGGACACCACACTTAATGCAGCTCCACTAGTAGAGGCGTTCAGAGCGCCGTCCGGTTCAGTTTTATTGGATGAGTTTCAGTTATTGAGGCCCGAGGATATGGACAAGGTGCTTGGCCAAGTCCGGTCGACCACCTGTGTGCTTGACACTTGCCCTTCATGGTTCATTACATCAAATAAGGAGGGGCTCACCGGCTGGGTCCAGGAGGTTGTAAATGCCTCCTTGAGAGAGGGAGTGATGCTGGCCTCTTTCAAAGTGGCGGTAATTAGACCATTCCTGAAGAAGCCTAATCTGGACCCAGAGGACATTAACAACTACAGGCTGGTGGCTAATATCCCCTTCCTGGGCAAGGTGCTTGAGCGGGTGGTTGCAGGACAACTCCAGGCACTCTTGAATGAAACGGATTATCTAGATCCATTTCAATCGGGTTTCAGGCCTGGTTTTGGAATGGAAACTGCCTTGGTCACCCTGTGGGATGACCTCTGCCGGGAGAGAGACAGGGGGAGTGCGACCCTGTTGGTTCTCCTGGACCTCTCAGCGGCCTTCGATACCATCGACCATGGTATCCTTCTGGATAGGTTGTCTGAGTTGGGAGTGGGAGGTACTGCATTGCAGTGGTTCCGCTCCTACTTGGATGGTTGATTCCAGAAAGTGGTGCTGGGGGATTATTGCTCTGTGCCATGGCTCCTAAGCAATGGGGTTCCACAGGGCTCTATCTTATCCCCTATGCTGTTTAACATATACATGAAGCCGCTGGGGGAGGTTATCCGGAGATGTGGACTGAGGTGTCATCTGAACCAGTGCCTGGGCACGGTAATGGACTGGATGAGGGCTAACAAACTGAGACTCAATCCAGACAAGATGGAGGTACTGTTAGTGGGTGGTTCATCTGTCCGGCGAGGTGATGTTTGCCCTGTCCTGGACGGGGTTGCACTCCCCCTAAAGGATCGGGTCCGCAGTTTGGGGGTGCTCTTGGATCCAGAACTGTCACTTGAGGCACAGGTGAACTCAGTGGCAAAGAGCACCTTTTATCAGCTTAGGTTGATATACTAACTACGCCCTTATCTGGACAGAGATAGCCTAGCTACAGTTATCCATGCTCTGATAACCTCTCGTTTGGATTACTGCAATGCGTTATATGTGGGGCTGCCTTTGAAAACGGTCCAGAAGCTTCAGCAGGTACAAAACAGGGCAGCCCGTTTACTAACAGGGACTGGCCGGCGAGATCACATTATGCCAGTCCTTTTACAACTTCACTGGCTGCCAGTCCAGGTCCAGGCCTGATTCAAAGTGCTGGTATTGACATTTAAAGCCCTAAACGGTTTGGGGCCAGGTTATTTGAAGGAACACCTCCTCCCATATGTACCTGCCCGGACCTTAAGATCATCTACAGGGGCCCTTCTCCGTGAGCCCCTGCCAAAGGAAGTGAGGCAGGTGGCTACTAGGAGGAGGGCTTTCTCCGCTGCGGCACCCCGGTTGTGGAATGAGCTCCCCAGAGAGGTCCGCCTGGCGCCTACACTGTACTGCTTTCGTCGCCAGTTGAAGACCAGTATTTTAAACTTAATGTTAACTTAAATTTAAATTTTATTGTTTTAATTCTGTATTTTAATCTTATATCAATTTTGTTGCGTGGTTTATCCTGGTTGTGCTTTTTATACCGTATTTTGTAATTGTGCTTTTAACATGTTGGTTGTTTTATTATGGGTTTAACTTTTGTGAACCGCCCAGAGAGCTTTGGCTATTGGGCGGTATAAAAATGTAATAAATAAATAAATAAATAAATAAATAAAGTGCTTAAAAAACAACAGAAACAGGAGTCTGCATAAGGCAACCCTTTTGTTATACTGAGGCATATTGCAAAATTTATTTATTTATTTATTTATTACATTTATATACCGCCCCATAGCCAAAGCTCTCTGTGCGGTTTACAACTCTCTCCTTCACATCTGCACCTCTTTACTTGGCTGCAAGCACCCAGCACCAAAATGAAACTTCCATGTCAGTTTGTCTGTTTTGGATCATAACCATGTAGCCCAATCCTTTTGGTGTTAGCTTGGAAATTTGTCCTACTTATGGGACTTGTTCCCCAGTAAATTCAAAAGGGATTGCAGTGTGACTGTCCATGAGCAAGAAGCTGGAGGTAATGGTTCAACAGGAGGGTTCTGTACGTGCTGCAAGCTACCTCTCTCCAGCATTCAGCAGATGCAGCTGGGATCTTTCCTCCCCCCAAACAGACCCTTCCTCCTGAACAGACCCTGAGTGAAAGGGTCTTCTGGCTGCTATTTCACCTTGAAGGCCATTTTGGAGCCTCTGAAATGGCCCCAATTCAACTTGGGGTGCTTCAGGGGTTGCCCACCTCACCTCAGCACTGAAGTGAGATTCAGCTCCCCCTCCTCAAAATGACTCAATCTTGCAAGTTCCTGAGTGCGAACCGCATGGCTGGCACACAGGAAAGCAAGGCTGACCAGGAGTCTATGGGACTCCCGACTCCCCATCCCCCACTCACAGCCCCTTCCCCCCTTTAACATTCCCTCACCCTGCCTCCTGCCTCCTCCCACAACTCAGGGCCACCGCTGCCCTGACTTACCTGTAAATTGTGTCCTCCTCCCAGAGAGTCGAGCTACGTTTTATTGTTAAGATCATGGCAGCTCTCCATTTTTAGTATATCTATTTGTGTGAACTACGGCAGCTGTAAAGGGTCACCTCTTTATGGCCACTATAGTTTGTGACAATAGATATAGTAAAAACAGAGAGCTGACGTGATCTTAACTATAAATCAAAGCAGTCTCTCTGGGAGGATGACACAATTTACAGGTAAGTCTCAGCAGCAGGCCATGGGCAGCGGTGTGGTGGTGCAGGAGGCTTTATTTACCTGCCTCACCTCAGTTTCAGGGATTCAGCCTGAGGCAGTGCACAGCCCTAATTTCTATGTCTCAAGTAAGTCAGCCCTATCCAAACTATATGCAGCACCACAATGGTCCATTTACAGTGTTCTTTATACACTGTCTACTCAGACATCTCAAATAAGTTCAATAGGCTTACTCCAGGGAAATAAAAATAGAATTAGATTGCAGCCTAAAAACCAAATCAAACAACCTCAGATACTAAATATGACTTTCAATATCTCACATTAAAATACCATTATTATTATTGTTGTTGTTATTATTATTATTATTATTATTATTATTATTATTATTATTAAAACTTTAAATATTTGTTTTTTATGCACAGTAGGGTACAAATATGTTCCCTGGCAACTCATTAAATATATTTTGTAATATAGCTCAGTTTTTGACATTAACTCTGCTGGATCTATCCTCATATTGACAGGAATGATTCAAAGCAGTACCCTTTGCAATAAAATAACTACATGAGAGTGCCGATGCACTGCATGCAACGAGGCTTCACTAATTAATTTTGGGGACTATACTTTCAAAATCTAAAGGTCCTAATGAGCTTCTTAAATTAAGCACTTTAATTATATGGGTTAATTAATGTTGCTCCAGTGCTCTAAAAATACAGCGCACTTCATGAGGACTGAGAAACTCTACTAATTAGCCCTAGAAAATATTTGATTCTGAAACACAGAGCAAAAGTATATTGTCTGTTATATTTTGGGTTCCCTTTATCTTTGACAGAACGTGAGATATTTGCACTGTGTAAGCATCATCTAAGAGACTGACATACAAATATAGCCTATCCCCAGGCTCTGTTAAAAGAGTTCCAACTGCCTTTTAAGGGTGTTCACTTGTTCTTGGGGAAAATATAATCTTTTGTTCATACTTCTATCAAATGCTTTGCCCTGCAATATCTTCACTCAGTGCTTATAAATGATATTAAGAAATATCATTTCTTCTAAGTGTGTTAATTTATCTAGCTATAAGAACAGCACCATTATTAACATGAATAAGAATTAGAACAGAGCACAGAGGAAAGTATTTATCTGGATGTCTTTGAACTGCTTCGGTCTTTTGATATTTGAGAAATACAAACAGTAAACTATCCCCATGCACTACAGCCTCCTCCCAGAGCTATAGGCATGTGGCCATGTTTTCTGACACAGCTCAGTCATTTTGAAAGTGGGGTATTCATTTTGATGCAAGAGATCTGAACCGAACTGCTAATTGCATTATTGGGATCTGCCCTGTTGGGAAAAAGAAGTGGAGTTCTCATGTTATTTCAATAACTTCCTGTTTTACACCAAATACGGTTATTTTTTTTAAAAAAAAAACCTCAGTGCTCCATAGTCATTTCTGTGCTATGACAGAAAACAAGATGGCAGCGGCATTATATACACTGAAATCCCTAATGGATGCATTGTCCTCTCAATGTGTCCTGCTGTCAAGTCAAGTCATATCAACTACTCAAACAGAAAGCTTTTCATGGAGATAAAACTGATGACATATGGAACTGATTTTATAGAACTTTTTTTTCTGCCCTATTTTTCAAATATTTTCAATAGATTTTAAATATATATATGTAGGCAAAAAATCAATGAATATCACTAGGAGAACAAGGATGGGTTATTGAAATGTACAAGTTTTAATGAAAAGAGAACAGACAATAGTTTATAGAATCAAGAGTGGAGGACACTATGGGGGAAATCAATCAAAAGCAACCCTCCTTGGAATAGTAGTAACGCTTCAAGGACAAAAATGGTGCATTAGTAAATGCTTCTACTCAAACTGACTCCCTGAACATTAACTGCAACACAATAAATATTTCATCCATCAAAATGCATTACCATTAAAAAAAAGAAAAGAAAAATAAACTGGGGTAAGCTTTCTCATTTTATTCCATAAGGTGACACAGTTCTCCGAGGACAATAAATACAGCTCTAACACTGCATTGAGATCAACAAAAACAATGCCCACATTTTCGTGCTAAAGATGGCCTTGTCATTATGATCACAGGATTATAAAGTACAAAAGGCTCAGAAGTCCATCAAGCCCAATTTCCTGTCCAACATGAAAGACCTTCTATCCATCATCGATCTGTGCATACCATCCAGATCATGATATGCCATGAAGCAGAGAGAAAAAAGTGTGAAGAGCAAATCATTCTGAACAGGTGAAGCAATCAATCCACATTTGAAAACAGGTGTCATCAGTGAGGAAGGTGTTTGACTTTGAAGGCAAGGGTTCAAGACCCATGAATTATATAGACTTGGAGCAACTGTGAACATTACAAAGAAGCTTCATCAGACAGATGCACTGTCAAATCACACATCCAGCCAGTGATGGATGTATGATTAGAAGCTCTAGCTTGTAAGAAGCTCTAGGTTGTTAGCTGTGCAAAGGAGCTAGACCTGCTTCAAAGTATGGGCAAGTCACTAGCTGGGTTCAAAAGACATGCTAATCAGGTGGGGTGGGGTGGGGGGGGGTAATAGGAACAGAATGGGTAACAACCGTTGATTAGCATGTCGTCCAAACTCAGCCACAATCTATAAAATAAGAAGAATGATTACCTTCCTTAGTGCTGTAATGAGAATCATCAAGCTTGTGAAGGGCCATGGTTCAGGGATAGAGCACATGCTTTGCCTGCAGAAAGTCCCAGGTTTGATCCCTGGCTTCTCCCTGGGAAAGACCCGTTTGATACCATGGAGAGTTGCTGCCAGTCAGTGTTGACAATACTGGTCTAGAAGGACCAGTGATCTGACTGTATTGGGTAGCTTCATGTTGTAAAGCACTTTGCAATTTAATGAATGTTATATAAATAGTAGTTAGCAAGACCTATGCAGGACCATGTAAGGCTTCATATTTCCTCCCCCCCCCCCGAGAATAAAAACATCTGGAAAGCACTTGCTTATTCCGAGTGATGGCAAGAAGCTCTGAAATGACTATATAGTTTCTTCATATTCACTATGTGGTCTCTGATCATTTGGAATTGCACTAATAAGCTCCAAAGCAGCTGTTGATTGGAGAGCCTTGATCAGCCAATTAAAAAGGGTCTGCAAGGTGTTCTTACTTAGCATTACTTTTGTGCCTGAAGTATTCAAGGGCAAAAATGTAGCACGATGCTAATGCTCATCATGTTCTGACCACATTTCCCTCATTGCTCTCCTAACACATTGCGGGAGTGGGGCTTCCCACTAGTGAATAACAAACCTGTCTTAAGTGCCTACAAAGGAAGCATGTATTTTGAAGACCGAAGATCCTGGGAGAGAAGGTTTATCAAGCTAGCACTCTCACAGCTTCTTGTCCCTTTCAGCATATGATGATGGCCAGCACATGAAGAGGAAAAAGAAAAGGTTTTGTGAGGTTGGCTAGTCCACAATTGCCTGTTCTGAATCATGTCAAAGTCACGGCGTCTCTCATTGATGAAGAACGGCTGCTTATTATTCTCTGTTCTTGACTGGATTAGAAAGATATTTTGCATTGGATTAGTCACTCCATCGATGGCATTGTATTCCACAATGCAAAGCTTAATAATTTCATGCCTTTTGTGTTTTAAGCATTGAGCCACTGGGTTTCTGCCAAGCAAATGTTAAGTCTGTGCTGTATAATAATTATTTTTTAATCTAAGCTTTAGTTTGTGCAGCTGTCATTAATCAGCACCGTCTCGTCGCCTGTTTGCTTTGGCATTTGAGCCTGGGTAACCGTATTCGTTTAACTAGCTTAAATGCTGGAAAAACCCTGGGGTGGGGTTGTATTGTTTATCTGTTAACTGTGCTCAATATAGATTTGTGTTTGGAGGTTCAAAGAAATGCCTTACATTTCCCCACAAAACAATTCTTCGGTACTCTTTGTGTCTGCCATTTACATTAAGATTAGAATGAAAAAGCTCAAAGACAAGGTTGGTTTTCAAAGCCCTGTTTGTGTATACATGAGGGACGGTTCAGGAACGAGAGCTCATTATTTCATCTGAAAATGAATGTAACCAGTTTAGAGTGAAACTGAGAAAAGGCAATTCGGCTAACACGCTAATCAATAAAAAGCATTAGTTTCACAACACAAGATTTTAATTTGTTTCCAACAAACAGACACAAACAAATACTCCTATGCATTCTAGAATCTTGTAAAAAAAGGGGGGAGGCTCTTCAGATCATTTATTTAAGATGAACACATTTATATTTCAGCTGTATATCCATAACAAGAGTGTCTGCTGTAGACATATTGATTGCTATTGAGAACAGAAAGTTTTTTTAAAAAAGTCACTCAGACACTGGAAAATTTAGAGCTCCATCACACCAGTGTTTTATCACACTGTCATCCTGCCTTGTTTACCATTTTGCCCCACGACCCTCACATGACGTCATCCCTGTCCTGTAGTCATCTTGCCTCTTCCCCTCCATTTTCCATGTTTTTCTAGGGTGGGAAAAGTGTGGTATGTTTTCTCCACATGGGATAAAGCCACCCTTCTCGACCTGTGTATTGCTAACCTCACATTATGTCACAGAATGTAACTGCTTGGGGACATGTGCATTGAAGAGCAGTCTTGACAAAAGATGAGGGTGGGGGTGGTTCTTCTCCAGTGCACTGAATCAGTCAAACAGACTTTCACTGCTCCAACACCCCACTCTCATTGCTCTATCATCCACGAGTTACAACTTCTCTCTCTCTTTTTTTTTTTTGCCTGCTGTACTAAGTGCCCAGCCAATGAAACACTAAATCGCTAAACTTTAGACAACAAAACCAAAGCAAAGAGGGAAGGTGCCCATGTCCATCAGAATGTCCATCAATCACAAGAACCAATGAACTGGAAGGAGAAGGGGTGGGGTGATGATACCACCAAGAAGCATGAGCCAGTGCAGGTGAAAAGGTAAACGAGGCTAAATAGCACAACAACGCATGCACGTGAAAGTGGCCAGTGCTTGACACACTAATGAAACAGAGGTGGAAATCGCAGGTGCATACCAGGTAAAAAAAGTAGGTGTGGTGGAGCTCTTACTGGCCAACAATGGCTGCAAATGTGACAAAGGTTTTTCTCAGTAAGGATGAAAAATTGACCCCCAGAAGTGCAGTGCTTCACTAAAATATTATGTTATCATCTTTTCAAAAAATAATCCTTAGTTCAGCCTTTTTCTATCCTAGTGCCATCCAGATGTTTTGTACTACAACCCCAACCATTGACCTTGCTGGGTAGGGAATCATGGAAATTGTACTCCAAAACATCTGGGGGATACCAGGCTGGGGGAGATTGCCTTACATGTATTATTTCAAAAATGATTGAAAAACCATTAGACTGATATTTGTGTAAGACCCGGGGGAAAAACTCTTGGAACTTATGATGGCATATGTTTGAGGCATGTATCCTGATCCATAAACATAAAACAGGATTCTGCAAACACATCACTAAAGTAATGTCTTGGGTATTCAGCACAGAGATGTTTTAGAACAATTTAAACAGGTTTTTATTGCATTAGCATGTAGGTTTGTGTCCCTGGAAGCAGGTTGTCTAGATGAGCCATACCCTTTCCTTCTTAAGGGAACTCTTCCCCACACTTCTGGGTCTGATAACATCTGTGTCAACTACTACAATGACACCACACCTGCTGATTATGTCTGTCTGTTCCTCATGCCCAAATCCACTTTGTTACATTTTTGTGATATTATTCTAACTCCCAAGGCAGTTGTTAATACCAACCAGATTCATGACATAACAATGTAAAGTTGGTGCTCAAATTGAGCTCTGCTGCTGAGTTCAGTTGACAGGGCTCAGGGCCCCTTATATCCTAAACTAGAAGAGTTGCACCCTCTATAAAAACGATGAGAAATCACATAACAAAAACAGAAAGTTCTGTACTAAGTACAGAACATGTTGGAACTATTCACCTCTCACGGCATTGGTTTTGATGGCCCAGTTCACAAGCCATGGTGGCTTATTTCCCCTACCACACATGCCAGTCTCATGCCAGGAGAATTAACATAATTGCTTTGGGTAGTGCAGTTTGTCATATTGTGTGAACCCTACAACAGCCCATGGATTTTGAGTGGCTTGTTACCTGGCCAGGTTCACATGAAACAACAAGCCATGCTCCTAAAGGTAATTATGCACATTACCAACATGTGAAAGCATACAGGATGGTTAACAAGATACCATTGCTTATTAACCTCCCTGTGATTAAGCAAACCAGGTCACTCTGAGAGATGACTTAAAATACTGAGTTTGTTCAAGAAAATTATTTGTAACAGGGGTGCACAACCTTTCCAGCCCTGAAGGTTGCATCAGGCTGGGGCTGGAGAATCATACACATTGGCCATGAGTGCTTGGTGGTCACCTGTCCCCTTAACAAGCTTCTGTTTTGCATAAAAATGGCAGCTCTGGATTTCTGGAAAGCTAATATTATGTAAATAGAGTTGGGAAAGGAGCTATTTATGCCACATGAAATGTGTGAATGGACTCCGTGATGTCCCTAGCACTAGCATGGTGATCCCTTCTTTATCTCAGATATCCTATCAAGGAATGGAGATAAGGCATCCCTTGCTAGTGTGAGAACCCACAGGCAGCACCATTAGAGATATTGCAGGAATTGGTTGGGGGCTGCTCAGTGAGTTTCTGCCAACTTGCGGATCTGTGACCTGGCTCAACTCTGCATATGCTGAGTTGGACAAAGTCACATTTCCCTGCTTGTTTTTGTGTGTGTGTGCAAATCCTGATTTGCACAATTTCGCAACTGGGAACATTTATGTAAATCGCAATTTGAGCAACTTCGCAGCTGTAAATAGCACAATTTGTTCAGAAATGCAGGCATGAATAGTCCTTTACTCCTGCATATTTTATGCAAATTGAGCTCTTAAGGGATGTGTCCTCCCATATTACTGAAAGGGTCTCTAAGTTTCTCATGACCTCAATGCAAATTAGAAAAATAACGTTGCAATCCTTCTGAGAGAAGCAACTCACCAAGCTGTATTTTGTTTTTATGTCACTTTTCATCTGTCCTTTGCATGTTTTGGTGTTGATTTTGCTGGTCTGTGACCATAATAAATAACAATGTATGTATGCAAATTGAGCTATTTATGGGCATGATTTTGTGAAAATTATGTTTTCCATTTATAGTCCCAGCCACAAATTTACACAAATTACAACTTGTGAATAATAATATAAAAAAGTGAGCTCTCAATGGGTGCCCATGGACTGTCTTGAAGCTTCCCCACATGCCGGCCAGAGTCAGGCAAATGGCAGGAGTCTTGGAAGCACAGCACAAACAGGACTCAGGGCAGTTTGCCCATCCCTAGGATGTCTGGCAGACCACCAGAAATAGGTTGGCACCCAGGAGGCTGCACTTTTTGCACCTCTTATTTATATACCTGGCTCAGTGGCTCATTTTTGTTACCTGAATAAATGCATAAGTTTTGAACAGATTTGCCTACGCTGACCTGGGAACCAGTCAGTTCATAATTACATTTCTTAAAATATCATACGATGTATGAATTTTTCAAACATAGTATTATCCTTCTTATTTTGCTTTTCCTTCTTTAAGAGTAGGTTTAGATGAAAGAAAATGAGATGAGATGCAGTTAGATTACAACTACAATGTATTATTAATGCATCCCTCAGGGAGGGGAGTTTTCCATCATGTTTAAAAGAAGCGGTGGTACGGCCACTTCTAAAAAAAGCCCTCCCTGGACCCTCTGGATCTTAACAACTATCAACCAGTATCAAATCTTCCATTTCTGGGCAAGGTGATCGAGAGGGCAGTTGCTCACCAACTCCAAGCAGTTTTGGATGACACAGATTTTCTAGACCCATTTCAAACTGGCTTTAGAGCAGGATACAGAGTTGAGACTGCTATGGTTGCCTTAGCTGATGATCTACGCCTGAGTATTGACAGGGGGAGTGTGTCCCTGCTGGTACTCTCGGACCTCTCAGCGGCTTTCGATACCATTGACCATGGTATCCTTCTGGATCGCCTGAGGAGATTGGGAATTGGGGGCACTGTTCTTCGGTGGTTCCAGTCCTACCTCTTGGGCATGTTCCAGATGGTGATGCTTGGGGATAGCTGCTCCTCAAAAAAGGATCTGCTGTGCGGCGTACCACAAGGTGCCATCCTTTCCCCAATGCTATTTAATATTTACATGAAACCGCTGGGAGAGATCATCCAGAGGCATGGGGTGGGGTGCTATCAGTAATGCTGATGACACCCAAATATATTTCTCTATGCCTTCGACAACAGCGTCAGCTAAGGATAGTGTGTCTCCTCTGAATGAATGCTTGGAATCCAGTAATGGGCTGGATGAGGAAAAACAAACTGAAGCTGAATCCAGACAAGATGGAGGTGCTCGCTGTCAAAGGCCATAACCTAGATTTGGAGGTGTGTCAACTGGTTCTGGATGGGGTTACACTCCCCCTGAAAGACTGTGTTCATAGCTTGGGGGTGCTTCTGGATCCATCGCTCCAAATGACAGCCCAGATAGATGCAACGGCCAGGAGTGCCTACTATCAGCTTCCGCTGATACGCCAGCTGCGCCCCTTCCTAGAGTTGGAAGACCTAAAGACGGTAGTGCACGCACTGGTAACTTCGAGGCTCGACTTCTGTAATGCGCTCTACATGGGGCTACCTCTGTGCCTAGTCCGGAAACTTCAATTAGTCCAAAATATCGCAGCCAGGCTGGTCACTGGTACACCTAGGGGTGACCACATTACACCAGTTTTAAAATCTCTTCACTGGCTGCTGATTAGTTTCCAGGTGAAGTACAAAGTGTTTGTTATTACCTTTAAAGCCCTACATGGTTTGGGTCCAGGCTACCTGCGGGATCGCCTTCTCCCGTACAATCCACCACATACACTCAGGTCCTCTGGGAAGAATCCACTTCAGCTAGCAAAAACTAGATTAACAACTGTTACCCAGAGGACCTTCTCTTCTGCTGCTCCCAGACTGTGGAATGGCCTGCCAGAGGAGATTCGTCAACTTGACAGTCTTTTAGAATTTAAAAAAGCAATAAAGACTGATCTATCCAGTGAAATTTTAGAATGTTTTCAGGATGTTTTAATCATGTATGGTATGTTTTAATTCATTTTAATGTGTATTTTATATCATGTTTTTATACTGTTTGTTTTACACTTTGAATTGTTTTAGTTTTTGTGAACCACCCAGGAAGCTTCGGCTATTGGGCAGTATAAAAATGCAATAAATAATAATAATAATAATAATAATAATAATAATAATAATAATAATAATAATAATAATAATATTCATGTGAAGAATTCATATTTTACTATCACTGAAATCACTATTTTTGCTGACACCTGCACAGTTTCCCTGCAACCAAAAACGATTAATGCAAAGAAATATGGTTTAACAGGATTAGATGCCCATTAGAGAAAATCATTACTAAGGTGTCTGTTTAAATTTTCATTCAAAACACATTAATTACTGTATCCTTTCCTACCTGTGTACTATGCTGCAAATTCCGAAGCAGCTGAAATGATATTTAAAGGGTGTTGAAATGCCTTGAATAGGTCCAGTATGGTGTATGGAAAAGTAAAATTAATAAGCGTGCTTTAGATCCCATTAGAAGCCCTTATCTGATGTGTAGTAATTTGGAAGAAGGAGAAAGCAGCGTCTTTAGTCATTCAAACAAGACTTGTGGTTTAATGCAGGGATAGGCTACTTGTCAGCCCTCACCATTGGCTACACTTGCTAGAACTGATAGGAGTTGTAGGCCAAAACATTCAGTGGGCTACAAGTTACAAGTTGTCCATCCCTGATTTAGTGGGTTCATGGTTAAATTTGTAAACACTGATCATGAACCACTCCTTTCTTTTTCCTCTATTCTTGACTAACTGTGTTAGTGGAAGATGTAGGCCTTAACCTCCTGCCAGGAACTCCAGTTCTCATACCTCACTTCCAGCACCAACATAGCTGTTTGCCAGCAGATGGACCTTCTGGTCTGAGGCCTATAATCTGATGCCTCCGAACACTACTGATGCAACTGGCTTGAAGAACGTGCTGCAATCTAGATATCCCCAGACTGATTCAGAATTCTAACGGTGGATAACACAACTGACAAATGGGTTGTGCGTATCTCATTGCCTTGCAGATGGTACTTTATTTTACTTCCTGGAATTGTATGAAAATTTCATCATACAAAAATACAAAGAAAAGAGGCATCAAAAATGTGGGTTTTCCCCATAAGCTAGTGGGTGAAAATACAGGTTTGTGGGGGGATTTGCACATTTTTATTTCCCCCCACTTTGGGAGAGATTTGTGCAAATTTGCATTAATTAATGTGCTCAAGTGCACACATGCAAATTAGTGTAGGTAGGTAGGCTGAAATTCTTCAGGGAAATAAAACTGATTCTGTCCATCGGTGAATGATGGAATGAAAGTCGCCTGAGAATCCATGAAACACAGACAGAGCAAATATAACCAAATCCGTACTTCCTTATTGGCAATGGGATTTCATCCTACTCTATAAATCCCCCCACAACTTCCCTTGATTCTGCAGTCTGAGCAACTCATCTGTACAGTGTCTGAGCTGCGACATGTCTCCTTACATGCCCTGCCCTCTGGAATACCTACTTGGTTACAACTCACTGCCTGCCTTCCAGATCATGCCTTGACTGCACCTTCAGACTGACAGCCTTGACAGTTACCAGTGTTCCTACCATTCTTCAGATATTTTCTGCTCTTTATTCAAAGCATTGCACTGGAACATGTGCTGCTGAAATAAATGGGGCTTGCACAAGCACAGCAGTTGAGGAGCAGGAAGTACATGATTAAAAGATTTTCAGTTACACCTGGCATGGCTCTAAAGTCAGGCAATCCTCAGCAGTATCCAGCTCAGCAAAAATACGTAATGTTTTATGACATTTTAAAAGCATCAACTTCATATCAGTCTGCAGACTACATGAACACCTCACTGGTTAAAAGAAGAAGTCAAGCTATTAAATCAATGAGTAAGCACTGCCTCTGTATTTTATAAATAATCCAATATAGGGTTTCCTGGCATTTATGGACATTTACAAATTAAGCATGTACTTTGCTTGGAAGATTGAAGATCTAATCCTCAGAGTGCTTAGCCAAAATTGAGCTGCTTATTTGATACGCACGAGAGGGTTCCATTTTCTACAAACCTTGAATATTCCATGTCTTTACATATGATGTGGAAGCATGGAAACATTCGTGATTTGTGCACTTCCTTTACATCCATATTTCTGAGATCTCATATGTGGGTTCCTGAGAATGAAGCAAGAAAATGGAAGCCTCTTTTGCAAGGGGAGAATTTCATCAGAGCACTACTCTTCTCCAGTTAACATGGGCAAGGAAGTCTTCTTATACAGAGCAACAGATGGGAAGAGCATTATTGAGTAGGCAGTGTGGAACTGGGGAGCTGATAGAGGTGGTCTTGGTTGCTGGATGACTTTCTTGGCCTGAGGATGTGGACCAGATGCTTGGTAAAATTTGACTAACCATCTGTTTGCTTGCCCTTTCCCTGTCATTGGCTTATTATATCTAATAGGAAGGAGATGACAGCTGGGTCCATAAAGTTATAAATTCCTCTGAGAGGGAATGGTTCTAGTCTCCTTAAAGGAGGCAGTAGTGAGACCAATTCTGAAAGAAAGAAAGAAAGAAAGAAAGAAAGAAAGAAAGAAAGAAAGAAAGAAAGAAAGAAAGAAAGAAGCTGCACCTGGAAAATATGAATAATTATACACCAGTAGCTAACATCCCCTTCCTAGGTGAGGTGCTTCAGCAGGTAGTGGTTGTTCAGAGCCAAACTATTTTGACAGGACTTCAGGCCTGATTTTGGTACTGAAAGTTGCCAGGATACCTTTTGCAAAAAGACAGACAGCTGGTGTGAGACCCAGTTAATTCTCTTGGATCTGTCAATGGTTTTTAATACCATTGTCCATAATACCCTCCTAGAGATGTCTGAGTTGGTACTCGGTTGGTACTCGGAGATTTCTGCTTGCTCTTGATCCTATGGACCTTATGGTTTGGGGTCCTGCAGTCTTTCCACTAAGCTATTTAACATTTACATGGAACTGCCAAGTGAGGTTATCTGGAGATTTAAATTGCAGTGTCATCACTATGTTGATAACATGCAGCTCTATCTTCCTTTTACAGTATATCCAGGTGAGGCAGAGGAAGTGCTTAATCTCTGCTGTACTGGACTGAATGAAGACTAAAACCTTGAAACTCAATCCAGAAAAGAGGGAAGTGCTATAAATAGGTGGTTCATCTGTTCAGTTGGTTCTGGAAGGTAGTGCACTCCCCCAAAAGAAATATATTCATGGCTTAGAGGGTGGTTATAGATCCATCTTTATCATTAGAGACACAGAAATGTCTTCATTGGCCCAGAGTGCCTTTTACTAGTTCAGACTGGATAGAAATAGCCTAGCTTCAGTGATCCATGCCTTGTTAATCTTCTGATAAGATTACTGCAGTAGTATATGTGGAGCTGCCTTGAAGACAGTCCAGAAACTTCAGTTAATATCGAACATGGTGGGCTGGATAATGAATAGAGGCACTAAATGACTTGGTGACTAAATCTATTGCACCACTATTGTATCATCTTCACTGGCTCCCAGTTCATTTCCAGGTCCAATTCAAGTGGTCGTGTTAACCCACAAAGCACTTCAATATTCTTCTTATTTCTCCCCAAACCCGAGATTGTCATTAGGACCCCAACTCATACTCAGGGCCGGTGCCAGACTATTTTGCGCCCTAGGCAAGGTGAGCTACTTGCATACACAAACACCCAAATTGCATGGAAGTCCGAACGTGTGCGCCGAGTGGAGAGCTGGGACTGGCTCACTTCAATTTGGGACTGAGCCATCTGGAATTCACCGGGACTTACATCTGTGCGATTGCAACCCGCTATGCAGCCTGGCGTCTCGATCCCCTCCGCACGTTTACTCGGGGGAATAAGGCTTCTGAGTAAGGAGGCATAGGCGGATTGGGCCGCACTGGTGCCTCCCGGTGCAACACTTTCTCGGATGCAAGTCCCGTTGATCCACGCATGCAGGATCGGGAAGCAGGAGAGTTTGCCTTGCGAGGAGTCCACAAGTCCCTAGCTTTCCTGGGGGAAGGGGGAAGGAGTCCTGCTTGCCCGCCTGCCTGGACATCGCGGCCTGTTTGAGGAGAGAGGCGAGGCAACCCGGTGCCCTTTAATCGGGAGTAAGGCAGAGGCTGGCTTGGGCCAGGGTCGAGCTTGCCATGTGCTTTTTCTTCTTCTGGCGGTGGCCTCCCGGCTCTGGGAGGGCAGCTTCCGGGTGGCTAGAGAGGCTCTGGGAAGGCGGCTTCCAGGCAGAAGTCCAAACGTGGAGCCCCACCCACCCCAGTATCCCTGGCTTCACTTCATGGCACCTGGCGCCATTCTTAGCTTGGCGCTCTAGGCGGCCGCCTGAGTGGCCTCTATGGTAGCACCAGCACATGCTGAGGTACAGTGCATGGCTACTTGGAAGGAGGCCTTTTTCACTAATAGTCCACCTGCCCCACTCCATTTACAGAAAATGCTTCAAAGAGAGCTTCAACTGCCACCTACTTTGTTTATCTTGTCAATGCCAGGCAAAGACCATTTTATTCCCTCAGGCCTTTTAATCCTCTGTATCTCTCTGCTGCTATGCTGTATTTTTAAGTAAAAAAATTCTTTGTTATATGTAGGTTTTCTTGTGATGTCTTTTTTTTAGTTTCGGCTGCTTTTAACTGATTGCTGCTTTTAATTGATTGTTTGATTACATCATTTCTATTTTTATGTGGATGTTTAATTTTCTTTGTGTTTTTAATTGTACACATCCCTGAGAGCTATTAGCTATAGGAAGACTAATTAATCTTAGAAATAAATAAACAAATGTTGCCTCAGAAACATGTCTTCTAAGCTCTAGTATGAACTGAACCTTTGATAATGCCATCTCCTTTAACTGTCTCATAGCACTATCCTTTTCTGATGAGGCCTTCAGTGGGCAAGGGGTATTGACTTTCTTCAGCCAAATTCTGTCAGCTAATGCTTTGCCATAGTCACATGAATGGATGACAGTACCTCCCCTCCTCTCAAGCAAAATATTGTGACACCAACTGATCCCCATTTTTAGGGCACTGTAGGCTGTTGTTTTTAACTTCTTGACACTTATAAACCTAGCACTAGATTTGATTTATTTTAGGAATTAGACAAAATGTTATTATTAATATTAATATTATTTATTACATTTATATACCGCCCCATAGCCAAAGCTCTCTGTGCAGTTTACAAAGATTAAAACATTGAACATTAATTACCAATATACAAAATTTAAAACGATAAGAACTATAAAAATAAATTATATACAATATCCATTTAAAACAACTATTCTGGGTCAGTTAAAAACTCAACATGTGATGTTAAATACCTGGGAGAAGAGAAAAGTCTTCACCTGGTGCCCAAAAGATAACAATGTTGGTGCCAGGTGAGCCACGTTTGGGAGATCCTTCCATAATTGGGGGGGGGGCACCACTGAAAAGGACTTTTTATGGCTTTTCCATTGGAATTGGCTTGCCAAACCGTCCACTGATATGTAAATAATATTGTTTAAAATGTAGTTCTAATGTATTATCATGCTTTTATTGTTTACATATGTTAGCCTTCTTGAAAATCCTGTATCAAAAGACAGGATGATATAGTATGTATATATTAAAATATATACGGAGCAGGATATGAAGGACCAGGCCTAAGTCTCCTCTGGTATCAAACTTCCACTAAGGTCTAGATGTGACTCCATAGATCCTGTTCAGACAACATGCTAAGCTATAGTGATTAAGCATTTTGAGCTAAACATTAAGGCTTAGTGTGTTGCATGAACCATGACTTAGCATGTCATGTGAACAATTCCTAACTGTGGTGGCTACATAACCATGGTTTAAGCATGCTCACTAACCATTTGTTGCAAAAGGGTTAGTGGTCTAGCCATGGCTTAGTGTGTTGTCTGAACAGGCCCATAGACATATCACCTTCAATAAGATAATGCAAGCATACTTTAACAGTGAATCTTTTACACATTCCCAGAGTCATATAGCAAAACTGTTGCTTAGCCACTGAATACTTTAGGCTTAATGACAAACTTTAGCACCTTCTAATATTACTTATAATTATTGATAAATAAGCCACATGCCTCAGCTGAATGAACAAATCTGGGAGGAGGAAAAATCTTGTTCCTACTTGGTTTGAAGAACTCCCACTTTCTTGTAAATGGGGTAGTCATTGTACGTGACAGTGTATATGAGAGAAAAGAAGTCTGTTGATTTATTTATGAGTGACACATAAGTTCATTTCAATCACGTTTAGTTTATTCACTCAGTTCCATTCTGAAGGAATGAATTCATTCTGATCATTTCGTCTGTGGCTGAGAAAATTGAACTCTAACAGATTGCAGTCCCAGAAGAAATTGCTTGGCGTTAAAGAGTTTCAAGTAATTGTTAAACTCCCACATGCCTCAGGGGAGAAAGTATGTCCCTGATTAGAAAAACAAGCTGGAAAAAGTAGGCAGCAGACTTGACTTAATAGATATGATGCTATCCTGGGGTTGAATAACCTGGCCCAATAAGATATTTCTATTTTGAATAACTATATTAACTGATACTGATCCTATTCATAATTATTATCAGGCATCTGGATATGGGATTTACAGCTATTTGAATTGTTCTTAAAACAGTATAGGTTTTCTTTACTTTAAATGGGATGAACTCTGTGAGCAGATAAACAAATGCCTGGGAAACGTACTCCTGTTCACTCATCGTTTCTCGCCAAATTATGTACTTCAGACAAGTCAACAGCAAATTAAATAGGATAACACATCCCATAGTAGAAAATATGTGACATCTAAAAGGACATTTTGATGGCTTTGCTTCATCTAGGAGATTTATGACAGAATCCAGGGAGAACAAATAAACATCACATTTATGAATATATTTTTCCTATGCACTATTCACACATAAACCCCAGGTAAATTAAACTGAAACAATAGCTGTTACTCTAACAACACAAGATTCACAATTAGAGATGGTTGAATCATTCTATTTCTGGTAATTCTCAGCCCATTTTGCCTCATATCCACATCCATCAGATATTTTTGACAATTCATAAAAAAAAATATCTCTCACACACAACACATTTTTCTAAGCATTTTACCTAAAACATATTTTTGTACATACTGTGCTATGTTGTTGTTTTTAGCCAAGAACTATATCACAATATTCAAGGAATTGCAAAAACTAAAGGATAACTGTGTTCCACGCTGTGTATTAGTCCAAGAAGTACAAATCAGGTCAGTTTGCTTAAAAATGTAGACAACAACAACAACAACAACAACAACAACAACAACAACAACAACAACAACAATAATGTCCCTGAGCATCTCTATTCATAATGTTAAAGAAACAATGCAATGTTTGATCTGAAAGTTAGGAAATATTTTAACATTTGTTCTTATAAGGCCTTTGACCATAACCTTTATGGTTGCAAAGTCGGACATCATTACTGAATTCAACTTGGAGAAGTAGAAGATATCCATATAGGTCGTACAATAAGTTTTAAGATTAGCACTTCAAAAAAAAACCTATTTGTGTTAATGTGGAAGTACAACATATTCTTGCAGGCCTGAAAGAGAAAGAGAAACAATATTCTTGCCTCCCTTCTTTCTTCTCTGACCTAAATACACTCCTGCTAAAATGGATTATATAAAAATGGCCAGATAGAGAGTAATAGGGACTTTGCCTATCTGAACCAACAACTTCTCACTCCTTGGCTATACAAGTCAGTGAATAAAAATAGCTGCAGCAATGTTCTCAACTTGGATACCTTGGAAATCCAAGTAGATTAGATTTAGACTGTCACTCTCGCTAGAGTAACATGCCTGATACTCTGTTTGTTTGGGTCCTATGGTCACTCAGGGCAAGGATGAGATGGCCTTTCACCTCTGAATGGCCTTTCTAGTGTTCAGCCTTCCCTGAACCAAAACCTCAAACATGTAATTGCAGTTGCTCACATTCATCCACTGTTATTCTTGCCTGTTCTACTCTTTCTTTTGTTATAACATATGCCAGCTGATCTGCCTGGGTGCGGTTCAGAAGCACAATATGAATGCTTATAAGAAATCTTTTAGACTTGGAGTCATTAAGCGTGACTGAAAATAGGTACCTTATTGTTAGAAGAATAAAGAAACCAAAGACAATGATTCTTCAAAAGGAATAACAAGATTTATTGATTAAAATTAAGCACATGAAACAAAGCAGTTGAATGAATGCATTAGATGAAAAGAAGCATTTACAGGATTAATGAGCCCCTGAAAAATAACATAGAGGACACTAACAAGCCTAATATGTATATGTAAAATGTGGTTTGAAAATACAGGGGGGAAATGTGCTTTATTACTCTCTCTCTCTCTCTCTCTCTCTCTCTCTCTCTCTCTGTGTGTGTGTAGCCTAATATGGAAAAGGGGGAAGAAGAGGGGAGTGATCTGAAAGCAGAGGGAGAAGTATGGGTGCAAAGGCAGTGAAGAAAGGACTCACTAGCAGTTCAGTAAATCAGAGATCCCAAAACTTTTTGAGACCGCAGGCATTTTTGGAAATTAGAGAAGCTGCTGTGGGCACAACCACATAATCACTCCCATAGAGGATGTGTCCCATAATGACTACCATGGGGACTGCCTAGTCAGAAAAACAGTAATTCACTTTAAGAAACTGAATACAAGCAGAGGAAGAGTCTGCACTGCAAAGCCAATCCATATATTTGGACTCACATAGGCACATGGGAATTACTTCAGAGTAGACCTACATAGGATTGCTTTTCTCATCCTGTCCACACATACACACCTTCCACCACCACCACCCAAAAGGAAAATGTCCCCAGCCCCAAAAGGAATGGAAAAGCTTTCCCTACCTTGACTCCAGTTCAGCTACTTCTTTTTGGCACTGCCATCAAAGTCTCCACACAGGAAGGTGCTGTGTGTGTGTGTGTGTGTGTGTGTGTGTGTGTGTGTGTGTGTGAAAAAGAATGAAGGGGCTGCAAAGGTAGAGAAAAACACCAAGGCTAGGGACTGGGAGAGGGAGAGAAGTAGTGACAGCTCACCTAGTAAGAGGTTCAAAGCTTAAGGCGCTTTCTACACCTAAGGGCCTTCGGGGAGGGAGAGAGGACAACCCTGGACTTACCTGCTTCTGGGATTGTCCCTGGGTATCTATACAGAAGCATGACATCCTGGAAGGGAAGAGGGATGTCGTGCCTGTCGCACCTGCCATTTTTATATATATATATATATATATATATATATATATATATATATATATATAAAAAGAGCCAGAGAACACTTGTGCTCCATTGAAAAAGTAAGTAAAACAGAACAAACAAACAAAAGCCCCACCCCCACTCCCCATCCCACCCTCGATGTCCCTGGATGCCCCCCCGGCCCAGCTCCTTCCCTCTGCTGATCCCTACTACTCACAGGAAGGAGGGAAGAAGCCAAGATGGGCACCCACACCACCTGCAGTCCTCAGCATCATCCCAGGACTGTGGGTAAAACCAGGATAACTGAGGTCTCGGTTATCCCGGGAAAATGGAGGGATTGTCTCTGCCTGCTCCCAGAATCCCCTGTGCATTATTGGATGCACAGGGATGATCCAGAGTTGATCCCTGGGGGAAAGGCAAGTGTAGAAAGGGCCTAAGAGCACCTGTCCTCCATATTCAGGCTTTGGTGAAGCTCAACATACCTTGTTTAAAAGATATAAGAGAAGGTAGCTAATATTTAAGATAGATAGAAAAAAAAAGCTGATGGCCCAGGTCACAAGAAGGGATGGGGTGAATCCAGATGGAGGGATCTTAGTGCTAACAATTGAGAAGGCCCTGTCAGGCAGCAAATCCATCTTCTTTCATTAGCAGAGTTTCTGTGCTACATGGGAAAGTACAGGAGATCTATAGATGGAGGACAAAATCATCTGGATCCTCCATAAAATTCCATAAATGATGCAGGACAATGGCACCTTAAAAGCTTTGTCTGGAAGAACCCTCATAGTGTGCTATACTTGTTCTTTAGGGGCAATTGCTGCTGCAATTTGCATAATGTGCACAAATTACAGCTGCAAATTGTGCAAATTAAGGCTGTAAACTCCAGGGCAAAAAAACACAGCATTCCCCTTTTTGAAAGTTGCCCATATTTTAACAGAAATATAAAATAAACAAAACTGACACACACCTAAATAACGTAATATAAAAGCAATCATGAACTAAAAATTCTGAATCTCCTAGACAAGGTACAGCATTCTTCCTTAAGTATTTTCCCCTGACATCAAGTCCTGCAGGTAGAAAAGGTGCAGTCTTTGCAGTGATATTTATCTTGTCCACAAAGCAGATAGATTACAATCTCCTGGATGAATCTCCTCACATATCTGACCCTATCAGCACATTATACAAAGGAAAAGCTCTAATAATATATACAAGGTCTTCTTGCCTCTTTTATACCACAAGGGCAGGATTGTGCTGCTGAGGACTAAAGACAGAAGCCTCCTTTCCTTGCACACAGCGTTTTTGATAAAGATTCCCCATTGACCAACGTAATGTGTGAATAAACAAAGCAAAACTGAATATGTAGATATATGCTACATGTTTACGGAGTCTGTGTGGCTTGGGAGCATTGTAAGAATGGGTGACCAACAGCAGCAAGAATGAGGGGAGGGAAAGATACAAGCCCTATTTAGGCATTGCATTTCTGATTATACTCAACATTCGAAGAGAGGGAGTAGTCTCGCCCCTGTGCCATGTCACGTATTTCTGTTTCCCTCAACTAGTGCAAGCAAGAATGGTGGAAAATCCATGCTTTCACTAGGGATGTCAGAGGAATCCGTCTGGTGAGAGGAGCTCACTCAGCTTTCATAAGCTCAGCCCCCCCCCCCCCCGACTTCAAGTCCCTTCAGCTCAATGTGCATCAAGTCGGGTCAGTTGGCAGATTTTCTGGGTAGTTTCATTTGCGTAAAAAGAAATTGGCACAAATTTCACCTGTAGTTTCTGCATTTTGTGCAGGTTTCTTTTTACGATTTTTTTAAAAATAAAGCCATACAAACAGAAATGTTCTCAGATTTCAGGAAAAGCTGTCCAGCTCAGCCCGCAAATGTTAACTGAGTTGGGTGCTCAGCGGGAATCCGTTGGGCACCAAATGGGGTGACCCTCTCCTCTTCAGGCAGTCGCTCCCCAGGGGGTTGAAGGTAACAAATGCAATGAAGGAGAGGGTCAGGGTTCCCTTCATGTGTTAAGTATAATGAGAAATGGAATAACTGAATAGAGCTAAAGAGTCAAAAGATTCCAATCTCTCAGTGAGTATTTTTGGGAATATTTTTTAAAACCTCCAGTGGATTTTAGCTCCATCTGTTCCCCCCCCCCTCAAGTTTTGAGTTTAAAAATTAAAGTAAAGGATACACTGATGTCTCCATTCCTGGTATCACATTGATCTGTGATTTTAAAATGTTAAAGCATTTCAACAGTGTCAGTCAGAGGTGAAACCAACTCTGTGAATTCTCCAATTAGGTTTCAATGGAAAGTGGGTGCTGATATATTCACAGCCAGACATTCCTTCGCTGGCACCCAAGATAGGTTTCAACTTTTAACAAGTGGTATTAAGAAAGGGAGTGCAGGACATAGCAGTTTAAGTCAAAGAGATGTCAAACTGTTGCTGGAGGTGATGTAAAGGTGATCACATATGCAGTCTTTGAACCTCTGAAATGGAGGGCTTCTCCTTTGCCCTTTTCAGCATGAGTAGAAGCTCTTTATTCCACTTAGGATCTGGCACCAAATAGGGGTTTATGCATTTGGCAACATTTTCCTTCCATTTCTTGTTTCTTTAAAAAGAAAGGAAGACAAAATGAAAAAGAAAGAAAGAAAGAGGTATGCCAACCCAGAACTAATGCAAGTAAATGAACTTTACTGGTAAATGAATCTACGGAACAAACAAAAATATAACTTTTAGGAGTTATCTCTTCTATTATTAGCTACAATCTGAGTTCCAAAATTACATCTATCTGCTCCTCAATAGTAACAGAATGGAGAGAGATCAGGCTATAGTCCAGGTGATGTGCATAGGATAGAACTGTCAAAGTATTAAGCTCTTTGACACCAAAACTATGAACTTAACTCATATCAGACTTAATTCACTACTACAAGAGATAGTAATGGCCATCAATTTGGACAGCTTAAAAAGGGGGTTAGACAAATTCCTGGAGAAAGCTTCCAATAGATTCTAGTCCTGATTCCTCCAGTATCAGAGGCAGTAAGCCTATGTACATCAGTTGCTGGGGAATATGGGTGGGAGGATGCTATTGCACTCATGCCCTGCTTGTGGGTTTCCCATGGACTAGATCGTCCTTTTATCTGATCCAGCATGGCTCTTCTTATGTTCTTTGTTTGTAGGAAGCTCCCATAGCCAAAATGACTACCCAGCGAACTGAATGATTACAAGAAATTGTGTAGAGAGAAAAGAAACATACCCACAGCACCTTCAGCCACCTCACAATGATTAAGCTCAAAAACACCACTAAAATAAATTCAGAAAAAGGTATAAAATGGACTGAGAATGAGGCAGAAAAAATGTAAGCCTCTTTAATTGGGGAAGAAAAAAAATAGAGGACAGAGTTTGGCACAGCACTTGCTCCACCTTTTCTAGGAGCTGGATACAGCACTGCCCCCCCCCCCACCTTCAGACCCACAGTGTGGAGGATGCAAACTAGGGAGGATCCTGCCAACAGAGTTGATGTTCTTGTCATTTGCAGTGGCAGTGCAATCATCATCATCATCATCCCAATGCCTTTATGGAAAAAGAAAGAAGCCCTACCAATGGTGCGCCCTATCTGTGAGAAACTGTTGGAGAATTTCTCTTCCCACTGGAGAAGTTTGGTGAAATTATTTCTCTGTCCACAAATAGGGTAGAAAATGTTGAGGGGCCATTTGTACACAGCTTTGATTTTCCCCCACCCACCGCTTCAGCTATGGGGCAGTATATGAATGTAAACAACAACATAGGCACCTTCAGTTTCCTAATCATGATTTAGACTGCAGTCCTAAATATACTAAGAAGCAAGCTCTACTGAACATAATGGGGCTTACTTCTGAATATACATGCACATGATAGAGCTAACCAGGATTTGATTTATTCACTGCGTAACCTTTGCTTTGTAAAGTTCCAGTAATACTTCCATTGTAATTCCAACAAAGCCCCTTGTTATAGAGGGCTACGAACAATACATAATGCCTTCACACCTGTCAGTCACTCTTTTCATACACAATCAGAGATCAGCATTGGAAAGGTTATGATCTTGAAAATGCTTTTTCTCTGCCATTTAAGCTGTTACAGGTGTACTGGCTTCAGCACAGCTTTGGAGACTTCAATTAAAATAGCCTTATAGCATTTTGACATTCCACTTCTGGCACCATCGCTGCTGAGTGTTATATTTAACCAGGCTTAAAGAGCGAGCCAAGTTATTTAAATTGATAAGACATATTGATATTGTAATATCTGGGGAACGAATAAAATTCATTTTGAAGATAACAGCCTTCAAAGCATTTTTGTTACAATTGAAATGCCCAAAACTACTGAATGTTAATACTGCCAATGCCACAATCAGAATACATTCAATTCAAACAAGTTTCATAAACAAAGGCTGTCATCTTCAATAAATTTATCAGGGGCTAAGCCCCATGAGATACAGTGGGACATATTATGGAAGTTTTATTTATTTATTTATTTATTTATTACATTTTTATACCGCCCAATAGCCGAAGCTCTCTGGGCGGTTCACAAAAATTAAAATCATCATAAAACAACCAACAAGTTAAAAATACAAATACAAAATACAATATAAAAAGCACAACCAGGATAAAACCACGCAGCAAAATTGATATAAGGTTAAAATACAGAGTTAAAACAGTATAATTTAAATTTAAGTTAAAATTAAGTGTTAAAATACTGAGTGAATAAAAAGGTCTTCAGCTGGCGACGAAAGGAGTACAGTGTAGGCGCCAGGCGGACCTCTCTGGGGAGCTCATTCCACAACCGGGGTGCCACAGCGGAGAAAGCCCTCCTCCTAGTAGCCACCTGCCTCACTTCCTTTGGCAGGGGCTCACGGAGAAGGGCCCCTGTAGATGATCTTAAGGTCCGGGTAGGTACATATGGGAGGAGGCGTTCCTTCAAATAACCTGGCCCCAAACCGTTTAGGGCTTTAAATGTCAATACCAGCACTTTGAATCGGGCCCGGTCCTGGACTGGCAGCCAATGAAGTTGTAAAAGGACTGGCGTAATGTGATCTCGCCAGCCAGTCCCTGTTAGTAAACGGGCTGCCCTGTTTTGTACCAGCTGAAGCTTCCGGACCGTTTTCAAAGGCAGCCCCACGTATAACGCATTGCAGTAATCCAAACGAGAGGTTATCAGAGCATGGATAACTGTAGCTAGGCTATCACTGTCCAGATAAGGGCGCAGTTGGTATATCAGCCTAAGCTGATAAAAGGTGCTCTTTGCCACTGAGTTCACCTGTGCCTCAAGTGACAGTTCTGGATCGAAGAGCACCCCCAAACTACGGACCCGATCCTTTAGAGAGAGTGCAACCCCGTCCAGGACAGGGCAAACATCACCTCGCCGGACAAATGAACCACCCGCTAACAGTACCTCCGTCTTGTCTGGATTGAGTCTCAGTTTGTTAGCCCTCATCCAGTCCATTACCGTGCCCAGGCACTGGTTCAGAACAGCCACTGCCTCACCTGGGTTTGATGAAAAGGAAAGGTAGAGCTGGGTGTCATCCGCATATTGATGACACCTCAGTCCACATCTCCGGATAACCTCCCCCAGCGGCTTCATGTATATGTTAAACAGCATAGGGGATAAAACAGAGCCCTGTGGAACCCCATGGCTTAGGAGCCACGGCACAGAGCAATAATCCCCCAGCACCACCTTCTGGAATCGGCCATCCAAGTAGGAGCGGAACCACTGCAACGCAGTACCTCCAACTCCCAGCTCAGACAACCTATCCAGAAGGATACCATGGTCGATGGTAACGAAGGCCGCTGAGAGGTCCAGGAGAACCAACAGGGTCGCACTCCCCCTGTCTCTCTCCCGACAGAGGTCATCCCACAGGGCGACCAAGGCAGTTTCTGTTCCAAAACCAGGCCTGAAACCCGATTGAAATGGATCTAGATAATCCGTTTCATTCAAGAGTGCCTGGAGTTGTCCTGCAACCACCCGCTCAAGCACCTTGCCCAGGAAAGGGATATTAGCCACCGGCCTGTAGTTGTTAACCTCCTCTGGGTCCAGATTAGGCTTCTTCAGGAGTGGTCTAATTACCGCCTCTTTTAAAGAGGCCGGCACCACTCCCTCTCTCAAGGAGGCATTTACAACCTCCTGGACCCAGCCGGCGATCCCCTCCTTATTTGATGTAATGAGCCACGAGGGGCAAGGGTCAAGCACACAGGTGGTCGACCGGACTTGGCCAAGCACCTTGTCCACATCCTCGGGCCTCAATAACTGAAACTCATCCAATAAAACTGAGCCGGACGGCGCTCTGAACGCCTCTACTAGTGGTGCTGCATTAAGTGTGGTGTCCAATTCATGACGAATCTGAGCGACTTTATCTTCAAAGTGCCGTGCAAACTCGTCACAGCGTGCTACCGAGGGTTCAACTATCTCACGCCCTGGCCCAGAGTGTAACAGGCCACGAACCACTCGGAAAAGCTCCGCTGGACGACACCGAGAAGACGCAATGCTGGTGGAAAAGAACTGCCTCTTTGCCACCCTCACCGCCACAGAGTAGGCTCGATAGTGAGCTCTAGCCCGTGTTCGATCAGACCCAGCACGAGTTTTCCTCCACCTGCGTTCTAGCCGTCTCCCCTCTTGCTTCATCGCCCTCAGCTCAGATGTATACCAAGGAGCTGACCGGGCTCTGCTCAGAGGGAGAGGACGCTTGGGCGCGATCGTGTCAACCGCCCGAGTCATCTCTGCATTCCACAGAGCGACCTGGGCTTCGACAGGAGCACCGGCCATATCAGCAGGAAAATCCCCCAGAGCCCTCTGGAATCCATCGGAGTCCATTAGCCTCCGGGGGCGGACCATTTTAATAGGCCCCCCACCCTTGCAGAGGGGAAAGGCCGCCAAGAGTCTAAACCTCAGTAGGAAGTGATCCGACCATGACAAGGGGGTAGATGTTAATTCCCCCACTTCCAGATCACCATCCTCCTGTCCAGTCGAGAAAACCAGATCAAGTGTGTGTCCCTTTGCATGTGTTGGGCCGATGACATGTTGAGACAGCCCCATGGTTGTCATGGCAGCCATGAAGTCCTGAGCCGCTCCGGATACAGCAGCCTCGGCATGGAAGTTGAGATCCCCCAGAACCACCATCCTGGGGGTCCTCAACACCAGGTCCGAGACAACCTCCGTCAGCTCAGGCAGGGAGACTGTTGGGCAGCGGGGTGGACGGTACACCAGCAGAATCCCTAATCTGTCTCGAGTACCCAACACACAGTACAAACACTCCAGACCAGCACTCGACTGAACAGGAAGCCTAGAGAGGGAGATTGTATTCCTATAGACCACGGCAACCCCCCCTCCCCGGCCCTCGAGTCTGTGCTGGTGCTGCACCGAGTACCCAGGAGGGCAGAGCTGGGTGAGAGCAACCCCACCCAGTTCACCCACCCAGGTCTCAGTGATGCATACCAGGTCAGCCCCCTCATCCACAATCAAATCATGGATGAGGGAGATTTTATTCTGGACTGACCTGGCGTTCAGCAGCAGCACCACCAGACCCGAGAGCAAGCTGATATGGCCACCAGGAACTATCCGGTTGGGGTAGGAACCAGAAGAGGGAATAGCTGTAAGGAATCTATCCCCTCTTCTCCTCATCTGGCCTGTACCTCCCCTAGCACCATACCTCCCCCTACCCGTGACCACAGTTATGTGGGCATCCCCGTATCCCCCAGAGCTCCCCAGGCACATATTAAAAAGTAATTAAAATGTATTTTACAATTTGCTGCTGGTTGGCTGGTTGGAGATCTTGCAGATACAGTGGTATGGTATCTCCTATGTGCGCCGCAAAGTGCGGCGCCAAGTGCGCACTCGGCGCTGCACTCTGCGCGTCGCCGAGGCGCGCGCCGAGGCGCAGCCTCTGGCAGGCTGCAGATGTACCTGTTAGGGAGAGGTGGAGCACTCAGTCAGCTGACGCCCAGCAGGTGAGGGGAGAGACTGCAGAGGGAAGCCCCAGCAGTCCCTGTTCTTCTTTCCCTCCCCACCAGCCAAACACACCCCACCTTCCCAGCCTCTGGCAGGCTGCAGATGTACCTGTTAGGGAGAGGTGGAGCACTCAGTCAGCTGACGCCCAGCAGGTGAGGGGAGAGACTGCAGAGGGAAGCCCCAGCAGTCCCTGTTCTTCTTTTCCCCCCACCAGCCAAACACACCCCACCTTCCCAGCCTCTGGCAGGCTGCAGATGTACCTGTTAGGGAGAGGTGGAGCACTCAGTCAGCTGACGCCCAGCAGGTGAGGGGAGAGACTGCAGAGGGAAGCCCCAGCAGTCCCTGTTCTTCTTTCCCCCCCACCAGCCAAACACACCCCACCTTCCCAGCCTCTGGCAGGCTGCAGATGTACCTGTTAGGGAGAGGTGGAGCACTCAGTCAGCTGACGCCCAGCAGGTGAGGGGAGAGACTGCAGAGGGAAGCCCCAGCAGTCCCTGTTCTTCTTTCCCCCCCCCCCCACCAGCCAAACACACCCCACCTTCCCAGCCTCTGGCAGGCTGCAGATGTACCTGTTAGGGAGAGGTGGAGCACTCAGTCAGCTGACGCCCAGCAGGTGAGGGGAGAGACTGCAGAGGGAAGCCCCAGCAGTCCCTGTTCTTCTTTCCCCCCCCCCCCCACCAGCCAAACACACCCCACCTTCCCAGCCTCTGGCAGGCTGCAGATATTTAACAAACAAAGTTGTTTGTTAAATATGGAAGATCAAACACATGAATTAGAAAGTGCCCCCAAACACATTGTCTTCCCCCCCCTCCTGACACATACCACAAAAATGTGGAGGAGAAGCAGTGGAAAGATCTTTGTACCTGACACTGATAGTATCCAATGGGGTGCAACCACTAACATAAATTATGTCGCTTATGTAAACTACTCTAGCACAAGGCCAATAGCATGAGCTGGCACACCAATTTCCCCCAGAAACTCATTTTTCAACAAATGTAAAGGTGCATGAGTCCTGTCTTCATTTGCATCTGGCCACTCTACCACCACCCACACTGAAAAACCAGTCATTTTGTTAAATCAAAATGACCTTGGAATAAGCCCCGTTGAACAATTTTACTTTCAAATAAACATGCGTAAGCTTATACAAGAATTTTAAAGGCACGAAGGATTTTATCCACTTGATTAGCTACAAGAATTGAAGGATACAAACCCAAGGCAGGGGGGTGGGAATCCAGCCACATTTAACTTGCTAATTTGTGCATGTGCATGGTGTCATAGCACACCTGTGCTTTAACACACCATGTAGCAGAGGAGGTTGTATTTGTAGTGCAGTCCTCCTTTTAACATGATAGTGGTGGCTAACAAGGTCGGCCCTTACCGTTAAGCAAGGTGAGGTGGTTCCCTCAGGCAGCAGATGTTGGGAGACAGCTGCAAAGTGTTGGAGAAGAGAGCTGTCTGCCCTCCCATTAAGCTAGCCTGCTGCCTTCGCCTTCACATGTGGTGGTGAACACTGTCCCATCACCAATATATATTTTAAAAAGTGATTCAGCTGCCACTCCAGGCTGCTTTTGTACATGGATTGCAATCTTGTTCTTTGCCTCAGGTAGCAAAAGGTCTTAGAATGGACCTGACAACTAGCTATCCTTTTTGTAGGAAGTTTCCATTAGACTTCGCACAAACGACTGTTGGTCTGCCAGCCAATGTGAAAATTAACTATCCAGTCCAGAGTAGGGCAAGAGCCTCCTTCCCTCAGTTCAAGAGATTGAAGCCTTTTTACATCCAAACATCAATTTAGGCCTAATTTATTCTTCATACTGGAACCAAAAAAGCAGATTATTTATTCACAAGATACCACACAAAATTTATTAGCACAGCTGTTGCTGCTTGCACAAAGAATTACAATGAGCATGATTGGTAATAAATTTAAATCAAAAATGATTGGTAAAGCATTTTTAATGACTACAGATATATGACTATGTGAAGTCATGAAATTGTTTCTGTGTGCCTATCCTGGAGTGGTTATGTCACCAAATATGCCTATATATACAAACAGAAACAACAACAAATGGCTTGTGTATCTACCACTGGTATCCTTGACTAGCCTTTTCCGGCAGGCCTACCCAGATGAATGTGAAATCAAGAATTTTTAAGCTGTGTTGATTTGTTGTACTAATGTTGTTCCCCACCTTGATCCAAAGGAAGAGGTGGGTAAGAAATATTTTTATATTATTATAAAATAATAATATAAAAATTATTTTATATTAATATAAAATAATTTTATATTATAAAACAATAATTATTATTATTGATTATGCTTTTGAACCTAGCATACTACTCAGTAAAATCACATAAAATCCTATTCCTCATCCATTCTATGAGCAGCTGATTTCCTTATTCTTTTTCTTGTATATGTGAGCTCATAAGTTAATAGTTGCTACTAAATATTTATGAAAACATTCGCAGGCTACTTTTCGGCCCTAACAAGACAACCTCCAATGCAATTGAAACTGATAAAGATACTGTAACAGTATTAAACAGAATTAAAGAGAGAGATTAAGAAGCCAAGGAAGACAGAGTTAAAACTTCAATACCATATTTAAAGCACCACAGAAGACCAGAACAATACACACACACACACACACACACACACACACACACACTGTCCATGTAAAAACCACCAAGGATGCAGTTCTTGTGGGAGGTAATTACAAAATCAGGATGCTGCCACAGAAAAGGCCCTATCTTTCATTCTCAGCCACTAATCTCCTTGACGAATATAAACCTGGATCTCCAAAGATAACTTTTGTTTATGATGCATTAGATATTAGGGATGTGCTCCGCTCCGATTAGAACTGGAGAAACAGAAGTGAATTGGCCTGCTCTGCCTTGCCCAGAGGCGGAGTAGAAGCAGACTGGGGACCCCTAGAAGCAAGGCGAAGAGAAGCGCCCATTTTCGGAGCGCTTCTCTTTCCACGGACCAATCCGATCACCATTTTGAAACATTTCGCCCATAGGATTGAATTGCTGAAAAGGAAAGGGGATAACTGTGTTGTTTTTGAAGCTATCTTTCTGAAACTTCTTGTGCTTAGAGAGTCATGGCTGGGGGTCATTTTGAGACTACTCTCACCTCTCTGCATGGTGCGGTTCGCTTGCTAGAATTTTTTAAAAAGTAGGGTAAAGGCGGGAAAAAGATTACCTTTTCGATTGCTGAGGGGCAGAGTCAACTCCCGGTCATGATCACATGATCCCAAAGTTGGAGGAGGGGATAGGCAAAACGGGTAATTTGGGATTCTGGGAACTTCTCTTTCTTAGTCTGAACGGACTTTTCCCAGTGTTTTTTAAAACAGTAGCCCCACCAAATGCACAAACACAACCTGAAATCATATACTAAGCCAATAATAAGAGATAGAAAAAACACAGCACTGCTACCCACCCTAACTTTGGGGAACAACTGAAAAGATGTGGTGCAAGGGGATGAGCTCCCCTAGGGCATGTGGATGTGCCTTCACTCTCTCCTGTACTTGGAGGGCCATCAGAGCCCTCCAAAGAGAGTAACCCAGTGGAGCAACGCCTATAATGAGTTGAAGTGAGAACTTTGCTTCTTAAAAGACTGGTTCTTAGACAGGACCAGTTAAATTGGCCAATGATTCCCCATCTGGGCACGTCCACCACCACCCCTTATTACTGGTAAAAGACAGATATAGCCTTTTTAAAAAAGTTCTTCTTGTTGTTTATTCAGCAACAATGCTGCTTTTAATTCCTCCCCTCCTTTGTTTATTTATTTATTTATTTATTTATTCCATTTTATATGCATTACTGGCTTATCCTTGGCTCACTTCCTTATGCCCCCAGAAATGTCTGCTGCCTGCCTGCCTTCCCTCCCTCCTCCCCTGCCCGCCTCGCAGGGATGGTTTGTGTCTGGCTTTGACTCAAGGGAGAAGTCCTTCCTGCACTCACTTAGAGTTTTGGAAGTTCCAAATCCATTTTTCAAGTGTTGAAGAAGATTCATTTAGGTTGATCTCTACTCCCCAATTCATGGCATGTTGGGATTTCCTTTGAAATGGCCCCACTGAGCTGTCTGCAGGTTTAAGCCCCGCCAAAAATCAGGGGATGATGGGATTGCCTTGTACCTTGGCATGATTGTGGGTCTAGATGGCATCTGTGAGTGTGCCCACTTCCCTTTTTTTATCTGTCCAAATGTCAAAGAACAGTCCACGTCTGCAAATGGGGTGCCCGATTTTCATAAATTCCCCAAAAATCAGGGGATGATGAGACTGCCTTGAGTCTCAGCATACATGTGGATCCCTGGATAAGCTGTCATGGTGGTGAGTTTGAGGTTTCTAACGTGCACATTGACGTAGCTATCGAAAAGGGTGTGAATGGGGTGCCCGATTTTCATAAATTCCCCAAAAATCAGTGGATGATGGGACTGCCTTGAGTCTAGGCATGCATGTGCATCCCTGGATTAGCTATCATGGTGGCGAGATTGAGGTTTCAAACGTACACATTGACGGAGCTATCGAAAGGGGTGTGAATGGGGTGCCCGATTTTCATAAATTTCCCAAAAATCAGGGGATGATGGGACTGCCTTGAGTCTAGGCATGCATGTGCATCCCTGGATTAGCTATCATGGTGGCGAGATTGAGGTTTCAAACGTACACATTGACGGAGCTATCGAAAGGGGTGTGAATGGGGTGCCCGATTTTCATAAATTTCCCAAAAATCAGGGGATGATGGGACTGCCTTGAATCTTGGCATGCGTGTGTATACCTCCATGATGTGTCATGGTGCCAAACTTGAGGTTTCTAACTTTAACAGAAAAAAAGTTGTATATTTTTTTAGCTTAATGTAAGCCTATGGGGGGGAAACAGAACTCCGATCCGGATCCGGAGTTCTGCAGCAGAGCGGAACAGACATAGGCGGAGCGGGGGTGGAGCGAAGCGGCCCGATCCGCAAATCATGGATCTGGAAGAGAAGCGGAGCGGGGGGTCCGTGCACATCCCTATTAGATATTGCCACATGTATTGGATGTGCATATTTACATACCCACAATCACAATTAGGTCAATACTGAAGAAAACATGATTCTTGTTCCACCTAACCGGATTGTCGGCAAGCCTTAATGGTCAAATTCCCCTCTGTGAACCTGCCGACACTCAGGGGTACAAAGGAGAGCTGGCTTGCCCAACTGGTTCATTCTCTTCCTCTCTGGCCATCCATGCTCCCAAACTCCCCCTTTCTTTATATCTCAGCATCTCTACATTTAGCAAACAAATCCACTACCTTAGTGGGCTTTCTTATCATGCATCCATCAATATAGGTTCTGCTTATGTAAGCCTATTGAAATAAGTTAGAATTGTAAGACTGTGAACCTTAGCCAGAAAATAATAATAATCTGTGGCCCCATTCAGACGACATCGTTAATCATGCTGGTTAAGGGTTTTTGGTTTAGCAGTAGGGTTAACAAGTGTCATCTGACATGTGTTTTCCTTATGACGTGCATCCGTTAACTACATTGTGCTTGGCTTCACTAACCCTATTCTGCAGCAGGGATAGCAGCACTAACTTTGGCTTAAAGTGTCATCTGACATGCACCTGTGGTTGAGGGTCTGAAATCATAGAGCTAGCAGTATAGCGCAACCTAAATGGCCTAAATCACACAACTGCCAGCTCTCTTAGTGCAAGGGCTGATGGGATACAGGTCAGAGCATTTGGAGGCACTCACCTAGTATACCTTTAAGGAATCCAGGAACCAGACAGGGTTAACAGTGTTGTGTGTGAGCATATAGCTTGTGGTTAGTGCTAACCACAGAGAAGCATGGTTAAGCTAACCACAGAGCCCTCAGTGTTGTCTGAACGGGCCCCATGGTTCATTTCTTTTCTATAACTGCTATTTCTCTACTCGCTTTATATCAAATTAATTCAAGAAACATACTTGAATTAAGTTGAATAACTATCTGCCTAGCCAAAGGACTGGGCTTGCTCATGTGCTTAACCATTTGTCTGCACCACATTTTCAGGAGAAGTATTTATTTATTTATTTATTTTATTATGTTTCTATACCACCCCAAAGCAGAAGCTCTCTGGTTGGTTTACAGAAGTTAAAAACAGTGAACATTAAAAACAAGTATATACAACTTAAAACCATCAAGAACATAAAAACAACAATATCCTTTTAAACAACTATTCTGGGGTCAAGTAAGGGCAAACAAACTCAGCAAATGTTAATTGCCTGGGAAAAGAAAAAAGTCTTGTCCTGGTGCCGAAAAGATAACAATGTTGGCGCCAGGCAAGCCTCATTAGGGAGATCATTCCAGCAACGATGTCACCGTCAACGCATAGGACAGAGAATAAGGAATGCCACCTAGATTTCAGTAAGAGAGAAGTCTTTGCCTGGGCTTCCTAAAAGTACTCCCCAGCCTCAAAAGAAATGAGGTGTGTGTGTCTGTTTAATACAATTCCCTTTCTCCCTCTCACTCACCCACTATTAGACAGGCATGCAGGTTTTCATGATAAATAAGATAGGATAGACAGAAACAAGTAAGAAAGGGCAGGGAAGAATGTCAGGAAATGCAGTAAGTTGAACTTTTGCAGCTTTCAACCTATCCTATCCCTCTTCCCCAGAAATACTTTCTCATCTCATCTTAAATTGCCTTATATATTTCTCTCTGATGTGAAGTTCTTGATGTTGTCATCTTGAAATACCCAGATATGTGCAAATGATAATGGCACTAAAAATATTTACTGGATCTAAATGCATTCTTTTTCACAGGTCTTAAATTTTCTTGGATACTCATTAGAAGCAAGCTTCAAAAGAAAACAAAAGTAGATTTTATGTGCAAGAGAGCAAAGTAAAAATTGTTTACACACACACACACACACACACACACACACTGTCCCAATCATAGTAATCTGGGATAAACATTTTTAAATTTTCTATATCTAAAAATAAGATATTTGTTTACTTTTGTTTGCAAGCAAGGTGACTTTTTTTATCCTGTGGGAAGGAACTTTGATATCACCAGTTTCATCTTGTTTTGCAGGAAGCTGTTAAACATTGGGTCTTTCACAAGATTACCTTTTGCGTGTAACCAGGACATGAGGAGAATATATTCAAGTCCCTGTGTGCTAAATGGAAGGCCTTTGATCAACTGCCACCTAATTTTTGTTTTTCACCTGACAATATGTTCCACCAGCTGTCTGACATTTCTACTTAAAAGAACTCAGCCAAATTCATTAGCATAAAGAACCCTTTAAGAATTTACACCCCCCTTCCTGACAGCACCTCCTTCTGAATGCGAATTCATTACCATGAATTTCTTGGAGAGCTGCTATTCTATCCTAAGGCATACCTTCTAGTTACTATTTGACTGCTATGCTCTGAAAATGGGGGCGGGCAGTAGTGGGGGTAGGAAATGCAGCAGTCTGGAAATGGCACAGAATTCCAGAGTGAACCAAATTTCAGCCATAACTGTATTCTAAATGGAGAAGAAAGTAGTTATAGAGCTGACTCAAGCCAAAGGTGGGCATTCTACCCCACCCCTGCAATTAGAATTGCATGAACAAGAATGGGACAAGTGTGCTAGTTCTCCTTCTTCCATTACTGTTCACATCGTTCAGAGCCAGTGTGGTGTAGTGGCTAAGGTGTTGGACTGGGAGTCAGGAGGTCCGGGTTCTAGTCCCCACTCGGCAAAGGAAACCCACTGGGTGACTTTGGGCCAGTCACAGACTCTCAGCCCAGCCTGCCTCACAGGGCTGTTGTTGTGAGGATAACATGGAGAGGAGGAGGATTATGTATGTTGCCTTGGGTTCCTTGGAGGAAAAAAGGTGGGATATAAATGTAATATATAAATAATAAATAAATAAATAAATAAATCATTCTCCATGAGTTGAAGGGTGCATGGCAGCCCCAGGGAACCTGCTCTATTCGGGTAGGCCCACTGCACAATTTAGAACCTTGATTCTCGAAGGATATTCTCCCCTCCCTTAGCTTCCCCTCTGCAAAGATTATTGTACTCCTGCAAACTTTGGGGTTCCTCCCCCCAAGTCTGCCGATGCCTCCCTTTCTGTGTGTAGGAATGGGGGAGAAATTTGTTCAGTGCATTTTAACTTAGCTAATTTATGTGAACTAATCAGTTATCCTTTGAAATTCACAATTCTCCCAATTTTCCAATGGAGTTGAAACCTGCGCCAGACTGCGACGGACACAGGTAAGCCCCCCTCCCACTGCCCCCTTACCTGGCTCTGCTGCCATTGCCTCAAGGACTGTGGCGGTGACACCGGGTGAGCCCCCCTCCCCCCACTTACCTGCGTTCGGAGCTCCAGATGGAGGCGAACCGCTTTGCCTTGATCCGCAGCTCCCCCAACCTGATTTGGATCCGCCTTTGGCGGAAGCAGATCGGGTCACTCCACTCCGGATTCGTGATCCGAATCGGAGCGGAGCACAGCCCTACTTCATATAGATGCTAAACAACAATGGGGATAGGATGGTACCCTGCAGAACCCCATAGCTCAATTGCCAAAGGGGTGAGGAATAATCACCCAATATTACTCTATGAAATCGGCCCTGCAGTTAGGATTGGAACCACTGTAACACAGTGCCTCCAATGCCCATCCCACAGAATCAATCCAGGAGGATATCATGGTCGATGGTATCAAAAGCCGATTAGAGATCAAGAAGAATATTAGACAAAAATGAATCTATTTGGAGAAATGTGCAGAAAAAATGCTTATGAAGTTTTATGCAAACATTTTAAAAATATCTCAAAGTTTGCAATGAACTCAATTTAAGACTGGAAAAAGGAGAAACCTAAAGAAACTAATCTTCACAGATTCATCCATTCCTAGTGTAATTTGGTTAAGTAAGAACTGGCTACTGGAGAATTGTGATTGCTATTATTTAAGGTAATTTTAGAGACATGCAAGTGGTCTGCAATAGCAATGCCAGGATAACCAAGCATAATTTAGATGTCATTTTTGTCATGACTCTCTGTGATAAGAGTAATATAAAGCAGATTATACAACCCTGATATGCATCTGCAAATGGTGAATGACATTCCTGTGATTCATGGTGTGTGAGCTCTCCTTGGATGAATAGCATTAATTACCTAACTTAATAAAAACTGCAGTACTCTTTGGGTCAGTTCCTGTGCTGAGAATCATTGCAGTGTTGAAATGAGCATTACAGGGAAACAAAGGAAAAGTCTTTGCCAAGTATGTATGTCAGCTGCAATTTACAATGATAGATGTGAGCATTAAGAAACTAAATTTTGTGAGTTATCAAGCATAGCCCTTATTCAGCAGAAGACAGTTTAAACCATTTGGATCTACTGAATATAACAACTCCTGAAAAAGTAATGTTGGGTGATTAATTTTTAAGTAGATTTTCCTAGGACTGCATTTTATGACATTCCACTGCCTATGAAGTTGTACAGAAAATCTGGGGTCACTGCATTACAAATTCTAAGGTCAGATTTTGGGTCCTCTGGAGAGCCAAGTTTGTTATTAAAAATCCAGCTTTGTTACACTGCTTGGCCTCAAAGCTGTAGCATGGCAGAACTTGGCATACAATTACAAAGTGTGTTCATGTCACTGCCAAAGAAAGGAAGGCAATACATTCACAAACACAGAGGGAGAATCTTAACCTTACTAACCTCAGTGACATTGACCTGCAAGACATCTCACTAAGGTATAATAGTGTCAGTGATCTCACATTAAGAATTTAAACAGACAATTGAATGGAAGTGCTCATCTACTCCATAATAGCAGGCAAAGGTATAGTGTAAAGAGAGCACAGGAAATACACACAGTCTTACACATTGTGCCCATTTGAGATGTCCAGTTCCATTTTTAGATTTCATTTCTGCTCCTGACTCACTAACAAAAGCTTTAATTCTGACATAGGTGCCTCACCCAATCTGGCACTGAAGAACAGAGCTGCTGGGGAGAAGTAAGGGTCTCTAGTCCCACATGGACAGGAAAAGGATTGCCAGCCACCTTTTTATTCCATGCAGAAGCCCTGTGCTTTTAACAGAGGGAAATCACTTCTTCAAGATGCATGGCATTTCCCATGATTTTCCATAGCAGGAAAAACTATACCTGCTTTATGCAGGTGTTAATGGCACAGGGGGGAAATTATGCAAGGCAAGGAAAGATGACAAGCTTAGACAGAAGAGGCTTCACCAGAAGTTCATTTGAAGCAGGAATGTGCTAGACAGGAACCTTGGCTGTTGGGCCGTATAAAGAATGTAATGGATAAATAAAGCTGCTGTCCTTTTTTCAGCAAACTCTATGCAAGGATAGAAAGTGAAAGCCACCAGAAACTGGATGGAATTCAGAGAAGAAGTTACAGAAGTGTTCCCTAATATCCTCAATATATCAAAGGCTACAATTCTGGAATATTGCAGCAGGATGAAGTCCTGAACCAGATTCCACCCTTTAAAGGAAACCCAGTTGAAATTAATCAGCTAGAGGCAGAACAGTGAGAGTTTGCTCATTTCTGTCATCATCTTTCAAAATGCATAACAGATAATTAATGCTCCAATGAACAGTACACATACCTATGTTTGGACTTATAAATTTAACCATGAAATATGTCCAAGTTGACTTTTAGTTCATCATCTTTTGGAAAGGCTTCCTGTATTATCCTTTGTAGGGATTTTAGAAAATTTGTAATACCCAAATACTTTTCAGATGGCTAGCACTAGCAGAAAAATGGCAACATGCCATTGATTTTTTTCATTTTCAAAGGTTAGTACAGCCTCAGATTCTTCTTGAAGCCAAGCGCATGATGAAGCTATTCAAGCAGCCAGTGTAAAACAAAATACTTATTTACTGGCACAGTGACTTAACAAGCCAAGGGACCTGTTTGCTGTTCAGATTTCAGATGAGATTAATTCCATGTACGACAGAAGTAGATTGAAAAATGCAACAATAATTAGCAGCAATTTTGTTCTTGACTAACATTCAAAGAACAGAGAGAGTTACCTTATGAAGTGATTGTCCTTGGAGGAATATGAGAAGAAAGCCGTGGAATGAGGGATAATGATTATTTTGGGCATGGAGGGGGGAGTCTTTAGAGAGAATGCCATTTAATCAACAATCAATATAGAAATGTTTTACTAGCAAGAAGCCAAAATAACTACTAGTAAGAGGCTCTCTTCTTTGAGCTAGCAAGAAAAAGTATCTGATACTTCTGTTTTCTCACCCCTCATAATATCTGGAATTGTTCTTAAATGTTCAATCTTTAAACCAGGGATGTATGGGGAATTCATATGATTTTGGTTTTGACCAGAATTCACCCAGTGATTGTGGACTGAAGCACAAACTGCGCTTGTAATTCATATACTCTTGGACGGCTAATGCAATTTGTGGAACAAAAAACAAAAAAAAGCTTTCAAGAAACGCTTAAATTTGAAAAATGTGTTCAAAACGTATGTACTTTGGGAGAAAATGCATACATTTGGAAAACGTACACAAAATATTTTCTTGCAAAAAAAAAGAAGAAAAAGCTCACAATGTGATGCAGACATGAGTTAGAACAAGCTTTGAGGTAAAATTCGAAGAACCTGGATAAGCTCAGGTTTTGCTGATGCCCACATCCCTACTTTAAACGGGAAATATCTTTCAACTGTTTTAAAATTACAGGGCGCACTTAGTGGCTCTTGCACTTGAACCCAATGTGAATTCCCCTTGATCTTTTGTATGTTGTATAGTCTCTAGCTACAGCTTATTTATTACATATTTATAGTACCCAATAGCAAAGGCTCTCTGGGCAGTTTACAACTAAAACCATAAAATCCAATTTAAAACTCTAAAATTCTATAAAACCATAATAAGTTACAGTCCAGGGAAGGCTTATTTAAAAAGATACGTTTTTAGGAGGTGTTTAAAAGTTATTACATTTTCTGCCTCCCGAACTGCACAAGGGACAGTTTTCCAGAGGGTGGGTGCTGCTACAGACAAGGCCCACTGTCGAGGTTCTTCATGGCAACATTCTCTTAATCTTGGAATGACGAGCAGGGCCTCCTCTGAAGATCGTAAATGTCACCTGGGTATATATAAGGGAAGGTGGTCTGTAAGGTACCCTTGTCCCAAGTTGTTTAGGGCTTTGTAAAATAATAGCATGACCTTGTACATGGCTCGGTAGCTAACAGGCAGCCAGTGCAGTTCTTTTAATACTGGTTTTATATGAGCAGAGCTAGGTGTCCCTCTGAGCACACTAACTGCTGTGTTATGCACAAGCTGCAGTTTCCAAACCACTTACATGGGTAGCCCCACATAGAGTGCATTACAGTAGTCTAATCATGAGGTTACCAGTGCATGAATGACCATGGCAAGGCTATCCCTATCCAGGAATGGGCAGAGCTGGCATACCAACCAAAGTTCATAATGGGCACTCCTGGCCACCAAGGCCATCTGGGCCTCCAGTGACAAAGATGGGTCCAAGAGCACACCCAAACTATGGACCTGCTCCTTCAGAGGGAGTGCAACCCATCCAGAACATTCAAACACCCCAACTCCCCAATCTGGGAACCACCAACGCACAAGATTGCTATCTTATCAAGATTCAGCTTCAGGTTATCGGCCCTCATCCAAACCATAATTGTATCCGGGCACTGGTTCAGAATGTGCACAGCCTCTCCCGATTCAGATGTTATGGAGAAATAGAGCTGGGTGTCATCAGCATATTGGTGACACCTTGCCCCAAATCTCCTGATGACTGCTCCCAATGGCTTCATATAGATATTAAATAACATTGGGGACAGGATGGTGCCCTGTGGCACACCACAGTTCAGTTTCCATGCAGCTGAAGTACAGTCATCCAATGCTATTCTCTGGAGCCAACCCCGCAAATAGGAGTCAAACCACTGTAGAACAGTGCCTCCAACTCCCAACTCATGAAGGCAGTCCAGGAGAATACCATGGTCAATGGTATCAAAAGCCATTGAGAAGAAGTAATAGGGTCACACTCCCCTTTCTCTGTCTTGAAGAAGGTCATCCATCAGGGCAACCAAGGTCAATTCTGTCCCAAAACCAGGCCTGAATCCAGACTAGAATGGCTCCAGATAATCAGACTGGATAATCAGCTTCTCATTGCAACCCACTTAAAAGGCCCTACAATGCATTTCTGAATAGTGTTGTAGGGCTATTCCATGAAAATGTATGCATAAAGAGCAGACCAAGGTGTGCACATCTTTTAGTGACTGGTGCAACCTACATTATGCTCCTAGATCTGGTGCTTTCAATTCTAGGTTAGGAAACTCCTTTGCAAATGGACAATCATGGGGGGAATCGACTACAAAGAGTAAGTTGTTGGTGGCTGGTTCACAATAAAGTGATATTTTTGAATAGAATTGCCTAATTCTAATCTTCAAACAAAATTGTATCTGAGATTATAGTTATAATATGCAGTGGTCAGAAAAACACTCCGCCATCTTTTCACTCTCATGAACTGTTACCTTAATCACCCACATGTTTAGTTTTTTAACGTTTTTTAATATTTTATGTGTGTATGTTCTGTGTTTTAGAATTTTAAATTTTGTATACTCGTTTTTATCTTAATTTTAGAATTTCTGTAAACCGCCCAGAGAGCCCTGGCTATGAGAACGGTATATAAGTGCAATAAATAAATAAATAACCTCCTTGTAATGCATACATCATGCAGAGCCCTTAAGGAGGATCCCTATATTTCAAAAAGCAACTTGTGATCCAGTATCCAGTGGTGGAATTCTCATACCAGAATAGCTCAGATGCAAATCTGCAACCCTTTTCTTGTAATGAATAGGACTCATCAAATTGCAAGCATTGGCCTTCACCCATTGCTCAGAACCCCAAGGTGTTATCTGTGCTGCTAAGTGCTGCAAATCGAAACCTGGAAATGTGTTTTAAGACCACGAAGATGTCCTTTTTCTTGGCAGTGGAACTGAACTGAACACTTAGAAAACCCATGCCTGCATATGATGTGGATTATGGTTTAGGTTGTCCAACCGGACCTTACTCAGGCGAGACGACACCAGATGTCCTTAAATTGTTTATTTGATTACATCGATGCAAGGTTAGGTTGTATGTGCTAGAGCATCAGCATGTTACACCCAACAACCTGGGCGGAAACGATACAGAGATATATATACCTTCAGGGCAAAGTGCACGCGCAGAGGGCAGCGCCCTTTGGCGATCTGCCAAGTATGCCTTGAAGCAGTTACTTGTTAACCAAATAAGGAGCGAATGTAAATATACTCTTCTGATAGGTGCAGAGGCATAATGCATATCAGCCTTTGACATAAATCTCACAACACATATTGATAGTCTTACCTAGATTTAGCAAATTCTATCTGTATTTGATGTCACATCTGACAAAAGGAAAAAGGGAAGAGGAATGGGAAATGTGCAACAAAGATGTTAAAGTGAATTCAAGTTTTAAGGGCACACATAACAAGAGGCATTTTTTGTGCACGTACATTGAATATATGAAAAAGGAGTGAGTTCGCACCCGCTGCTCCCAGTCCCAATTGACATGCATTCTACCAATAGTCCAGTTAAAAACAAAAACAAACCTAAAGCAGAATCCTAAATCACATATTTGTATGTATGTTCAGGTGTTGAAATAGCTGTGCTAAATGTGGGCCACCTGTGGTCCCAATCAGGCTCTCCATGGTTCCCCAGATGTCCATGCTCCCTGCCCCTGCCCCTGCCCCCTTTCCCTGACTGACAGTCATTTGGTACTTTCCCCCTCCAGCAGAATGTATGGAGGTCAATAACCTCTGATCTAGAAAATCCTTTCTGGGCTTAGAATTCCAGCATTTGGGATTGATTCATATTTGCTTCAATAGAGTTGATTAACTTTGCAATAAGAAGAAACTCAGTCGTGCAAGAAAGTCAAAATTACAATCTTGAGTTCTCTATGCTAATAAATGTAGCACTGATATGCACTTCCCTAGGCATGAAGGATGGAGAGAAGGAGATAATACAAAATAATAAATTACCATAACAAAAGACTGAAGCAGAAACCGAAGGGAGGAATCCACTGTCTAGAAATCTGACTGTGAAAAATAACACACGACTCCAAATTATAATATTAAACTCAAAATATAACATTTCATCAGCCAATTTTTATTCACTTATTTCTTTTCACATGCTGAAATATCATCCAAAGCAGAAAATATATGCCAGTCATCTATGAATACCTTCCCTGATTCTATTTTACATCTCTACCACCACCAAATGAGAAAAACCCATAAAAGGTGCCTTCCTTGTTCTTATGTATGCTGATGACAACAGACAGAATATAGAGGCTTCTAACCTATCAATATGCAACAATACACCAGAGCATACCATAGGGGGGGCCATGTGTCTTTGTTTTCACAGAATAATCCTCTGTTTGACTGCCCTGTATATGAAGACTGTTCAGTCCAAATTAAAGAAGTGTAAAAACTATTGCCCATAAATGGTTAGAACCTGGGCAGCAAACTGAGAGGGCACACAGCTCACCTGATCTGGTCACAGTCTTCTGCATTATGGTGTATTTCTATTTAAAGAATTATTTCTAATTTTCCATCTCTATATAAATTGACATATGCAGGGTTTATGCAAATTAACATTCTCTGTTTTGGTGATGCATTTCATCAGTGACCATTCTACATACCATCCTATACTTGCCTGGAGCAGGAGTAAATGATAATTCTATCAGGGTTTGGAGCTATACTGCAGTGAGCAGATACAAAAGAGGGCAGGGCTCCTGCAGCTTTAACTGTTGTGATGAAGAGGGAATGTCACCAGGTGTTGCATACATACAAATGACACCTGCTGAAATTCCTTTTTCAATACAACTGTTAAAGATACAAACGCCTCACCCTCCTTTTCATATGGTCACCCTGGATGTCATCGCCTCCTTCTCACCAGCACTGGGTGAAACTCTTCTTGTAATGGCCAAAGTTGTTTAGACTTTTGGCTGCCATTGGATTTTACTGAAAGTGAATTTGAAAAGGTAATTTGTCGGGTACTATTTAAGGATCTGTTTTCATCAGCCCAGGTGCACACACCTAAACCAACTTCAAGAAATTTACAAGGAAAAAAGTGAATTTGAAACGTCATGGGTTGGATCCAGGACCTGCCTTGGATTGGTGGAAGGTCTCTGCTGGAGAAGGTGCCTCTGTCCGATATTTATGATCTCCCCACCACCACCACCGCCAGACATACAGGATATTCCATTCAAGAGGGTCTCCTGACCCCTCTATGTAGTATTTTCAGGGGGCTGGAGGGACTGCTGTGCAGGAGCAGGGGGAAGGGTCTGTTTTCATCAGCTCAGGTGCACACACCTAAACCAACCTCATGGAATTTAGAAGGAAACTCCCCCAAATTTTGCTAAGAATGGTGAGAGTTGTTTTCAGGAAATCTCTACACAGAACTAATTTATAGGTGGCTTTCATATGCAAAGCGTTTTGTAACCTATATTTCATTTATCTCTACACTGATCTTGTGAATTTAAATAACAGCTATAATGGGGAGAGAAAATATCCCTGCCCAGACCAACAAATCTTCCAATGCTTGTAGGCAGTATGAATTCTCGGCATGTATCAAGTTCTATCAGTTCAGACATTGACCTAAGCTTCTTCTTCTTGTTGTTATTGTTGCTGATGCTCTTGTATTACACACTTGCAATGTATTCTAGAGCAACAAAAGTTTGATGGAGGATTTTTAGCTTAAAAGCCTAAAAACTGCCTTCGAAAAAACTCTTACAATTTAGGACTTTGGTTTATAGTTACAACTCACAAAATTAGCTCTCATTTCTGCACCATTATTATATTGCCCCTTAAAGAGGGATGATAACTGATTCATGAAAACTCCTTTGAGAAATAATCATTTCAAGAGTTGGGAGTGAATTAGCAACATGATATAATATAAAAAGGTAATTACTCAACCACCTTGTTGCTATTTCATTGCACAAATTTTCAATACAAGCGAGGGAATTACATTCGTTCTGGGAACACTGAAAACTTCTGATACATTATCTACTAGGCTGTTAAAAGAAACTAGGTTTCAACATATCTCAATGTTTGAAAAACAAGATTAGCAGTTTAACAATAAATTTAATCATTATATTATGTATTTTAAAAAAGCCACAACTGACTTACTGAGGGATTAATAAAAATAAGTTTCTGATTTGTGTGTTCCAAAGTCTTCTAACAAATATGTATATATAGAGACTTAAGAAGTTCCATGAGTATGAACAACTTTATTGTTGTGCCATCCAACAATAGTGGATGGCACAACAATAAAAATTAGGGATGTGCTCCGCTCCGATTAGAAGCGTAGAAGCAGACGCGAATTGGCCTGCTCCGCCTTGCCCAGAGGCGGAGTAGAAGCGGACCGGGGACCCCTAGAAGCAAGGCGAAGAGAAGCGCCCATTTTCGGAGCGCTTCTCTTTCCGCGGACCGATCCGATCGCCATTTTGAAACATTTCGCCCATAAGATTGCATTGCGGAAAAGAAAAGGGGATAACTGTGTTGTTTTTGAAGCTATCTTTCTGAAACTTCTTGTGCTTAAAGAGTCATGGCTGGGGGTCATTTTGAGCCTACTCTCAGCTCTCTGTGTGGTGGGGTTCGCTTGCTAGAATTTTTTAAAAAGTACGGTAAAGGTGGAAAAAAGATTACCTTTTCGATTGCTGAGGGGCAGAGTCAACTCCCGGTCATGATCACATGATCCCAAAGTTGGAGGAGGGGATAGGCAAAACGGGTAACTTGGGATTCTGGGAACTTCTCTTTCTTAGTCTGAACGGACTTTTCCCAGTGTTTTTTAAAACAGTAGCCCCACCAAATGCACAAACACAACCTGAAATCATATACTAAGCCAATAATAAGAGATAGAAACACAGCACTGCTACCCACCCTAACTTTGGGGAACAACTGAAAAGATGTGGTGCAAGGGGATGAGCTCCCTAGGGCATGCCATGTGGACGTGCCCTCACTCTCTCCTGTACTTGGAGGGCCATCAGAGCCCTCCAAAGAGAGTAACCTGGTGGAGCAACGCCTACCATGAGTTGAAGTGAGAGCTTTGCTTCTTAAAAGACTGGTTCTTAGACAGGACCAGTTAAATTGGCTGATGATTCCCCATCTGGGCACATCCACCACCACCCCTTATTACTGGTAAAAGACAGATATAGCCTTTTTTAAAAAGTTCTTGTTGTTTATTCAGCAACACTGCTGCTTTTAATTCCACCCCTCCTTTGTTTGTTTATTTATTTATTTATTCCATTTTATATGCATTACTGGCTTATCCCTGGCTCACTTCCTTATGCCCCCAGAAATGTCTGCTGCCTGCCTGCCTTCCCTCCCTCCTCCCCTGCCCGCCTCGCAGGGATGGTTTGTGTCTGGCTTTGACTCAGGGGAGAAGTCCTTCCTGCGCTCACTTAGAGTTTTGGAAGTTCCAAATCCATTTTTCAAGTGTGGAAGAAGATTCATTTAGGTTGATCTCTACTCCCCAATTCATGGCATGTTGGGATTTCCTTTGAAATGGCCCCATTGAGCTGTCTGCAGGTTTAAGCCCCGCCAAAAATCAGGGGATGATGGGATTGCCTTGTACCTTGGCATGTTTGTGGGTCTAGATGGCATCTGTGAGTGTGCCCACTTCCCTTTTTTTATCTGTCCAAATGTCAGAGAACAGTCCACGTCTGCAAATGGGGTGCCTGATTTTCATAAATTCCCCAAAAATCAGGGGATGATGGGACTGCCTTGAGTCTGGGCATGCATGTGTATCCCTGGATAAGCTATCATGGTGGCAAGTTTGAGGTTTTTAACGTGCACATTGACGGAGCTATTGAAAGGGGTGTGAATGGGGTGCCCGATTTTCATAAATTCCCCAAAAATCAGGGGATGATGGGACTGCCTTGAGTCTTGGCATGCATGTGTATCCCTGGATAAGCTGTCATGGTGGTGAGTTTGAGGTTTCTAATGTGCAAATTGACGGAGCTATCGAAAGGGGTGTGAATGGGGTGCCCGATTTTCATAAATTCCCAAAAAAATCAGGGGATGATGGGATTGCCTTGAGTCTTGGCGTGCGTGTGTATACATCCATGAGGTGTCATGGTGCCAAACTTGAAGTTTCTAACTTTAACAGAAAAAAAGTTGTATACTTTTTTAGCTTAATGCAAGCCTATGGGGGGGAAACGGAGCTCCGATCCGGATCCGGAGCTCCGCGGCGGAGCGGACATAGGCAGAGCAGGGGCGGAGCGAAGCGGCCCGATCCACAAATCGTGGATCTGGAAGAGAAGCAGAGCAGGGGGTCCATGCACACCCCTAATAAAAATAATAATAATTCTCTAGCATTTCTACTGAAAATTGAAATTGTGTCTTAAAAATCCAAGAGCAGATTTACACATAAGTGGATAAACCACTTATAAACATTTTTAATGACTTTTTCCGCCACATGACGCTTGGCTTTTATTGTTTTATCGCTTACCCTTCCTGTCATATTATTTTGTGATGTTATTCTTATAAGTCATAGTATGATCTGTTATGTGCCTGATTGTATTGTTCCTAAGCGTTCTTGCTTTTTCTTTTTCCTTTTTTAAACCAATCAGCTTCAAAGGGGCGTGTTCCTTTTCTTTCCGCGCCCAAAGTTGCAGCCATTTTTTCAGTCTTGCCTCGTGTTCCTCTTTGTAGCCACAACCTCCCTCCCCCTTTCCATGTGTGGGCATTGTTCTATATGTGTTTACTCAGAAGTAAGACTCTCTCTGTTCAATGGGCTTTCCTCAAAGGTAAGCCAGCAGGTAATGTTAGCAGTTGAAATCAATGGGATTTACTTTTGAGTAAGGGAACCAGCACACCTGTAGTTCATGAACTTGAAGATGCAAGCAAGCAGGGAAGGAGACTCCAGGCAGGGTTAGTGGATTTACTTTACTCAAAAGTAAATCCCATTGATTTCAATGGCTAACATCACATGCTGCCCCTTGGTCTGTGCTTAGGAAAAGGGCGCAGAAAGAGGGGGAAACTTTCTAGTTCCCCTTCCCTCTGTTTCTCTCCCCTCCAAGCACAGACCAAGGGGCAGCAGGTCACGTTAGCAGTTGAAATCAATGGGACTTACTGTTGAGTAAAGTAAATCCCCTAACCCTGCCTGGAGGCTCCCTCCTTCCTTCCCTCCCTCCCTCCATGGCTCCAGCTTAGGAAAAGCTCCCAGGTGTGGAAAGAGGGGAAATCTTTCCACCACCACCCTTCACCATTTCTCTCAGAGGAGGGACAATGGAAGAAAAGAGGAAGTGGGAGGAACAATAAGCAGATGGGGACTTGAGAAATACATTGTGTGGCCCAGATCAGTGGATATCTATGGACAACACAACAGTAAGAAACATATTAATAAATACATGTGCCCGGGGACTTATAAAATCGTAATAAAATATGTTTTATGACTCAAAAAACAACGTTTCATATATCTGTGTAGATCCGCTCCAAGTTAAAGCCTTCTTTTATGGACCTAGGGAAGGGCCTCTGCAGGGATAGAACCATGAAGTAAAGAAAGGCTGTTTGGGAGTAAGCCCTATTGACTTCATTTTCTTCTAAGTAAATATGCATCAAACAAGAGTGGGTGATAAATTATAGGATGAGAGATATCAAAACTTAAACTTGCTTCAGAGTAGCATCCTGCATTTTTGAACTACAGCCCCCTAAATTTAGAAAAATAGTGTGGGGGCCAAAAAGACGGAACATCAGATAAGTGTTTTATAGCATGCTTGGGCACTCACGGATTTTCATGGGTTCTATTTATGATGCTGTCCTCTGCCAAATCAACACCAGGCAGGGAATGACACTTTGAAAATGGTTTGAAAACTGCTTATGGAGTGTGTCCTGGGCCCCAACAGTTGTCACTATTGTTATAAATCATTTTAAAGCAGTAGTGTGGATCCTCCCCAACTCCCATGCGTCTCCCACTCTTTCTGGCCTTCATCCTGTGGCAAAAGAGACTCCAGTAAATCTGATTTGTTTTTTAAAATGGAACTTGCAGCAATCTCCTACTATATGATGGAGAAGTGGCACAATAAAAATGTCCACTGAATGGGCCACATGGTCATTGTTTACTTCTTCTTTCTTCTCAGTTAAGAGGATGTATTGTGCGACAGAAGCAGGGGCGGAGAAGCGATGGTAGGGAACCATGATTTCCCCCCACCCCGGTCTGATGAAGCTCTAAACCTGTCTATAGCAATGTTGTCTTCTTTAAAAAATACTGTTTACTGTTTACTCATTTTTGTGAACCGCCCAGAGAGCTTCGGCTATTGGGCAGTATAAAAATGTAATAAATAAATAAAATAATAAATAAATAGAGTAGACACAGGGCCCCCAATTCAGCTCTTAAGCACTCCCCCCGCCAAAGGTAGGGTTCTGATCCACATCTGTTAAAACACCATCAAGGTAGTATACAACAGGTAAAACAATAAAACCTGCAAGAACAAAAACAAGACCATTAACAAGTAAAAGCATTAAAACATTAAAATACATGTTTTAAAGGCTAAATAAATTGAAAAGATGTATCTTCACACCCTTTCTAAAGAACAAATACTGTGCAGCAATTGTAATTCTTGAGGAAGTGCATTATCTAGTTTGGTGGCAACACAGGAGAAATCTCTTTCATACGTGCCTAAGAAATGGGCCTCTGTGAGTTAATAGCACCCTCAAAAAGGTCTCCTCTATAGACTGTAATGCCCAGGCAAGTTTTTAGTAAGACATTTCAAAATAGGCAATACTGAAAATCTAGTAGCTATGAGTCCCCCATTTTTAATCTAGAATAGGTTCAGGGCTTCAAAATCAGATCTTAGAAGTCCCTCCATCACCTATTCTAGCATCACAATATAGATCAGGCTCTTTGAACCTACTCTAGAGTAAAAACGAAAAAAGATGTAACTATTAGGTATGGTTTTAGGTATGGTTTTAAAATATTTTAATTTTATTCGATTTGATTTGTAACCCACATTTCTCTAACAAGAAAATGGAACTCAAGGCAGCTTACAATCACAAGACCTAAAACATATTTTAAATAAAACTTGGTTAAAACAATAATGGGGTGCATGGGGCAGCAGCAGCCCCTCCTCCTGAATGGTTTGAGGGGAAGTTTTTTTTAAAAAAATATCCCTAAAAATCAAGAGATGAAGAGAGCTCCTTTAATCTTGGCATGGCTAAAGCCCTACGTAAGAGCTATCAGAGTGCCAAGTTTCATCTCTTTATCTTTAAAAATGATGGAGATGTATGCATTTTTGTTAATTCCCATTGACAGTAATAGCACACTCAGAAAACGGAGCGGTTTTCTGATGAGTAATCCAGTGGTATGAAAAGATGGACCACCTATGGAAATTGGAGCACTGCCCCCAATTTTGGAGCAGAGAAGAACTGCTCTGCACCCCCCTAATAGACAGACCAGAATCATGTGACTTCCTGTTGCAACAAGGGAGTCATATGCTCCCTAAAACTGGCCCTGGCCAACAGTCTGGCCACAGCGGTCAAAACCAGCTGAAGTTTCTGAACAGTTTTCAAAGGCAGCCCCACAGAGAGCATGCTACAGTAGTCCAAACGGGATGCAACTAAGTTATGCCTAACCATGGCCTCATCAGGCATATCTGTTTTGGTTGAAGAAGAGTTTGGAAAATAATCACATACTGTCCATGCAAAGATAGCTCTACTTTTCAGTTCTGAAGGGTGTGTGAATTTTTAAGACTCATTCTGTAGAATATTTTTTTGTGGGGGGTACTGGGGGGATGATTCAGGATTAGTTTTTAGAACAAAGTTACTGGACTGCTCATCACACACACATACATCCTTATCTTGTGCATTTTGGTTACAGGAGTGGGGAAAAATCTTTCTTAAATGACATTTTTGTTGAACAGATGCGACAACATACAGAAGAACTTTAATGGGAGCACAAAGTTAACTCCCACTCTCATCTCAACATATCATGATGGAAAATGTAATTAAATCAGCAATTTTACAATGAACCCTATTAAAACCAACCCCAAGCCTCCTATGTAGCAAATTAAATACCTAGATGAAACAGAAGTTTCTTGCTAGGATATTTTAAAATAAAAATCAAATACAAGAAGAAAATAACAGTGTTATAATGAGAAGCATTTGTAAAGCATGAACGAAGGAGAGCTTTCATTTTAAAAAAATGAATAGGAAATCTACTCCTCAGGCTAAGCAAATACCATGGGTGCTCAAATACCATGGATGATACCATAGGTGCTCAAAAGCAACTGTGAAACTCCTCTATGACAGTTAAGCAATCTGTCCTTCTCCCCTTTCCCACATCCAAGGTATATTGATTGCTAAGCTTGCAAATAGTTACCAGGGGAGAATGGGGATTGGTGCACTGGCTGCTTCTCTTATGAAAATAATTCGTAACCCTTTAATGCAGAGGGAAGCCATGCTATTTCCCCTGTACAATTCCTAGGAAGAGGCATAGTCGGAGGCCTTTTCCCAGCTGAAAGAGGGTAGGTTCCCCAAACAAAGTCAGTTCCCTTCGCCTCATTCTTTCAAGTTTCCAGTGACACATCTCCTCGACCACTCCTGCAAACTGATTCATGAGAAGCAAAAGCAGATAGATTCACAATACAAGAATAGCACATGCCTGAGATCGAACACAGGCATACATCACACAAGCTATTCTACTTGAAATGTACAGAACAGATGGGAGGAGCAAGAAACCCATAAGAAAATGACAGAAGGGGTTGTGAAAGTAGGCATTATGCATAGAGGAATAACAGAAAGGTCTAGCAAAAATTATACAGTGGCCAAACAGCTGTCCAAGCCTTGTGGATAGCAACTTAGCAAGCCGTGCCAGAGCATCTGATCAGGGTAGGGTGACCATATGAAAAGGAGGACAGGGCTCCTGTATCTTTAACAGTTGCATAGAAAAGGGAATTTCAGCAGGTGTCATTTGTATATATGGAGAACCTGGTGAAATTCCCTCTTCATCACAATAGTTAAAGCTGCAGGAGCTATACTAGAGTGACCAGATTTAAAAAGGGCAGGACTCCTGCAGCTTTAACTGTTGTGATGAAGAGGAAATTTCCCCAGGTTCCCCATATATACAAATGACACCTGCTGAAATTCCTTTTTCTATGCAACTGTTAAAGACACAGGAACCCTGTCCTCCTTTTCATATGGTCACCCTAGGTCAGGGGCCAGTCAATTGGAAAAGGCACAAAGTAAGAATTCAGAAATATTCTTCCAGGGCTCTGAGACTTCTTTTTTTTTTTTTAACCTTAGAGCTATTGCCCCAGATTGTATGCCGCAACTTCTGAACATAAAGCAATGACATAACTGAATCAGTCAGACCCTATTGATTAAAACTCCTCTTCCTAGCTATTAGGATCTGATTCTTCTGTCGCCTTTTCTTCATCCACAATGCAAGCAAAGACTCAGAATACTTATGCGAAACATTTGCATTCATACACATTCCTAAAAGTCTGCTAGTTTATTTCCTTAGCAACTTGGCTCCATGGCAGTACCTGTCAATGCAAGAGAAGTGTGCCAACACTAAGATTGCGTATGGACAGGTCAACTCAATTTAACACTAGACCTACAAATATGGCTTTGAGAATCTCCAATTAACTTTCCCTCTTTTAACCAGTTATGATTTGTGGAAAGATCTGTCAGTGTGTTAATTTAAAGGATATGTGACCGTAAGAAGACTGCTTGGCATTTGGATAATTCAACCACTTAATGAGTCTATTACTTTTTACGGAAAACTGCTTCTTAACTCCCAAACTGGAAAGGTTGATGAGTCTATGATTCATATTGTTACTACACGCTGCACTCATTAGAGAAGTGGATATTAATTATATATAAACTTAAGGAGGAAAAAGAAACAGGGTATGCGAGGAACAGGAGTTTACAGATAAGTCAGCATTAATAAAGATTTAAAATAGTATTCTCTTTTGTGTAAATCTATTGCAATTTTCAGTTAATTAACATAATTGATAACAATTATAAGGATATCTGGCATTTTAATCATGCAAATATGTCTTGTACTGTCAGAGCAGAAAATTAAAAACAGCCAGGAGTCTCTTATTTGCTGTGCAAGCTGGAGAGGAAATTAAAATAGCTCTAGTAATAAATGAGTGATATATTCAATTTAAAAGAAATCACAGATATAGATCATACGGCTAAAGACACACCAGGAAGCTTTGTAATGAACATGAAAGGTAGTTGTTCCTCCCATACGAACAATGCTAGAATGGATGGGGTTGGGTGGGTCGGTGTGAAAAGCCAGTTCACAGTATTTGATGACCGGGGTACCTTTAAAATTCTAAGGCCAGTGTTGAGGAATAGGAAGAAAAAAACATTGACTCAAAGTATATAGCAGCGATACTTATATGTAAGTATTTGTGAACTCCAATCACTACTACATAATATAGATTAAACAAGCAATTTAGGGTCTAGAGACTGCAGTAGGCAAGAAGGAGGATTCTGATGGTTCCAATAAAGTATTAAATCAGTACAAGACTGAAATGAAACAATTCAGTCACTGAGCATGAGAACAGAGCAAGAGAAAGCCATTTTTGGAATGAAGTTAACAAGCAGATGTTTTGGTGAGAGTTACTTAAGGGGAAGACAGCAGTACCAATAAAATGAATGAACAATCAAGTTTGTAAGAGGAAACTTTTGATCAAAGGAAGCACCTGGGTTGTCAGATAAAACCACTGATGAGGTGCTAAACAAACAGTTCAGCGGGTTATAGTAGCAGTAAAATGTGAAGAGGTCTTGTTACTATGCAACCACACAGATAGTGTACTACACTCCCAAAGTGAACCCAAGAACTTAATAACCTAGTAGTCCTTCCACATCAAATGCAGAACCCTCAAGGGTTCTATAAGCATACTCCAGCACGATAAAGCTTTCTTAAGGATCCCTAGTATTTCTCTTTCATTGCACTATAGGGATTTGACAAGCTATCGACTGACCAGCTACAAACTATAGACTTAGTTCTGATTTCCCCCATGGTTAACATAAGATAGGAATTATATATCTAAGCTCAACATTTCAATTCTCTTCGGCAGGATTGGCCCAAGATGTTTTGCTGCCAGAAGAGAACAACAAATGGTGCCTCTCCCCACTGCTACCACCTGCTAAACTGAAGGAGCATAGTGCCCATGAACATGCACAGAGTTGGTTTTAAAGGAGCATGAAATTGCAGCTCAGTAATTAAAATGAAATAATGCCACCTGCCTCTACTTTCCATAGGACCAAAGACACAGACCCCCACAAAACCCTGAAGAACTGAGGCAGAGCCAGGCGTAAATATTTGACATAAAATACTGTAGATTCCATGCTTTTATTATTCATATGCAACATTTACCCCACTCCTCTGTGCAGAAGGGCTTGCACGGAACAGTCCCTGCTCAAAGGCATACAATCTCAAAGACATGAAATGAAAAGGAACTGAAAGAGGAGGAGGGGAAGAAAACCCCTCTGGCACTTGACTCTTAGGCAGGATCTACACTACTGCTTTTGAATAGGACTGTGCACGGACCCACCCACCCCCCGATCTGCTTCTCTTCCAGATTCGCAACTTCCAGATCAGGTCCGCTCTGCTCCGCTCCACCTATGGTCCACTCCGCTTTGCTGTGGAGCTCTGGATCCAGATCGGAGCTCCGCTTTCCCCCCCCATAGACTTGCATTGAAATCCAAAAATGCCTACAACTTCTTTTTTGTTAATGTTAGAAACCTCAAACTTGGCACCATGATAGCTTACCCATGTATACACATGCATACCAAACCTCAAGCAAATCTAAGCATCCCCTGATTTGGGGGGGATTTTTGAAAATCCGACACCCCATTTTCAGACATGGGATTTACTCTGATATTTTTACAGATAAAAACTTGGAAGTGGGCACCCTCACAGATGCCATCTAGATCCACATTCATGGCAAGTTTCAAGCAAATCCCCTCATCCCCTGAATTTTGCGGGGGGGTTAACCGTTAAAGCATCACACCTAACCCCAATTCACACCCCTTTCGATATCTCCATCAATTTTCATGTTAGAAACCTCAAATTAGGCACCATGACAGCTGATCCATGTATACACATGCATGCCAAGCCTCAAGCAAATCCAAGCATCCCCTGATTTTGGGGGGATTTTTGAAAATCTGACACCCCATTTTCAGAAATGGGATTTACTCTGACATTTTTAAAGATAAAAACTTGGAAGCGGGCACCCTCACAGATGCCATCTAGATCCACATTTGTGGCAAGTGTCAAGCAAATCCCATCATCCCCTGATTTTTTGCGGGGGTTTTCCCTTTTAACTCACCCCAATTCAAGTCCCATGCTAGAACTCCATCAATTTTCACGTTAGAAACCTCAAATTAGGCACCGTGACAGCTGATCCATGTATACACATGCATGCCAAGCCTCAAGTAAATCCAAGCATCCCCTGATTTGGGGGGGGATTTTTGAAAATCTGACACCCCAGTATCTCAGGGATTTTTAAAGCTGCAGACAACTCAATGGGCTTTCTTTATTTATGGCCATTTCAAAGGAAATCCCAACATGCCATGAATTGGTTAGTAGATAAACCTAAATATGAATCTTCTTCCACACTTGAAAAAATTATTTGGAACTTCAAAAAGTCTAAGTGAGCGCAGGAAGGACTTATCCCCTGAGTCAAAGCAAGACACACACAAACCATCCCTGCAAGGCAGACACAGATGAGAACAGGCAGCACTGGGAGCAAGCATGCCAGAGGCTTGTGGGGTTGAACCACAAAGTCCATCATGTAGTACAGCTCCCAGGCACACGGCCGGCAGAGAGGCAGGCAGAGACATGCCATAGATCTATGGGGAAGTCAGTCCCAGCAGATACCCCAAAACAACAGCACCCAGGCAGAGGCGGAAAGGCAGGCATGGAGCAGACATTTCTGGGGGCACAACGAAGTGAGCCAAGGATTGTTTCAAAGCCAGTAATGCAAACCATCCCTGTGAGGCGGGAGCAGCACAGAGAGATGCCTTTTCTTTTGCATCCCATAACTAGGAGGCTAGGAGGATAAGAGTAAAGCTTTGTGATCCTTGCTTCAGAGTTGATTGACTGCATTGTGATCACAGCCATTATTAAACAAAATAATAACGTTAATAATAGCAGTACTAATTAATATTAATAGCAATAATAATAATAACCACAACAATAAGGAGTTGAACCACAATGAAAGCCTGCCTGACTTCACTGAAGAGGAAAAGCCAGGAGAGCTTGGGCTATGGGGTGTATAAAATGTAATAAATAAATAAATAAACAAAGGAGGGGTGGCATTAAAAGCAGCAGTGTTGCTGAATAAACAACAAGAAGATTTTTTTTTTTAAAAAAAAAAAAGCTATGTCTGTCTTTTACCAGTAAGAGGAAAGTGGACGTGCCCAGGGGGAGGGGGAACTGTGCCAGTTTGACTGGCCCTAAGTAACTACCAGTCTTTAAGAAGCTACCTGACACTTCAACTCATGACAGGAATTAGCTTCTAGAAGTTCTAGACTGTTTGTTTAAGCTTTGGAGTGTTCGGATGACCCTCCAAGAGCAGGAGTGTGCACTGGGCACGTCCACATGACCTAGGGGACCTAATCCCCTTGCACCACATCTATTCAGTTGTTCACCAAGGTTAGGGTGGGTAGCAGTGCTGTGTTTCCCATCTGTTATTTATTTGTTTATTATATGATTTCAGGTTGTGTTTGTGCGTTTGGTGGGGCTACTGTTTAAAAAAAAACACTGGGAAAAGTCCTTTCAGAGACTAAGAAAGAAAAGTTTCCCAGTATCCCAAGTTACTAAGTATCACATTTTGCTTATCCCCACCCTCCAACTTTGGGATTGGAGGATGCTACATCAGGTGATCATCAGTGGGAGTTGAATCTGCCTCTCAGCACTTCAAAAAGGTACCTCTCCTGCTTTTTTACAAAAAAAAATAGCAAGCAAACCACAGCACACAAAGTGCTGAAAATAGGTTCAAAATGACCCCCACCCACGACTCTCTAAGCACAGCGAGTTTCAACTAGATAGCTTGAAAAACAAAAAAGTTTTCCACTAATTTTTTCCGCAATGCAATCCTATGAGCAAAAAAATCCAAAATGGCAGGCGGAGCGCTCCGCGAAAAGAGGAGCGATCTGCTTATGGTTGCTTCTCTTCGCCATGCTTCTCCAGAACCCGATTCACTTCTCCTCTGCCTGTAGCGGAGGCGGATCATCCCGATCCACTTCTGCTTCTCCGATCCGAGGAGAAGCAGATCACAGCCCTACTTTAGAACGATTTATAACAGTAGCGGCAACTGTTGGGGCCCAGAACACAGGCCATATACAGTTTTCAAACCATTTTCAAAGTGTCATATCCTGCTTGGTGTAGAAGCACATTGGAGTCTGCTGGCTCTGAAGTCATAGAGGCAGTGAATGCACTCCAGGTTTCAGTCAGAACCAATTGGAACTCTAAGGGAGCCCCTTTAGAATTCCGATTGGTTCTGTCTGAAACCCATAGCGGATTCACTGCCCCACTGACGTCAGAGCCACCAGCCTCTAGTGGTTAACGCAGATTATGGAGTTGGATCTAAGCAATGGAAGGACTGCTGCTTCCCCTCCCTCTGATGGCATCAGCACCAGCAGCTAGAATCAGGACAGGGGGGTCTATTAGCTCCATGATGGAAGGTGCCTGACAGCTGCTTCCTCTGACTTTGATGCCACCACTCCTCTTTTTGCTGCATTTATCCACCACGAATTGCATGATCAGCCCAATCCTTTCCATGTGGATTGTTCAGAACTCACACTGAAGCTTCCTGAACTCTGCACATGCTCAGAGGCAATTTCCTTATTATTTCACCTATGCTATGACTCAACTCAAAGTATTATAAACAGATTCTAAGGCTGAGCTCTCATGAACCCTGGCTTCACTGAGGGTTGAGAGAAGCTAATTTCTTTGTTTATGCTCCTTACATAAACAACTAGAGACAATGAGATTGTTGTAGGCACTACTACACTACTACTTTAAAATGGTATTGACAATTGCTGGGGCCCAGGACTCATACCATATACTGTTTTCAAAGTGGCATATCCTGCTTGGTGTAGATCTGGTTGGTTTGTTTGCGTGCGTGCGTGCTTTGTTGAATTATTACCTATTTGCTTTACCTTTAAATGGTGTTGAAATCAAATTCCTGCTCCTAACAGATGTTTGTGGAGGGAGCAAAATACATTTTTAACCCTAGACACCTGAAGCACGCATGAAAACCTTAGAAACAAAACTGATAAAGTAATTTAAAAATAAATAGTCTTATACAGGAGAATGCAGCAGGGGAAGATCCCACCCTACCCCCAGGATTGAGGAATAACATGCTGTTTTTCCTTAGGCTGCTCCTTGTCTCCCCCTCTCTTCTATCCAGCCATGAGATGTACATTAGGTGAGTCTCAAGCACACACATACTGCAAAGTGAATCCGTATTTGAGAATAAGTAGTCCCATTGAAATCAGGGCAGCTTACTTTTGAGTAAACATGAATAGGATCCAGTTGCAAGTGAATGAAAGGGCGAAAGAAAAAAAGTCATTTGATAATGACTCTGATCTTCTGCAGCTGGCTGTGTAGTCAAGAGCACCTTAGCTCTCTAACAATCTGTCTCATCATCCATTAACGCCTTTCTCTATGATCTGGTGCATAGGTTTGTACTAATTAAACACCCACTTCCCTGAAAATGTGACGCCTTTTCAATCCTTCCTTCTTTCCTTCCGTCCTTATTATTCTTACTAACAAGGTTTATATACTCTATGCCTAACAAGATTCCCAAATGGTGAACAATAAAAAGAAACAGAAGAAAATCAACACAGAGAATTGAAATATTTCAAATCCAATTATGTCAACAGAATCAGGGAAGGCTTGTTTAAATAACAGTATCTTCAGCAGGTACTGAAAGCAAAACAATGTCAACGCCAACCTGACATCCACATCCACAGAGAGGGATCCAGTACACACTTACTTAGAGGTCTCCTCCAAGTGGACTCCAAATAAACCACAGGTTGATGTGGAACCACCAGGAGTGCCTCATCTGATGACCTCAGTGATTGGGCAGTCTGGTAAGGGAGAAGGCGCTTTTTCAAAATTATGTGTGCTTGGGTTCTAAAACAAAACCAAAAGAACTAACCTATCAGTACATATCCTATCCATATTTTATTCAGATGCATGTCCCACTGTGTTCATAGGTTTATTCCTTAGTAAGAGTGATTATAGCCTGAAAGAGAGCAGCCAATGCTAGGAACAACAAGCAACCTTAGCAGTGCATTTTCTGCTCCACCTGATGATAGTACAAATCACCTTGAAAAGTTAATTTTAACAGGCTCAGGGTCTTTGACAATTAGAATTTTATAACTATCCCCATATGACCAAATAGTAAATTTGTATGCAGTAAACCACAGGGAGGTTGTACAGAAGGTTGTATTCATGGCCAAGAGGAGGTTGGAGGAGGTTGCACAGAACCGGATTTAATCAGATCAGGGAATATCCCCAAGTCTCATCAAGGAGTAATCAGATCAGGGAGTATCCGACAAGCTCAGGCACTGCAGATGTATTTTCCTCCAGACTTGGGAGCTTTCCTGGGCTATGCACATTATGCAGACCTGAAGGCATACTTTGGCAACTGCCAGGCCTCTAAACACTCTGGGACAGCCCACCCCTGATGCCTGCACAAAATCCCATTTTAAAAATAAAATAAAACCATCTCAACTCTTTTGGGCATTCTTGTGCCAAGCAGCTTCCAGCTACCATCTTGGGTTCCCCCACCCCAAATCTTAGACGTAATTCTGAAGCACTGTAGAGAGGCGAGGGAAAGAGGTCTCCCATTATGTGTTTGGGGGGAGGACAAACAAAAAAACATGGTGGCTAACTGCAATTTCTATATTATAATATAATATAATATATATGAAAGGGTGCCCAGAGCAGGTGCCAGGAACATAGGACAGGACAGCACTTTGCTGTGTGTCCCATTGACTCTGGAACCAGCCCTGTCATCATGTGAATGTCCTTGAACCTGCTGGAAATTGTACTGAAAATATACTGAACATTGACTGCATATATCCCCTTCAGGAATTTGAAGTAACTTTGTGCATGGAATTTTGTAATTCATTTAGCAGCCTTTCCAAACCTGGTGCCCTGATGGGAGTTGTAATCAAGCTTATCTGGAGGGAACCTTAGATGTACTTCCTTCTTATGCTGGTTTCATGATATGCTTGCTTCTCTTCTCTCCATCTCCCTCATTCTTACAGTGTGAAAAAGGTGTCCGGTTTTTGCTGGTGCACAAGAAGTACCTGCAAAAATGCACACACACACAAATAACAACAACCCAACCCTCCATCACTGGGGGTTCATTTTATACATCTTATTAATAAAGAACTTCTAGAGATCTTCGTACTAAACAAGAATCTTCTCTACTCTCAAAAGGCAATGTTACACATGTAAGGATCAGGCCAAGTTCTACATTTCAGGAGCAGAGAGTTTAAATATACAAACATGCAGCATTAACACATGTCATATTTCATTTTGCAGTTCACATTGTGATCTAAAGAGTCAGGAAAAACATGAGCACACTGCCAGAGCACAAACTGAGCCTTCCCTCAGGCAGCATTAAATTATGCATTAGCCTTTTTGGGATAAATTTGCTGGACATTATTTATTAAACTAAACTATTTGTATGTATTTTCAGTTATGCACTAAGAGTTTTAATGTAAAATCTTTGAAGATCTTTGGAGTTTCTGTTTAACTTCTCCTAATAATAAATAAAGACACAGGAGGAGGGAGACCTTTCAGGAAGCAAATGGAAGTTGTCTTCCAAAATGTTTCCTAAATCTCTCGCACCCCAATCCTACGTATGTTTATTCAGAAGTACACTCCACATTGTTAAACGTGTCTTATTGCTTGGTAAGTGAACATAAGACTGCAGCCTTACTTGGATATCATAAGCCATTGTTTCCAATATCCACATGCCAGTACAATACTAAAATAGATACCTAACATTCTCAGCATTGAAAGTAGAATGGCCACTTATGCAAAAATGAGGAAATGCATCACTCAAAAGGACACAGGTGTGATAGATAAAATAAAATTTTATTTATTTTATTTATTTACAATATTTATATACTGCACCCCATTCCAAATTTCGGAGCGGTGTACAACATAAAATAAAATAAAAACAGAATAAAACACCTTATAATAGATTTTTAAAAGAAGCAAATTGAAAAGTGAATCATGAACCATGGCTGGTCATTAAGGAAAGGCTTCCTGGAACAATGGCATTTTCGGGCGGTGCCAAAAGGAATACAAAGTTGGTGCCTGCCTGACTTCCAGAGGCAGGGAATTCCATAGGAGGGGGACTACCACGCAGAAGGCTCTTCCCCTGGTGGACTCCAATCAGAGGATGGGTCTATGTGGAACCACCAGGAGCATGCCCTCAGATGACCAGGCAGGTTGATAGGAGAGAAGGTGCTTTCTCAGGTATCCTGGTACCAAGTTGTTTAGGGCTTTGTACACAAGTACAAGAACCTTAAACCTGGCCTGGTAGCGAATATATATGCACATGCAAATTCAGAATTACAATAATTTATATAGGAATGCAATACATCTCACTGTGCTGGCTCAGTCTGCTGTCCAGAAACTTCATGGTCTTGTTCTCCTACCATATGTTTCTTTAGACCTGGGCTGGATAGCCTTTCAAAGACAGCCCTCTGACAGCCCTTCACATGGATGTCTGTCCTCTGTGAAGTAGGACACATCACCACTCCATTCTACCTGGCTGTAGCATGGGAGATGTGAAAAAGAAAGGCCCAGGCCAACAGCTCACCTGGAGCTAAGAACCATTTAGCTCCTACTCTTTCAAAACAGCAGCCTCTTTCAGCAGCCACTCCACCTGATCTTTAAACTTATATATAACTTTGTGAAGAATTAGTATTGGAATGAGTTCTCTTTCTCCTCCTTCATATCTTTTTTTTAAAAATAATGAATTTAAAAGGCAAATACATTTCACCTTTCGTTACATACTTTGTGGTGGCTAAAACAACAATGAAGCAAACTATGAAAAAAGGCAACAGAAAGGCAACCAAACATAGGATTAACAACAAGAATATATTTTCTTTGAGAACATATTAACTACCTCATTCCTTAAACAAACTATCAGGAATTCCGGCAATGATTGCAGGGCTAGGCTTTCACTCTGTAGCTAAAGAATGAGCCAGCTTAATGTCTAGTAGATTGTAAAGTCTAAATTTCTGAACAGACATTGTACATTTCCTGGAAAACTGTAGGCATGCGTAAATAAATAAGTAGTAGTACTAATCAAAGAAACAGCTTGCACTATGGGTGTTATTGCTTCCATGAACGAAATCAAATGAAGCAAGAAAAAGGCCACATCAACAGCACCAAATTAGGAATTCTCTAGGTCTATTACTATTGATATTAGAGATTACCAATACAGCTCTCTAAACCAAAAGACACTGTATTTATATCATATAGCTGCTAAGCCTTTTGGGGAAGAGGTGGTTTTGGGATGAAATACTTTTTGCTTGCCATGGCTGAGATAATTACAAAGACAGCTTCTAAATTACTTTTGTCATCCTGCCAGTAACAGATTTTGTACTTAAATGGTACACTTTACTACTGTACAGGCTCATTATACCAAGCAAGCTAACGAGAATGTGTTTGAGTCTATTCTCTCTTTTTTTTCTTGGTGTGTGTGTGTGGGTGCTTTATTCCCCAAAGGGGCTCATGGGATTATAATCATACTCTTTTCAAATTTGCTCCTTTTTAAAAGAATTATTGATTACATGATTAGTGTTACATTATGAAATTTCTGGTTACGTGTATCAGTTTAAATCTAATTTGCACTTTACTCAAGCTCCTTTCAGGTGTTCAGGAGATGGTTAAAATCAAGATGTGAAGATGAGAGTTCCAGCCACACCCCTCTCCCTCATCATATTTGTCCTCCTAAAATCATAGAGGGCAACAGTCTAAAGCAGAAAGCCCCCACTATCCATGGAGACTTCCTACATGATCCAGAGTGTGGATTTTCCTATGTCATCCTCCACAACACCTTAAATAAAAAAGCCTTTCTGCAGTTACCAACTGATTTAACTAAATTGCAGCTAGAGATCTTTCCACTGGTTCAGTGAATGTGTGCGTACATGTTGTGTAGAGGGGTGGGTGGAAATTAGGATCATAGCCACTCTAGTCATTCCTGATCTGTACATGTTCATGTGAAGAGCTGAATAAAGCCCACATACATACAAGTTGTACATGTATAGACTCTTCTTTGTGCAGGATTCCTAACCATGTGAGCTTTTTTATGTACAACTTGTGTATATGGAGGCTTTATTCAGTTCAGTCCTTTGGATGATTGTGAGGTTTTTGGGAGCAGGACAGTGTGAGATCCCACTTCATACCCTCATGCACTATGCATTCAAAGACAAGCTAATATGATGTTATATGTGTGGATGCATTCAACTAGTGTACAGCCTATTCTTAAAACAAACAAAGAAAGAGCTATGGGAATCGACCTGGCAGTATCTACGCTACTGCTTTATATATATATTATAACACTATTGAAGTGCACTGACAACTGTTTGGGGCCATGACATATGCATATACCATTTCCAAACCACTTTCAAAGTGTTATATTCTGCTCGATGCAGATCTGGCTCAAGTCATAAATGTGGGGAGGGAGGAATTTAATCACTCTCCCACCACCACCATGAGGGAACACATACTGTAGCGATGAAAGGAAACTGAATTAAGTGCTTGCATTAGCAGCAGAACGTCTTAAGCTTCCTCATGTCCCAAAGCACCACCAATCTGGTATATAAGTTGCTACCGGAGAAGTGGAGAGACTGCCAGACTCCAAGACCAGCTGGAGAAGAAGGAATTTAAGTACAGAACCAGGATCTGCCACATTGTGGCAAATTGTTGACCTATTCCAAAGCACCCATAATGGTGAAAGATGGTTGGAAGCATTTAAAAATGTACAAAGGGACTTTAACACACTAGGCACCTTGGCACATTTCTAGAGTGATGATATCGTTACTCTTTAATTATGAAAATTTGGGCTTCATATTTCTGGAGTTTTTATAGGCTTGTTGCTTGTAATAATAATAATAATAATAATAATAATAATAATAATAATAATAATTCTTTCCACCCGTAAATCCTCATTGAACACTTCACTTCAGTTTTCAATTACGCCTTTTGCCCACATTTCATATTTAGCTCCTTTCCTGCTTCCTACACTTTCTCATTTTTGTATGTGAGATCTGTTGGCAGTAGGGGTAAGTGCCATAGATCTAGATCCTGCACCACTCTCTGTCTTCTGCACCTTGGAGTCACGACTAAATAAGGAGCTCTTCATAAGGCAGGGGTAGGTAATGTGGTACCTATAGACACCAATCCATCCTCAGATACCTTTCTTCATGGCTGCCAAGATACCCTACCCCTCTAACTTTTTAAAAAAACAAAAACAAAATGAAAATGCTTTCTTACCACCAACTTGAAGAGCTGTGAAATAGATTTCTGTTGGTGCTGAATAATGCAGCTTCAAAGGTGTATTGGGGCTCAAATCCCACTTCTACCTTACTTGTCCTTTGCCATGTCTCCCATGTGTCCTACTATAGCTGGATCAGGCTCAGATTAAACAACAGGGCCACCCAAAAGCAAGTCATTCAGCAGGCAATGGTCAAAAGCACAGTTTTATGAATCAAGAGGAAGCAATCCAAATGACAAATCTGAAGCGCAGGCCTGAAGTAGGACTTCAAGGTCAGTAGCACAGAAATTCAATCACAAGGCAAAGTCAAGTAAACAGGCTAGAAGGCAGTAGAAGCTGGCAAAAAATGTTTCCAACACTGGAAGATTTAACAATAAAGTCTGCTGAGCCCCACCCAGGACTCAGCTGCAGTAGATTACAGCTCCCTGGTCAGAGTCCTACTCATGAAGAGTCACTTTCTCCTGAGGAATCCTTCTTTGGGGTTGCTCAGCCTCTTTTTCAGTAGTAGAGTCCCTTCCCCCTAATAGGGATAGACTTACAACCTTCTCCCCCAAGGGCCTACATTCCTGCTTGTCCATTAACAGTGACTGATCTGGGGTGCCCTCAATTTCTAGGAGCTCTAGCTCTTCCTCCAAGGAGGATTCCTCCATTGTGGGCATGACACCATAGCAGCCAGATTAGTTTCTCAAATTGTCAAATGTGCCCACATCCCAATATGACTGCATGGGGGCTGGGACCAGTATGCACAGCCGCATCCCCCTAACAATTTATGCCCTCAGATGTTCAGGCAAATGCTTGAACAGGGCTTACATTTAATAAGGAGTGATTTAGCAATGCAACCTTCAAGACACAACTTAGAGATTGCTCTCAAAAAGGATTCCACCGACCACTTTAAATACATTTATATCATCAAAAATTGTTAGACACTGGCAATGAGCTGGAAGTGGAGAACATTTTAAAATGCATAAAATAGAAATTGGGTGCCAGCCTGAAATCAATGAGGTTCAGTGCACCAGCTCTGCATGAAATCAGGCTGTATATTTGTCACATCCCTTTCCCACGCTGATTGCTTTGAAAGATGTCCATTGCTTGTATGTTTTGTATTGTGGTAGACCTTATTCCCATTAACAAGACTGTGATGAATTCCCTAACAAGTAAAGCTGAATTCCTACACCTGCAAGGAAATGTACGATGGGAAACATATCTGTTTTAAACTACTACTGGAAGACAAGTATTTTCTAGAATGTGAAACAAGAACTATTGCCAGAGCAGCTGGATTATACAACTCTAGAATGTCCTACTTATCAATCAAACATAAAGTGACTGCAAACTGTAGCATAAACCGCTGTATTCATTTGATATGTGAAACAGTTGTATTGACTGATGATGAAATAATTTGACATAACTAGTGAACACCCATGAATCTTCATAGCTTGAGATATTCGTATTACTCTTCTTCCTTTGGCTCCATAGTCACAGCCACATCTGGTCAGTATTCAAGTTGTTGTTCCCTCTCCTGATGTTTTTTTTTGGGGGTGGGGGTGGGGTTGAGTAGAAGCTTCTACCATGTACTATCATTTAGGAAATTTACCAGGGGTAGAAACACAGTTGGGAGAGGAAGATTGCTTAAATTCATCTTTAAAAAGCTCTCAATCAACTTTCATTGTATTTTTAAAAGTTGATTTATGTTTGGGTTAGCCTAAACACCTTTGTGTATATATCTGGCTACCCTTTTCTCAACCATCATGTGATAAAAATAGGGTTTGCCTATGAACATTCAGGGGAAATAAAATTGTTAGTCTCAAGGTGCTAGACTAGCTTCAGTATAGTTCCCAACTCCTAATTATATGAGATTTGTAAATATAGATTAAACATTATTGTACTGAAAAATACACAAATGTATATTGTAAAACTGGGAATTCATGTTCTCCATTTCAAATAAGGAAAAGAAATGTTATCTGTGGAAAAACCTGTAACTCCCCCACTTTATGTTGTGAATTCTCTTATTTCATCTTTTATACAATTTGACCTGCTCAGGTCACAGCAATTGAATTCAAAGGGCTATAGGGAAAAATCTCTTGATGTGCTACATACTTAGCTTTTTCTACACTTCAGTCCTGATTAACAAGGTACAGTGAGCCAACTGGATAAATTTCTATCTGCTTAGCAGTAATAGTCAGGCTTGACTAGGTGTGAAAAATGATATATATATATTTTAAAGAAAACCCACTAAAACTCTTTGTGGAAAGACTGCAACATTCTAACCAGTCATTAGAGCCATAACATCTGGAAAGCATTATTCTTTCTATACCCAAGAATAAATCCATGCCTCCAAAGCACTGAATAACACAGGTTAAAAAAACATTAAAACTGTTGTCCTGAAATTGTCACCTTCTGCCTTGTTTCCACGAGTTAGTTAAGGGGCAGATCTACACCATGCTGGATATAACACATTGAAAGCTGTTTGAAAACTGTATCTGGAAAATGTCATGGGCTGCAACAGTTGTCAATACTATTACAAACCTTTACAAAACAGTAGTGCAGATCCTGCCGTGGTCTCTTGATTTGTTTACACTTGGGGTGAAGAACTAATTTTAGGTGGGGGTCCAGGTGGCCTAGGGCCTCCATACATGCAGGGAAAGCCCCGCGGTGGCTGTGGATCTGTGTCCGGTGAATTAGATGATGCAGGCGGAGCTTCACAGTGACTGCAGGGCTTCTCCGTGATGTTCCGATTTATCCCAACTTTTTCAAAGGGAGTGATGTCAACATGGCACTTCTGCCATGTAACGTCTCTCTGCGGGCAATCTGGGGCCAACCTGGGGGCAGAGTCTAGTGGAAAGCGACCAGTGATTTTTCCACCAGGAAAGTGGGGCATCTCTGGGACCCAGATGGCCACCCAGAAATCCCACGCTCCCTCCACAGTGTCAGGATTACCCAATGCGACAGCAGGAGAGGGAAAGCTTGGGATTGAGGAGGGAGATGACACCAACCCAGTGCTGTGAGGAGAGCCCCCTACACATTCATACATGGGCCAAATCATGTCAGGGGGTGGAGCCCCATTTGGTGTCCAAATTCACTGCATGCAAGCCTCCCCCACTGGGTAAGTCCCGTGTGCAATAAACTTGCTCCAGCTGCCATGTGGGGTGGATGATCTGCCCTGCATGGACCAGGAACCGGCTCAAATGCAGTGAAGCCATCCTGGCCAACACACCAGGACTAGTGTGCTGCTAGATCCTCCAGCTTATCATTGCCCCTGTTACTTATGGGGAACAAGAAGCAGGAGGAACAAGGTGCTCATGGGCAGAGCTTGTCGGGCTCTGAGGCTTGGAAAGGGCCAGGCTTGGGGAGGGGTGGGGCCTGCAGAATGAGCCCAAGCCCCCACAGGCTGGATGGGGCACCTTATCCCTGCTTTATACAAAATAACAGTGGGGGTAGGTAGTGTTGTGTCTACAGGGATCACCAAAGCCATTGATACCTGCCCCTGCCTGCACAATGGCAATTTAAATTTTATTTTATTAAACAATACTTTGGATTGCCAGGAGTGCTTTAAAGTGGACCACTGGCTTCCAGCCAACTTCCATTTTTATTGTCCTTAGGGCAACATGGAGCTAGAGACATCCTTAGGAAGTAAAGATGTTGAGTGGGTGGAGGGTAGGGTGACCTTATGAAGAGGAGGACAGGGTTCCTGTATCTTTAACAGTTGCATAGAAAAGGGAATTTCAGCAGGTGTCATTTGTATATATGGAGAACCTGAGGAAATTTCCTCTTCATCACAGCAGTTAAAGCTGCAGGTGCCCTGCCCTCTTTTAAATCTGGCCACTCTAGTATAGCTCCTGCAGCTTTAACTGTTGAGATGAAGAAGGAATTTCACCAGGTTCCCCATATATACAAATGACACCTGCTGAAATACCCTTTTCTATGCAACTGTTAAAGATAAAGGAGCCCTGTCCTTCTTTTCATATGGTCGCCCTAGTGGAGGGAGGCCAGCTCCTCAATCTGTGGTGTTCCCTGCCACCTGAAAATAAAGGAAGAAAGGGAAGGCCCCCATTGCCATTACCTGGTAAAGGAGGAAATTTGGGGTTTCACAGTGGGTAAACTGGGGGAGGGTTGGGGGTTATCTTATGGAATGGCAGTAGGAATTGAGGAACTGAACATGGGTTAGGAGTGAGAGGAGGAAACAGGGAGAACAAGACATTGGGAGGAATTAGGGAGGCCTATCAGATGATCCAATGAAGGAACAAAGAGATGAATGGGTCTCTCTCTGTGTGTGTGTGTGTGTGTATGTGAGAGAGAAAGAGAGAGAGAGAGAGATAGTTTGGGGGTGATGCTGAGAGCAAAATGAGTGACTGAGGTGAGTAGATCTTGTGTGTTTGGAGTATGGCGTGAGAGAAAGAGGGAGAGGTCTGGGGGTGACCTTGAATGAGAGAGAGAGAACTGTGAGTTCAAAGGAATGTTTTGTGTTTGGGAGCCTAGACCCCACCTTTGCTATCTATTCACTGTCTTGGGCAAATTATTTGACTTGAAGCATCACCAGTTTGTGAAATAGACATTTGTTAGAATAGAAAACAGTTGGTTCAAAGGAGTAGGTTTGTATTTGGGGGCTCAGACCACACACTGCCTTTTATTCAGGTTTTGTGACAACTTACTTGTCTATTAGTCAAACCTGTTTGCCTATCTTTTGGTGAAAGCCATTTTGTGAATGGGCACCTCTGTGGCAGTTACTTCATTATGGTACCAGTGGCAATTGCTCACAATTTTAAATGTGTCCACTGACACATGATATATATGGAGACCCTTGATATATAGTGTATGCCTAAAAAAATCTAAGAGCCAGTACATATGTCCTGGATAATTAAAAGTTGCTGATTCATTTGTTTCACATTGGGTGAAACAATTGTGTAATGTCTAGGTAGAGATGAATTTCACTAGAAAAACACAGCAACCTAAGAGTGATACCAGAGAATAAGCAATGACCAATAGTGTCCCTGCCCTTTTAAACAAGGATATACAGTATTAAGAAATATTACTGTCAGTATTGCTATTTCCCCCCATATGTTCCTACCCATGCTTCATGTGCCTCCACATACTTTGATTTAGAAGGAGGCTACTTGCAGGTGGGCCTTTTCAGTGGTAGCCCCCTAGTTGTTTCTGTCTGACTCTTATTCTGTTCATTTTTCTGGACAATGGCAAAGATTTATTTTTATTATTATCTCAGGCCCTTTATACTTTACTGACTAATTGTAATCTTAGTTGTGTCTTTTATTTCCATGGATATTTTTTCAGACTTTCTAGAATTTGTTGCTTTTTATATACTTTACTACTGTATATTCTGTTTGTGAGTGCTCTTAGTTTTTTTATTGCATTTAACTAAATTTTATTGATTTTATTGCAGTTCATTTTGTATTTATGAACGCCCTCAGAGCTTCAGCTAGGAGTAATTCACAAGCTGAATGAATGATTCTTTCTTTCTTTCTTTCTTTCTTTCTTTCTTTCTTTCTTTCTTTCTTTCTTTCCTGGAGTTTATATACATTTCTTTTTGTTTCTTGAGTTGGCAGGTACTCAGCAATTATAAGAGATGACAGCATGGGAACAATTAAGGCCTATTGGTTGTGAGAAATTACCAGCCTTGCTTTTTCCTTTCTTCTAGTAGTCTTGGAACATACTTGTTTCTAGGTAAAACACACTCCCTTGCAACTAAATTATATTGTTAGTACTTGGTCACAGAAATATTCCTGACAAGCACCTCTAGTGTGAACAAGCTCTGAAAGGGATTCACACCACTTCTACTTTAGAGGCATAAGGGGAAAACTACAAGTTCAGGAGAGCTCTCCCAGTTCTGTCACTTGTTTCTAAATATTCACCCTGTCGAAAAGCCCTCTCACTGGCTAAATAGCATGAAAGATTGCTCTATATCTCTGGTACCCAAGACAAACAATTACCAGAGGTCCTTCCCACATCCCCTTAAGTGATGGATGCTGTTTCATTTGTGTTTGTTCCTTGCAACTAGGGATGGGAGAGAAATTTAGTCAGTGTTTCATTTTGGTTGGAATTTACCAAAATTTCCACACACACACACACACCATAAACAGGCTCGAAAGAAGTTGAGATTTTTTTAAAAAATGTGGGACATATTCATCCAGACAGACAGAGGGCTTTGAGTGCTTAGCTGTTTAAAGTCAGGTTCCTCATCTTTAACAAATGCATGGCAGGTAGGTACAATGTGGTCTTCTCTATGCTCTGAATAGCTATACCTATTGGGCTGGTCCAGATGGGTGACAATTTCATTCAGTTAATTGTTTGATAAAAAATTTACAAAATTTGCAAAGTTCTTCATGAATGAGAGGGAAAGGTCTTAAGATGTATTTTTATTAAAACAAACAAAAAACCCTGAATTGGGAGAAAATGAAACTGACAGATTCATCCATTCCTAATTTTCCCCATATAATTTTATTCTATTTATAATTACATTGAGAGTGAGCCTAAATGGAGTGAGGGAGTGAATGGATGACAGATTATCTATCACTGCCAAAGTCCTGCCAGTTCATGCTGTCCATGGCAGAAGATTCAGTAGATCCAAAGCATCTCTGACTTTTCCATAAGCATACTGGAAGCCTCTGTGGTGGATGTGCTCCCCAACCCTGCCCAGCAGCAGTCCTCCTCCACCCCATCCAACCCTCTATCATGCCCCCACTGGAGGAGTTTTCCTTAGAGGAAGAGCTAGAGGCTCCAGAAGCCTAGGATACCCCAGATCAGGGATTTCCACCAGAGCTACAGGAGCCTGAACCCTCGAGGGAGATGGTTGCAGGGTCATCCCTGCCAGGGGAAAGAGACTCTGTCTCTGAGTAACACCCTGACCCCTGGGAGTGTTGTTGCCTGAAGCGACAGGCAAGTACAGCCCCAGAAAAGTTCCCCTCAGGAGAAAGTGACTCTTCAGGTGTAAGGTAGCTCTGATTACTGCAGCTGAGTGCCTTTCTCCTGACAGGAATGGCCCTGCAACTACACCACACTAGCTCTCATGCACGTTACATGTGAAATTCAATGGTGCCATGCTTGATCAACAGCTCCAGCTATAGTTCTTACTCTTTTGCTTCTCAGAACAGTCCCCAGAAGTTGGTAGCAAGTAATATTTATTTATTTATTTATTTATTTCATTTTTATACTGCCCAATAGCCGAAGCTCTCTGGGCAGTTCACAAAAATTAAAACCATAATAAAACAATCAACAGGTTAAAAGCACAAATACAAAAAATACAGTATAAAAAGCACAGTATAATTTTGCTTCAAGCAGCCAGACTGGCAAGGATACAGAAAACCTTTTTGGAGGTCACAAGTGAGAATCTGTACCCATGAATTAAAGTCTTCTAATTACATCAACAAACCTAGGAGCGCTCTCAAATCAGCTACAGAAATCTCAGTTACAGGCCTTTCCTTCCAAACTATTATGAAATTCAGAGGCAACTAGGTCACTGTGTCCAGACATCCTTTCTGTGAAACAGCCAGGCAATGCAAGATGTATAGTCTCTTTTATACACAATATATTAATTTTGGAATCTTGTGGGACTTCTGGAGGTATGAAAGCAGCATGGGAAGTGGACTTGGAACCCTCATCAGAAGCAGAGTGGGGATAAATTTGATTTAAACAGCCTCTCGAAACCATATCAGTAACAATTCATGAAGCATCACTCAAATTATGGCATATCATGCCAATTAGGATATACCCTATTAAGTGAGTCCTTCCCCCACCATGTGTTGTAGCAGATACAAATAGCAGGAAATCCTTATTGAAATGCGGTGGCTTTGTTTGGCAAAGTTCAGGGCTAGCAACCTATCAACTACATCCCACGTACCTGTTTCCCTCGAATTATCCCCTACAGCACTAAGCTGTCGCCCGGCATTGTTGTTGCTACTAGGTGGGTAGATGCTTTGCATACCAGGAAATGGGTTTAAGGGGGGAAATGTAAAAAAAATCATAAAAAATCAACGGATGACCCAATCCAATTCAAATTTGATATGCTTAAAGCTCTCCTTAATATCTATTACTGTGCCAATTTTGATGTCTTTATCTTTGAAGCTTACGCAGATGTAAGCATTTGTTTAATTTTCTTCAAATCCTGCTCCTGCGCCCCAGAGGCCACTCAGAAAACAACAACTGATACACTCGAAAACTAGTAGCAAAATATTGCACTTCTTTTGGTTAAAAAGCGCAATTAAAGCAGGATGCGTGGGAGTACTTCATAATAAAAGCAGATTATGAACTGGAAAACTTGGGAGTCCTTTGCACGCAATTCACAGTGATTGCACAATATAATGCTGGTGTGATAAAGCTCAATATGTGAAATAGTAAAGTAGGATATCCAGCTAATATTCATCATTTTTCTAGAATCTCATGATAGCCTTGCTCATCTACAGTGGCACGGCCCAGTTGAGGTTTCAAGGATATGGTAAACGGCCAGAATGTTTTCTGCCATCTGAGGTGGGAAAATACAAGCTGCCACCCCCAAGCCCGCCGCCACTGTACTGCTGCTGCCACCACCACAGCCTGGCCACCCACTCCCCATTATTGCTCCCTCCCAAATGAGAGATCAGGCAGGCAGCCTCTCTAGAAAACCAGGCAGGCCCATTTTGAGGATCTTCTTCAAAATGAAGCATTGTGATACGGCCTGATATGGAATGCAATCTGTCGGGGGGGGGGGGCGTATTTCTAAATTAAATAATATATAGGCATCAGGAAGAATCCCATTTGGGGTTTGGCTTCTGGGTTCAGATAATTTGCTTGACTATTTTTGTATATCTAGAAAAAAATAACTTCCATAGATACAATAAGGTTTTCTCTAAATATGCGTTAGCGGAAGTAGCAAAATTGTGTTTTGAAAGCTGAAAATGAACACAAACTGTAGTTATAATTACACAATTTAAGACTGCCCTATAAAGTTAATTGAACTGTTATGATGTTACAAAACAGCCTACCATGTATAGATTTATTCTAAAATTCCATATTGCTTAAGCTATGTTATTCCAGACAATTGTACATTTTATCTTTATAGTGATGGTTTCAGGTAAAATGCCTTGGTGTTCATTTAGAAACAATAGAAATTACAGAATCTCTTGTAAACATTTAATGAGTAGTTTAATAATGAGATTATCAACCACAACTAATAGCTTTAATGACTTGCTGTCTATTAAAATGGTAACAATAATTGCTTTAAAATAATAAACAGCCAGTTAATGGCATGAAATGTGATAAATACTATCATGTCACTAATGATGACACCATTTATAAAAAGCCTTGCAATGAATTTCCACTATGCAATGTTCAGTAATAAAAAGTGAATTGAATGTAATTCACAAAATCACAAGTCTAGCCAACAAATATTTGGCAGGATCTAATGCGGTTATAAACAGAAAATACACTGCCAGACATAAATGCATCTGTTTAATAACAATATTACAAATGTACAATGCATGGGGATTTTGAATGTTCACAGTTCTTAAAGAGCTGAGCTATTAAGCAGTGTAATATAACACATGGCAAGATATAGTTAATGTGATCACTAGTTGTAGTTTAACCAATCATTAAAATTGGCTGAAAGACATAAATGAACCTGGGTGAGGCATCCCCAAGGCTCTTTGGAGTTCTGCTACACCGCATATATCCACCGGGCTATAAAAGGGATAGATGGCAATCCATAACTAATGGTTGTACATCAGTGTTGCTGACTTTAATTGGACCACTCCAGAGCAAATGTGTTTGCTGAGCCTTCTTCTTTGTAGTTGATATGCTATGAATAACACTGTTGTTCCTTAATTCACTGGTTGTGTTGGTAAATGTTCAAAGTCCTACTGCAATTTAAACTTTGTCATTTATCCTTAAACAAGTGCTGGGCCGAATCCTGCTCCCTATTTTCGGGAACTTTCTCTCATCCTGTGAAAGAGGCATTGTTTCTTCTGCCTCTTTTGTAGGGAGGGGGAGAAATTCAGAGAATTTTCTTCTTGAGGAGAGGGGGACAGGGTTTCAACATTTTTTTAAGTGACGGGGCTTCTTATTTATTTAGTTTTTCAAAAGAACCCCCTCCCTGCTTAACTCAGCATTTAGAAGAGCCCAGCAATTCTAAGTGAATGCAAAAAAAAACCCCAACTTCAAGTATAACCTAATGGGATCTGAGCTGGCGGTAACCGAACAAGAAAGAGATCTTGGGGTTGTGGTGGACAGCTCGGTGAAACTGTCCACTCAGTGTGCAGCTGCTGTAAAGAAGGTAAATTCCATTTTAGGCATTATAAAAAAAGGAATTGAGAATAAAACGGCCGGTATCATACTGCCATTATTCAAACCTATGGTGTGATCACACTTAGAATACTGTGTATAGTTCTGATCTCCACACCTAAAAAAAGGATATTATAGAGCTGGAAAAAGTGCAGAAAAGGGCAACTAAAATAGTTATGGGGGAAGGTTACATCAATTGGGATTGTTTAGCTTGGAAAAAAGGAGGCTAAGGCGAGACATGATAGAGGTGTACAAAATTATGCATGGTGTGGAGAATGTGGATAGGGAGACATTTTTCTCCCCCTCTCTTGGGTCATACCATGAAGCTGATTGTTGGGAGATCCAGGACAAATAAGAGGAAGTACTTCTTCACACAGCACATAGTTAAATTATGGAAGTCACTACCACAAAATGTGGTGATGGCAACCAATTTGGATGGCTTTAAGAGGGGTTGGATAAATTCCTGGAGGTGAAGGCTATCAATGGTTACTAGCCCTGATGGTTGCGTGCTATCTCCAGTATTTGAGGCAGTGAGCCTGTGTGCACCAGTTGCTGGGGAACATGGGTGGGAGGGTGATGTTGCACCATGTCCTGCCTTGTTGTTCCCTGGCCTACAGCAGTTTGGCCACTGTATGAACAGAGTGCTGGACTAGATGGATCCTCGGTCTGATCCAGCATGGCACTTCTTATTTTCTTATATTCTTATTGGAGACTCTGTGTCATGACTAGGCCTGTTCCCCTTAGGCTGGGGGAAGGAGTTTCAGGCGATCAGTCAGAATCTGATTCTGAAGCAGAAGAGATGGCCAAGAATGCCTACTATCAGCTTCAGATGTTGCGCCAGCTGCACCCTTGGCCGGATCTACACTAGTCTTATAACGTTGCTAGTGCCCCTTTCTAACGTGGTTCTCTGTATCGGTTCTCTGTATCACGGGGCATACTAGTGTGACTTAAGTTTAGCTGTAACGTTACTGCAGGGCACATTGTTAAATCCTTTCCGTTGTTCTCCCTCTTCTCTGAGAGTAGCAGAGTTGCTGGGTTTGCTCCGCCAACTGCCTGCCTCATTCCTAGCCATTGTGTGGGAATGCAGGGCAATAGTCATAAACACACACACACACCCTCCCAAAATATTTTAACACAAGTCCCAGGGAATTGCCTGAATGCATAGGAGCCAGCCACTTCGCTGAAGCTAAGCTGGGCTGGGTCTGGTCAGGGTTTGGATGGGTGACCAAATTGAAAAGTTTTAGCAGCAGCCCTGTTTTGGACTGGGAGCAGAGACCCTTGTTAATTTTCCTGCACGGAGCTACAGCGATCCTTTGAGCGCTCCTCAGCTCCTTTGCAAAGAGGGGGGAAATGTTAAAAAAAAAATCATAAAAAATCAACCAATGACCCAATTTGATTCAAATTGGGTATTTGAATTACTGTGCCAATTTTGGTGTCTTTATCTATAAAGCTTACGCAGATGTAAGCATTTGTTTAAAATCCTGCTCCTGTGCCCACAGCAGCGGCTCGGGTGAATCTTTTGCAAAAGGAGCACAATTAAGGCAGGATGCATGGGAGTACTTCACAATAAAAGCAGATTCTATGGTGGAAAACTTCTGAGTCCTTTGCATGCAATTGTCAGTGATTGCATAGTATAACGCTGGTGTGATTTATCTGCTGTAGCAGATAAGATAGCAAACGGGGCGAAGGAAGGAGAACAGGAAGAGGGCAGAGCAAACCCAGCAGCTCTGCTACTCTCAGAGAAGAGGGAGAGGAAAATTACTGATAGAACGAGGCACATGAATCTGTAGACATGCTGGAACTAAGAAATAGAACCTGTAAGTACAACTCATTGCAACGTTGGAGACCCAGGGTCACGTGATGCTGTGCGTCACAGTAACCCATTCAAAACGTTAGAATAACATCAGTGTAGATTCCCACCTTTTCTAGAGTTGGAAGACATAAAGACAGTACTGCGCACACTGATAACCTCAAGGCTTGACCTCTGCAATGCGCTGTACAAAGGACAACCATTGTACCTAGTTTGGAAACTTCAATTAGTTCAAAATATGGCAGCCAGGTTGGTCATCTAAGGGTGGGCAGATTACTCCAACATTAAAATCATTCCACTGGTGGCCAATTTGTTTCCAGGTAAAGTATAAAGTGTTGTTTATTACCTTTAAAAAGCCCTACATGGTTTGGGTCCTGCAGGATAGCCTTCTCCCATACGGGCCACCCCACAGACTTAGATCCTCTGGGGAGAACTTACTTCAGTCAGGCAAAACTAGGCTGACAACTGTTACCCAGAGAACCTTTTCTTCTGTCACCCCCATACTGTGGAATGGCCTGCCAGAGGAGATTCGTAAACTTCTCTCTCTCTCTCTCTCTCTCTCTCTCTCTCTCTCTCTCTCTCTCTCTCTCTCTCTCTGAATTTAAAACAGCTTTAAAGACTAGGTTTTTTTGGCAGGCCTACCCAGATGAATGTGAAACCAAGAATTTTTAAGATGTGTTGATTTGTTGTACTAATGAATGAATGAATCTTTATTGCTAAAAGCGATAAGCCATCACAATTTGACATAATAAAAACAAATTAAAAGGTAAGCTAAAATAAAAAATTAAATAAGTTAAAAATGGATAATATAGAAAAATCACATTAACATACATTAAGAACTCACAAGTGGGGAACTAATACTAATGTTGTTCCCTACCTTGATCCAAAGGGAGAGGTGGGTAAGAATTATTATTATTATTATTATTATTATTATTATTATTATTATTATTATTATTGAAGTATTAGAAGTAAATCATTAAGGAAGCAATCCTAAGGCTTCTAGATAGTGTTTGAGGGGGCCATAGGATAGCACAGATTCCCAAATTTGAGGTTGGAGACAGCAATGTGATGTCATGGGGGGAGGGGGAATCAGAGCTCCAAACACCTGAGCCTTCACAGCCAGCAAGGAAAGAACCATGCCAGCTGCCCTCCAGTGTCTAGAACACAACATTGTTTGGAGAAATTTGGCCTCAAAAAACCATTGCTACCACCTACTCCAGCTTGCCGCATTGTGCGAGCTTCTTGTGGCCTCATTGAGCATCTGACAAGGCTGCATGCCCACCCGCAGCTCCCTGCGAGGTGCCATTTGCACAAAATGGAAGCTCAGGAATATCCAGGAATGTTGCCTTGCATAAAATGGCAGCTGAGGCATTTTACACAATATTACAGGTGTGGCTGTTCCATTCATGCTTGTAATGTAACATAAATGGGTGCTTTATGTTATGCAATATGCCTTACCAGAAATACCCCAGCCACAAAATGGCGGCTCAGCAAGGAGGTGGGCTGCCCCATTGGGTGCTCCTCAGGCCATGAGGCACTTGGCTAGCCTGCCTGCGAGCATGCTGCAGATCAATGAGCAGGGTCCTACCATTCTTCAAGTTGTTCACCTCAGTGTGTCTAATGGTAGAACTGGCCCCACTACCATTCACTATCAATTTGACCTTATGGTTCACTGCCAAACTCTATGAAACCCCAAAATCCCATTATAAGAGAAGCACATTATAACTATGGGATTCATAGTTGATATAACAATCCTATGGTTATAACATTAGTTAGTAAAATTGGAAAAAATAGTCCCTATGAGCAAGAAGTCTTATCTTCAGTTGGTAGATACATACTGGGGTATAGTAAATGCAGTAAATGTATTAACATATTAATAGTTGAGCCAAAAGGCCATGAAATGCGAGAGGTACAGTCTATGATGATAAGTATCTCATAAGTATTAGGAAGTGGGCTCCAGTCTATTCAAGCTTGTGCCACTATAAATCCATTAATGTTTAAGGTATCACAATACTCTTTTTCTATTAGATGGGGAAGACTTTTGTTTTTCTTTTAATTTCTGCTGTAATATTTGTGCTTCTGCTGCTGAGGGAGAACATTGAGTGAAGGAAGTATGTTAGTCTTGAGGTCACAAAAAATCATGAAAGGAGAGATCACAGTAGACAAGAAATTAAAGTTCCTGTGGATCTCGGACACATGTATGTGGCATGAGTTGATCAGTACCGTGGAATCTAGCAGGAAATGAAGGCAAGGTGCCCAGTATGGACTTATTGAGCCTCTAGTGTGCCACCTATGAGCTCAATAAGGTAAGTTAGGCCTTTTGATGCAGGAGCAACAAGATCCATGGGATGGGGACAACATCCTAGGTGTCCTTCAACAGGAGAGTTAAATCCAAATCTGGTCATGAATGATGTGTTGATACCTGATTCTCTGCACTATGAAAGGCAAAGAGATGTTTTAGCTGGTAAAATATCTTCTGGAACAAACTCAAAAGAAGGCATAAACCTGAGCAACTTTGTGCACACTTTGTAACTGGAAGACAAGTTTTGCTGTTTTGAATATTTTTATATACCCTTTTTTCCCTTTGTTGGATGGGAGAATGCAGGAAGAAGGCTTGAAGGCAAAGAGAAAAATGGACCTAGTTATTTCAAGGCTATTTTTCTTCCAGTTTCCCAAGGCCAGCTGTTTTACCAGCTGCTGACTAAGAGGCTTTCTACACCCATGTTTATGACATCCCTTTCTATATCACTGGTGGATACCAGTGAAAACAAAATAATGTTCATGCTCCATTACCAATGGCACTTCCATGTTTCTGCAAAATGGAATTGAACAGGAAGCGATGCTTTGAATTTCCCCCCACTGGCTAAAGTGGGAAGCAATCACAGAACGAGCATATTTTCCTTCCAACCACTCAGCACTTGGAAGGAAAATATAAAGCCATGATTTCTTTAACACTGCGAGATGCTTTTCCCTTATTTTGCAAATTGCTTTGTTTCTGAAAGGCAGTTTGGCTTAGGAATGTAGAAAGAGGTTATATAAAATTATAAACTGGGCTGCAAGCTTTAAACATTCTAATAGGTAGATTAATCCACTAACACTTCTTGAAAGGACCAATTTAAAATGGCAGGTTCACCGGGTACCATAAATTGTATGAAAAATATGTACTGGAAGTAGGTTGCTGACAGTTTAAGCAAAATCTGTTTACTTCCTATAACCTCATTGCCCACTCCCCTGAGATAGAAGAAAGGAAATCACCCATGTAATACATGGAAGAACCATGGTGAGTAAGAATACATTTAAATATTTATTATAAATAAATGCTATAAAACAATTTTTCTCCCTTCACAAATGCTTGGCAATAAAATAATTTAAAAAGTGGAACATTTCACGCCCTTTTATACAGTGACCAGAATAAACTGCCTGCTACCATTCTCACTTCCACCCCCACCACAACCTGATGTTTCAAATGTAAAATGTCATTTTAAAATGTTTGCTATATGAATGAGAACATAGGCATATGATACTAAAGGTGGTGGCTTTTCAAAAATACAGCTTTCCAGTATGTTAGTGCTGTTTGCCATTATTTTCCATGGCTTTATTTGATTGGCCATTATGCAGATGTGTAATATATCGGGGCTACAAAGATTACTGTATCAGAAAGCTCAGCACGGCTCCCAGCTTTGTATTGTTTCATACCTGTGGCTCACCAAAGTAATTTCTGCAGAGATTGCTTGAAATAACATACAACACAATTTTCCATGACTGTCTGGAGGATATTCCCCCACCCCACCCCACCCCCCAGCTTATACAGACCAGATAAAAATGAGGTAAAAGTTACCATATTGTCTTTCAAGCTTTGACTCACTTCTCGGTACACCATACAAAGCCTCTGCCTTTACTCTTCAGGCTTTATATCAAAATAAATTCCTTTGCAGAACCTTTTATTTTTTGCAACAAGAAGCTAAGCCAGAGAGGTATCTTGTTACTTGTGACTATGAGTGAGCAATTGACTCCAGTATTTTATTTATTTATTTCATTAAGACATTTGAACCCTGCCCTATATCACAACGACCAAGAGCAGCTTTGCACATTACAATAAGCTACTAGACAGGATTCAAGAGGGATTTGTGCATCCTTTCTAGTATAATGTATGAAGGGAAAACCACTCATCATTTCCACATTGAGATCCATGATGTTCATAAACTTTTGTAAATTGTGCATCTCGGAAGTAGAGGAATCTAGTTTTGGGGTGATGGTGGAGCTCAATGATTTGTCAGCTTGCCCCCCACCCTGGACTCCATTCCATCTTCTGCCAGCTGGCCCAATTCAGTGCACCATAAGTCAGGCCAGCTAGAGGAGTTTCCATAAACAGTAGTAGTAGTAGTAGTAGTAGTAATTTTGGATAGAAAACATTTGGCCACGAATTGTGCCAATGTTCTTAATTTGTGGAAATCATAGCCATGATTTGCCCAAATTATGCAAATTTGCAGCCAAAATTCTTGCAAATCACACCCACAGGCACAATGTTGGGGATCCAATTTGTACAAATGGTGCCCTCAGAGGGTGGGGAGGCATTGGGGAAATGGTGATCTAAAACAAAACAAAACGATTAAGTTGTCAGATTTCAGGAAAAAGCCCATGGCTCGGCTCACAAATGAAGCCAAGCCAAGACCTGTAGGAAAATCTGTCGAGCCCAAAAAGTGACGGATTTCCCCATGACGGCCATCTCTACTTGGAAGTGGGTGTGGGTGGGTCAGAAATTGCTTCATTCATATTAAAAGGACATGAGAACAGGATTTGATCAAAGCATTTTTCTACTTTGTAAAGCTCTGGCCTCTAGAGAACCTGGGGGCATGAATGAATCTAACCATGTACTCAGCTTCACATATTTGAACCAGTGACAAAGGCTGTTTTTTATGGGGTGGGGTGGGGAAATCAATATTCATGTTTTAGCCATGGTGTCATGACTGTGGGCTTGAAGGCTTGGCATCGCCCCAAAGAGAACTCTGAGCTCAATGAGATACTGCTCACTCCACCCCAAAGACAATCGCAGGCATCCTTTCATGCCCTCTCTGGGCCCAAGGACTCAGCTCTCCCCTCACCACAGCCTCCAGGGATAGCTCTTCCAGAACCCTCCATAACACCACATAGGAGTTTGAGATTACAATCATGAGCACAGGTCCTTTAAAATTTGCCATCAGTAACAAGCATGTGTGAAGCCTCTGAAGGACCTGAGCAGGCCAGCCTTCTTAAACCTGCAGTTGCTAATGGCCCCTTGCTCCAGCCAAGCAACTTTGCTAGGGAAATGTAATTGTGATTTCCCAGAATGTGACCTCCCAGTACCAAATGTGACATGGCCTACCACATGGAATCGTTGCCTTGCCAGTTGTGACTTCTTTATATCAGACACTCTGCAAAGACCTAAGTGACAGGATGTTTTCCATGGTTCTCAACCCAAGCCAGGACACATAATATGTTTTAGTTTATTTTTCTGACCATGTTTATCACAGTTGGTGACCCTCTGAATGTACCTTGGGTAGAATAAGGGCTGAAACTACACATTTCATTTTGTTATGAAGTTCATCCCTGAAAACCTGATTATTTTTTGGAGTGTGGGGAGATAATCATTATAGGAGGGGTGAGCTGTATTGGGTCCATGGCATGTGTGTTTGGGGGGGGCGGGCGGGTTGACCACGGTCCTGATCAGCATTGGATTCTTCTGCTTCTGCTTCTGCTTCTGCTATTGTAAACCGCCCAGAGAGCTTCGGCTGTGGGGCGGTATATAAATGTAATAAAATAAAATAAAAATAAATAAATAAATAAATAAATAAATTCACTGGAGCCAATTAAAATAGGAGTGAGGGCATTAAACCAAAACCATATAGATGTCTTGGATCCAATTGTATTGTAACATTCAGGATTGGAGAAGGGTTTTCCTGCCTATATAATTGCCCAATTCCCATCCCAAGCCTGAGTTGCTTTTTAGCAAATAAGGTAGTATATGAATGTTCCTAAATAAATACATGACTAAGTCCTGTGCTCTCATTTCCCCCAACTGTTTTTCATAGGATCACAGAATAGAAGAGTTGGAAGGGGCCTACAAGGCCATCGTCCATCGATTCCTGCATTCCTGCTCAATGCAGGAATCCACCCTAAAGCATACCTGACAGATGGTTGTCCAGATGCCTCTTGAAGGCCTCTAGTGTGGGAGAGACCACAACCTCCCTAGGTAACTGGTTCCATTGCCATACTGCTCTAACAGTCAGGAAGTTTTTCCTGATGTCCAGACGGATTCTGGCTTCTTGTAACTTGAGCCTGTTATTCTGAGTCCTTCAGTCTGGGATGATCAAGAAGAGATCCTGGCTGTCCTTGGTGTGACAACCTTTTAAGTATTTGAAGAGTGCTATCATGTCTCCCCTCAATCTTCTCTTCTCCAGGCTAAACATGCCCAGTTGTTTCAGTCTCTCTTTGTAGAGCTTTGTTTCCAGACCCCTGATCATCCTGGTTGATCAGGGGTCTGGATACAAAGCCCTATGAAGAGGGCTTTTTTTCTCCAAGAGTCTTCATCCAATGTCTTTGGGTGTAATACAAGTATCAGCACTTCTGCTTTTCATGTTTAGTAAGGTCTCAAATAGTTTCTGTTTCTTGGAAACACCTGCACCTCAATTTAGCACCTCATGAAATTTACAAACAAAAAACATGTTAAATTTCATATTTTTATATAAACATTAACCATATACCGTTTTGATATATTCTTCTCTAACCACTTTCTATTCTGTCCACTTTTCATTTATGTGTCAGTGAGGTTGTATCTATTCTGCCTAAAATATTTTTTCAGTGTGTGATGCCTTTATTGACCGCATCTTCTGGTCTTCAGTTCTGCTGAAGACAACCCTTGTAGGTGTTCAAGCTTACATTTTACTTCACCAACAATACTTTGCATGATAAAATGGTATGAACATGTCTCCTTTGTGTTGTTCTTTGTAACCTACAATTCAGCAAAGTTCGGTCACAAAACATTAACATGCTCATGCTTTATTGGTCTTTTATTTATTTTTGTCATATTCATAATACTGATAACCTTTACTCACCTCTAAGTTTTAATTAAAGCGGCATACTATTTAACAGATTGCGAACATCAAAGTACTTTTACTGTATTAAAACGGCTGGTTCTAATTGTTCTCTTATCAGTTATTTATATGGCAAGGGTTTCCTTGCATAGTTATAGATAGAATCTTAATTCCACAGTGAGATTTCAAGCCCTTTATTTAAGTTGACTTCTAGAAGGCTGGATCGTCTTTCAGAACCTAACGTCATCACTCATATGTGGATGAAAATAATATTTTGTAGTACATCTTTTTAACTTTCTGGTATGGTTCAATTTGATCTCCTGGAAACGGCTCATCTGCTCACCTTGTGTTGTTGTTGTTTGTTTGTTTTTCCTTTGTTTGGTTAATGAGCTTATATTTATATGTCAGATGCTGAAGGTTATGCATAACACAAGTTTCCTGTTCAAAGCACAAAATACTTTTCACTGGCCATAGAGTATGAATAGATGCAATTTAAAAGTTTTCTACATAATGTTTTAACCTTTGTTAGATTCATGCTTGGTTAAAGTACTTTATCCAATAAAACAATGCAGGATCTTTCATTTCATTTTTTAACATTAATTTGAATGATTTCATTTTCCACCCTCAGAACTGCCCCATTGTTCAATCCTTAGGAAAATCGCTTATTACTTTTCAACTTCGTGTGAGGCTCAGAATATTCTAGAAGTACTTGTGTGTGGTTTTTTAAAAACAACAACACTGTTTTTATTGGATGGTACCATTATGGCTCAGTTTGGGGAAAGATGAATCTATGTATTTGTCAGCATAGTAAATGCGAATATTGTCAGACTTTGACTACAGAATGTTGCTTACTGAACCATGAAGTTCATAGTGAGACCTTGTGCCAAGGGATATCAATCAGGCTGACCTCCTTCTCATTATTGTTGTGCGGATAGATAGGGAAGAGGATAGATCTATATCCTCTTGAGGTGCAAACCTTGTGGAAAGGTAGGGTGAATATGAAATAAATAAATAAATAAATAAATAAATAAATAAATAAATAAATAAATGCATTTAGCAAAATGAGAACATATTGACCCAGAATGTCACTACGTTCTGTTCTATAATATCTCATTTATCTCTTCATTTATAACATTATGTTTAGTAATCTTTCAGCCCCAATAAGACCTGAAGGGGACATAAATATTAAACATATAAAGCAATATCATAATAATGTGTATTATGGGAATTAAGTGCACCTTAAGTTAAAATGGAAATCAAGTGAATGGCTGCCATCCAATTCTAAAAGGGCAAACAAAGCAGTGTGCTTTGAGCCCTCAGAAACATGCTTTTAAAACATTGGCTGGGGCAAAGTGACTGAGGATGGAGTTCCCTCTCTCATGGCTTTGTTTCTAGAAGTCCCCCATCCCTGTGCCACTTTGCCACTGCCAATTCCACAAAGCATGACTTGTCACTCCATATGATATCTGATATTGGATATGAATTTAAATAAGATTAACATAAGCTCAGTTTCTAGTTTAGGGGTCTCTTCAGCTGCATTTTTGTTAAATGTTCTGGAAAGTCCATCTGCCATAATCAGTTTTTTGCCAATTGTATCTTTCCTTCACAAAGCATAAATCCAATCAAACTACCATCTTCCTAATCTGAGTGACATTTGGCTTATACTTCTACACAATTATCTCTGAGTTAATTTCTTATTTATCCAAAAAGTAACATTCTACTTCAGGGATTTTCAAAGAAAAATACTCAGTTTTGCGAGCTCTACTGTAATTGAGTAGATTACTCATTCCATGTAATTGAGTTTTTGTGCATGCACTGAATCAAAGTGTCTTCTGGTGTCTTCTTATGGGGTAGTAGTATTTTTCTTTGAAAATCCCTGAAGTAGAATTTAATCCATACCAGCCCTTGCAGAGAATGAAAGTACATTGTTGTTCACTATCTAAAGCACCTGCCAAGATTCTAAGGAAATAACACATGTATAAAATAACAGTAATAAAAACAAAAAATCCCAGTGATTTCTCTGAAATTTGAATCTCTTATAAGTAATATAAATTTATCGCTTTGTTTAATTGTTTGGAGGTAAAGACATAAATGTAGTTCATATCTCTCCCTGCTCTCAACCTCTGCTAAAGCTGTACGGCTTCTGATGGCATTCCACTCTTTCTATTATATTAAGCACTGCTAGACTATCAGGTTCTTTTTAAATTTCTGTTTCAAGGTGAGAGTCACAATTTTCAGTGAATAATGTTGTAGAACAGCTGGGCTCTATTTACTTGTGCTGCGCTCCAGTTTCCTCAAAGTTTGCTTCCCCTGTGAAAAAAAACCTTCAGCTTTTCTGCATCATTCTCAGGGTGCTTTAGAATTTCTTCTCAATTTCTTTTGGTGGTGTTTTTGAGCATATCTTATTTTTATTTTTATTTATTTATTTAAGCATTTTTATGCCGCCATTCAGCCAAAAATGGCTCTCACGGCAGCTCACAAAAGTATTTCTTGAGAGTCCCTGCCCACAGGCTTACAATCTAAAAGACATGACACAAAAGGAAAGGGGATTGGGAGGGAGGAGGAGGGGGGAAAGAAAAGCAAATTCAGGCACTACAATCTTAGTTGCAAAGTTCAGCAATTACAGTTGACAGTTGGCAGCGGAAGGGGGCTCTCAGCTGGAGCTGGACCCAGGCACGATGGAGAGGTGCCTGGCTGCTGCTTCCTCCCTCACTGATGGCCTCTGCAGTGACAGTTGGTAGCAGGAGGGAGGAGGCTTTCAGCTGGAGCTGGACCCAGGCACGATGGAGAGGTGCCTGGCTGCTGCTTCCTCCCTCACTGATGGCCTCTGCAGTGACAGTTGGTAGCAGGAGGGAGGGGGCTCTCAGCTGGAGCTGGACCCAGGCACGATAGAGAGGTGCCTGGCTGCTGCTTTCTCCCTCACTGATGGCCTCTGCAGTGACAGTTGGTGGCAGGAGGGAGGGAGCTCTCAGCTGGAGCTGGACCCAAGCATGATGGAGAGGTGCCTGGCTGCTGCTTCCACCCTCACTGATTGCCTCTGCAGTGACAGTTGGTACCAGGAGGGAGGGGGCTCTCAGCTGGAGCTGGACCCAGGCACGATGGAGAGGTGCCTGGCTGCTGCTTCCTCCCTCACTGATGGCCTCTGCAGTGACAGTTGTATTAGGCCCTCTGAAGAGCTGTTGGGGATGGACTCAGAGGAGGAGGAAGCAGAACCTTTACAGGCAGAGGCTAGTGTCACGGCTGCTGAACAGGTGCCAGCTGGGAGTGGGGCCAACTCAGAGAATGAAGTGGAAGCAGAGCCGAGTACCAGTGTGCCGGTGATTAAACCAGCAGGGAGCTTGGCCAATTCAGAAGACACAGAGTGAGAAGCAACAAACTTACCTGCACAATTGTTTAGACAGCATAGGGCGGAAAAGGAAGCCCGGCGCAGGTCTCTGCGTATTTATACTAGACGCCAACTCAATACGGAACAACTGTAGCTGCCAGGGAGGGGTATTTAGAGAGCTGGGAAGCAACAGGAACTTTGCCAGAGATTAACTGAGCATCCTGGCGAAAGCTCTTGATTCCTGCTTTGGATCGTGGTGACCTTGTATCCTGGTTGAACTTTGGACTGGCTTGGAATTCGTGACCTGCTCCTATCCCTGGAATTCTGGACTGTTTCTTGGACTCTCTCTACCTCTTGTAAGCCCTTGACTTTTGGAACGGAACTGGACTCTGCCTTATGTTTAAAACGTCTTGTATTCTGACATTAAAGAGTTAACTGTGTTATTTCATAGCACAGATAAAGACAAACTCCACTGTTTATTTGCTGAGTTTGTGGCTGAATTCTTGGGGTTTGTCTCGGCACGCTGCCCACGTCTGTATCTCCGTCTAATTAGCTGGTCTACTGGCAGCTTTCCCGGACAAGTTGGTAGCAGGAGGGAGGGGGCTCTCAGCTGGATCTGGACCCAGGCACGATGGAGAGGTACCTGGCTGCTGCTTCCTCCCTCACTGATGGCCTCTGCAGTGACAGTTGGTAGCAGGAGGGAGGGGGCTCTTAGCTGGAGCTGGACCCAGGCATGATGGAGAGGTGCCTGGCTGCTGCTTCCTCCCTCATTGGTGGCCTCTGCAGAGGCAGTTGGTAGCAGGAGGAAGGAGGGCTCTCAGCTGGAGCTGGACCCAGGCACGATGGAGAGGTGCCTGGCTGCTGCTTCCTCCCTCTAAATAAAAAAAAAATTCACAGATTGTCCAGTGCCTTTCATTCTGTTGTTCGCTCATTGACAGAATCAGATTTTTCCGAATTCCAGAAATTGTGCAAATTTGCATTTGCACAAATGCACACTTGTGAAAATACATAATAGGGGTGTGCAAAGTGGGTTTCTCTGCCTTGAAATTCAGTTTGGAGATCCATAGAGGCGATTCTCTGCCTTGATTTCAGAGCCCCTCCCCCTTATTTCCTTCCAAATTGAACGAGAATTGTTGAATGAATGTAGCAGATGTTCTACATGACAACACTGTCTATTACCTGTGCGAATATTCTATCGGCAGCTTCCCGATATCCTTAAAAACATCTCAGAATGTCTTCCCTATTGGCATGTTCTGCCACTCTTGCATATACAATCTATTTTAATGAGATTCAAAGCCTGGCAGGATCTCAGTCCTAGAACTGATATTATTTGCCAAGGCACTATTGCCAATGTAATTATTTCTAGTTTGTTGTTGACAGTTATGTTTTGTTTACACATTACCCTCATGAGTTGAAATCACCACTATAAGCCCCATGTTTGATTTGTTTAGTTTCTATTTCTTTGGGGTTTCTCTTTTAGTCCCTGTATCATACACCTAGGAACCACATTAGCTTAAGCACCAATACCTAGTTTAAAGGTTTGTTTTGTTTTGTTTTTAAAGCAACATTTCTTTTCAGCGAAGCATTCTAGTCATGTGCTGTTCCATAGTCCCTATGAAGAATTCTGGTTAGCTGCAAGAACTGAAATATTTCTCCATATTCATATCCTGTCTCCCTACAATTGCAAATTATTTTGTTTTGTTGCTCCTGTTGTTGTGTGTGTGTGTTTCTCTGTGTGTGTCTGCAGTTCTTGTAATCTCTTTCTGAATTCTGGGTATTGTTGCTGTTTCGATCTCTGGCCATTTCTACACCTACCTTTTCCCCCAGGATCATCCCTGGATAATTCCTGTGCATCCAAATGCCACACAGGGCATCCCAGGAGCAGGCAGGGACAATCCCTCCATTTTCCTGGGATAGCCCTTACGTGTAGAAAGGGCCTATGTCGTGTGAAGAATGACCTGTTTGCTGGGTCTTCTTTTGAAGGCTGCTACTTCTATGCCTTTCCCCTGTATTCTACTGACTCAATTCTATCTCAAGTATGAGGACGATACTTGAGATAGTACTCTGATGATCTGTACCCTAGAAAGTACAACACCATTTGCTATTCCAACTCTGATTGCTTTAACAAATGTTACTTCTACATCTTCCAGCAGCATTTTCCTAAGATTTGACGGCTAAGACAAAAAAAAAAAAATTCACACAGAAGATGTCCATCACTCTAAACTTTTCTATAGCTTGAGAGCCAAAGATGCTTGTTTAATGGGTGCGCCTGTGCCTGCAGGTGATAATTTTCGAGCTAAGAGTCCAAGTTATACCAAGATAGGGCAAGAGCTGAGATAAGAAAGGAGTGGGCAACTTGTGGCCCTCCAGACATTTTTGGCCTACCGTTCCCATGATACCTCACCATTGGCTTTACTGAATATGGCTGATGGGACTTGTAGGCCAAAATATCTGTAGGGCCACAAGTTGCTCACTCTTCCTGTCTTGTCCGTGGCAGCAGGCAGGAGAGGGAGAAAGAGACAGTGTAAATTTAGAGAAGAATAAACCGAGTTTTAGGAACTTGCTGACAAGAAGCACCCTTGAATTGTTGCAAGGAAGGACAAGCTGTTGTTCTGAGGAACTGATGTTCCTTATCTGCATTCTCTGACAAGTCCATATACTTCTTAAGTAAACATATTTTAAAGCTGCCATAATCACCAGTATATAATTTTCTCTTTACAAAGAAAATAACCTTGTAAAATACTACTGTGGAAAATACTACCTTCCATCCAAGAAAGAAGGGAGCAGAAAACATCCAAACTGACTCTGTTTGTGCTAGCAAATTGCAGGACTGTCTCAAAAATAAATAAATGCACATCTGTCAAACTCTCTTCTGTTGAATAGCTGCTTCTTCTTGAACTCTTTCATTGAACATATCTCTCTCAAAGTGATTTTTTCGACATGTCAGGCACAAAGTGTGCCATAGTTCACTTGGACATCAGATGATATTATTATTATTATTATTATTATTATTATTATTATTATTATTATTATTATTATTTCTGTGATGGTTTGTTGATGCTGATGATAAACCATTGGCTGGTGTGACTGTTTCTCTGATTGCTGTAGTGATACAATTCTATAAGTTATGAAATGCATTGTGTAAGCAAGTATTCACATAGGCTATTGAATATGTATGTGTATATTCTGTGTGTGTGTGTGTGAGAGAGAGAGAGAGAGAGAGAGAGAGATGATTTAATGCACAATATATTGTGCATTAAATTGTGAATTGCTTTCCCACATTGTATTATGAATTGCATACATTTTGTGACATTTTGTATGGTTATATTTCTTTTTGCATGCAGTTCCTCCTTGCTATGGTGCTCCCCCCACCCCACCCAGCATTGTCAAATTTAGATTCCAACACCCTTTTTCAGTGAGACAAATATCTTAATCAACAAAATAGCCAAAACAGAGCATCAGGATTTAAGTCAGCTTAGTTCCACTGAAGTCAGGCTTCCAATTCTACCAGTCAATGTTTGGTCCAATTTTGGTCATCGGGGGATGGGAGAGATGTTGGCTGCTTGATAGAATTGCTGTAAATGCTTGAACAGTCCCCAGTAGCTGCTTCATGTTTATCTCAATTCAGCCATAATGTGCATCTGAAAGTGGCTTCATCTATAAGAGTTAATAATGTGTTTCCGTACTAACGTTTTGAGGTTTCAAACCAAATTTCCTTCATAGTTGTTGGTCCTTTTCATTAGAAGACCTGTAGCTTAGTGATAGAGGATATGTTTTCCATACTCCCACGTTCAATCCCAAGCATCTTCAGATAAATCTAGGGATGCTGAAGAATCCTCACACTATGAAATACTATTTTAATTTCATTAATCTACACTGTGTAGAATGATTAACAGACTGGACCGCGGCTGTTTCAAATCCTGAGTTGTAGTTGCTTAGCTCAGACCAGCAACTAACAGACTACAACCATAGGGAAAGCAGGTTCCTCAGCTGTTCAAATGGTATGGGAGATATACAAAGAAAGTATATTTAAGGTACATTCAAATGCATGTTTAGGCAGAAAAAGATCCTACAATCCTAGCATGCCCTAGCCAGCAATGCTGGCTGGAACATGCTAGGAGTTATAGGCTCTTTTTTCTGTCTAAGAATGCATAGGATTGTGCCTTAAAGTGCTTAGCTTAGACTAGCAGGTATCAGATTAAAATGATAGACAACACTTTGACTGGCCAACTGGGGAGGAAAAGCAAGCAAGAGATGCAGAAAATTATTCATAAGAAGAGCCATCCTGGATCAGATCAAGAATCCATCTAGTACAGCATTCTATTAACACAGTGACCAACTAGCTGCCCAAAGGAAACCCCCAATCAGGACATGAGGCCAAAGCACTCTCCCGCGCATGTTCCTCAGCAACTGGTGTACATAGGGATACTACCTCTGTAAGCACCATGTACATTGATGGTGCTATATAAATAATAATAATAATAATAATAATAATAATAATAATAATAATAATAGCTTATAGCCATGAGGACTTGTAGCCATTGAATTTGCCCAATTTACATTTAAAGCCATCTAAATTTGTAGCCATTACTCAATCCTGTGGAAGTAAATTCCATAGTTTAACTATGAATTGTTGTTTTTAAATGGATACTGTTTTTATACTGTTTTTATGGGGTTTTTTTTTAAAAAAAATGTATACTTTTAATGTTTACTGATTTTAATGTTGTAAACCGCCCAGAGAGCTTTGGCTGTGGGGCAGTATACAAATGTAATAAAATAAATAAATAAATAAATAAATAAATATGTGCTATGTTGAAAAAAGTACTTCTGTCCCCATTCTCCCACCCTCAGGTTCTAGTATTATGAGGGAAGGAGGAAAATGTCTCCCTGTTCAAAGGAGTTAAAGTTATTGACAAAAAAAGAAGGTGGGGGCAGGAGAAGAAAGTTATGTAAGCAAGAGAAAGCCAAATTAGGGAAGAGACCAAGATGCAAATATAACTTCTTCCCACAACTAGTGTCACAACAACATAAGAACCATGCTAGATCAGACCAAGAGTCCATCTAGTCCAGCATTCTGTTCACACAGTGCCCAACTAGCTGCCCATGGGAAACCCACAAGCAACTGGTGTACATAGGCATACTGCCTTTGATTAATCTGTCAGAAATAGTTTGCCACAAGCTGAAAGGACATTATGCAAATAACGGAAAAGTATTCAGGTTCATACAAATAATACCATGCATATAAGTTTGTAATTTAGCAACCCTATGTGTAGGAGAGAGTTAATCATGATCCACATTATAGAAATGGAATGGAGTTTTTCGTGAAAATGACAAAACACCAACAGAGGAGAAAAATGGGGAGCTCTCCATGCCTAGCTAGGGCTAGGGCAGATGCTTTTTGAGACCTTATTGAACTGTTGTCACACAGTGTTGCCAAGTCTTCCCTTCCAACTCTGTTGTACTACATTTCCCTTTTTTTCCATGACCAAGCTGACCTTGAGTCCTACTTTTTGGTGGTAATGCAAGATATAAATCAGCCAACCAATCAAACACATCTGGAGGACACAAGGTTGGGGATGGCTGGTACCAACTACACTGAGCCAGATGGACCAATATCTCATTAAGTATAAGGCAGCTTCCTATGTTATACAATAACCAGGACATAGTTCTCAACCATTTAATGTTTCTCTCACCCATTTGTCTACAAAATAAAGTAGTTGAGCCTTGTAGTGTCCCCTGTTTTCTATTAACACGTGGTGGTGCAACAGGTTTTCTCAAGGAACCTGGCACACTGGCATGCACACTACTGGCATAGTTCTAGAGATCACTTATACTAGTGCTACATCAATGGAATAAGTGGAGCGGTGATGTTGAATGCTGCCCAGGACCTTTAGCTCTTGTTTTGATTTTATGGATAAAGAAAACATATTATTTATGAAGTTTTACATGTAATATTGCATACAGTCAGGAGGAAATTATACTTCTTTGAGCTATAATTTAAGTGAAATCAAAATCAATCTTCATCTCGTGTTAACTTTAATCTTCATTACAGCAGTATTTGTCAGTTAGGCTATAAACATTTAATATTAAAGAGAAGAAATGTGAAATCTGATGCATTTCTTTCTACAGACAAATGAATCTAAGACACTAATGTGGCAGCCCATCCTTTAAAATTAAAGAGATGTTATCGTCATTATAAATAAAAGATCTAATTCACTTTCATTTAAACATATTTTAAGAAGGCCAAAAAAGGGGGGTTAGTACGCTGCTGAAAATAGAAAGCTTTGCAAAAGGAATTGAAAAACAACAGTAGTTAATGAAAATTCTCCTTTAGGGTGTCTGAAACAAGGGATCCAAACTTGTGATATTTGAAGTCAGAAATCTTTTGAGAATCATGGCTGCTTAATATAAAAATAAAGATTATTCTGTTCTCTTGAAAATAACTATGTGGAGAGATCTAATTATAATAATTATCTCTGTGCTTGACTAGTTGCCTGCCTATTGACTATCTTTTAGATTAGTTCAAAACAATGTCTGATCCAACCAGAAGAGGACAGGTACCTGTTGCAGATGGGTGGACATTAGACACTGAGAATAGCTCATAGGAAGCTGCCTTTAACTGAGTCAGACCATTGGTATAACTCAGTATTGTCTACACAGACTGGCAGCTACATTTCAGAGCTTCAGACAGGGGCCTTTCCCTACTTGGAACTGTTGGACATTTTCCATGTTCTTTATTATCTCCAAGTATAATTCACTCAACGTCATAAATCATATTGTACTTTGGTTGAAGGAACAAGAGTGATCTGAAAAATCAACACACGAAGTAACTTCTTAGAAATGAACTGGGTCGAGTAAGAGAATGACTTGTGTTAAGCTTCGAACCGCAGATTTCATGGAGCCAAGATCAGCAAACTAAATAAGATTTATATACCGTCAATCCTAACAACATCAGTAGAAGCAAGGCATGGATCAAATGCTTGCTGAGGCATGTGTTACATCCTTCACACAATAAAATCATTTAGGCTGAGTCCTAAGCATACTTATTAGAGTAAGCTCCACTAAATACAGTAGAGCTTTCTTCTGAGTAAGCATGCATAGTATTACACTTACATCAAAAGTAGTAGAGGGGATTAGAAGTCTTTCCTGTGTAACCTGTGACTCCAACAAGAATGAATGATGAAGCGTAGTTTGCAGTCACATAAGCCTCTCCCCACAATCTACCAAATTAAATTTTCTGAAATACTGCAGGTGCCAAACATTAAGAATTCTCTTTTAAATTAGCAAGAAGTTTAAGATCTTTTTTTTAAAAAAAGAGTGCTGTAGCAACACACACACAAAGGATACAAATGAAATGAGGCAGAAAGAATACTCTGCTACAAATTCCCCTGATTTCATGTGAAAGCAAGACATGCTTTAGAAGAACTCTTTGGAGAGGACGGAGGTGGAAATCTGTCCCCATTATCTCCCAGGTTGTTTCTCTTCTATTTTCTATCTAAAAGCTCTAGGGATGAAAGAAGTTTCAAAACTGCTATGTACTGGATCCTGCACATTATCTTCCTGTTCTTAATTACTTCTCAAATATTCAACAGAAGAAGGTCCTTTAAGAAGTTTGCTTAATGCATCCACCTCTTGCATCTCCCACTCTTATTGGTAAACCTACAAACATTATTTTTATTCACTCACAATAGCAGTGCTACAAACAACTTATTCAACACAATTAGCATGTGCTGGATTGCTAGTTGACTCCTGCCACAGTGTCAAGGTCCAAAAATTATCTGTTTAGTCATGTATCTGAGAGGCATGGCATAAGTATACAGGGTGAAAAGGATCATTGATATGATCTATAACCATAAAATATCATTTTGGGGAGGAAAAGAACCTAAGTGGATCATTTAACTCTAGGGTTTCCCTTCAGGCTTTAGTTCACGCATCTCCTTGGAATGTTCAAGACCCAACATTGACACATGCTGAAGCCAGCAATGTTATATCAAGAATGATTTCAAGGTACAGCAATCTCAGCCTGAGTGTGATGCTGTTATTTCCAGGAGGCAACTGAAATTCTGACTTCTCAGCAACACAGTAATATTTAATTTTTGGTTTTGATATGCACCTAAAGAAAACCCAGTCATACACTTAAGAGACATCTTGCAGCAGCACTTTTAGATACACAGAACTTAAATTCTTTTGACTACTTCCATGTATTCTGGATTTATTCATTTCCCTGACCTGCATGATACTTTTGTTTTATCAGGATGCTTCCAAAACCAGGAATACCATCGTATCATATTAGACAGGAACAGCTCAGCATTAAAACACTTGCAATACCTGAAAATACATTATAATACTATAATATAGTTCATTTATCATGGAAAGTTTGCAAAATTCGCAACATGGGAACATTTAACTCTTTTGTTAAACCCACCAGTTTCAATTATCATGGCTGGGCTTTTCACAAGTATATCTTGTCAATCGCTGTTCTATGTTTCACAGAAGAAAAATCCCCATGGCAGCCAATGTGAACTTATAGTAATGCAGTCTGCAGGTGTGCGTGTGTGTGTGTGTTTGCTGACAGAGCACTTTGTGGTAGAGTAGGAGCTACAGACCAATAGTAAGCAGTTCAGACAATTTTACCTGCAACTATACTGCAATAAAGTGCCATTTTCATTCAGTCGATAAAGGTTTCTAACTTAATATTTCCTGTAAGATCTCTGGATTGCTAGCCCATTGGCTCATTTTCTGATAAATAGCATGGTTAATGAATGAAGAGAGTAACCTACCTTCAGGAAGGATCTGCCCAATAACAATAATCCATTAGGAAATTGACAATATCCTCTGATCTATTGCCTGCAAAGCAAGGACTTGATGGAGAGTTTCATTCCTTCTGCTCAGTACTCCAGAAGAAAATCATCACCATTTGAATATTTCTCAGGCTGTGACACCTCTCAAGAGCCTTGCTTGCCTGCTGGTTCCCAGAGGATGACAGTATGGGGTTCCAGTGTGCATACAGCAGTGAAGATAAATTGAAAAAGCTTGAGATAAATTAGGGATGGCGAAGTTAAAATTGTCTCTCCTCCTGATTCTCTCATCTGCAGTCTGAAAGTCTGTTTTGCTGTGAAAAAGCTAGATGGCAGGCTGCCTCAGCAAGGTCTTCTTAAGCTACAGAGAGCATTTTTTTCCAATGAAGAAAAAAATCCCCATTATCTAAGCTAATGTGACTGAAGCTAAATCTAGTTTTAAAAGTGTCTGCTGGCATGAAATTCATTTCACTGTTGCTTTCTTTCAAGCTACAGGTCAAAAAATGTGTGATTTGGACTTTACATTTCTATCTGAATGGAACACTCCAACTTCTCAGGTAATAAATGATACCTAGCATCATGTTACAGCTTTGTTCAATAGCTTAAATGTAGACAATTTCCACTCTTGTACCTCAATGTATATTTCATGATCTCCATTCCCTGTTCCTAAACTTTATTTCCTGCCACACACATATTCCCCTTACTCAGACCATTTCAACTGCCTTTTTAAAAAAAGTAATTTAAAATCACTTCAAGTCCATTATTTTATATCTAAACAAAACCCTGAAAGTAGGCTGGGTAGCATTTTTTGACTCATAATGGAGACCTTATCTGAAAAGAATGTTATACTTTCATATAAAAATGAAACAATCATCACACACACACACACACACACACAGATTCTTATGATCTGCCACTAAAAAATGTTATGAATCCTTTATATCAAAAATTGGCAACTGATGGTCCACCATTATTGTGACACACACACACACACACACCTTTGGAATTTTACTGAGCAGAACCCAGATCTTCATTCGTTATGGGAGTGCCTGCTGTAGTGTTCCTCACATCATATGATAAAATCATTGTGATGACCAATGGCCAAGTACATTGGAATTGTTGTGAATTAAACAGGGAATACATGTAAACTCTGGCCATAGCAAGACCTAAGGTTTATCCCAGGATCGTCCCGGGGTCGTCCGTGCCTGTTTCCGGGATATCCTGTGTGTCATTTACAGGAACAGGGATGACCCCAGGATGATCCCAGGATAAACCTTAGGTCTAGCTAAGGTCTCTGGCAATTGTACACATTCACATAGAGGAACATACACAAATTGTCAGGGAAAACAGGGCAATCTGAATTGTGATACAAGCGATCTTGGAGAATGTGAACTCCTGTGAGGAAAGGTAGACATTGCTTGGTTAATATTGACCAGGTAATGTTCAAAATATCTTTTCTTGCTGCCAGTTTGTACAATTCCAGATGTCAGAGGTTTATATTATTGCAGATATTAGCATAGCAACAACAAAGCTGCTCGGACAATAAGATTAATATTAATATTCTTAGTGGATTCATTTTGTGGGCCTGAACAACCTTAGGCCCCAACTAATGTTGTTGGTAGCTGAGCATTTGCAAGCAAATGAGAAGTGAGAACATTCCTCTGAAATTGCCCAGAGCAATTAAAAGGACCAATAAAAGGCTGACTTGAACTTTAATTTGTAGCACGTTGCTTCAACAATGTGAAAGTACACCACCCAGAGCTCATTGGATTCTCTATACCTCCTGGAATGTTAGGTTAATAACTGTGGCACAAAGGCTTCACATTTTACAATCTTAATTAAGACAGAGATGCTACAATCAGGCTGTGGTTCAAACTGTGGCTCTTTACCTATTGAACAGCAACACTAGAAAGAGCCATGTTCAGTATTAAAGGTTTCACAGGCTGGTTCACATGTCCCTTTTAATGTGTCAGGATGTGAATTACAATTACTGGTGGAGGTGAAGAGTGGGATCACGGCAAAGAAACCAGATGACTGCGTCGGTATGCAACAAAGCAGTGACCCACTTTACAATGCAACTGCTGAATGTTTGGGTAGTCAGAAGATATGGGAAACTATGGTTGGGTCATAAGAGGAAGCAATTGCATGACTACATCAGTGTGGTTTCAATTGAGGGTCTTCCTGTAGTTTACATGCAAAGCCATAAACATCTTGGGATCAGGTCACTTCAGATATTGCTTCGCCCCTTATTTCCCTGCCTAATCACTTTGAATACTGGGGATGGGGTGGGGGTGGGGATCTGAGTTCACCTCAGGAACATTTGCTGTAGAGTCTTCAGTGTTTCAGCATCCACCCTCCACAACCCTTTAACAACTGTCATCTACAGCCCCTACAGCCCTGACATTTTTATGTATTTTCAAGACCCATCTTTTTATACAGGCTTTCTGTGAAATCTGTCCCAGCCAGTGCACAGGAGAATGTGCAGTTGTATTGCTGTTTAGCATTTTATTTGTGTAGTTTTTACTATATTTTATTGGGGGAGGTGTTTCATGGTATGATATTGTTCACCATTTTTATAAAACTATAGAGTAATAAAGAAAATATAACCTAGTGGTAACCCACATCATTACACACACTGTCATATAATGACAGTTTATTTATTTTAGGGATGTGCTCCGCTCCGATTAGAAGCGGAGAATCAGAGGCGAATTGGCCTGCTCCGCCTTGCCCAGAGGTGGAGTAGAAGCGGACCGGGGACCCGTAGAAGCATGGCGAAGAGAAGCGGCCATACGTGGAGCGCTTCTCTTTTCGCGGACCGATCCGATCGCCATTTTGAAAAATTTCACCCATAGGATTGCATTGTGGAAAAGAATAGGGGATAACTATGTTGTTTTTGAAGCTATCTTTCTGAAACTTCTTGTGCTTAGAGAGTCATGGCTGGGGGTCATTTTGAGCCTACTCTCAGCTCTCTGCGTGATGCGGTTCACTTGCTAGAATTTTTGGAAAAATCGGGTAAAACAGCGGGAAAATACCTTTTTTGAAGGGCTGAGGGGCAGAGACAACTCCCGGTCATGATCACATGATCCCAAAGTTGGAGGAGGGGATAGGCAAAACGGGTAACTAGGGATTCTGGGAACTTCTCTTTCTTAGTCTGAACGGACTTTTCCCAGTGTTTTTTAAAACAGTAGCCCCACCAAATGCACAAACACAACCTGAAATCATATACTAAGCCAATAATAAGAGATAGAAAAAGCACAGCACTGCTACCCACCCTAACTTTGGGGAACAACTGAATAGATGTGGTGCAAGGGGATGAGCTCCCCTAGGGCAAGGACGTGCCCTGTGCACTCTCCTATCCTTGGAGGGCCATCAGAGCCCTCCAAAGGTAAATCACTGGAGTGAATGCCTATCATGAGTTGAAGTGATCGTTTGCTTCTTAAAGACTTGTACCTAGACAGGACCAGTCAAATTGGCAGATGATTCCCCCTCCTCTTGGGCACGTCCACTCCCCTCTTACTGGTAAAAGACAGATATAGCCTTTTTTAGAAAATTCTTCTTGTTGTTTATTCAGCAACACTGCTGCTTTTAATTCCACCCCTCCTTTGTTTATTTATTTATTTATTTATTCCATTTTATATGCATTACTGGCTTTGAAACTATCCTTGGCTCACTTCCTTGTGCCCCCAGAAATGTCTGCTGCCTGCCTGCCTTCCCTCCCTCCTCCCCTGCCCACCTCGCAGGGATGGTTTGGTTTTTGTGTGTCTTGCTTTGACTTTGGCTTGAAACTTGGCGTCCATGTGGACACATGGGTAAGCTGTCATGGGACCGAAGGTGAGGTTTCTGACATGCAAATTGACATAGTTGTAAAATGGGACTTGATTTGGGGTGAGTTAAAAGGTTTAAGCCCTGCCAAAAATCAGGAGATGATGAGATTGCCTTGAGTCTTGGCATGCATGTGTATCCCTGGATAAGTTATCATGGTGCCGAGTTTGAGGTTTCTAACATGCAAATTGACAGAGCTATCGAAAGGGGTGTGAATGGGGTGCCCGATTTTCAAAAATTCCCCAAAAATCAGGGTATGATAGGATTGGCTTGAAACTTGGCGTGCGTGTGTATACGTCCATGAGGTGTCATGGTGCCAAGCTTGAGGTTTCTAACTTTAACAGAAAAAAAGTGGTATACTTTTTTAGCTTTCAATGCAAGCCTATGGGGGGGGGAAACAGAGCTCCGACCCGGATCCGGAGCTCCACAGCGGAGCGGAGCGGACATAGGCGGAGCGGAGCGGCCCGATCCGCAAATCGCGGATCTGGAAGAGAAGAGGAGCGGGGGGTCCGTGCACACCCCTAATTTATTTCTTTATATGTGACGTAAATGTGGTGAGTCCTTCCTTTCCATGTTTGTCTGAGAGGGGAAATATAATTCTTCTTAAGAGTTTATCTTTTCTTATGTTTCTCATGTTCTTGTGGATGGTGTGGGGTGAAATTAGAAACAGCTTCAATAGCTGGGTAAGACATGGAGGAAAGCTACAATGATTATAAAGAGAAATCATAAGTTAGCACAGTGCCATCAAGTACTGTCAGGGCACAATCCTATCCATGGTTAGACAGAAAAAATGTCCAACAACTCCAGTATTCCCTGATCAGGCATGCTGGTTGGGGATGCCTGGAGGACTCTTTTCTGTATAAGGAATGAACCTACAAAAATAAAATTGGACCTGAAAAGGTAACACATCGTATGGCCATTTTGTGCTCAGAGAGGACATAATTTTTTTTAAAAAAAAACTGCTTAATTTATTTGTTTGTTTGTTTTATTTCATTTATATCCCAGCTTTTTCCTATAAGGAAGTCAAGATGGCTTAAATGATTCTCCTCCTCTCCATTTTATCCTCGCAACAGGTAGATTAGGCTGAGAGTGTCTGAACCCAAGTCCCTCGTTAAGCTTCATGGCTGAGTGGGGTCTAGAATCCAAATCTCCTGACACTCTAACCACTGCACACTGACTCTCCATTTTATTGTCAATGTATTGTTAATGACAATAAATAACAATGGGTAATTTCTATAGGCTTGAAATCTTCATTTATGTGGACTTGGATCATCCTTAGCTTTTTAATATGACATAAAACAATGGTAAATGCCCATCTTTGCCTGAAACTGTAGTGACACGATGGTTGTATACTATATGTGTTTAACAACAGCATTTTAATATAAGATTATTCTAAATTAAATTTGGTTTAACTAAAATATAAATGCAAGTATATATTTATATATATGATATCCTCAAAAGGTAAGATCTCAATTATTTTCTAAACATTAAAGGGCATCAGCTATATCGAAACAGGTGTATCAGTTTTACCTCTTCCCCATATTTATTTTGTTGCTCTCATGTATTTTCTCTGTTACTAAAAGATTCGAGGATGGAAGTTATCTTTGCTTCACCACAGCTGTCTTGCATTAGACTAGGTGAAAAGAAAAAAGAGAACTTTAGGTTTGTGGGACTCAAAAGAAATAAATATTCTAGCTTCTTTCAAAAGACTTGCCGAAAGATACAAAGATGAATACTTCAAAAGCAGCTCTAGGCAAAAATTGACATTAGAGATTTCTTAAGTTACTTTATGAGTATATTAGAATTTGCGGGGGGGGATGCTATGGATTAAGGGAAGAGCTCAGTTCTTTGTTACAAGTAGCTCTTTAATTTGCTCAGCTTGGGAAAACTTGTAAATTGAAATGTTTTGTATTATTATTTTAATTACGCAATAATATGCATACTGAGACTTTCACAAGCCCATGTCACACGGAAAGACAAGAACAGAGTACTAGTAGAACAGGTTCACTGGACTCTGACTGAAATGGTCATATCATTTTGTCATCATGAGGCCTAGATGCCTTCACACCTCCTGAGCTTTCCTAACACAGACTGAGCCCCCCCCCCCCCCCCCCGCAGTGTCATTAAAGCATCTGGAGTGTTGAAGAGACTACAACTTCTTTAGAAACCTCCTCTAAACTGTAGCACATTCCAGTCATGCTATTAGGTTGGCCATTTATGAACTGGGACTAAAAGAGGAACTGCATCACTAAAATACACATTCAGATTACCGTAGTACACTTTATATCATGTGTGATTCTCTTCATGCTTGATTCTCTTGAATGTAGCTGGTACAGAATGTGGTAGCCAAGTTGCTGAATGGAGTGCCTGGCCATGCACATATTACACCAATGTTGTAGCAGCTGCCCTGGGTACTTATTATCTACCAAGCCAAGTACTTGCTGTTGGCATATAGAGCCTTGAACAGCTTCAGCCCAGGTTACCTGGTAGACTCCCTTCCCTGATACAGACCTGCGCAATCAATCATTAATATCATCAGACGAGGCCTTGCTGTTTGAACCATGACCTGCAGATTACTCGCAGCAACCAGGAAGCAGGCCTTCTCCATGGGGACACCCACCATTTTGAATGACCTCCCTGCTGGTATTTTGGAGGCACCAACTATAGATGCTTTAGGCGCCAATTTCTTTACCCATGCCTTGCCTGCATGAGTGTGCAGCCCAGTTTATATTTATGGTGTTGTATTGGTTTTAACTGATTTTAATGCATTGATGTTTTATATAAATATTTTGGCAATGATTGTGAATTTGTATTTTAATGTATACCATAAAGTACTTTAGGGAGCAATCCTATTTCCCCTAGACAGCATCTGGGGAGATATAGGATTGAGTGGTTTCCTGGCTCTGAGCTTGTAGCATGCTCTCTACTCAATCCTCATCCCCCTCATAGCCAGCGCAAGAGAATGGCGCCAGCTACCTCTCCATGCTTGCATAACTGAGCATGGAAATGGGGGAAAGGAGGCATTGCTGGGAGAGGGGAGGACAGGACAATGGGGACATCAGGCTATGAGAATCACCAGCAGTCCCAGCCTCCTTCCCTTCCCCCTCCTCAAAGCCTCCGCTAGATAGGTGAAATCACCTGTCTAGCTAAAATTGCCCATCTAGCTCTGCAATGGATATTTGAAAGCCATTGACTTTGGAGGCTTACAAGCAGCCAGGGCGCATTGCATAGGATTGCACTCTGAATGTAATAGCTTTTCTGTAAACTGATTAGAAAGATTTTTTTTAATATAGTCAGTGGTATATAAATCTATTAAATGAATAAATGACAAAACATGACAAAATAGGATGCAAATTTATGTCAATTTTGCCTATGTTAATTTATATGTATAAATGCTGATTTAGAAATTATTATAATTTAAGTAGAAATAGACTAAATCTTGTCATAGCACCAAAGACTGTAACTACGTCACCTATGTGCCTGCCTGTTCAGTCTGCTGTCCATGTGCTTAACTGTTGATGGGAAATCATTTCCTAAGTATACTTATCTTTACACTAAAATTGGACAGGACAGACCTTCAAACAAAGGATACCTTCAAACAGAAGACAGTCCTCTGGCAGCAATTCAAATAGAGGATAGTCATCTGTAAAGGAGGACATATGGCTACCCTGTGCCTCTGAGCAGGGCCTCTGAGTGCCCCTTGAGTTCCCCAGCTGAACTCAAAATATACTAGTAAACTATGGCCACAGCTAGACCTAAGGTTTATCCTGGGATCATCTAGGGTTCGCCCCTGCCTGAGCACTGGATCCCCTGTGTATCATCTAGATGAACAGGTTTGACCCCTGGACGATCCAGGGATAAACTTTAGGTCTAGCTATGGCCTATGTCGTTTTCTGGCATTCAGTGACCACTCTGGTACTACTCTACAACAGACCATATAATATTGGCATATTTAAAATCAATATATTTATATTACATAATTAAGTGGGAGATATTTGTTGTTGAGTGTTTGAAAATCAAACCAAGAAGCATGGGTATCATGACATGGTTATCCCTTGCTTTTATGATGATTTAATATGAAGATGAAAAACCATAAGCATTTAATTCTGTGGTTCTAGTGCAATCACATAATCCAACACAATTGCAAGTAAGTGTTCCAAATAAGTGTTCTTTCTGGTAAAAAAAAAAATGCAAAGAAAAAAATGGTGTTGATCTGAATGCAAAACACGTTGTGCCATGAAACTAATGGTGTAATTGTAGTTCAGAAAGGCTATTGGTCACCTAAAAAAGGATTGCACCAAAAAGGGGGGTATTGTAGAGCTGGATAAAGAAAAGGACAACTAAAATGTTCAAGGGGCTGGAGCAACTTACTTACGAGGAAAGGTTACAACATCTGGAACTGTTTAGCTTGGAAAAGAGGTGAGTAAGGGGAGACGTGATAAAGGTGTACACAATTATGCATAGTGTGGAGAAAGTGGATAGGGAGACATTTTTTCTCCTTCTCTCATAATACTAGAACCCGAGGGTCACCCCATGCAGCTGATTGGTGGAAAATTCAGGACAGATGAAAGGAAGTTCTTATTCACACCGCAAATAATTAAACTTTGGAAGTCCCTTCAACAAGATGTAAAGATTATCACCAGTTTGGATATCTTTAAAAGGGGATTGGGCAAATTCATGGATAAGGATGGTTATATGCTACCTCCAATATCAGAGGCAGTATACCTATGTACACCAGTTGCTGCTTTCTGCTTGTAGGTTCCCAGTCAGCAGCTGGTTGGTCACTGTGCGAACAGAATGCTGGACTAGATGGACCTTTGTCTGATCCAGCATGGCTCTTATGTTCTTATGTCATCTTATTTGAATGATGAATAATAACCTGGAAAGATGGAACAGTGCATTATTGAGCATCAAATGCACAACAATAATTATTTTTAATAACAATGATGGATATCAGAAAGAATAAAAATCCTACTCATGTGACAATCATGTATCTGCTTTTGCAGATCATTATACTGATCATGTAGTGACAATGCTTGCAAAAGTATAACTATTTATAAAAAATATAAACAGGGATTTTTTGTTTATCATTGAGAAAAATGCATTCTTAGCTTTAGAGAAAAGTTGAGAAGAGAGGATGGCACAATTTCCATGGGAAAAAAAGCTTCGTATCTCAACTGAATACCCAAAAGCCCAGAATACAGCCTGACCCTCCAAAACAATTTTGAAATTGAAATGTGACTGCTTGACTTAAAACAAGCCATTTTGACCCCACAATGCAGGCTGTAGTAGAAAGGTGCTGGCATTAGCTGGAAACGTAGACCAAGAAGAAATATTCTTCCCTCGATAATCTCTGGATTGCTGCCAACTATATTCTCTTGAACGTAAAATTGAATGCACTCAGACAAACTATTTTTGAAAGTGGGCAAACTGCAACAAATGACAAGCTGTTTCCTACTCTTCCTCACAGGAAAGAAATTTAATGGATAATGAAGGATAAGTAATGCTAACAAGCACTCTGTTTTAACATGTCCTTCATTTAAAAAAGTAGTGAAATAGGTTTGTTTTTAGGTTTGTTTGTTTATTTTGTAATCTATTTGCAGAGGCATGTGGTGTGTGTGTGTGTTTTCCTCTTGTGGTTGCAGAAGGGTGTCCTCCACTTTCATTGCTTAAAATATGGTGTAGCATAATGCTTGAAGAAAAGATTACTTTTCACTAAGTGAAACTATACTTGTCATGTGAGTGTATCTTTTAGAAGTCCATTTCCTTGCCTTTCTGGATCTCTCTGGATCTCTTCTTCCCTCTCTCCCTCTCTCTCTTTCCATCACCCTCTCCCTTTCATTGTTTGTCTTAGAGCATCATCAGACATGTGTTTTATTGGACTCTCACTACTGCCCACTTATGGATGGATGTGCATCCTTTAGATGACGATATCTGCCTACTGCCCATCTCCAGCTCCTTCCGCTCATCTTTCCATCACAAAATAGACTCCCAAAATCTGACTTTTTTTTTAAAGGAATGTGCCACAATCTCCTGCTATGTGCAGGAAAAGCAGCATGATAAAACAGCCCCTGAATGGGCCACATGGTCATTGTTTACCTCTCCTTTCCCGGCCAGGTGGAATGAGAAAGTAATGAGGGACAGAAGCGGGGGGTGGAGAAGCAATGGTAAGGAAACATGATTTTCCCCCATGTGATGACACTCTTAGGCCTTTGCTAGACACGGGGTTATCCCGGGCTGATACCCGGGATCGCCCCTGTGCATCCAGATGACACACAGGGGATCCTGGGCTCAGGCAAGGATCAACCCTCCCTGGCCCAGGGATAAAGCCTACCCCTTTGGGCTCACAGTCTCGGGCTGAGCCCAAGACCACGAGCATGTGGCCCATTTTCGCGGCTTTTCCCTGCTCCACACAATTACTCATGAGGAGCTGGGAGCCACAGCACTCCCCAGGAGTGCTGCACCCATCAGGGGCAGGGTGGGGGGAGCCGGGAAACCCTTTTAAAAAAAACCTTACCTTGGCACACGAGCATTCATGCGCTTTGTTCCTTTAAAAAAAAATGGCGGGCGCGACGGCTCTCTGATTGAGTCACCTTGCATTACATGTAGACGAGGGCGGGATCTTGTGTTATTGACAACACGAGATCACCCTTCCTCCATCCTGGGATATCCAGTAGGTCTAGCAAAGGCCTTAGAATGCAATCTAGTGCTTTGCCAAAAATTTCTCCCACATGTTTTGACTGTGTTTCTTTTCTATCATTCAACTTTATAGGAAAGAAACACTGTCTCCCTCACATTATGGTGGCTGCAAAATAGGAGCCAGCTGATCCTGTTGCAGCACAAAAGACCCCCCCAAATAACTTTAGGGAGGAAGGAAGGAAGGAAGAAGCCACATGCCCTGCCAATGGTGAGCTCTACTTGTGAGGAAGTGTTGAGAATCTCTCCTCCCCTTGGAGAATTTTGATGAAATTGTCCCCCAAATTTCTCTGCCCACAAGTAGGATGGCGAATTTTGAGAGGCCCTTTGTACACTGCTGTAGTGCAATCCTATGCATGTTCAGACACAAAGAAGTCTTACAAGTCCCAGCATAGATATTTTTTCCTCTCTAAATATGCACAGGATATGGCCCTTGTGCTGGTAACCTATGCACAGCTATTTGTGAGTATGCTTCATTGAACACAGTGGGGCTTAGTTTGAGTATGCATATGCTGTCAATCAGCCATGTTCTAGGCATGCAGTAGCTGGAATATAGCTTGTTGATTTGTCAAAGGTTTGGTGCTTCTGCTGGATCCCTGACTTGGTAGACAATCTTTGTGGGAGCTAAACTTTGTGGGAGCTAAACCTATTTTCCTTTAGAAAAGTGTCTCTCTCACCTCACACTTGTCATTTTGTGGCATGTGCCTGAGAAGAGGGGAGAGTTTGTGTGGGCCTGGGAATTAAGCAGTCCCTTTGGGAAAATCTTGCATTATTCAAACCTAGTTGCCTGAAACTGGTGAGTCATTGGGAGTGTGATTACATCCCCCTAACAATACAGAATAAATTAGACAGGGTGAATTAATTGTTCTACAGTGTAGTTGATATTACACTTTAGAACAAGGTTGAGGATCATTTATTTATTTGATTGTTACCCTGCCTTTCTAACAAACAAACAAAAAATCGTACTCAAGGTGGATTACAGGCGCAATTAAAATTGATTAAAATGAGAGAACAGTGTATTAAAATAAAATAAACATAAAAAACATAAAAATTACAGGATTTTAAAAAGTCACCCAACTGAAGACAGATTGAAATGAATCTAGAAATCTCATCCAGGAATCCCTGGATCTGAGAAGCCACCACACACTCCAGCACCTTCCCCAAGAATGGAATATTGGAGACTAGCCGGAAATTATCCAGTACAGTGGGGTTCCGTTAGGTTTTTTTTAAAAAAAAAATACATAAGAAAAAAAGAAAGGTCTTACTTCCACCTTCTTTAGGCAACATCAAACCACACCTTGCCATGAAGAAGAATTCACCAGCACTGTCCTAATCCACTCAGCCAGTCCATCCCAGCTGTTTTTATAAATCAGGGTCCAACACATAAGTAGAACATCTGGCATTTCCAGATGTTATTGGACTGGCTAGGGCTGAGAGGAGTTTCCATTCACCAATATTTGAAAGCCCACATCATCAGACGAGGGAAAAACCTTGTTTTCCTATCATCGCTCCCCCCACCTTCTGTCCTACAATATTTCCTCTTTCTTCACATGAGGAAGAAAGAGGAAGTAAGCAATGACCACATGGGCCATTCAGTGGGCATTTTTATCACACTGCCTTTTCTGCACACAGCAGGAAATGGCAGTACATCTTGCTTCCCCCCCCCAAAAAAAATTGATTTACTAGGGTCTTATTTTGTCATGGAAAGAAGACCAGATGGAGTGGGAGATGTGCAGTTGGTGAGCAGTGTTGTCAAAAGTACCCACGAAAAACTGTGAGTGGCCAGTAATGAGCATGTGATAAAACGCTCATCTGATGATGCTCTTAGAGAAGTGAAGCCCACATCTGCTTTGTAAGAAATAAATATTAGCAATAAAATTCTGATAATCCATAGGAATAAGACTTCTCATTTCAATGAACTTCAGTCATTCAGATGAATGCATGCAGAATCTTAACTATTTCAAATATAAAAAAATAAATGTTAATGGCCCTTACACTAGAAATATCATCATTCAAATGTAACAAACACCTGCATTTATCACCTCAGAGGAGAGATAAGCCTCTCTTGTTCATTGCATGGGGATGCTGAAACATGAAGTAGAAATCAAGGTCAGTTAGGAAAGTATCACTCCATTAACATTTCCAACCATTTCTTTCTTATGCCTGAAGGGCTCTCCAACATCCAGCAGTCAACAAAGACAGAAGGCACAATCCATGAAGCCCTGTTATGTAACTTCTATTTATTTCACTAAGTCCACATAAAGGGCAGTTTGACAGCATAACTGTATTGTCTGTCCTATTTGCCTATTGTCTGCATGATGGCTGCTGTGTGTCTATGCACTCAGAGCATCAGAAGCATCAGTAGAGATTAAGGATCAAACTGCACATGTTTCTCAAAGTAATGCTTGGAACTGTTCAGCAACGTATCCTGGATCAACCTGTTTTCCATTCAAAAACCCCCCACACACATCCACATGCACACAGACACTCCTCTGTGGCATGTGCCACTCAAAAGTAAGTGTAAGGGAGTCCATCCAGACTGGGACCCTGATATAGGATGTAGGGGAATTTAATGCTTTGTCCCCCAGTTGTGTTTTTAGTCTAGATCTGGGCTCTTGAGCCTGTAATTTTAATTGAAAAAATAAAATAAAAATGACTTCATGGAAAAAATGGATCACTTTTTGTCTATGTAAAAAAAAAGTGATTTTTTTTCCTTTTCTTTTCTTTAAAGTGTGGGGTCCTAAATCTAGACCAGGAACATGGCAAAGGCCACCTCCCATCCCACACACTTGAGCCCCATTCTGGAGTTTACTTTTCAGTTCAAAAAAACGTGAGAGGGGCAAATAGGTAGTTTAGTTTTCAGGTTTAACATATTGAAATGGGAACACAGAAGAGCTTGATTATCTCGGAATCCATATAGGTATACAATTAAAGAACTTCCTGGTTCCCTTTCCCAATGTGCTCTGTGTCCTACCAGTCCTATAGAAAAGCTGGGATGGATTGGCCTTCCATCAATCTTCTGAAATTCTGGCTAGGATCAAAGGGCAGGATCTATCAATCACAGTTTCATAAATTGGTTTGATTCCCTACGCCCACTACAATTTGCATGGAATGGATTATGTCAAATATGCCAATGAAGTTAATACACATCAGTGAACCTTCAGTGAGCTCTGAAGGACAATCACTCATCCCTGCACAGCTACTAATTCCAGGTTCAAGATCATCAATATGCACACAGCAGTCATTAACCTATATACACATTAGTCTGTGTTCACAGATCAGCTATTTTACTGGAATAACGTATTACACACGGAACTCCCTAGATGCAAAATGCACAACATGCTCTGGATCTGGATGTCACCACAACCAAACTGGAAAAAGAATTGTCTCTGTTCTCTTCTTAAAAGTTCTTCTTACAAAATAACTATGTTCGGCTCGCACCCATTTAGTGTTTTCAGATCCAACACTATCATTTTATCTAAATAGCTACAGTGAATCTTCACAAGATATTGACAATTTAACTCCATAGCAAATAACAACCTTGCTCTAATATGTTCATAAAGTAATATAACCTCCCCTACCCCCACCCCCGAAAACAAACACTGTAGCTTCTAATGCTTGTGTTGAAAACTTGTGACAACATGGACACGATACTATTATTATTATTATTATTATTATTATTATTATTATTATTTATTTATTTATTTATATAGCACCATCAATGTACATGGTGCTGTACAGAGTAAAACAGTAAATAGCAAGACTCTGCCGCATAGGCTTACAATCTAATAAAATCATAGTAAAACAATAAGGAGGGAAAGAGAATGCAAACAGGCACAGGGTAGGGTAAGCAGGCACAGGGTAGGGTAAAACTACTTGCAAATTTAGAGCATGTGCTATAAACATGATATGCTGAACAAATATCTAAGCATGAAACCATTTGAATGGCAGAATGGAATAATGCCATTTTAAACTTGAAAAATAGACGGTATATTAAAAATTATTCATCTTCCCCCTCAGCTAAATTTGAATGCCCATTCTATCCACCCCCTCTCTCTATATGGAAAGGTCATACTTCCATCCTTAAGTTGATTTAAAAAGTTAATTAATTTGCATATCTGTTCAAAAGTAAATCTCATAGAGTTCAGAGGGAGTTACTCTCAGAAGAGTATGTATAGAACTGCACCCTTAAGCCCACATTTCAACATAAGCAGGTTTGGGGGAAACCTGGCTGGAAATTTCTCAGGAACCAATTATATTTGTGACATGCTGAAAATTTCCCCCACATATTTTTTACCATTCTCATTCAAATTGATAGAAAATAAATTGCTTTTGAAAAGAAATGTAAAGGTGTTCTTTGAGAGTGACAATAAACATGTGAGCAGAAATGATCCAGTAGACATTGTTTACCTGGGGAAGCATCCCATGGTGCCCTTGTGTGGGTTGCCCAGGTCTGCCAGCTCCGGTGTGTACATAGTGGGCCCCACCAGTGGCCACCATGATATAGAACTGCAAAATGAATGGAAATGCTCGGTTTCGAGCCCAGTGATTCATTAGATTTCAGTTTGTCACTTAGGTTGAGAACTTCATATTTTGTCACTGCTATTCATCTGAGTTAGTCAGACTCCATTCCTGAAAACATTGGTTCCGGCACAGGTATCCGTCATACATTTTATGCAGTGAAGAGAGATGAAAAGAATCCATTCACCTTCTCTGCAATCTCATCATCTTCCTTTAATACTCCTTTATCTCCATTTTAACATGCTGTAAAGTAAAGTGCAATCCTCCTAATGAATTTGGGTTCAAAAGAGAGATTTTGTGTTTTGGAGTTCAGACCCCACCTCTGCCTTTATTAGGTACTTGAGCAAGTTACTTTTCCTTTAGTCTTAACAGTTTCCTTCTAAGCCATTAGTGTTTTGTGACTGGCCACATGGCAGCCATTTTATTATTATTATTATTTTATTTATTACATTTTTATTCCGCCCAATAGCCGAAGCTCTCTGGGTGGTTCACAAAAATTAAAACCACAATAAAACAACCAACAGGTTAAAAGCACAATTACAAAATACAGTATAAAAAGCACAACCAAGATAAACCACGCAGCAAAATTAATATAAGATTAAAATACAGAGTTAAAACAGTAAAATTTAAATTTAAGTTAAAATTAAGTGTTAAAATACTGAGAGAATAAAAAGGTCTTCAGCTGGCAACAAAAGCAGTACAGTGTAGGCGCCAGGCGGACTATTCATTTTATGAATAGTGCTGCCCCCATGAAAACCATTTCTAATAAGCACCCACAATACTCTTTCAAAATTCCAAATGTGTCCCCTGCGCTAGTAGGGAAGGAATGAGGTAATCTTCCTGGTGGAGGGAGTTCAACAGTTCCAGTCCAGAACTGTTGAACTCCCTCCACCAGGTGCCACAGTAAAAGAGGCTGTATCCCATGTTATAACCACCACATGGAGCAGGCCCTCTGGGAAGTAACTGAACCTATAGTTGTCCTTAAATAAATACATACATTTTTAAAATGTTCCTTATAAATCAGCTTAGAATGCAATCCTATGTATATCTAGACAGAAAACGTTCCTACAACTTCCAGAATTCCCCAGCATGGCTGGCTGTGAAATGCTAGGAATTATAGGGCTTTTTTTTTCTGTCTAAACATGCATAGGATTGCAGCCTTAAGTGTAGGGTGGGGACAAATCACCCTTGTTCGCAAACTGACACACCAAGCAGCAAGCTTATTTAACACTCCCTGTTGTTATTGCTGTGAAGTAAATCCACAGAGCAATTTCGTTCTCACTGCTGAAAACAAAATTGGTTCTTTCAGCAATAAATTGGCTGTATATTTAAGAAAACAAAAGAAATCCCATAATATATTGTGTATACATTTAAATGTAAACTTAAATAAAGATTTTCACAGGCAATTGGCACATTTACAAAGGAACTTAAAAAAAGAATACCTTGCTTTAGAAACTTCGACGCAAAATGGCACCAGCTTGGTTTGAGATTTTGAAAAACAAAATCAGTTAGTTGACAGATTTTACAGAAGCAGCTTTCCCTCACTCAAGAAAAGCCTCATCATCCAATTTAATGATGCTGTTACAACAGCAAATAAAAAGGGTCACCATAGACCATTAGTACCACTGAATGCCACAGACAATTTATTATTCCTAGTAGTAGAATCCTGTAGCAGTGCCAAAGATTATTTTATGTAGCTCTGGGGGAAAAACCAACTTATCATCCATGAGCAGAATGTTTGGTTGCACTGTCCGATTGCTCCCCCTGCAAGTGGGAGTTACTTAGCATTACATGTGAACTGGGAACTCTATGACTTGTCTCTCTAAACAAGCCAGAGTCATAACTCATGGTTTGTTGTTGGCTTATGACTGGTTTGTCAAGGGAGAGAGAAGCCAGGTTATCTGAAGGAACGCCTCCTCCTATATGTGCCTGCCTGGACCCTAAAACCATCCTCAGAGATCTTTCTCCATGAGTCCCGGCCAAAGGAAGTGAGGCAGGTGGCTGCCAGGAGGAAGGCTTTCTCTGCTGTGGCACAAGCTCCCTAGAGAGGTTCGCCTGGCACCTATGTTACAGTTACAAGCAAAATTATTCAACCCCCATTGCAAATCAGGTTTATTGTCAAAATTGTATATACTTTTCTCTGCCAGGGAAAGACCTTCTTATTCTCCCAGTATTTTAACAGACTATTATAGTCTTTTAACCTTGCTGTTTTAAATATGTATATTAAATCAATATTTTAAATCTGCATAAATCTCTCCATCGCTGCTCGGTTTTACCCTGGTTGTGCTTTTATATATTAACTTTATTGTGTTTTATTGCTTGTTTTATACTGTTTGTTTTATAGTTTGATTTGTGTCTGAAGGTTTTGACTTTTGTGAACCGCCCAGAGAGCAATAAATAAATAAGCCACAGTTCAGCACACAGTGCTAAATAAGCCATGGATGGAAGAACTGTTTGTTTAGACCCTCTTGCTTGTAGTGGAAATGAATGGGCAACATACATGAGCATGCCGCTCATAAACTATAAGCCTGGATAGAAGAGGGATGTTTCCGAATGTTCCCCACTTCCGCGATCGGCACTCATGAGGCACATGCGACCGCAATTACAGGAGTGCTTTTGTGGGAGCACATGTCTCCTGTAATACCACTTGCACATGTGGATCGGCAGAAGTGGGCAGTGATAGGCACATGACGTGGCTACGGGGCAGAGGAGTCTTTTTTAAAACTCGTGAGGCATGTGCAGGGGCACAGATGCACAGCAACACATGGGGGGCATGAACTCTGTCAAATATGTGCTCCTGTGCAGAGATATGTTTGTATTTTTTTTTTAAAAAAAAAAGCACACTTGACAGTAAAACATGGCAATACCCATCCAAAACATGCGGCGAAAATAGTGGACAGATCCACTCCTGCAAACCTTTGATACCCATGCCCCTCACAGCTGATTGGCTGTTTGCTGAGCCTGGAACATGCAGCAAACAGCCTCAGCCTCACAAAGGGGGGCACACCGCACATGTTCATTGGAATGGATGCGAGAGAGGCAGAAAAACCACAACAAAAGCAGTCGGGGATATTCCAGGATAACTGAGAGGTGGACCAGAGATCACCGCAGGAGCAGGTGAACATCATGTGCCCCTTAAGAGATGACTGTGAAACAGTCCTACAATAAACAGCTGGTGTAGACTCTGCCTTCATCAATAATCTCTCAGGCAGAATGACTTCCTCGGCACTCAAAAGTACCTCAGTTTTGTCTCATTTGACAGTTTCCTGACATCCCCCCACCCCATTGTCACAATGCTGACAGGAAAACTGGAATTCCTCTTAGTACTCCCAAAACACTGGCGTCATTCTAGCTTTGGACCGCAACTGAGTATGCCTGGCATAACTTTGCCAGCAGTCACTGCCATAGGCTGTCATGGGGCAGAAAACCCTTAACTTTGGAGCACTGCTCAGAATTTAACCAAGCCATGGAAGGCGCACCTCCTTGAGAAGCAAGAATAAAATATACCAGTGGTTTCCTATGAATTTGAAAGAAATATATGATACTCAGAATAAAAAGTATAAATGCATTAATTTTCAGCAGTTTTTTTTAATTTGCTGTGGAAATTTGCATAAAATCGGTTTGAAATGTACAAATGTAGAATTCTTCCAGTAAACTATGGATGCCATGTTTCATCTTATTACCTCTACAGGTGTCATTTATAAGCAGTAGAATTTGCAGTTTTATATTGGCGGAGTCTTCTTCTTTTCACAATATTGTATTCCTAGGTAGCACAACATGCTTTGTGTGGGAGACCCATATATCAGTTTCATCCCTAGAGTGTTATTATATCTGATTTATCAGTGTCTTCAAAGTGGCTAATTCCTTTGCAAGCTGCATCACCCGTCTCAGTCAAAATCTATTTGTTATAATAGGTTTTCAAACAACACTCTGGGAATGGTCCACTAGTAAATAAATAAATAAAGCAAGGAGATTTAATGTTCTCTGAAAAAATACTGTTATGTGATGGACAGTAACGATTAATAATTAGAGCTAAATAACCAAATGGTGCTGAGGAAATAAGTACCTAGAATAATAATATTTATTTATATTTCCTGGTAACATCAAAACCATTAACATGATTCGTTCAAAATATAAGTGCTCTTTACTAACATGAGCTTAGGAAAATCAAAGCTTGGATCTTGGGATATAATTAGACCTGATTTTAGTGACAAGAAGCTGAGCTCCGCTCTTAATGGGGAGCCTTGATTTGTGGAGGTGCACAGGCCAGCAGCAAAGGGAGAAAGGCTGGTGAGGAAAGGTTGCACAACTTCAGCAGCAGCAGCTCCTTCCCAGGAAGCGACTTTTAAACCAATCAGTGTTTGGGGGGGGGCAAGGAGGTGGACTTAGCAGAATGAGATCTCTCCTTTGTTCTCACTCTAGTTCAACCTGAGGCTCCTTAAAGGCTCCAGGATTGCAGTTCCTGATTTCCCCAACTACCTACTCCCATTAGTAAGATGTCTTGCAGTGACAGAAGAAGTGGCCAGTTAATGGGGCTGGGAAGGAATTTTACCTGCATACTAATTGGCAAAGACTGTGCAGAGTTTTTGCCTTCCCCATTGCAAGTTTTCTTCCACTGTAAATAAGATGATCTGGACTATCAGTAAATGTGTGGTGTGCATGCTTCATTTTAGAATATTTGTCACAACTTACATAGGTGTGATAGGCATTGGGCTGTATCCATTGGTGAAGGGGAGTGGGATTGGCCTCCCTGCTCCCCCATGGTGGGGATTCCCTTAATGGATCTCAGGGACGTGGCACCAAGACCAGACTGTCATGGGGGCTGAGAGCTGGCCACATCTGGGGTGGTGGAAAGGGGTTTACATTAATGGTCAGTGTCATGGTGTGTCCCTGGCCCTGTCACCCACCACCAGTGCTCCTGGCATGTGGGCAGGAAGGGGAATCAGTCAGCAGGCAGGCTGGCTGGCTGGTGACAGGATCCACAGCCTTAGCCTATTCAAGTGAGTCAATAAAGTTATGGCCAATTTATTACACCAGCAATGACTGGGTGTCTAATTTGTTCTCTTCCCTTCACCAACCAGACCCAATTAAACACTGTCCACATGAAGCAAACAAGAGAAACAGCATTTAAAGAAATGCAGTTTTTAATCTCATTTTATGCACACAAATTTGGGAAGCAACTCAGAATAAAACTCAACAGTAACCATAAAACAACAAGAAAGCATGAAATCAGGCATATGCAAAAATAAAATGCAAAAACACATTCTAGCTAATTAACTCACTTGGAGACTTACTAAAGAGAGGCAAACACCCAAAGAATGATTAGAAAGCTTTTTGAAATATGTTTTGCTTGTCACCATTATTATATCTTTGTATATTTCTATGCTCTTTCAACGGCTTTTGATACCATCCACCATGGTATTCTTCTGGAACACCTGAGGGGTTGGGGAATCGGGGGCACTGTGCTCCGGTGGTTCCAGTCGTACCTCTCGGGTAGGGTTCCAGAGGGTGATGCTTGGGGATAGTTGCTCCTCAAAAAAGGAGCTGTTGTATGGTGTACCACAAGGCGCCACCCTATCCCCAATGCTGTTTAACATCTACATGAAACTGCTGGGAGAGATCATACGGAGGCATGGGTTGGGGTGCTATCAGTATGCCGATGACACCCAAATATATTTCTCTCTGCCTTCAATAACAGCATCAGCTAAGGATCAGCTAAGGATTCTGGATGAATGCTTGGAGGCAGTAATGGGCTGGATGAAGAAAAACAAACTGAAGCTGAATCCAGACAAGATGGTCTTGCTTGCTGCCAAGGGCTCTGACCTGGGTTTGGAGGTGTGTCAAGCAGTTCGGGATGGGGCTACACTCCCCCTGAAAGACTGCATTCACAGTTTGGGGGTGCTTCTGGATCCATCACTCCAAACGACAGCCCAGATAGATGCAACGGCAAGGAGTGCCTACTATCAGGTTCAGCTGTTGCACCAGCTGCACCCTTTTCTACAGTTGGAAGACCTAAAGACAGTAGTGCACGCACTGGTAACCTCAAGGCTTGACTTCTGCAATGCATTCTACATAGGGCTACCATTGTACCAAGTTCGGGAACTTCAATTAATTCAAAATATGGCAGCTAGGTTGGTCACCAGTACATCTTGAGGTGAGCATGGTAACCCAACATTAAAATCACTCCACTGGCTGCCAATTAGTTTCCAGGCAAAGTACAAAGTGTTGGTCATTACCTTTAAAGCCCTACATTTTGGGTCCAGGTTACATGTGGGATCACCTTCTTCCATACAATCCACCCAGCACACTCAGGTGCTCTGGGAGAACTTACTTCAGTCAGTCAAAGCTAGACTAACAACTGTTACCCAGAGGACCTTTTCTTCTACCACCTCCAGATTGTGAAATGGCCTGCCGGAGGAGATTTGGAAAATTAACTCTCTCTGAATTTAAGACAGCTTTAAAGACTAGCCTTTTCTGGCAGGTCTACCCAGATGAATGTGAAATCAAGAATTTTTTAAGATGTGTTAATTTGTTGTACTAATGTTGTTCCCCACCTCAATCCAAAGGGAGAGGCAGGTAAGAAATAAATATATTATATAGTTTGATATTTTCAAGTTTAGTAGGTTCGGGGTTTTTTAAGAAACATCCTCTATCTTGATTTAGATTTTTTTTTTGTCAGTAAAGACATCTCTGGGACACACAATAAAATAAAGTTAGGCTGTACTTTCCTTATAGAAGAAAAGTTATAGTGAGGCTGTACTTCACTTCTTTTGCTTAGTAAATTGATAGCTTAGTATTCCCTAAATCCTGACAGTATGAAACTGTCTCCTAGACGTGAATGTGACACTGCCACAGTGTTTTTTTCTTGGGGTTGCTGGGGGTGAGGGGAGCTGAAGAACAGCTTTCCCAGAGCCCCCTCAAAGCTGACACCAACCCCTGTTGGCAGGACAACTCCAGATCTAACCCTCTTCTTTAGATCCATCCCATCAATAACAGGCTGAATTAGAACTTCAATGAGCAACGCCATATCCATTGCAGTTCTAAGGAAAAAGGAACACAGATCTCTCCTTTCTCATCAAGTGAAAAGAGTAAGTTGCTTGGTTTAGAGATGATGTATATATTCAGGTATGCATATTTCACCAAATATTTTATGCTACACTCTACAAAGCTGCTAAATTAGTGTGATTCTTCACTTTGCAAAGCTATATGGTGCCTATAATATTTTCCTGCACTTTCACAATTCAGATGGAGGAAATTACATCCAAGATATTATTTTATTTTATTTGAAATATAGTACATAAACTTTGTCACACAGAGGAGATACCTAGTTTTTACAAAATTGAGATCATTTAATATAAGTAATAAAGAGAATTACAAAACACAAAAAAGCTCACTGAGGTTTCTCAGGAAATATTTCCAGGATTTGTTACCATTTTTGAAGTGCTTTGCATAGGGATGCTTGAGCAATTTGATATTTGCAAATTCCTATACAAATTTCACACCTCCCAGACTAATGTGTGGAGTAATTTAACTATCCATCAGATTTCACACTTTTCTGAAAGTTGTGGACTGGTACTTGACTGTTCAATTAACATATCAAAGTACACATCTGCAAAGCAATCTGACAATGGCCCAATGGAGAGCCCAAGCAGCCAGAAAGGGGAGGGGTTGTCTTCTTCTTCTTCTTCTTCTTCTTCCTCTTCCTCTTCCTCTTCCTCCTACACCAATTCTGGCAAATCTTGGAATATTCCCCCCTTTTGGCAGTCTTTTCTCCCTGTTTTCCCTGCCTATGTCATCTGAAACAAGGTTTGCTTTTCTTAACAAACTTGGTTTCAAACCAAGCCACCTTCAAACTGTGGTTTATGAAGGTAGCTTGTTAAACTAATCAGAGTTTGCTATAAAACATGACCCCTACTCTGGAGAATGCATCAAGATGACTTTAAAGGAAACTGAAAGTAACCCTGCCAAAGTCCTCCTCCCAGAGAAGAGAGGAGAGTGGGGAGCATGTTAGCCCAGAACTTATAGTAGTTCCTAACTGGCCATGTACATCCCATTAAGCCATTATTTGCCGTGATGTGCAAACTGTACCTTCAAATAAATCAGAGAGCTTCAGCTATTGGGCAGTATAAAAATGTAATAAATAAATAAATAAAATTTCTAAAGGTAGCTCTCTTCCTGAACAAAATCATTTACAAAACTACATCCTAGTACCAAAATATCCAAACTAAGATTTATTTCTATCCTGTTCCAGGAAACAAAAAGATATTTAAATATGGGTTTTGGGGGGTAGGGGGTGGGGGTTACTTTGAACTAGAGAAGTGAATTCAAAGTATCTTCTAAAAATCTTTGTGTTCTAAAGCTATCAAGTAACATGGGCAGAGCCTTGAAACCACAATATTCATCACCAAACGATAATATGGCTGTGTATAAAGCTCTTTTCCAAGAAAACATGCAACCAAGCAATCTAAATATAGCTTCTTGCATAAAGGGCGAGTCCAATATGGATACCAGTGGGCCAAATAATACAATGAAAGAAAAACAGGAAAATATAATATAAAAGGCATACTTACTATAAAGGTAATAAAAATAATAATTCAAACTGGTTCATTTATTCTATGCTTGGTTTAGGTAGAATTACCAAATGGGGATTTAAAATCTACAAGTACATAAGTCCTTTCTTCAAGGTATCTTGAAACTCCAATGTAGCACTGATGTCTTGATTTATTTTATTTAATGGTGGTAGTGGTGGTGACGGTGGTGGTTTCTGTTTTGGTTTGGTTTGTGCCAGCATCAACTAAAACACGTACACAAAGGAAAGAGAGACATCATTTCACTTTAAAACCAATCAGATTAGACATACACACCCTGGGTGCCAAAGGCCAATTAGAGTTGGACAAGTCATTAATGATATTAGACACCTGAGCTGAGAAACAATACTTCTTCCAAGTAACCAAAATTATCTGGGTTTTTTTCAATGTCAGTACTATATTGCTATTTTTGTAAGCTAAAAGTGAATATTATTATTAGGGGAGTGCACGGACCCCCCACTCCGCTTCCCTTCCAGATCTGCGATTTGCGGATTGGGCCGCTTCGCTTCGCTCCGCCCCCGCTCCGCCCATGTCCGCTCCGCTCTGCTGCGGAGCTCCGGATCCGGATCGGAGCTCCGTTTCCCCCCCCATAGGCTTGCATTGAAAGCTAAAAAAGTATACAACTTTTTTTCTGTTAAAGTTAGAATCCTCAAGTTTGGCACCATGACACCTCATGGAGGTATACACACGCACACCAAGTTTCAAGCCAATCCCATCATACCCTGATTTTTGGGGAATTTTTGAAAACCGGGCACCCCATTCACACCCCTTTCGATAGCTCCGTCAATTTGCACGTTAGAAATCTCAAACTCGGCACCATGATAGCTTATCCAGGGATACACATGCACGCCAAGACTCAAGGCAATCCCATCATCCCCTGATTTTGGGCGGGGCTCTAACCTCTAAAGCACCACCCATAACCCCAATTCACACCCCTTTCGATAGCTCTGTCAATTTGCATGTCAGAAACCTCACCTTTGGTCCCATGACAGCTTATCCATGTGTCCACATGGACGGCAAGTTTCAAGCCAATCCCATCCCTTGATTTTTGGGGAATTTTTGAAAATCGGGCACCCCATTCACACCTCTTTGGATAGCTCCGTCAATTTGCATGTTAGAAACCTCAAACTTGGCACCATGATAGCTTATCCAGGGATACACATGCACGCCAAGACTCAAGGCAATCCCATCATCCCCCGATTTTTGACGGGCTCTAACCTTTTAACTCACCCCAAATCAAGTCCCATTTTACAACTACGTCAATTTTCATGTCAGAAACCTCACCTTTGGTCCCATGACAGCTTACCCATGTGTCCACATGGATGCCAAGTTTCAAGCCAATCCCATCATCCCCGGATTTTTGGGGAATTTATGAAAGTCGGACACCCCAGTATCTGCAGACAGCTCAATGGGCCCATTTCAAAGGAAATCCCAACATGCCATGAATTGGGGAGTAGAGATAAACCTAAATATGAATTTTCTTCCACACTTGAAAAATTGATTTGGAACTTAAGCGCAGGAAGGACTTCTCCCCTGAGTCAAAGCAAGACACACAAAAACCATCCCTGCGAGGTGGGCAGGGGAGGAGGGAGGGAAGGCAGGCAGGCAGCAGACATTTCTGGGGGCACAAGGAAGTGAGCCAAGGATAGTTTCAAAGCCAGTAATGCATATAAAATGGAATAAAGAAATAAATAAATAAATAAACAAAGGAGGGGTGGAATTAAAAGCAGCAGTGTTGCTGAATAAACAACAAGAGGAATTTTTTTAAAAAGGCTATATCTGTCTTTTACCAGTAAGAGGGGAGTGGACGTGCCCAAGAGGAGGGGGAATCATCTGCCAATTTGACTGGTCCTGTCTAGGTACAAGTCTTTAAGAAGCAAACGATCACTTCAACTCATGATAGGCATTCTCTGATTTACCTTTGGAGGGCTCTGATGGCCCTCCAAGGACAGGAGAGTGCACAGGGCACGTCCACATGCCCTAGGGGAGCTCATCCCCTTGCACCACATCTATTCAGTTGTTCCCCAAAGTTAGGGTGGGTAGCAGTGCTGTGCTTTTTCTATCTCTTATTATTGGCTTAGTATATGATTTCAGGTTGTGTTTGTGCATTTGGTGGGGCTACTGTTTAAAAAAACACTGGGAAAAGACCATTTAGACTAAGAAAGAGAAGTTCCCAGAATCCCAAGTTACCCATTTTGCCTATCCCCTCCTCCAACTTTGGTATCATGTGATCATGACTGGGAGTTGACTCTGCCCCTCAGCCCTTCGAAAAAGGTATTTTCCCGCTGTTTTACCCGATTTTTCCAAAAATTCTAGCAAGCGAACCGCATCACGCAGAGAGCTGAGAGTAGGCTCAAAATGACCCCCAGCCACGACTCTCTAAGCACAAGAAGTTTCAGAAAGATAGCTTAAAAAACAACAGTTATCCCCTATTCTTTTCTGCAATGCAATCCTATGGGCGAAATTTTTCAAAATGGTGATCAGATCGGTCCGCGAAAAGAGAAGCGCTCCGCGTATGGGCGCTTCTCTTTGCCGTGCTTCTACAGGTCCCCGGTCCGCTTCTACTCCGCCTCTGGGCAAGGCAGAGCAGGCCAATTTGCTTCTGATTCTCCACTTCTAATTGGAGCGGAGCACATCCCTAATTATTATGATATTGCCCTTTATTTATGAAATGACTAATGTTATACTGAATCTGTTGTGTTTAATCCATGTGTACTGTTAGAATTTTTCATTCAGATACTTCAATAGTTTTCTATTGATTCTCTGTGCTGCTGTTCTTTGGCGTCATTGTTATTTCAAGCTGCTTTCAGCAGAATTTTGTAAGGAAAGGCAACATAATAACTAAGTTGATAACGGCAATGACTTAGTAAGTCAATGACAATGTCTCAATGTACTCCAAGTTTTTTTAAAAAATCAGGTGGTAATAAAAATAGCAGGTGGTGTGCTGAGGCTAAACTGGTATAAATTAGAATCCCTTCATGGACTTGTAAAAAGGTAAAACTTTGGGGCTGGAGATCTTCCTTGCATCAGCTCAAGAGCATCCAGTCAGTCCCTTTATTTTTTCTAACAATAATCCAATGTCTATAGTCCAATGACCATTTTAGCTGTTGAGGCCAGTGCCCATCATGATGACAAATATTAAAATTACTCCTTTGTTGGAAGAGTCAATGTCTGAATGGTTAAAGAAAGCAGAGCAATTTTCTGAGCCTGATAGATATGATCCTATTTGGGGCCAAGTCACTTAACCTCAGTTGATTGTGGTGCGGAAGTCTATTTGCATGGTCATCAGACCGTCAATCTGCTTAATATTGCTTTAATGAAGATAAATAACTAGACTTACACTAGAAGGGAATTATTCACTCTTTTGTGTAGGGAGCAGGATGATATTTTGGGAACCAAATATAGAGGTTCATCCCACGTACACTTTTGTTCTGGTTTACAGACTTTGTATTTCTGGGCGCAAAAATTACTGCAGACGCTGACTGCAGCCAGGAAATCAGAAGACGTTTACTTCTTGGGAGGACAGCAATGACAAATCTTGATAAAATAGTTAAGAGCAGAGACACCACACTGACAACAAAGGTCCGCATAGTTAAAGCAATGGTATTCCCCGTAGTAACCTATGGCTGCGAGAGCTGGACCATAAGGAAAGCTGAGCGAAGGAAGATAGATGCTTTTGAACTGTGGTGTTAGAGGAAAATTCTGAGAGTGCCTTGGACTGCAAGAAGATCAAACCAGTCCATACTCCAGGATATAAAGCCAGATTGCTCACTTGAGGGAATGGTATTAAAGGCAAAACTAAAGTACTTTGGCCACATAATGAGAAGACAGAATACCCTGGAGAAGATGCTGATGCTAGGGAAAGTGGAAGGCAAAAGGAAGAGGGGCCGACCAAGGGCAAGATGGACGGATGATATTCTGGAGGTGATAGACTTGACCTTGGGGGAGCTAGGGAACGCTCTTCCAGAACATTTGAGAACTACAAGTTCAACCACAGCTTTTAAAGCTCAGCTAAAAACTTTTCTTTTTCCTAAAGCTTTTAAAACTTGATTTTGTTCTGACTTTATACTGTTAGTTTTACCCTACCCAGTGCCTGTTTACCCTACCCTGTGCCTGTTTGCATTCTCTTCCCCTCCTTATTGTTTTATTATGATTTTATTAGAATGTAAGCCTATGCGGCAGGGTCTTGCTATTTGCTGTTTTACTCTGTACAGCACCATGTACATTGATGGTGCTATATAAATAAATAAATAAATAAATAAATAATAATAACAAAAGAAAGCTCTGGCGTGGCCTGGTCCATGAAGTCATGAAGAGTCGGAAGCGACTGAATGAATAAACAACAAAACCCTCAAATTATCCCATTTCGGTTATATAGTGCTTATACAGCATATGAAAACTTGTAAACTTACACCTCTGCTGTAGCGCGTTGCAGAGATCCGTTGAAGTTCACTCACACATGTTGTTATCCCCACCCCCCAGATTTTCTTTGTACCTCCTCCTACCGTTTATTGGTTGTTTGAAGTGCGGAAAACTCCCCCTTTGACATCAGGGATTGGGATTTGCGTCTCTTGTTACTGAACACCAAAGCAGAACATTATGTAAGACTGCAGTCAACTCTTTTGCATGCTTACTCAGTAAATAAACCCCATTGAGTTCAACGGAATGCATTTCCAAATTAGAGCCCCTCAGATTGCAGTCTTAATTTTTGCAACTTTAAAAAGGAAAAATAACAGTGTGGGTGAGGAAGCGAGGTTGGAAGTGGCCATCTCAACTCCCAATGTACAGATGAGGAGACTTCAAACACAGTGCCAGGACCTCCAATGACAGAGAAATTGAGAGGGAAATCAGAGATAGTGAGAAGATTAAGCCATCCTTTCCCATGTGGGGGCTCCCAATAAAAAGTGGCCCCTCACCCCATTGTTAAAAAAAAGTAAAAAGAAAAAGCGGGAGATGCAGGATCCCCCCATGGAGAATGTTTCCATCTCTGCTGCTCCCTGTTTCTGTCTCCTGTCATCTCCCACTGAGCTTCACATGCTCAAAGGAATGGAAGTACGATCCGTGTCCTTCCCCCACCAACTCCCGTTCAAATAAGAACAAGAGCAACACATGTTTTTTAGGGAGATGAATCAATAAGGGAAGAGTCACACAGCCTGTGTCTGTGATGTTGGGAGGAGCCCCACCCCCATGAGAGCAAGGAGGGGGTAGGGGAATGGGGCAGAGTAGGATGGAAAAGGCCACACACACACTGATTCAGAAGCAGCCAAAGGACTTTGCTTGAAACTGAAAAGACATTTCGGTGAAACCGACCAGCCTTGAATTGCTTTGAATAGTGCTCTTACAGACCTATCTACCAGTGGAAAACTATAAACTGTAAGGGTTTAAGGGAGGAAAATTTAAAACAAACATATATAATAAATGTATGAAACAATCTGACTAAAATTTGGTATACTGAAAGCCCTCCTTAAGACCTTCCACTGAGCCAATTTGGATCTCTTTATCTTTAAAAATGAGGGTGCTGCTGGTGAGGAGGGTGCATTTTCCACATGCTTTGAAGAAAAGGCTCCATTAAAAACACACAGATCTAAACAGTCTCTCTCCCCACCCCATACCTTCCTTTCCTCCCTCACAGTCCTGTATTTATGTGGATGAGGGTTTTTGCTGCTGCTTTTTGCTTGTTAAACTGGGGATTAGCCGGTCCTGTTTCCCCCGCAAGGAGAGAATGGGGGATTTTGGAAGCAGGAGAAGGAGAGGTTTTCAATTGGCACACCCTTCTCTTTCATCAGCAATACCCCCCTTTGAAACCATGCCCACAAAACAGTGCAATGAAACAATGTTTGAAAATACATGTTAAAGTTTGAGCGATGTGCTTTCACATGATTGGAAGAACCAGACTTTCCACGGACCGAAGTATTTTGCTATGAGGGGCAGAAGAACCGCAATTACAGCAGGACATAGTTGACATCATCGGAATCCTTCGCAGGGAAAGCAGACTATAACGTCCACGTCATTTGAGTCCATTGCATAGAATTCACTGCAGCAGCACAATATAAGGCTGGTGGGATGAAGCCCATAGTGGAAATCCCTTAATTTGTTATCTAAGTAAGTGTCACAGATACTATTCCTGCATTGCACCATTTCCACAGATCTCTTAATAATGTTTGCCTATAGGAAAACATATACGATGGTTTGATGAAGTCACTACTTTCTACTCACCCATCTTCAATTGTGTTGGGTAGAGAGGCATCAAGCTCCTGATAGGCCCCACTTCTTTGCTGCTGAGCTCCATTTGGCTTGATGAATCAAAAGATGTGCAGGTGTGACAAATGAGCAGGTAATGCTAAATGAGCAGGTAATGCTAAATCAGGATTTAGCATTATGAGCACGTCTTTGCAAGCCTAAGGAAAGTCTCAGGCTGACATGCTCCTTTCCACGTCCTCCTGCCATGTGGGCAGGAAAAGGAATGAACTAGGATTTAAGCTAAATCGTGGCTTGGCATTATGTGAGAACTGGCCCAGCATATACCTGCCACAGTGGAAAGGTTAGTACAACCTTTGTTTTTGTTGGTGGAACTACTATGCCTTTAACATCAACTGGAAGTAGAGGAGATCCTTCTCTTTTTAGCAATGAGTAGCATAAGTATACAAACAATTCTTCTAGTACTGTTGGTTACATCCAGAAAGTTTCTCTCTGAAAATTGCACATATATTTTCAAATTCTTCTATGGACAATTGTTTTTACTGTGTTTTCCTTCAAGTGAAACCATGGTCAATTGAAAGGACTGGAGCAATCAAATAGGATAAAAACAAGCTGCAGACCTATACAAAGTTACTTGGTGGTAATTCAATGAGTTGTAATGAGTAAGCATGCATAAGATTGCTCTAGAAACCCCAATTCAGTTGTGATCTCTTTGAAACTCCACGTTGTTTTTGTTATTGTCAGGAGTACATAAATGTAGATGTGGGCACAAAAGGGAAATAGATTGGGCTGTTATGAAGAGTGACTCCATCTCGCAAATTGCTTTATGCTGACCTTTCAAAACAGCCTTTTACTCTCTACTGTACAGAAGTCTGCTGACTGCCCAAATGATCTGAATTCCCCAGCTTTCATTTTGATCACAAAACTCCTTGCTGAGATAAAGGGCCTTCCTTCCTGGATTTTGGGGGTAATGGCATAGCAATGAAACTAGCCTTTACTCCTTTTCACCACTTTTTAAACTGTCGCACTGAGTAAATTTTCCAGCACTTGAACAATGTAAAATAAATATGAATATTTTTCAAGTGTGAGACATTCTCAGAACATGATTTTTACCCCCTTGTCTATAAGCTTACAGAAACTCTGTATGGTTTTTCTGGCCTATTTGCCTGGCTGCTGTTAGTTTTTTGTGGTTAATTAGAATGTATGGATTCAAACCTCAACCCATTGCCAGGTTCTGTGACTTAACATAAAACTCCCAATGAGCATGCAGAACAATACATGCTATGCTCTGGAATAAAACTGGAAAGGAACACAGTGAGCCCTCATAGCGATGGGCGTATCAGAAAGGAGACAAGCAGTAGAGGAAAGGCCTGTAAAATGGAATACTGCAGCACAAGGGAGTACTTTTTTTTATAGCAGAGCAGATAATCAGCAAGGCAGCACAGAGCTCCACTTTATCACCAAACACAGGCAGCATGGCCACAAAAGATAGGGCTTCAATGCCAGATAGATGCAGCCTAGTGAGTTTGGCAGTGCAGAAGAGCACTTTTTAGAACAATGCAAACTAGCAATGTGGCAGCCCACAGGAGTCCATTGGGAACTGATTAAATAGCGCTGGTTTTTCTTCCTTCCTTTCTTTTAAAGTGTCTTTTAAAAGTTGAGTGTATAGAAAGGTTAACCTTTTCATCACTTGCACCTTTAAAATGCCAGAGGATTTGTTGAGAATTGAAAAGGAGGTTGCCAAGAGATACTGCACGATCAGATATGCCATCTGCAGCACTAATCAGCAGTACCTTTAATGCACAAAACTTCTGCGTTCATTTTAATTGAAACATCCAAATTTAGCATTTTTGGAGAATTGACAAATCCTCCAGAAATGAACTGAAATAAAAATGGTGATGACTTATAGTCCCTCTATATATTAACTGGGAGGGGTAACTTCCACTTTAAAGAAACTAGCTTTAAAAAAATTAATCAAATTCTGCTAAATTTGCTGCTGCATTTTTTGTGCTTATTTCATGCGGTCAAAATGCAGGCAAATCAAGCATGTTCATTAATTCTTTATTATGAGGTTCACTTAAATTCCTTGTGGTCACGTTACTGCAAGATAATGAAATGGACAATTATGCATCTTCCTGAGGAGGGGGAGGAACAGAGGAGGAGGAGGAGGTTAATTGTTAACGAAGGTTGGGGAAATGATATAGGCTTGTTGGACTGCTGGCCTAGGCAAGGAAGATGTTACTTTTTGGCACTCAGAAGTACTGAATCTGGCAGAGATACAATTTTGTTTCTTCACTCTCTTCGAAGTTTCTCTTCAAAGAAGAAAAAAAGGCACTTGATTTATCGATGACATTTCTGTAGGTTGTCCCATATGATGCACAGCGGATCCTGGGGGCAACCCAAGATGACCAGGGACTTTCCTTGGGATATCTGGGACCATGGATTTCCCAATATTTCCACGGTCCCAGGACAATCCCAAGGAGCACAGGTGGTGTGGCCACCGCTCCCGGCTCATCCCTTCTTTCCCGCAAGTAGCAGGCTGGGCACGGAGCGGCACATGAAGGCTCTGCGCCTATGCTTCCCCCCCACCAGCAAATTCACCATCTCTGGAATGGTGGGGGGTTGGGCATTTTTTTAACCTTTTTTGCCATGTGATAGGCTCCTCTTTAAAAAAAAATGGCAGCCACAATGTCCCTCTTCCCTTCCAGGACATCATGCGGCCATCTAGATGCTGGTGGAGGGGCACAGAAGCAGGTAAGTCCTCCCACAGATCAAGGGTCAAAGGAAAGCAGCCTTTGAAACAGGAAGTACACATTTGAAAGCAGCTTTTGAAATGTTACGGCTACAGTCGTATACTCATTTACCTGGAAATATGTCTAATTGAACTCAATGTGGCTTACATTTGATTAGACTTGTATAGGATTGTAATGTAACAGTTGTTTCCAATTCTGAAGGATCTGAGCTGCTGTTGCTGTTTAAGGTCAACAGTGCCTCACAACCACCAGTGATTCTTCAGATGAATTAACAGTGATAAGAATAGGGACTCTTACTGCAGCTTCAGAGTGAATCAGTGACTGAAGTGAACTGAAACAGAATCAATAACACCCATGCAAAATAAAGGGTTCTTAACTTCTCTATCCTTTGGCATGTAAACAATAACAAGTTTAGTATCTCTGCTGGATGAAATTCATAGTTCTCTAGAGAAGCATTGAATATTTAAGGCCATGTGTGGCATGTTTTTCAACAAGGCCTTGTGCCCTTTAACAACCACATCAGATAGAAATACAACTGACAAAGATTTCCCCTCCCCCCAATGCTGCATCTCCATGAAAGGGAAAAATGTGATTAATTTTGGCATGGCATGCAGCAGTTAAAAGTAGAGAGCTCATTTCATGAGAAATGGTACCTACCTAGAGAAATGGGTAGACTGAAATAAGCATGAATTAGTTGGTCTTGTAGATAAGTCCTACATGGCTTAGGATCCAGATACCTGATGGAGCACTTTCTCCCGTATGTACCTGCCCAGATACTAAAATTGAGTGGGGATCCCTTCTTAACAGTTGCTCATTTGCCTCAAGTTTGATATGCAGCAATCTGAGAGAGGGTGCATGGAACTCTCTTCCCCTTCATATAAGGGTGGCAAAAATTCTTACACGCTTTCGGTGACAGCTAAAGACCTATTTGCTTACTCAGGCATTTGATTAAATTTCCCTCTTTGTTTTTTTGCTGCATTGTGTAAACTGTTACTTATCTATTACTATTCTCCTTTATTTGATTATGGGTTTGGGGGTCCATATTGTAGTATTTTATTATGGTTTATTGCTTGTACCCCATTTTGGAATTGTTTTATAAATTAAAAAAGGAGGTAATAAAGGTTTTAAATAAATAAATAACATAAATGCAGCAGAGAAATGGTTAAAATAGACATACCTGGATTTGGCTTAAATGCTAAAATCTTAACACAAGAAGTTTTCTTATACCAAGTCAGACGATTAGTCCATCTAGCTAAGTATTTTCTATATTCCCAGTCCTACTTAGACATGCCAGAGATTGAGCCTGGCATTCCTCTATATATATCATGCCACTAATTCTGAGCCCTTCCCCTCCTGCTACTGAAATCACAAATGGTATCCTTATTTTAAATACCATGAAGGGATTAAGAAAAAAATAAAATTATATTGGTATCTTTGTGGTTGTTTTGATAGTTTTGGTTATTACTGTATTGTGTTGTTTTGCTTTTTATAAAGAGCAAAAGAAGAGCCATTCTGGAGCAGACCAAGGCTCCATCTAGTCCAGCACACTGTTCACACTGTGGCCAACTAGCTGTCAAGCAGGGATCCATAAGCAGGACATAAGTACAACAGCACCCTCCCACCCATGTTTCCCAGCAACTGGTGTATATAGGCTTACTGCCTCTGATACTGGAAGTAGCACATAGCCATCACAACTAGGAGCTATTGATAGCCTTTTCCTGCAGGAATTTATCCAACCACCTACTAACACTACATCTTGTGGTAGCGAATTCCATTGCGTAAGTGGAGTGCGAAAATAAAGCGATGACACACAGATAATGGATTTAAAATATCGGCCACTTTTATTTGTGATTCTGCAAGAGGTGGAGGCCTAAGTGGGCATCCTATCTTGGCCATCAATCTGGCCTTGAAGGGATCGGGCGAGACATTCTTAGCCCAACAGGTGTGGCTTGTATTCCACCACCCCTCAGACTTCCCCGTCATGGAGTCGGTAGGCCTTCCGGTGTCACTCACCCCGTGTTACAAAACTCCGGGTGAGTGAGAAAGGTTGGCCTCAGAGGTAAGCCCTATCTCGCCAGCTGTTGCCACAAGGCTCCCAGCTGTGAGACTCAGGCAATACCCCCTCACCACTAATGGTGCCAATGAATGCTCACCATTCCTATACTCACCCCTGATGCCCGCCAATAACCGCCAAATCAAAAGTGTGACCAAAAATGCCAATTAACCTGTTTAATGCTCCCTCATTGTCTCACAGTGTGAAGTAGGCAAAAAACAACAACTCATAACCAACTTAGGATATGAGCAAAAATTCCTACTTGGCTCCACAACGGGCAACCGGATGGCCCACACAGCCTACAGGGAGGGAGACTCGCTACGAAGAGGGTGCCGTGAGGGGCAACGCGGGTTTTATGTAATAAAATGTAATAAAATAAATAAATAATAAATTATACCCACGCTGTCTCCTCTCCCAAGCAGTGGCACCATGTGGGATGAGCCAATAGGCTTGTCCCCCGCAGTGTCTCACCACCACCACCCGCAACAGCCTCCGTACGCCCATGTTCCAGGGCGTGCTGGGAAGGCAATTGCGTAAGTGGTGTGCATAAATAAAGAGATGACACACAGATAATGGATTTAAAATATCGGCCACTTTTATTTGTGATTCTGCAAGAAGTGGAGGCCTAAGCAGGCATCCTATCCTGGCCATCAATCTGGCCTTGAAGGGATCGGGCGAGACATTCTTAGCCCAATAGGTATGGCTTGTATTCCACCACCCCTCAGGCTTATTATTATTATTATTATTATTTTATATAGCACCATCAATGTACATGGTGCTGTACAGAGTAAAACAGTAAATAGCGAGACCCCGTCATGGGGTTGGTAGGCCTTCTGGTGTCGCTCGCCCCGTGTTACAAAACTCCAGGTGAGTGAGAAAGGTTGGCCTAAGAGGTAATCCCTATCTCGCCACAAGGCTCCCAGCTGTGAGACTCAGGCAATACCCCTCACCACTAACGGTGCCAATGAATGCTCACCATTCCTATACGCACCCCCAATGACCGCCAATAACCGCCACAAGGAAGGACAAGCAGAGCTTAGTCCATCCCACCCCACTTAAGCCTAATGGCCTCCAACAACCCCTTGTGCAGCTCTTGCAGAAATAAATCTTTACCGCAGTCTGATAAATGGACTCCATCACGCCTGTAGAGCTCCCTCTGGGATCTAGATATCGCAGGATGTTGAATGCTAAATCCCCCATCATGTTTGAAAACTTCAGTATTAACTCTCTGCCAGACATGCTCCATTGCCTTATAATCTCTGTTAATGCACCAGGTAATCCTGGGCAACGTGCAGGACCAAACTATCAACACTTCGGGCCAGTGTTGCCGAATAGTTTGGAAAGGTTCTAACACTTGTAATGTAAGGGTTTTCCCCTTAGTAACGCCTATGTCATTGCCCCCCAAATGAATAAGTAAAACTTGAGGGGGCCCCTGCAAACCAACCCTGCTGAAACAATGTAGGCAGGAGTCGCTCCCAACACATGCGCCGCCTGCCAACCCACTGAATGCAGGCGAGGCGATCCAATCCGAGGTGCGATCCGATACCTGATCCAGATGCCCTCTGTCCTGCCCAGTAGATCAAATTGTTGCCACAGGTGATCACTCGCAATGGGGAGCGGCTCCCCCGACCATCTAAAAAACATAACAACAATGTATTAACTCAGAAGTGTATAATCCTATTTCGGGAAATGTCTGACATAGGAGTGAAAGTCCTTCAATTTCTATCTGCCCATGGTTTGTATTTGAGCTGAAGAAAAGCCGATAGCTGTGGCTGTGGAAGCCACACCTATCCTAAAGGAATGAGGAATGAATCGCCTTCCATAGCATCTAATCTAGCTGCGACAGAAAGCCACAATTTATCCTGCTCTCTTTGCCTAGTATTTCTCCATCCATAAACTGAAGGTGTCTGCGGAATGGGCACAGGGGGAGGTGTTTGTTGGATGCCCCTGCTCTGATCCATTGAATTTAAATGGGCTAATATGAGATTTATATCAGGGTGCCCAGAATCCTCATCAGAGGATGACTCTTGCCTATGCCTTAGGTGCTTTGTGACAGGTGTGGAAGCCTTCCCTTTGCCCTTCTTCCCTCCCACCCCTTTCTTTGGAGACATTTTGTTGTTTTTAATAATTGAGTAGTTGAATTGCACTGTAAGAAGGGCAGTGAGAGGAGGGGAAATTAGCCAAATTGAGAAGAAAAACCTCTTGCCCACCAATCCACCAGGCAACCCTCAAAGTAAACCTCTTAAAGTAAAAACCCCTTAGAATAATAATAATAATAATAATAATAATAATAATAATAATAATAATTCCTTAGAAGTAAAAACCACTTCTTAAGGAAAAAACCTGTTAAAGGAACAAACCCCTTTAAACCCCTAGGCAGCCTTTAACAAAGTGGGGGGAGTCCCTGTACTGGAACCACCCCAGTGATGGGAAGGGCTTGTCAGCCCCCTTGAAACCTGAGGCCTGTATGGCCTGGCTGGAGCTCCCCATTGTCCTCTGAGGTACGCCGCCAAAAACAGGCCAACTTGAAAGCAAGCTGCCAGTCCACAGCCTCAAAGTGGTGGGGAGGTGGGCCTGGCATTGCTCCCTGTGCCTCGCCTCCCTCCGTGTCTTCATTGGTTGGCGGCAGCAGGCCTCGCCGCTCCTCGCTGTGTTCCCTTGCTCGCACACTGTGCCGCGCTGCCGAGAGCAACGGCTGCTGCAAATCACGGCAAGGAGAAGACAGCGTTGGGCATTGCCTTGAAGGCCGCGCCCATGTGACTCGCTCTCCAACAGCTCCGAGCATGCTGCCATGCTCGAAGCAGAGACTTGCGCCAAAGGGGGCGCTGTGAGGGGCAATGCGGGTTTTATATCCACACAGTCTCCTCTCCCAAGCAGTGGCACCATGTGGGACGAGCCAATAGGCTTGTCCCCTGCAGTGTCTCCCCGCACCCACCCGCAACAGCCTCTGCATGCCCACATTCCAGGGCGTGCTGGGAAGGCATTAGTTTAACTATGTGCTGTGTAAAGAAGTACTTTCTGTTATCTGTCCCTAATCTCCCACCAATCAGCTTCATGGGATGACCCCGGGTTCTTGTATTATGAGAAAGGGGGAAAATGTCTCCCTATCCACATTCTCCACACCATGCATAATTTTGTATACCTGTATCATGTCTCCCCTGATCCTCCAGCTGTTGTAACCTTCCTTCATATGGGAACCCATATTGTAAACTGCCCTGAGGACATCTGTCAATTGGGCAATATATACAATTGATAAATGAACACACACACACACACACAATTTAACTCAGTGTTATTATTTTTCTGTTTTGCCCTAATCTGTATAGAATTTGATTATTAAACTCCTTCAACATGCTCTGAAATAATATGAATCAGTTTTATACTATTAAGCTGGATCAAAATGCAACTGTAACATTCAGTGAAGAAAATTGCTATGTACAGTTAGATGTAGCATCACTGATTAGTGACATATTCAAATATGTCAATCAAACGTTGCTGAATGTTGTATAAAATAGGTTGTGGTCCAAAGTGAAATAAACAATTCTGTACAAAATCGGCACCTATTTAAGAAGTATGACGTGGAAATGATGTTCAGAAAGGGAATTATTTCTTTACGCTGTTTGCAAACTGCAAACCAATAATGGATTTGAAATGTCAGGTTTCAAATATTCTATTGAATTGCAATGCCTCCCCCTTTCCTAGCAAATTTTATTCAGCCCTACAGTGCAGTATGGATGTTTTCCAAATTTCTCTTCTTTAAAAGACAAAAAGAGTATTTAAAAATATTGTTCCATTCTAATGAATATTAAATAACACTAATGAGAAAATGTAGATCATACCTATGTTTAATTTTGCCAATTTAAATACTTTAATAAATTATACTGCTATATTCACATCTGGGTGCTACATGATTCTTAACCTTGCAGGCATGTTTCCTTGAAACCTTTGTACATGCAGATCAACATTTGGCACTGGTTATGGCATGTATTGGTTTGTGCACCTGAAACATAGCTTTATGTTCAGGCAATTTGACAGGAAAAACCAATATACAGAGCGAGGTGCTTTTCAGTGATTGGCACAGTAACTTAAATTGATCTTCCTCTTTTACATGATGATTGCTTCAAGCAGCACTGATGAGGAGCTGTGGGGGGAAATGGTCCACAGGAATCAGGTGATGAACAGTGCAATCCTATTCATGTCTACTCAGGACTAAGTTCACCATGGTCAATGGGTCTTACTCTTAGGGTATAAGAATGCAGCATTATTTCTCTTTTCAACTAGTTCAGCATTTGCAGTGGTGGTGAATAGAACCGCTCTAGAGATGCACTTTTTTTATTAGCAGGGGCACTGACAGCATCTGCAGCCACAAACACACCTCAAAATTCACTGTTTCATCTGACATAGTTGCAAACCTGACATTAAATGTGGTGAAAAGGAATTTTCTCAGCCACAATATAGTGTCCCCTGTTGTAATGCCAAGTTACTTTGATATGTCGGTATACCATCAGAAGATGGGACTCCCAGGTCGGAAGATGGTAAAAATGCTACTGGGGAGGAACAGAGGATAAGTTCAACTAGCCCCAGATATGATGATGCAGCTAGCTCAAAGCCAAAAGGATGGCTAGCGGCCGACAGTGCTGGTGGTGAACAACGAATCCGATGTTCTAAAGATCAACACACCATAGGAACCTGGAATGTAAGATCTATGAGCCAGGGCAAATTGGATGTGGTTATTGGTGAGATGTCAAGATTAAATATAGATATATTGGGTGTCAGTGAACTGAAATGGACTGGAATGGGCCACTTCACATCAGATCACCACCAGATCTACTACTGTGGACAAGAGGATCACAGAAGAAATGGAGTAGCCTTCATAATTAATAATAAAGTGGCTAAAGCAGTGATTGGATACAATCTAAAAAATGATAGAATGATCTCAAGTCGAATTCAGGGTAAGCCATTTAACATCACAGTGATCCAAATATATGCCCCAACCACAGATGCTGAAGAAGCAGAAGTAGATCAGTTCTACGACGATCTGCAGCACCTACTGGATAATACACCAAAAAGAGATGTTATTTTCGTTACAGGAGACTGGAACGCTAAGGTGGGTAGGCAAATGACATCTGGAATTACAGGTAAGCATGGTCTAGGAGAACAAAATGAAGCGGGACATAGGCTGATAGAATTTTGCCAGGACAACTCACTGTGCATAGCAAACACTCTCTTCCAACAACCTAAAAGACAGCTTTATACATGGACTTCACCAGATAGCCGACACCGAAATCAGATTGACTACATTCTTTGCAGCCAAAGGTGGCAGACATCTATACAGACGGTAAAAACAAGACCAGGAGCTGACTGTCGGTCAGATCACGAACTTCTTATTGCACAATTTAGAATCAAACTAAAGAGAATAGGGAAGACCCACAGATCAGTTAGATATGAGCTCATTAATATTCCTAATGAATATGCAGTGGAAGTGAAGAACAGATTTAAGGGACTAGATTTAGTAGATAGGGTCCTGGAAGAACTATGGACACCATGAAGGCTGTAGCAAGAGGAATCTGTATTAGAGAAACATGTAGTTTAAAAAGACAACAACGTGCAGAACAGGAAAAGTTAGAGATAGAAATTAAAAACTTGGAGGAAAGATATTGGCGAAATTAATGGAACTTTATAATAGGATATTATCAGGAGAGAAGATACCTGAATCATGGGAACATTCAGTGATAATTCTGATCCCAAAACCAGATAAAGATTTGACTAATCCCGATTCTTATAGACCTATTTCTTTAATAAATCAGGATGCTAAAATTTTTACATCTATTATGGCCAAACGGCTAAATAAATTTTTGGCAGAATATATAGGAGCAGATCAATGTGGGTTTGTGGTAGGAAGGCATATGCATAATTTAGTGGGTAGAGTTTTAAATGTAATAAATGTAATAAAAAAAGCAAATATTAAGGCAGGTATTATGGCATTAGATATTTTTAAAGCTTTTGATTGTGTGAGCTGGCAGGCACTAAAGAGTATTATAGATAAATTGGGATTTGGAAATAAATTTAAAAATGTAATAGAACAGCTATATTCCCAAAATACGGCGGTAGTGGTGGTAAATGACGGACTTACTGAAAAGATACGACTAGCCAGAGGAACAAGACAAGGATGTCCGCTCTCGCCGGTCCTGTTTGTAATGGTTATGGAAGTTTTGGCGAAGGCACTAAGGGAGGATGAAGAGTTAGAAGGAATTGGAGAGGTAAGGGAAATAAAGTTAAACATGTTTGCGGATGACACTTTATTGACCATTAAGAATCCATTAAGAAAATTAGAAAGAATTAAATATCAGTTGAGGGAATTTGAGGAAATTACAGGGTTAAAAATAAATTGGTCTAAATCAGAGATGATGTTGTTTAACTATACCAAGAAGGAAGAAAAGGATTGGGAATTTAAGGGAATGGAATTGAAAGTTAAGAATGAGATTAAATATTTGGGAATTAAAATTACAAAAAATTTAGAGAATCTTGAAAAGGAAAATTTAACGAGGTTAAAGAAAGAGGTATTAGAGAAATTGGAGAAATATAAAAGATTAAATTTATCTTGGTTCGGAAGAATAGCCTTAATAAAAATGAAGATATTAGCTAAAATTAATTTTGTATTTAGAATGTTACCTATAAAAATATCAGAAACCGAGATAAAAAGTTGGCAAAATATTATTAATAAATATTGTAATGGAGAAAAGAGAGCAAGAGTGAATAAAAATAATTGGTACCTAAGCCAAAAAAAGGGGGGAATGGGTCTCCCAAACATAAAATTATACTACGTAGCAAATAGATTAAGACATGTTGTAGAAGCAATTATGGGAGTAGGAGAATTATATTGGATGGAAGAAAAAACCATAAATAAGGTAGAGATGAATTTGGAGAATGTTTTTTTTAAAGACGGAGGAAGAAAGTGGGTTGGAAGTATAGATAATCCACTCCTGAGGACTCAATGGGAAATTTGGAGTAAACTGCTCTTGGTTCTAAAAGAGAGATTGCCAGAAAAGTGAAGTAGTTAGAATGAGGGACAATGGCAAGTGAGTCCTAGAGCGGATCTACACGTCATACTGCAGGCGCTTGCGTGCGCCTCCAGTGCGTCCCCAAAACGATTGTGTAGATCCTGCAGAAGAGACAGAGGAAGAGGCGGAGGAGGAGGAGGAGGAGGCGGCCCCGCATCGCCCCTCGCGAGGAGGAACGACTCCGAGTGATTGACATCGTTGGGGCCTAGAGCGTCCTTGCCGCCGCCGCCCACCTCCCCGCCAGCTTCCTACTGCCGGCGAAAGAGCCACCTGGGGCGGAGAGCTCGGCGGAAGAAGCCGCTGCCCCGCCTTCTTCCGCCCCGGGTGGCCCTTTCGTTGGCAGTAGGAAACTGGCGGGGAGGTGGGCGGCGGCAGCAAGGATGCTCTAGGCCCCAACAATGTAAATCACTCGGAGTTGTTCCTCCTCGCGAGGGGCGATGCGGGGCCGCCTCCTCCTCCTCTGCCTCTTCCTCCGTCTCTTCTGCAGGATCTACACAATCGTTTTGGGGGCGCACTGGAGGCGCATGCAAGCGCCTTCAGTACGACGTGTAGATGCCCTCCTGGTCTCAAAATTCCCAATCAGCTTAACCAAATTTTCTTCAATTCTCACTTTGATATGAACTCACCAAATTTGCACTTCTTGAATCTATATGCAAACTGAAAGACAGTTTTCCTTCAACAAAAGACATATAGAGAAAGGCATATGTAATAGAAACTGTGTGCACACGAAAATAATATATTAGACATTCTAGTATATGATGGGGGGGAGTATAAAATTGCATTATATTTTATGGTGGGGGAGTATAAAATTGCATTGTATTACGGAAAACTGGTTGCAAAAAATGTGTATGCTTGGCAAACATGCATACAAAATCTAGATCTATCTATCCATCCCTGTACAGCCTTGAAGCTCCCTGGATAACTCTGGCACAATCACCAGCTCTCAGTCTAACCTCCCTCACAGGTAGTTGTGAAGATAAAAGGGGAGAAAGAACCAAAATGCCCTGAACTTCTTGGAGAAAGGTCTGGATATAAATGTCATAAATAAATTGAAATGTGCTGTGCAGCCCACCCAGTAGGAAGTTTGAATGAGCTCAGTGGCACTTCCATGTCTATTAAGAAATATGTCTATTAGGAAATAGGTCCCATTGAGTTCAATGAGACTTACCCTCAGGTAAGTGCACATAGAATTGTAGCGTTACTCACTTTTAAGATTATCTTATTAGTAAATGTCTTGTACTTTGAAAAGTGACAATATACATGCTACTGATCCGAATTCTTTTAGAGATGGTCGGCACTTTATAGCAAATGAACCAACAATTTATCTCTCACCTGCACACCACAGCTTAATTTTTGGTCTCAGCCACTCAATTATATAAGCCTCAATTTAGAAATTATTTGCTTGCATATCTTATCTATTTAGAATAATACACTGACTTTGAGCAGATAGTTGCAGTATATCTTTCAGCTTGGTGAAAGTGATGTTATTTTCACATAACAGACATGTGCATGTATCTGTGGCTATTCCCCCCCCCCCTTCCTTTAAATCCCTACTTTGTCACCTTAATAGAACGGTATTTTCTTTGTTCACCAGCAGGAATATTAAAAAGCTTTATCAGAGGTTCTGTTAAGCCCAAGTATAAAACATATGGTAGTGATATAAAACAGTATTTTTTCTTGGAGCTTGGAAAATTAATTGAAATCTGAATGTGCTGCCTTTCACTTTGCCCTGTGTCATTATTCCACCAATACAATAATCATTGCATTAGCATTCAGCTGGTAATTACTTAGAACCTACAAGGTCATGTGGTGTGATGGTAGATATGTCCAGTGGCATTAAGTTACACATTAATCCTGCTAATTTATTTGCAGAGGGACTGAATAAATGCTCTTCCAGCTGTATTCTAGTTCTGCAAAGCAGGCAGAGGAAGGAAAATAACTGTACTGCAAGTAGATCCATAGCTACTTAAATTACATTGCTCCCCATTAATAAGACACATAACCAAAAACATCAATAATACAAGACATAACTGATACTAATTAGATTGGTATGCAAATGTAACTACTGTTCTTTATTTTAGAAAGCAATGGCCAGATTGATAACTGGAACCAGAAGATTCGAACATATAACACCGATTCTGGCCTGCTTGCATTGGCTGCCTATAAGTTTCCGAGCACAATTCAAGGTGCTGGTTTTAACCTATAAAGCCTTACATGGCTTGGGACCACAATACTTGACAGAACGCCTCTCCTGACATGAACCTACCCATACACTGCACTCAACATCTAAGGTCCTCCCCCGAGTGCCTACTCCGAGGGAAGCTCGGAGGATAGCAATAAGGGAGACCTCGAGGGCCTTTTCAGTGGTGGCCCCCAAATATGGAATGATCTCCCTGATGAGACTCACCTGGTGCCAACATTGTTATCTTTTCAGTGCCAGGACAAGACTTTTCTCCCAGGCATTTAACAGCATTTAACAACGCTAAGTTTTTTTGTTTTTTAACGAACCCCAGAACTGTTGTTTTTAAACGGATACCGTTGTTTTTATACTGTTGTTTTTATGTTTTTGATGGTTTTAAATTTTGTATACGTTTTAATGTTCACTGTTTTTAAATCTTGTAAACTGCCCAGAGAGCTTTGGCTATGGGGTGGTATATAAATTTAATAAATAAATAAATAAATAAATAAAATTTGCATTTTAAAATAAAGTGGTTAATTTAAAAGCTACTATATCCCCGGAAATGCAGGATTTACAAACATGCTGATTTAGTGGGAGTCTGGTTTAGGGATGTATGAGGAATTCATTTCAGATCATTTATGTCCAGCATTTACCCAAGGACCACCTCTCGAACCCAACTATGGACCCAAACACAATCCATAGATTTTTGAGCTTGTGGTACAAATTGCAGAACAAACAAAAAACAAAACTATTTAAAATAACGTGCATTCAAAAATCCATACTTTTGAAAAATGTACATTAACATGCTTTAATAAATAGGAAAAGGCTTACGTTCCAAATATCTAAAGTACTGATGCATTCATTTGGAAAAATGCATATTTATTTTATTTATTAAATTTATATACCACCCCATAGCTGAAGCTCTCTGGGCAGTTTACAAAAAATATGTGCAAAGTTTTATGCAAAAATCAAAGATCACAACCTGAAATGGACATACAGTTGTAAAATCAGAGTTCATTACGAGCCAAGCGAAACAATCTCTGAAGTTTGAACCTGGTTTAGGCAGTCTGGTATTAACTTTTCCCAACATAGCCACCGCTTTCACTTTCCCATCCAAACAGGGCTCGCAATGAGAGCTCTGACAGGGAGGAACTCTGTTATGCGTTATACTACTATGGTCATAAGGATGAATGAAAGAAGTAACTTTCCCATGGATCCTTCCCTATATCCTGGGCACATCGGGAAGTAATTCATACTATAAGGTTTTTTGTTCCCCAGATCAGGCAGCCTGAGAAGCTGCAAAGCAATGCAGAGATGTATAATAGAAAGAAAACAAACATAGCACTTTTGGCCACCTAACACTGATTAGATAAGCTCACAAGCACCACAAAAATACACTCTAAGAATGAGGCAGAACAATGGAAACCTCTTTTATGGGGGAAGAAAATGTTCAGGAAATTAAAGGACAGGATTAGGCCCAGCACTAGCTCTAGTCTTTCGTGGAGGGACACAACACAGTGTCCCTCATACCCTGGCATTGTAGGAGATGCAAAACAGGGGAGGGGAGGCTGCCATCACATGTCCTGCCCAAAAAACCCTTACAAAAAAAGGAAAGAAAGGTGTGAGAAATTGTTGGGAATTTCATCTCCCCTTGGAGAATTTCAGCGAAATTGCCCCCTCCCAATTTCTGTGCTAACAAATAGGGTGGTGCACACTGCACAGCTCTAATACATGCATGTTTAAAGTAATTTTTAAAGTACATAGAGGATAAAAGAAGTTGAATTCAAATTACCCATGAGTACAAATACTTGGCTTCTTATAATCACATTGAAATTATTTCTGTCAAAGATGTTATAGTTAGGATAATCATTCAGAGAGGGAGAGGGAGGGAGAATGAATAGAAGGACCCAGAAAGGCCTTATTTAGAATTGTTAATAAGGACAGATAAGAGATCCATTCCTTAAAAAATAATAATCAGGAAGTTTTTAGAAGAAAGAAGATCAGCATATGAAGTACATTCAGTATTCTGCAAGATAAATTTGCAAGTTAGAGGCTGGAATTCTAGCACACCAAATGTATCTGGCTCCCCCCCTTTTTTTTTTAAGACTATGACCTCATTACATAAAATTTGAGATTCTATCCCTGTGATGTTTTTCTGTGAAACCTTGGGAAACATTCAATGGGAAACATTTCCATTGTTACATACGGATCTTACATATGTCTACACTGATTGACAGCTGACAGTAACATGTGTTAAATAGCAATTGCCCCCATTCTTGTAGCAGTTCCATTTTATTTCAAGTTCATATCAGTAGAACTCAATTGCAAAGAAGTCCAGCAGCTACAGCAGTTAAAGGCTGATTCACATCTATGACCTGACATCTCATAACCTGAGCACTGAAGACATGATGGTTCACTGCTGTATGTATGAACTGCCTCCAGTGAAAATTATTGTGCTAGGGAAGTTGCTAGAATAATGAGAAAGTTCTAACTATAGCTCTTCTTCTGTTATGGATGGTTTACATATGGAGGTCATCACTTGAAGTAGCCACTGAATGTGGGCACTCACACTAATCCAGATGAACTGCTAAAGTAGCTTGCTTTTAGACTAACACAATAACCCCAAACATGTGGTGTATGATATAATGCTGGTTCAGTCATCTGTAAGCTTCTAGAGACTGGCTGGGTTTACACATCATGCTAACATGGGTGGCAAGCTAACTGGGTAGATGCTTATGCAAAAAACCTAATGTGCTCATGTCACACAATCATGTCACACACAGTAATTTATTTCAACCCTCCTCCTCCGGTAGTCCTCCCACCCAGGTAGGCAGGTATCCCAGCTTCCTTTGCAGCAGGAATAGAGATTACTTGAGAGGATCAGAGCAGTGGCAAGAGCATTTTTAGCTGCTCCTGCCGTGCAGCTCTGTAGGCAATTTTCATAGCCCACATTGGTGTGACAAACAACATGCTATCCCACCATAGGTAAAATAACCCTTACTGCAGACCGTGTTTTATCAGGGTGACTGATGCAAACCCAGTCATTGTTTCAGTATTTCTGAATCCTAAACTCAAAATCTGAAGTTGTGCAGATCTAGAATAGTTCATGAATATTAGACTATCCCAGATCAGATTATTTTGGCATCTTTGTACCATCAGGATTTGAAGATCATGAGAACAATGGGAATCCTAAAAGGACATAGCTGAGTAGTAGAAAAAATATTTTGCATACAGATGTTCTATGTTCCGCCCTCAGCAACTCCAGATAAAAGTAGTAGCAGCATATAATGGGAAAGACTTCTGCCTGATATCCTGGAAAGTAATGGTATCGACCTAGATGGACAGATAATCTGACCTGGTAAAAGGCAGCTTCCACTCCCCAACAGATGCTGTCACTGTAAAAATATTGAGGTGGAAATCGCATCACATGTGCTTCTGTTCCATAGATTTTATCAAGGGGCTAGGAATGATCTTCTGAATCCCATTTTACAGTCTTTTCCTAGACACCCAACTAAATTCCTAATGTCCCTATTACTTCAGAGCTCAAACAAGTCAATCACTGAGCAAGTGGCCAAGTTTTTGAACTTTGCCATTTCTATCAGATCCTCTATGATTACTTGTCCTTTTAATAGTTAAATATATGCTCACTCCTTTTGTATGCATCTTGCTGGAATAGTCTATTGATTGAAATCAAAAAATGTTGTATAAGGCAGCTTCTTCTGTTTTGACTTCCAGTGATGGACCAGCGTTTTACAGCCTCATCCTGGGGTTTGCAGTTTGGTTGAGCCCTGATGGGCTGTGTTCATGTTGAATTGGCCTGTTTCCAAATGTACCACCACAAGAAAGCATTTAGGCTGAAGAAGCTTCCTGGTGTGGCAGCTCTGAGCAACGTGTAATGGGTAGACCATGGGATGGATAAGAACCTCTTCCCTAATATGTTCCTGTGCACACAACCCTTAAAGCAGCTACTGCAGTGCACACATTACAAGAAAGCCACGATTCTTGTCCTTCTGATTGCAAAATGTGCCATTCTGCCATGCCCGGCACAGCCTGGGCATGGGGAGGCCTTTGTGGGCATGGGAGTGGATGAGACGTGCCTGCTTGCCATTGGCTGGGCACCTCAGGGTCACGAGACTGGGAGGGGACTAAGAAGTCTTAAAGATTCACCCTTCTCTGATTGCTCTGCTGCATGGCTCCCTCCCTCCCTGTAAAGAGTGTGGGCTTGCTGGTTGCCATTTAGGGTCGAGTAGGAATTTTTTACTCAAGCACTGATTTGTGCATAAGTTTTTTTGCCTACTCCACATTGTAAGACAGCTTGGGAGTAATAAATAGGTTAATTTGATTCAATTTGGTCACATTTTATTTGGCACTAGTTATGGGCATCGAGAGGGATTGCGAATTGGTGAGCATTCACAGGTGCTTTTCAAGGTGACTGGTAAGTCCGAGGTGCCCAGCTTTGAGCCCTGTGGCCTGCCTGGGAGATAAGGCTTACCTTTGCAGCCAGCCCTACTCACCCACTCTGAGCTGCGCGGCCTGAGTTAGGGTGTGACAAAGGAAGGTCTCCCTACTCCACAAGGGGCAGGCCTGGGGGAAGGCGAAAGATGCAGCACCTACCCTTGGGCTACGAATGGCTCGCCCAACTTCAGGGGCCTGGCAACAGGCCATACTGGATGCCCGGTAGGATTTCCACCCCTTTGCAGATTGTTAAATAAGTGTGGCCCTGTTTAAACCCAGCTTTTGTTGTCTTGTCTCGTTGTTTCTCGACCTACGCACCACAAATAGTTTTGCACAAAAATAGAAGCATAAACTGAATAGGCAGCAAAGCCTTTGCTGCAGGGAGTGGAGTTATAATATCCTTTTCTGGATCTTCTGGGCAGTACTTTATGAAACCCAGGTGGAGGCACTATAGATTCAGTACAACAAAGGGTTGTCAGACAAGCGATATAAACAAGAATCTACAGCTATATCTCATGCCACTGTTGGACTCAGCAATGATTAGGATATCAGTCAAAAACCCTATTATGGGTTGGATCCAGGATCTGCCTTCTGCAAGAGGAAGGGACCATCCATGAAATGAAGGGATCTGTTTGTGGAAGGCCCTCCTGGCCAGTTTTAGGGGATACCCACCCAGCCACCCACCCAGATCACTGCATTCAGCAGAGTCTGCTGTCTCTCTGTGTAGCACATTTTTAGGGGCTGGATGGGCTGCTGCTGGAAGGAGAAGTAGTCCACTTCTGTCAGCACAGTTGATCCAATATGAATCTGGATCCAACCCTATGTGTTTTGGATTGCAGCTCAACAGCCCTGTCTTATGTATGTTTACTTAGAATAAGCCCCATTATGCTCAATGGGGATTAGTTCCAAGAAAGTGGGTACAGGATTGAGTTACTCTTGAAGAAGAGTGTTAAGACTTGTAGTGTGTAGCTCTCAGCAAATCCATTTTTCTCAGCGCACCTTTGAGGCCGCTTCCCCCTTCGTTTTTCTACCACTGGAATATCAACAAATTTAAAATCAGTCTCCTAGGGAAGAAAGGAAAGCTCTAAAAGAACAGTTGCAAAATATTTCCGCAAACATTTTGTTGCCTCTCGTGTGTGTGCATGCTTACAAGCAAACACACACAGAGATTTGAAGAAGAAAGGAGGCTCCTATAAGGTTTAACATGTTAATGAACAAAAATATTTGGAAAATAGATCTCATGACTGCTAGAGTGCTGTTGTTAGCAATTCTTCACTGTCAATAAGATTTCACCTGTCTTTTTAGCATGTTATGAAAAATATGGATTTGCTTTGTGGCTTATATCTGCTGCATGGCGTTCGCTTGATGAAGTTTGTGTCTGGCTGAGCACGATGTTTGGAAGGAATGGTGTTACACTGCCAACCTGGTATTGGCAGGGGTGCAAATTCCAATAACCAAGAAGTGAATAAAGACAATAACATGTCAATAATAAAAATTCCATATCAATTTTGATACAATTCCATTTTTCCTAGTTGCACCTATTTGTAACTCCACATATACATTATTTTCCTCCTTTAGAGCTTCTGAAAGACTATGCAGATGCACAGCCTATTTATATTTATGATGGCTACGGGGCTGGCAGAAGCATAGTTAAGCAAGAGATGGATTTCTTATATAACCTGCTGTAGCATTACGTTTGGCATCTAGTAATTTATTCATATCTGACTGTCAAGGGCCTGCTGGTATCCTGTTTATGTGTGCATATAAATTCTTAATAGAGGGCCTTGTAAAAATAAATATTTTAATATAACTAGCTTTTTTCTTAAATGCAAGTGTTTTGGATGCATTTTAATGTTAAAATACCACAGTGATTTAAGCCACATAAGAACAAAACAAGAAACAAATTGATGTATATTCAAAATACCCTGTGCTGTGAAAGCCATCTCTCTTGCCTAACACATCACATTTTATATTCTTATCTGTCTGCAAATAAAGGATTTTTCTTGGGATATGTCTGTCTAAGCTTCATTCCATTGCACTACAGTATATATAAAAATGTAACCTTGTTTATTTCTGAGCAAAGGCCATTTTGACATTAGTAATTATGAATATGCCCTAGCATAATTGGGGGGGGATGCATTTGTAGCACCAAATACATGTGCTACAGTAAGAGCTGCCTTAACAGTTTTGTTTGAAATATCTCATTTGTTTCTCAGCCTAATTAAGTGCGATGAATCATTTATCATCATTGATTGTATCAACAATGTTTTCAAAGTGATGGAATACCAGCACAAAAACAGCTTGGGGATCATGCATCATCATCACACTATTTTGATTGAACATTTAAAGAATGAATAAAAGGATAGCAACAATTAACTGTTCTACTGCCATGTTTTGTACAAGATTACAGTGTGTGTTGAAATGTATAATGGTGTCACTCCACAAATGCAAATAGCACTAGTGGAGCTCCACCAAATCTTTCTGTTGCCCAAGCGGTTGTGCATTATGCTTGTGCAATGGCTTGCACTATGAGTTGTGTGACCTTAATGCATAACCACTTGTGCCCAATGGGTTGCGCAAGGGTAATGTGCAACCAGTTACCCAATGGATTTGGCAATGGGTTGTGCTAGCATTGTGCACTTGCACAACCGTAACTTTAGCTGGATTCTCCTCTAATACATAATCCAAAACCTAGTTTGTAGTTTGCGCTAGAAGAACATCACAGTTGGATACTGCCCCATGAAAATAACTGAAGGGGAAATGCTTTAAATGAAGTCAAATCAAGCATAAAACAGGACAAAGTTGTCATTGGAGGACATCCCAACTTTTGGATGAAAAGCTTGTTTAGCAACAACCATTTCTAATGGAGAAGTCACTAATGAAGATTTACACCCCACCTTTCAATCAAAAGATCCTTAAAGCTGCTTACAAACAAATGCAGTAAAACAATACAAAACCCTGCTCACACACACAATCAGTCCAGCAGCCTTCTGGCCAGAATGTGCTTCCTTTCATTGCAATGGGCTATTGGACCAGAGTGTTCTTTCTGGCAAGTGAGATACCCTTGTGGTGTCTTGTGATGGATGGATAGGGCCAAGCTGTTCCTTCCCTTGTTGTCCTTTCAGAAGAAGTGTTCTTGGATTATGAAACCCATCCATCAAGGAAGATCTTTAGGACACATTTGTATGCTGGGGGAGAGGGAATGGAGGGACTGCTTGCACATACAATGTGAATTCAACATTTTATATCCCTATATTCCCATGCTTGCCTTCACTGCCTAGGACAGCATAAAAAAAGATAAGTTGGATCAGACCAGAGGCCTATCTAGCCCAGTGTTCTGTTTCCACAATGATCAACCAAACGCCTTCACGAAGCCCACAAACATGGGTAATAAATATTAGGGGTGTGCACGGACCCCCCAATCCGCTTCGTGGCCCGATCCGGAAAATCCTCTTCATGCCGCTCCGCCTGTCTCCTGCTCCGCTCCGCGGAGCGAGATCCGGCTTCGCCGCCGTCACTATATGGGCGGTGGCGGCGGCGCAAGAGAAACCACCCATCCACCCCGCCCCCTTACCTTCCTCCATTGCAGGATTCAATTGAGGCCCCGGTTGAAGCTGGAAGAGGCCTCGGCCTTCACTTCCAGCTTCAACCGGGGCCTCAATTGAAGCTGGCGACGGAGGAAGGTAAGCGTCCCTCCTCCCTGCTCCCTTACCTGGTGCCGCCGCTGCATGGATGGCGGCGCCGGCGGTGCCAGGTAGGCTAGACCCCCGCCCCGGCCCCCGGCCCCTTACCTTCCTCCGTCGCGGGATTCAATTGAGGCTCCGGTTGAAGCTGGAAGAGGCCTCAGCCTTCACTTCCGGCTTCAACCGGGGCCTCAATTGAAGCCGACGACGGAGGAAGGTAAGCGTCCCTCCTCCCTGCTCCCTTACCTGGTGCTGCCGCCGCAGCAGCCGCATGGATGGCGGCGCCGGCAGCGCCAGATTAGTCCCCCTCCCCCCCACTTACCTTCAGGCGAAGCTCCGGATTGAGGCGATCCTCTTTGCCTCGATCCGCAGCCCCCCTGACTCTCTTCACCTCCGCCTTAAGGGTAGGCGAAGCCCCCTGCTCCGCTCCTGCTTCTCCGGTTCAAGAGAACCACATCCCTAATAAATATATAGCCATCATTACTAGTTTCCATTCATAGCTTTACACTCCATGAATTTGTCTAATCCCCTTTTAAAGCTGTCTAAATTGATGGTCATTGCTATATCTTGTACTGATGCTGGGGGTCACAGCAATACCTCTGTGTGCACATCTCACGTGGGAGTGGGGAGTGTTGACGGCAGGGGGCTTTCCGAATTTTGGGTACACCGTTTCTTTTAGCTTTGCTTTATTTTTTCAAGGCACTTCCATCCATTTGTTTCTAACAGAAGTGTGTCAAAGGCCCTTTCCTTTCACAGGACTATTTGTTGCCCATGAATTTGGGCAGCGGGGGAGGGATGTCTGGAGACTTTGGGTAAAGGCAAAATTCTATGACCTTTAATGGGGGAGATATTACATTTTAAAATATAATGTTGTTTTGTCTGGTTCCCCCCCCCTTTTTATTTATTTTTACTTTATAACAGGCCTTGCTGCAGCCTTCTGGTAATGCTGCTAATGATAGAATGTTAAGTTATGATGTGCCCAAGGACATTCATGGTGGAATGTGGAATAGCTTTCCCCAAGGCTGCTCCTGTTCAAAATTCCAACCAGAGAGCCATGCTCACTACCAAGATACTCCATTCCTTTTCCTCCACTCAAACAATCAGCCAGCATTTTCTGCCCACTAAACATGCTCATCATTATTGAGCTGTTTTGGGGTCTCCCCGAGCAGTTTTTCCCCCTATACTTCTGCAAACCTTGGAAGTTCTCAATGCCTGCTGATACTTTCCCGATGTGGGGATGATACTATTTTAGCTACATAAGGATCCAGACTCAGAGAAGCAGTTCACTATTAGTATATAGGATTTTGCTTTAATATTATGGAACACATTTAATATCATTGTATTGTCATATGAGTGTTGCCAAATAAATAAGAACTATCCAACATATACCATGGTTACAGATAACATGAGCTTCAGCTATTGGACAGTATAAAATGCAATAAATCAATAAATCAATAAATATTAGACACCTCTCTCTCTTTGTCTCCCTCTCTCTCACTGATATATATATATATATATATATATATATATATATATATATATATGTCAACCCAGCTTGCAAATCAAGAACCCAGGTGATGTTTAACTGTGTTGCCATCTGTAAAAATTAATAAATTAAATAAATCCAATGACTTCCACTATCACAATACTTTAGGTGAATATATCACACTCCCCCACCCCCTGGCAGTGTAGCTCTGCAGGGCGCTCTTTATAATGGCAGTTCTTGAAAGGTTAATGGCATTCCTTGCTCTACTAATCTATCCTTTGAACCACTGATTAGCATTGAAATTGATTGGAAGCTACTTGTGGCTGAAATGACATTAATCTAGTCTTTGCAGTTGGAAACTCATGTTACCAGGTGATGACACATTGTTAATGTGATAGCTTCCATTGTTTTCTTTTTCAGTAGAACATCTGGAATTGAGAATGGTACTCCCCGCAAAATCCATTTGATTTACAGCACAAATTTTTGGCAACATGGCCATACATCATCGGAAATGTAGAATAAAATGTATTCCCTTTTATTATGGGAACAATGATAAGGTTATGAGCTCATCATTTATGGATTCTTTGAATGATGAACGTTTCCACATGAGGCATTTATTGTGCATTCATCATTCTCTATTCATTGTTGTCTGTGGGCTCTTTAAACAATATCTTGGTGCTCCAGTTCTTAAAGAGCACTTTTGGTGAGGTTTTTTTAGTGCAGAAAAATGTGGTATTATTTGTGAAAGCAAAAGAAAATAATTTTTCCACTTCTGTGTTTGAACTATTCCACTATACCATAGTGCCACCTAGTGGAAAAGCAGGAAAGAAAACACTCTTTAAATAGTTTATGATCTCAATTCTGCAATGAAACTGAAAGTAGATACCACAGATTAACAGCCCCATGTAGAAAAGTTCTATAGGATTACATTCTCAAAAGCCTGACCCTGGATTATTTGTTTTGCCAGGACATTAAGGTGTTTAAATTGGGGTTTACATTGCAAAATCATGGAGGAGGACATTATCCAGCATAGCAAAGGATGTTAGGTCAGCAGGGCAAACAACTATCGAAGAACTTCCATCTAATGTCTTGTTTTGAAAAAGTTAGGGGGAATGTTCATGAAAATGTTACATCTTCTATTTTGAAAGCTGTAATCTCTAATGCTGTTTGATTTGGAGAAAGCACTCCAGAGTCCTCAGGATTTCCCCAGTTTGTACAGACGTCAGCCCAACCCAAGTCAAACTAGATAAAAATAGGAAAAGAAGAAGATGCAAGGGAAAATGTGGATTAGTATGGGATGCACCTCTGATCATTGCTATGAAAACGGCCATTGCGATAGACTGGTCCATTCATTTCACTGACAATGAATACAACAATCCATGATACAGAAGTAGGGATGTAGGAGGAATTCATTTTACTTCATTTTTGACCCAAATCTACACAGTTCACAACTTCTAGAACTGTACACAGACCCAAACACAGTATCTGGTTGAAGTCCATACATTTCTGAACTTGCAACACGATTTGTACCACAAAGAAAAGTGTTTGAAAAATGCACACATTGGGAAAAGGTGTCTGAAAAATGCATGCAATTCAAATAAGCAAACACTTCAATCAATGGGAGGAAAATGTGTACATTTCCAAATGGGCACAATTGATTATACATTTGGGGAAATGTGCATGAAAATACGCCCTAATTTTCATGTGAAGTGAAGAAAGGAAAAATAGCAATCTGGTACAAACATGAGACAGAATAAGCTTCTAGGCGGAAACTGAATGGCAATGAACTCAAGTTTTGTTGGCTCACCCATCCATACACAAAAATGAAAGGAGTAGTTCCTACTTCTGTGCTAGGTAACGTTGTGTGCGTCATGGGTGACTGGGGGGCACTTCTCCCGCAAATCCTAAATGTATTTACTTTTTTTGAATGAACACAGACACACACTCATCATTAAGAAGTTTAGAGTCCTCTCTGAGACCACTCCTATTCAGTGTGACTGCCAGATTGCTGCATGTTTCTAGAGAAGAGCCTTCCTGGGCCAGCAGGCAGCTCAGATGAATGCTGCTTGTTCTGATCTCATGATTCTGCTTCTGCAAATGTTACAAGATTTGAAAGCCCTAAAGCAGAGGCCCCTAGCACCCACAGTCACCTCCAAGGGTGCCCCCAAAAGCTCTCCACTCCCTGCCCCTTCAAAAGAATGTTTTATATAAAAGTCTTGGAAAATGTTAGGGTAGCCTTATTTCTCTCCCCTTTGCCTTCCCATTTCCACCTCCCTCCTAACCTCTAGCCTCGCTATTTCTCCCCCTCCTCCTCCACGTCATTAACTCACTTCTGACTATCCAGGCCCCTATGGTAGGGTGACCATATGACCGGATTCGCCCGGATTTGTCCGGGGGGGGTTTATGGCAAATCCGGGAGGGGGGGAATCCGGATTTTTTTTTCAAAGATCTGCTCTAATCAAAATTAACAAAATGCTTATAACTCCATCATTTTTTTAAGATAAAGACATGAAACTTGGCACAATGGTAGCTCTTAGGAAGGGCTTTAGTCATACCAAATTTGAAACAGATCCGTTCATCCATTGGTTTTTTAGGAATTTTTTTAAAAATGAGGTTTTAATTTTTTTAAAAAAAATTAAAATTTAAAATTTATTTATAAATTTATAAATTTAAAATTAAAATAAAATCGGGAGGCAGCCGGGCTTCCCGCTGCCTCCCGACACCCTTGTAGGGTAGGGTCCTGCTGGAGCTCTTGGCGAAACTCTGGGGAGTCCAGGCTTTCTGGACCAGGGCCTCCCTCTTCCCCGTTGGCTTCGGTTGATTCACTTAAAGGCGCTTCCCCCCGTTCACTCCCGGAGTCCCCCCTCCGTTTAGCGGCTTCCCCCTGAGTAACCACGGCCAATCGCGTAACTTTAAAGCATAAGTCATTTCCCAGGAGGAAAGCTGGCCCTTCCGTATGTGTAAGTATAACCAGCTCTCCCTTCCACCCCCGGTACTCAATCTTTACTCGGGCCAGCGGCACCTCAAAGGGAGGTGCCCCGTAGGGAGTTACTGTCACAGTTTGGCCCGAAAGTTTTTGTTCCGGCTTGAGCAGGGCCACATGTACGCTGCTCAAATCCGCGCCGGTGTCTCTTTGAGCCCACACCTGCCTCCCATCGACCACCACACACTCACCAAATTTCTTCCGACTCCACTGGAGCTGCGCCGGGGTCACCAACCGCATAGCAATGGCCGACGAGGAATCTGACTGCTCCGGGCCGGCCGCCGCCTTCGCCACCCCGACGGGGTCAGTGCTCATGTACTCCCACTCCAGGTCAGCCACTTCGCCCTCGCTGTCATCGTTCCAATTCGACAACGGGGAGGCCGGTGCCAGCGGAGCCACCGCCGCACGCACCACCGGTTGAGGAGCTGGACCGCCGGCTGCCCCCGCCTGCTTTGCCACCAACTTGGAACATTCCCTCTTCAAGTGCCCAGGCTCCTTGCAGTAAAAGCATCCCCCACTCGCTTGGGATCCGGCCGCCGCTGCTGCCTGGGTGGTGCTCCCTTTTCCACTGTGCTCCTTTCCGGGCCAGGCCACCTTCTTCTCCACTGGTGTTCCACTGGGCCGCCGCTCTGGGACTTTCTCCACCACCCGGGGGGTTCCCCCAGCTCTTTTCCTCTCAAACACCTGCAGGCGATCCGCCATTTTGGCCGCTTCCATTGGCATTTCAGGGTTCTTTTCCCCCACCCAGGCATCATATTTCTCAGGGAACTGCCGGTAGAGCTGCTCTTTGGCCATCAGATCTTTAGCCGCCTTGAGGTCCCGGACCCCCTCCGCTTCCAGCCAGGCCTCCATTGCCGTCATCATTCGAGTGGTGAACGCCACGAAGGTTTCCTTCGGGTTCCTGGTGAGCTGCCGAAACTTTTGGCAACAATGTTCCGCCGTAAGAGCGTACTGCTCCTTGGCCACCGACTTGAAATGCCCGTAGTCGTGTCGCAGCTCCCGAGGGATGGTAGCTATCATCTCTCTCAATGTCCCGGCGACCTAAGGGCGCAACAGGCTCATCTTCTGGGCTGCTGGAACCCCCAACTCATCACAAGTATCCTTGAAGAGTGCCAGAAAATCCCCCACATCGTCACCCTCATGGTACACCGGGAACGCCCGCCGGTCAAACCGCTGCCCGGCCGCTCCCACTGGAGACCGCCCTTGAGACTCCTCTCTCTCCATTTCCGCCACCTTCAGGTGGCGGGCCATCAGCTCCAGGCATTCGGTATACATTTGCTGCATCTTTCCATCGTTGTTCTCCACCTCCGCCTTCCTGCCTGAGCCCTCCTTGCCCGCCATCCCCTGTGGCTGACCGATCTCCTGCGGTTGAGGGACCTGAATGCTCGGGCCGTTTCCGTCCATTATCCCTGGAGGGAAGGAGATTTTTGGCCGGACGTCGTACCATGTCCCCTCCTGCACTTCGCCTGGCGTCCAGAGCTGCACAGAGTGTCACCTCCGGGCCTTCTCCACGGAGCTAGGCGGCCCCTCCACCACCCACTGCAGGGTGGCTGGCATGGACTCCCCTTCCGCCCCTTCCTGAGAAGTCGCCCCCAGCAACTCTCCACCTGAAGCTACTGCTCCACGGTCCTGATCCATTGCCGTCTGTCTACTCAACCTTGCTCACCCTGGGTTCAAACCTATGCCTCGTTTCTATCCCCTTTTTCCTACCAGTGTCCTATCCCTCCAGATCCGTGTCGAATCCCAGCGCTGCCCACCATGTAAAGGAAGGACGCCCAGCCAACCGCTGACTTCAGACTGGATTTAGCATGGACCCTTGGTTTGGACACTCAAAGCTCACACAAAAGGAGGTTTAAGACCATTTATTCAGGATAAGGGTAGGAAATACATGGGATTCAGCAGAATAAAACTTAGTTACATGCATAAAGTACCAGGACCCAGAGTAAGCAAGCTAAAATCTAAAACTACAGATCATACGTCACCCAGACCAGACTCAGCCGACTCTTCCCTGATCTTTTTCACAGGGTTTCTTTATACTATCCTTTTCACTCCATTCCCCCCTCCCTTCAGCTTTGATGCAAGGAGTTACTTCACACTTCAGCCCGGGATGGCTAATCACTCAAGGCCGCAAGACAGTTACAATTGGATGGCTCCGTCTTCTCCCCCTCACGCAGCTGGTCTGGATCTTATCTCCCCTCCTATAGAACCATAAAACCATAAAATTCATGCATTAAAAAACATGCCAGTCCCAAGATCCGCTTAACCCTTACAGAGGCAGCTACTGTACAACTTGAATGACAGGAGAAGCTGGATAAAAGACAGTTCACATTGAAAGTAAATCCTCTATATCAGATAAAAAGTACAAAGACGTTATTTATTTAGTTAGTTAGTTATTAAAACATTTATGTCCTGCCCTATATCACAAGGATACCAGGGCAGCGTACAGATAAAATTATACATATAAAATAGAACAATAAATATACAATTCTAAAATCAAACCATTAATATGTTAAAACCAATATGAAAATTTAATACAGTAAAATCCATTTAAAACAAGATAGTGTGCAGGCTGGTGGATTTAGCCATCAAAGGCTTTGTTAAAAAGCCATGTCTTAACCTGGTGCTGAAATGAAGCCAGTTTTGGTGCCAGTCGGGCCTCCAAGGGGAGGGCATTCCACAGCTGGGGTGCCACAATAGAGAACGCCCTCTCCCATGTCCCACCATAGCACATATCTCGTGTTGGTGGGGCATGGAGAAGGGCTCCTCTGACAGATCTCAGGTCTCGGGCAGGCAGATGTAGGGAGAGGCGCTCCCTCAGATATCGAGGTCCCAAGCTGTTTAGGGCTTTAAACGTCATTACCAACACCTCAAATTTTGATCAGAAATGTATTGGCAGCCAGTATAATTCCTTTAAGACCAGTGTTATATTGTGTCTATGAAATGTTCCAGTCAGCAGTCTAGCTGCTGCATTTTGCGTTACCTGCAACTTCCGAGTCGTCTTCAAGGGCAGCCCCAATGAAGCTGTGAGAGAGGACTCAAAACATGGATGTCATAGTGGTTCATATGAAGATATTTCTAACTACCTTTCATTCAGATGAAGGTATCCTATCTCCCTCCCAAAATATACACACACTGCTGTCGAATGCTTCCAAGCACTCATATTCTTCAGGAGATCTTTTAAAATGGTGAATTACAAACCTTCTGAGAAAATCCCAATGAGCTTCTGAGGAAACCAAGATACACTGGAACAGAGTTTGAAAAATACAGTGCCACAATCAGTAGTTGATAGTAGGGATGTGCTCCGCTCCGATTAGGAGCGTAGAAGCAGTAGCGGATTGGCCTGCTCCGCCTTACCCAGAGGCGGAGTAGGAGCGGACCGCGGACCCCCTAGAAGCAAGGCGAAGAGAAGCGACCATTTTTCGGAGCTCCGAGTTCAGGCGGAGCGCTCCGGTCGCCATCTTGAAAACATTTTGCCATAGGATTGCATTGCGGCAAATAATCGCGCATAACTACGTTGTTTTTGAAGCTATCGTTCTGGAAATTCTTGTGCACAGAGAGTCGTGGATGGGGGTCATTTTGAGACCACTCTCAACTTTCTGCGTTGTCTGGGTCGCGGGCTATATTTTTGTGAAAATCGGGTCAACCGCGCGGCTCAAACTGCGTTTTCGGCTTTTCGCCCATAGGATTGCATTGAGGGAAAGAATCGGGGATAACTGGGGGGGGTTTAAGCTATCGTTCTGGAAATTCTTGTGCACAGAGAGTCGTGGATGGGGGTCATTTTGAGACCACTCTCAACTTTCTGCATCGTACGGGTCGCGGGCTATATTTTTGTGAAAATCGGGTCAACCGCGCGGCTCAAACTGCGTTTTCGGCTTTTCGCCCATAGGATTGCATTGAGGGAAAGAATCGGGGATAACTGGGGGGGGGGTTTAAGCTATCGTTCTGAAAATTCTTGTGCACAGAGAGTCGTGGATGGGGGTCATTTTGAGACCACTCTCAACTTTCTGCATCGTACGGGTCGCGGGCTAGACGTTTTTAAAAAATCGGCGGGAAAAATACCTTTTTCAAAGGGCTGAGGGGCAGAGTCAGCTCCCGGTCATGATGATCCCAAAGTTGGAGGAGGGCATAGGCAAAACAGGTAACTTGGGATTCTGGGAAACTTCTCTTTCTTCATCTGAACGGGCTTTTCCCCGTGTTTTTTAACACAGTAGCCCCACCAAATGCACAAACACAACCTGAAATCATATACTAAGCCAAGAATAAGAGATAGAAACACAGCACTGCTCCCCACCCTAACCTTGGGGAACAACTGAATCGATGTGGTGCAAGGGGATGAGCTCCCCTAGGGCATCTCATCGTGGACGTGCCCCCACTCTCTCCTGCACTGGAAGGCCATTAGAGCCTTCCAAAGAGAGTAAAACGGTGGAGCAATGCCTATCATGAGTTGAAGTGAATGGTCACTTTTCAGTGGTGGAGCAATGCCTGTTCTGAGTCGAAGTGAGCGTTTTACTTCTTCTCAGAGCTGTGGCTGTCAGTGTCTTGAACTGGCAGCTACTTCCCCCTCCCCCGGGCACGTCCCCCTATTGCTGGTAAAAGACAGATATAGCCTTTTAAAAAAAGTTCTTCTTGTTGTTTATTGAGCAACACTGCTGCTTTTAATTCCACCCCTCCTTTGTTTATTGATTGATTTATTCCATTTTATATGCATTACTGGCTTATCCTTGGCTCACTTCCTTATGCCCCCAGAAATGCCAGCTGCATGCCTGCCTGCCTTCCCTCCCTCCTCCCCTGCCCACCTCGCAGGGATGGTGTGTGTGGGGTGCCCGATTTTCAAAAATTCGCCAAAAATCAGGGGATGATGGGATTGCTTTGAAACTTGGCATGCGTGTGTATATCCCCATGAGGTGTCATGGTGCCAAACATGAGGTTTCTAACTTGAACAGAAAAAAAGTTGTATATTTTTTTAGCTTTCAATGCAAGCCTATGGGGGGGGGAAACGGAGCTCCGGATCCGGATCCGGAGCTCCGGGCGGAGCGGAGCGGAGTGGAAGTGGGCGGAGCAGGGGCGGGGCGGAGCGGCCTGATCCGGAAAATGGCGGATCTGCAAGTGAAGCGGAGCGGGGGGTCTGTGCACACCCCTAGTTGATAGTTCAGAACACCAACAAAGATGTTGGTCAAATTTGGGCAGCAAAATTATTCAGAACCAATTCTAGAGAGAGAAAAATCTTAATTCTTTTAATTTTGCCATTTTGAATCTGTATTTCAAATCTGTATAAATCTCTGCATTGCTGCTCGGTTTTATCCTGGTTGTGCTTTTTAGAGGTCCATCACACTTACCCATTTTCCACCGAATTATCCCACTTCGTTCCTTTAGCATATGAAAACAGTTGTTGTTGTTGTTGTTGTTGGGGGCTGGGATCACATCAGACAGAAAACAAACGTGTTGAGTTCCCTGAGTCAGTTCCTGGAGTGCCCACAGCAGCTGCCCTCTCACATCCATGGCAGCTGCTCTCCTCCTCAGATGGGGGTCCACGCAGCAGCAACTCTCATGGGCTGCCTGAGGAGAGTCAGAGCCACCAGCCAAACTTCCAACCCCCTGCCACCACCACCACCACCAGAGCCACTTGGACTGACTGAACTGAGAGATGGCAGGAGCAGCTGCAGGAGGAGCGCACGCACTTGCACTGTCCCCCTGCTTCTCTCTCAGCTTAGGAGAGGGTGCTGGTCACCCGACCAACGTTGCCTGGTGGTCATGAGGAGAGGGAGGGAGTTGCACTCTGCCCGTTCTCAGAGGCACTCCATGCAGAGTGTGCCAACTCTCCTCTGCAATTTGCTTGCTGCAGGGTGGCCGTTTCGTGAGGGGTGGGCTCGTGTGCCGCCGAGGTGGAGTGCTCTGCTATGGAGGGGCCGAGACGGAGTCTGTCAGTCCTTGCCTCACAGGGGGGTGGGGCTTACAATGTTTGCTCCTTGTCATGAGGCTCGTGCCTCTGCCAGCTCTGAAAGAACTGTGCCCCCAGTGGCCACTTAGAGTCCCAGAAGAACCGGACTTTAAGTGGTTCTTCTGGGGGCGCTTTTTCCACCGGAAAAAGTGCAATCAGGGCAGGACATGGGCGACGTCATTCAAATCTTTCATCGCCATAGCAGACTATACAGTGGCCGTCATGGGAGTCTTTTGCATGGATTGCACCATGAAAGCAGGCTATATAGTAGGTGGGATGAAGCTATAGATTGTACTTTTATACTGTGTTTTGTTTTAAATTGTGAATTGTATTTGATGGTTTTAATTTTTGTGAACCACCCAGAGAGCTTCAGCTATTGGGTGGTATAGAAATGCAATAAATAAATAAATAAAATGTAGGTTTGTCTTAAAATATGAAATCATTGGAATACCATAGGATTCTTTCTTTCTTTTTTTCCAGTTTTGAGGAACACAGAAGGTTAAACTAGTGACAAGGTGCTATTTTTATTGCAGTCTGTAAATAATTGCAATTCTTAAATGTAATAAAAGAATCAAGTGCTCTTGTCCACGTGTCATAAAATATGGAGGAAGGCAACATAAAAATCAAACATAAGCATTCAACGCATGATTTCCACAAAATACATATTTTTAAAATAGAAGTCTAAACAACAACTGTGCTTTTAAGAAGAAGGAGCAAAAGATGACAAGAATTAAAAGCAATGTGCTATTAAGCAAGAGGGGAAATTGCTAGGAGTCCAAACCCTAGGTACAATGTGGCAGAAGTAGGCAAAGGAAAGCATGCAATTTACTATGTGACATGTTATAAATGTGGAAGTGGGAAAATGGATAATAATCATCTAAGAACAAACCATTTACATTATCCAAGAGGATAATGTAAAATAAAAAGTCAGCGTAAAAGACAGAATAAAGACTGTTACAAATAAATAACTTCAAAATCAAGTTGGACTTTAGATGCCGTTTCACAAAGCATAGATAATATACCTTTACAGTGCAATCCTATACATGTTTACTCAGAAGTAACTCCCTCTGAATTCAAGGTATGGAAAGTGGTATAGTATTGTGCTGTTAATAGGAAGATCTACAGCCAAAAAGTCAAAGTAGGCATCTCTGAAAGCTCTCAGATTTACTAAGTTTGTTTACTTAAATGGTTAACCCTTTAAAAATGGGATGAAGACTAGGAGGTCATTTCTTAATTTGTGCCTGCACTGGGTGTTAAAGGTGGTGGTGGGGAGAGTGGCATGTAATAGGCCCCCTGAAAGTGCAGCCATTTGTCCAACAGCCCTGGAGCAAGTGGAGAAGACACAGAGCTGCACAAGAGTAGGAGATACTTGAGAAATTCAACCTCTGTGCTTCCTAATCCAACTGACCTGATCCTCAGCTCCCGGCTGGATCAGAATTTAATTTTCCCACCAACTTTCACATTTTCTGAATGCTCTAACACATTTCTCAGCTCAAAAGGTATCGCTGTATGTTTTAAAATGTGTATTTTGTGAAAATGGGAATTTTCATGTGATTTTTTTTTTAAAAAATGGCAGATTAATGTAGAAATGGGGGCGTAATGGACTTATGGGTGAAAACATGTGAAAGTGGCACAGACCAGATATATATTGATTTGCCCCTCTCTACACTGGAGGTGATGCAGCCAACACCCCAAATCTGCCAAGTAACTAACCACCACTGCCATCAGCCTATCCCCCATCCCTCTGAGCATCATCAGACAAGCATTTTATCACACACTCGTTACTGATCACTCAGGGTTTTTCGTGGGTCCTTTTGATGATACTGCCCTTTTCCATGCATCTCCCACTCCTGCTGGCCTTCTTTCTGTCACAAATTAAGCCCCCAGTAAGTCTGATTTAATTTTAGAGGTGAAACTTGCTGCGATCTTCTGCTGTGTGCAGGAAAAGCAGTGTGATAAAAACACCCACTGAATGGGCCACATGGTCATTGGTTACTTCTCTTTCTTCTCCATGAAGAAAGAGCAAGTATTGTACGACGGAAGTGTGTGGGGTGGGGTGGGGGGAAGCAACGGTATGGAAATGTGATTTTGTCCCCATCTGATGAACTTCTCTGTACTTCCCCACTTTTCTATATCAAGTATAGATATGGATAGATATACACATAAAGGGTCCATTCTGAAACAGATTGGCATGCATATTATATACAACATTAGACAAAACAGTGTCATGCTAGAGGCCAAACCAGTTTGGGTTGAAGTTTTGGTAGCTGCCTCCGTGCCAAAATGAGAGATAGAGGGGGGGGGGGCTTGAACTATCCCAGTCTAAGAGGGGGTTCATGCTCAGCCCTAGTTCATACTTAAGCATTTACATATAATAGCAATGCTTACAGAAGAGTCCTTCTGCTGGGGATAGAGTGGGGATAGGCTCTCTGCCAGCAGGGCAGAAGGGAGGTGGGAGTGGCAATTTTGCTCAATTTTTTTCTTTTACCCTCCCCCCCTTTAATGAATACTGTTCCACTGGTTTCCTAGATCCATTGCCTCTCAACACCCCCCTTCTGCGCTCTCCAATGTCAGAGTTTTGATGTCAGAGAACCAGTGGCTGTTTCCATAATGCCAGGAAGGGCACTATGGAAGGTTCTGAGTGGAGTAAATCACAGGAGTTGCAAGATAAGCAGCAGCTAGAATCGTCAATAAACAGCCCAAGGTCAAAGTATCCATCGGGAGACAAGGTAAACAGTAAGGTTTCAGGAACGCACAAAAGAATAGTTGAGTTCTTTCCAGTGTCAGATATCTTCCAAACAAAGTCAAGAAACTGGTAGGTAAGTGACTGGAACAGAGCACCAAACAAGACAATTGCTTCCAGCAATCAAACAGCTTCTCCAGCTTGCCTTATAATGCTGATGATGGATTGAGACTGCAGCTAGATTTCTGTCTGCTCACGTGAAAGGCCCCTCCTCAAACACTCTCAGGCCCAGCTGTTCAGCCTTCCTCCTCCATCCCAAATGGAGGCAATCAGAGACACAAGACTGAGGTTGAATTTTCCCTCTCTAAGGGTGAAGCTCTCGCTCTCTCTGACCTCAGGGGGAGAGATGTGATATATTCTATGGCCCCTGGGATGCCCTCCCAAGGACTATTAGATTGCACCCTCAATATTTCTTTACCACTTTCAAGTATTCAGAGCTCTTCACATGCATTATCTAGATGTAATTCTTACAACAACAACCATATTGCAGTTGGGTGAACTAAAGCTAACAGAGGGTGTTTTATCTTGTCTAGTATGGACACTTAGGGGATTCATGGCAGAGGTGAGATTTAAATCAGGGACATCTTGATTAGTCAGTCTCTAAATCAGGGTATTTTTGTCCGTCCGTCTGTCCCCGAACCTCCACTGCAGGTCACCCCCTGCCTGCAGGTGCCAAAAACAGAGAAGAGAGATAATCAATCAATCAATAAAGTCATCTGGAGTTGCTACAGAATGCCAAAAGGGTCAAAATTAACTTGCTTGCGAGCTAATTTTGACCCTTTTTGGTGTTCATTAGCACCTCCAGACCCCATTTTGTTCACATATTTAGTTTTGGGTGGGTCCTTGAATATTGAGGGGGGTGGCCACCACACTGGCTTGTGGACTGCATGTGGCCCACCCTTCTATAAAGGGATAACAAAATATTTAGATATCCATTTCTGGGTTGTTCTGCCTTCAGCAACATCAGTTTTGAAAGTCCACAGTATCCCAGGTATGCTATCTATTCTTCCTAACTTTATTTATCTTTTCAGGTGGAACCCCTTCATGGGCAAGCCCAGTCACAATGCACAGAGGAGATCATTTCATTATGATTATGAAACTGACTGCCCAATGACAACTGAAGGTGACTGATGATCTCATTCCAAGGTAAAAATTAGGCGAGAGAGAACAATTATACCTGAAGTCTTGTCATGTCAGCTAATAGAACACCTGTTTCTTGAAATGTGAAAAAGAAACTACTATCCTTGAGGGAAAAGATCACAGCATGAAAATATCTTCTGCAGCTACAACAACACATTTTAATTGCCTTTGGTTCTTGTTAAGTTGTGATATTTCAGAAGCTTTAAAATTAAGCTTCATGTACATAACCACAAAATATATTTTGCCTTTTTTTGTTTGTATCCCTGTGATAGGTTTTTCAGATATCTCTAAAGGGCATCAGTTACTATTATTTCCTCATATATATATATATATATATATATATATAATCAGCAGATGGTATGTTGGAATTCGATAACAAAATAATGACCTGGTTTTGAGTAAATGGCTAAGAGGTGATATCCCAGGAGGCTGGTGCAAAGGGAATGAAAATTAGGCAGATGTTTTCCATTATCACCTACAGTTGAGGTGCTGCAATAGAATTACTTTATCACCAGTCAATAGCTGAAGCAGTAATTAGGCACCGCTTGTTTCCGATTATAAAGAAGATGAAATCCACCCTTGTTGGCAATATTAATTTTAGTTATTATGGATATGACGTATTAGCGGAAAAAGTATTGGCCTTATATATGAATGTATGTGTAGTCAGTTTTGCTAAAAGAGGGTTCATGTCTGTCTCAGGCCGCTTTCAGATGTGCTCCCGGAGTGCGCCTACCACCTCCATCAGGTGTGATCCCACACTTCAGAGCAGAACTGGATTGTGGGCAAGCTGTGTCCCCCACCCCCAGACACACTGGTACACCCCTGGGAAATGAAGTTAGGCGCAAGTGACTGCTACTATTGTTTTGCTTACCAGGTAAACATGCGCTTGTCACTGCCCTCATTCTCACTACCCCCACCTCAACCTGCCCCCATAGCTTTACCACATCAGTGGCAGGAGGGACAGGTGGCAACACTCAGCCTGGCACTCACCAAAAAAAGGACTGAGTGATGTGGCTGCAGCTTCTGCCATCTTTTTTACCCCAGAGTACCTTTGGGTCCATGTATATTGGGTCCCAGAGGCATTCTGGGGTAATTAAGACATTGGCTGATGCAGATTCTTTACTTGGCACTTTTCTGGTGAGCTGGAGAAGAAAAGAGTTGTTAAACAAAAGAAATGAAGGATGATGCTATCACTCCCAATAGTGCCCTCCCCCAAGCCCACAGGCCCTGGCATTTGAAGTTGCGCAGCTCAGTAGTAGAGCACATGCTTTGCTTGAAGAAGGTTCCAGGTTCATTCCCTGGAATCTCCAGTAGGGCAGGAGAATCTCCAGCCTGAACCCCAGAGAGCTGCTGCCTGTCAGTGTTGGTAAGACGAGGCTAGATGGACCAACGGTCTGACTCAGTATGAGGTAGCTTCATCTGTTCCTAGCCATGTAATGCTACTCTCTCCCTTTAATAAAGGGAAAGATAAAAATTATACATATATATCTGGAGAGGTTAAAGAACGAAGGGAAGAGAACACAGAGGGAGGCTTTTCTATCACATATTACTTTGCAAAACAACTTCACCAAATGGTAGTTATTGCAATACTGAATTAAATAACAGCATGCAGTATTAGTCTAAGTATCTTCAGCAATAGAAACAAAATTGTTTAACTATCTTATCGATCTACAATATTGTATTTCTAAAACATAAGATATGTAACTCCTGCACTTCCTTTCCTCAATAAAACAAATAGGTCTTTTGTGTAGTGGGCTGTGGCGGAGGCTGTTGCCAAAGAGTGTAGCTGGCGAGAAAGAAATAAAATAGATTTTTCCAGCTTAGGGCTGTTTCATTATTCCAGACAACACTTCGTATTGATCCTCCCCTATTTATTTCTAATTTTGTTGCCTCTGATTGAGCTGAGCTCTAAATCTTCTGATGGCTTACATGCTGTAAGGATGCAGCCTTGCTACATGAAGTGCAAGGTAGCAATGTTCTCATTTTAAGTTCTAATTTAGTCTGATTTACAACAAATTTAGATGTCTGAAGAAGCATTTTAGCACAGAGGCCATAGCTTTCTTGTATATGACTTCAATTGCTTGAATACCAAATACCCTAGTAATTGTTGCGCATACATTTGCAACCATCACCCTCCAAAGTGTGCCCTAAGAGCAAAAGAGAGAGGGACCTCTCCCTTACAGGTCTTCCCCCCAGGCTCCACCTTCCAGAAACCAACGATGCCATTGATTGGTCCCCAGGTTTGCTCCCAGCCTGTACTGTGGTCAGGCAGCCAGTGTGGTTTGCCAGCTGGAAACACTGCAAGAAGAGGATTCCATCATAACCCGCTGGTGTTGATTGATGCTATTATTATTATTATTATTATTATTATTATTATTATTATTATTTATTTATTTATATAGCACCATCAGTGTACATGGTGCTGCCAGACTTTGCAATTAACACATCCGACATTGTTTTATTATTATTTATTCTTTCTTTTAAAGCCCAATGAAATCAATGGGATTTACTTCCACTAGATGTATCCCACCCCACCCTGAACAATCAGGATATTCTTTCCAAGAAAGGGCAAAATCTACTGCGACTAACCAATAGACTGCAAGGGGAGGTACAAAGGAGATCTGCAGGGTGGGGGAGATGCAATAGTAAAACAGCAATTTGCCGGCCACAGGAGAGGAGAGGTGTAAAGATGAATGAAACATAAGGCTTTAAAACACTATGGGAATGAAGGGGGATAAAATGAGGGCAAACGTTTAGGTGTGACGGAGCTCTTGGGCAGGATCTACACTTCTGCTTTATAGTGGTATTGAAGTGCACAGACAGTTGTTGGGACCCATGACACATCTATACCAAGCAGGATATAACACTATGAAAGCGGTATATGGTATGTGTCGTGGGCCCCAACAGTTGTCAGTGCACATCTATATCGCTATAAAGCAGTAGTGTAGATCCTGCCTCCATATATCGCTTTCATACCACTTTCGTAGTGCTATATCCTGCTTGGTGTAGATCTGGCCTTGCTGCATGGCTCTTCAATCTGGGCTGCAAGGTAGCCCAGGGCAGCCAAAGTGACTCTCTGCTGAGAGTCTTCTGGCTGGTGTCTGCCTTTTGCAGCCCAGGATAATAAGCTATGACGATGTTATTGGTACCCATGACCTCGGGCTGAAAGCTCAGCCCAGGGGACTCTCCTAGTTGCTCTTTCAGAGGCTTGTTGGCAGCCTATTATTATGGTGCCTTGCTGGTGCCAATGACCTCAAATTGCAAATGGCAACCAGCTCTGCATAGATGGTCACTTACCTGAGTTGCAAGGACCTGACTGTCATTTGCAGCCCACCACGTGACTCTCTCGAAGGGAAAGGGGGCTGGGTGGGAATTTGGCTGATCAAATCAGTTCAAATCAACAGCAGTTCAAATCAACAGCTTGAGATGTTTTTGTGCTTTTTAATAATGTACAGCTTAAACCTTAGGGGACCATAGGAAATGTATAACTGAAGGAACTGAAAAGAGTGCCTAACTGTGTATGCCAAACCAGGTAGGCATGGTTGGGCACCAGCTGAAGGCCCACACCCCAGCAGGGGGACCCTGGAGGTTTTCTTCCTCTTCACCATTACAACTGACTTGTTCACCTGCCATTTGCTCTGGCACAGATGGAGGTAGTAGTGAGAAGGAAAGAGGAGCAGTAGACAGCCCCACCGGTTTCTACATTGGCTCGCTGTCTGGCAAAGAAACAGGTGATAGCAGAAGAGGAAGAGGAGCACTTGGCAGCAATGCTGGTGAGAAGGTCAGCTCACTGAGGGAGGGGCGCACCAGGGCTTTTTTGCCCATAGGCCCTCAAAAACCTGGAGCTGTACTGTATGCATGCACAGGGATGGAAAGTGAGTGGTTCAGCATTAAGACTAGAGAAAATACTATTTCTCCATTTGTTTACTTTAGAATGGTAAGTAAACTGAAATGTTTTGGGCAAGAAAACTCAAAGTTTAGAGGCTAAAATATGCCCATAATTCAACAGAGCAGACAATAAGCTAGTGAGTAAACACTATGGAACAATCCAACACAGTGTTACATATGCTTAAGTCCCATTGAAATCAATTATTTTAATGTATGGTCCTGGTGTTTTGTTTTGTTTTGACTTTGTTCTCCTTACCTAAGCCCAAATGTGCTTGGCTATAAAATGTTTGTAACTGCCATTAAGTGTTTATGCTGATTCCCCGAAACCATTTCTGTATTTGGCAGAAACAGATGGAATTTGCTTTTCATGCTACTACTTTGACCTGAGAACAACATTTAAAGAGGCCCTAAGGAGAAAGAAATATTAAAAAGCTGTGCAAGGCCCTCAGGAGATAGAAATATTAAAAAGCTGTACAAACAATGTGAACACAGAACAGCTCAAATCCAACCTGACATGCTGAAAAATTACAACTGCCATGTTACTTATTAATATTTTCCTTTCATTATATGACTTCTCTGAAGACATTCAAACATAATACCTCTGGTAGCTATGTTCTCCAAAAATGCTGTACTCCTTTTAATTAAATCAAGGTCTTTGGCATAGAAAATCAACATACATTTCCGACTACAAACATATTACAAAAGTATGCCAGGTCTTGTTAGTGTACTGGTTGCCATAATGGTGACATGGAAATGGTCATGTGGGACAGAAGAGTTCAGTTTGCTATATGGAAGACATTATTATTATTATTATTATTATTATTATTATTATTATTATTATTAGGTTGAGGACTCTCAAAAGAAAATGCTTTTCCTCCCACCACATAATTAACTTATGAAGTTTACTGAAAAAAGATGTGTTAATAGGCACTACCTCAGATAGCTTTATAAGGGATTGTATAGCTTCATGAAGGCTAGTTCTATCAATGGCAATTAGTTGCAATAGTCCTTAATACCAGATGCTGGAGACAATTAATGAAAGAGAGCTGTTGCCTTCAGCTTCTGCTGCCAGGCTTCCCAGGGATATCTGGACCTATGATCAATCTCAGCAGGGCTCTCCTCTGCTGCATCCCATTTAGCTAATGAGTATTCATATGTACTTATTAGAGAAAGAGTAAAAAAGCCAAGATGCTGCACTCCAGCCTTATAACTGGGCGTGTAGCTCAGATCTACATGGACTTTTAGCCTATTCCCCCTCTTCTTCTTGGCTGTTGTCACTACTCTCTACTCTTCCCGTTACCTCTGGGCTCCCTGCCAGTAGCATCCTTGTATCCTTGGAACCTCTTTCTAAATCTCAGCCTCTTCCACAAAGGGGTCTCTGATCCTATGGCCTGTATGAAGGTATACTCCAACAAGATGGGCAATTTCCTCTTGCCTCTCAAAAAGTGGACTTTCAATGGCTGAATTTCCTGAGAAGTTTAAATGCCCATGAACATTAGCTATATAGTTCAGGCATGTGATAATACAGGTAAAATCCCAGTTGTACCATAATGCCATTTATTGTTTATAGTGTCAGGGCACAAGAGGAACTGAAGAGCCTACAGTTGGGGTGATATATTTTGGCAGAGTTCCCTAAACCGGGATACATCAACTTCTGAGAACTTGAGGACTATATGCTTTGGCACCCATTGTCTTGGGTTTGAGCCAAGGGAAATTGGTATTGTTCCACTGAGCTTTTAATAGTTATTGCCGATCTCTGTTTCTATCATTAATCCCCTGGTCTTAAAATATATTTTAGGTTTTTGTACTTTTATGTAGTTTAATCTTTGTATTTTTATTGTACATTGAATCGAGCACTCATTGAGTTGAGGAGTGACCCAAAATATTAAAAATAAATAATCACAGGCAGACATGAACCCTTCACAACTCTTATTTTACAAATAAAGCACCAATCCAAGACTGATGCATTGATTATCAGATCTGCTTATTTTCTATTTCATATAACTGGCAAAAACTCATCCAGCACCTCCCTATAAGCTTCCAAAACCATGCCAGTTCCTTGTCTGATGTCATGGGCTGGAGCTGGCACCGTTAGAGAGAGGGGAGAAGATCTAACTGTTCATAGACCACTTGAAGGCCTCCGCTCTCCCTTCTTTGTGTTCTATATCTCTAAACTGGACCTGGATTGTGCAGCACTTCAAACTGAGTAGGACACTCTGTAAAGTAAGACACATGGCCACCCACCTCCTTGGGGCACAGAAAGAAGAAAGCGAGGAGCTATTTTGTTTTTATTTTTTAGTTAGAAAGGTTTTACGTTCCATTGGTTCGGTGAATCATAGGTCAGTGTGAATTTCTGTTGAAAGCTCTAATTGGTTTTACAAGTGCATTGCTCTTATTTGCTACTGTGTGTGATTTTCTGCTTTCTGATACAGCACAGCTACAGTCCAGTCTGGTTATGTTGATCTACAGGGCATGATGCCATGTGTAGATGGTTTTGCTTAGTATTGTAGAGGATTTATAAACACATGCAACACATCAGAGGAAGGCAGCATGCAGTCTGTTGGCCGCATGTCCCCACCCACCTGGCTACAGCACTGAATTCAGCAGCTCCCCCAAAAAAGGTGTTTTAGAAAACAAAACAAAACAAAATGGTGCCTCTAGTGCTGCGGAGTACTAAAATGGACACATTTAATTTGTTTGCAAGCTAAATTTGGCCCTTTTAGCACTCTGTATCAGTATGGAGTAGATTGCAGCCAAGTTTTTTTCAGGGTGCCCTGCTGTCGGTACAGCACCCCGCAGAGTGCAGCTTGTAGAGGGTGCAGAGGGAGGGGAAATTGGCCTTGGACCTGCCACAGTTACCCATGGCTGTCATAGATGAAAGGCCTTATCCAGGCTCTGTGTAGGAAGCAGGATTGGATGAGCACTTAACAAAGCTACACTGAGTGTGGATATCTTTATCCAGGCTCTTCACAGCAGGGGATTCTTTCCTTCCTTGTTTTTGGGGTTGGGTAGGGGTGGGAGTTAATGTGCAATCCAACACATAATATGCAGTTCTGCCCCCCCACCAAAAAAAAACACCATTTGTGCCATTCAAAATTCAAATTCAAGACATGAAAAGTTGCATTATGTTAGCTGATTAAAAAGTGACAATGTGAGTACTTTTCATCCTTTCAATACATCATGGTCAGCAACTATGTTTGTAGCTGGCATGTTGCATATGCTGCCCTGCTTACTTAGGTACTGTACTAACTTGCTGGCTTTCCAGTTTTTAACCAACTATCTGGTGAGCACTGTTGTAGAAAGCACACATTGTTATCCACTAGAAGCTCCATCACAAAGGAAGGTGGCTCTGTATATGTAGGAAGATATAATGTTTTCCACGTGTTCTAGTTTACTTCTCCCTCTCCCTGTGTTTCAGCCATTTCAACATTTCACACTTGTTTGCCCAAGCACTGGAGTGTTCACGAAAATTAAGCTTTGCAGCTTAAGGCTCTGTTTATCTGACCAATCACTCATTTGTACAGCCCAAACACAGTTCCTTACGCAATTGGGTGACAGCTGAAAATTCTGGCTGATTACTCTTTGCCCTCTGTCTCTGTACAGAAGAGTACATCAGTGGAATGTAACAAGCATTAAACTCCATTCCCATCACAGGCTCTCAACAGGCATATCCCTTTACTCCATGTATTGGTCTTGACAATGGAATCAACAGTTCCTATTCTATGGAGAGAGAAAATAAGTTAACAACCTCATGTACTGAAAAATGTCACTGCCAAAGCATTTCATTGAAACCAATACAAGAGAAAAAGCTTAGTGTGAACACTTGGATACTAATACTGTAAGCCAATTCAAAGTAGCACCATAAATGCACACAACAGTTAACACATTATTCCTTTGGGGGGTGGTAAATTACAGGGGGAAACCCACCATAGCCTCCCTTTAAGAAATCACATACCATCAATGCATTCATGGCTCCAAAGATTTTAAAGGAATCATTTGCATAAGCTGGGTGGTGGGGGCCCTTATTAATAGTTACGCTGCAGTAATCTCAGGTTTGTCATCTAATGCATTGCTAAGGAAAGTCTAATGTGTAAATGTTGGCCAAGGTGAAAATGATTTCTCCATTGATATCTGCTTCAAAGAAGGTTTCAGTCTCTAACAATGTAAAGCTTTCCACACCTGGGAGGGGGAGAGAGAGATTTCCTTGCTATTCTCACAAGAGTCTTGACTTTCTTTGGCTTTTGCGTTGTGCTCCACTTGCATTATTATTCAAGACGATGATCCATTCCACATTCATGTCCTCCTAGAGAAGACATACTCTGCTCTCCAGAGAGAGAGGGAGGGAGGGAGAAAGAGGCCAGATTCCCTTTGGAAAATGAAATCATAAAACCTTATATTGAAGGCAGCAAACACTTCCCACCACAAAGAATTCTTCTGAGCTACAACCTCAACAACCAGAAAGTAATGTTTTGTACTACATTTCTCAGCAATCTGTGCTGCAGTGCTTAACTCTTGGAATTTGTGCCCTGTTGCTATTTTATGACTGGGTCATTGGAGTGTTCGAAGGCCAAACTAAACATTCTCCTAATCATTCATACTGTAACTATGTGTGACCGTTTTACTTAGTCTTGTGTATGTGTGTGAAGCCCCAGTTCAGATTGGAACCATGATGCTCCAGCAGGGGGTGGGTAAACTCTTCCCCTCCTGTTTTCCCCCAAAATTTCAACCTCTTCTGTGGGGGAGGTCGTAAAAAAAGCAAAGAAAGCAGGCTAAACAAGCTTCCATTGAGTTTAGCACTCAAAGTCCTGGGTCTGTCTGTTTCATTAAAAAAAATGAAATCTGTCTGTTTAATTAAAAAAAAATCTGTCCTGAAACGTGAAGAAATTTGCAAATTTTTGTCTTACTCATCCCTAATCAAGAATACTAGGCAGTATCCAATATTGCTGTTGCACTCCTTCCACTTCCGTTGTGGAGCTAGTGCTTCCAACAGCAACCCTGGATATGAGCCAGAATGTTCATTCCCTGCATAGGCACTGCTGAGTACTGCCCTAAATGAGAACATAGGAAGAGCCATGCTGGATCAGACCAAGGGTCTATCTAGTCCAGCATTCTGTTCACACAGTTGCAAACCAGCTGCCTGTGGAAAACCTACAGGACATGAGTGCAACAGAACCCTCCCGCCCATGTTCCTTAGCAACTGCTGTGAATAGGCATACTACCTCTGAGATTGGAGGTAGCGTGTAGCCATCAGGACTAGTAGCCATTAATAGCCTTATCCTCCATGAATTTGTCCAAGCCCCTTGTGACTGCATAAAATATGCTACATATTAATAACACAGTAAAAAAAAAAAGAGACTTCCTTAAGACTGCGATGAAAGTCAGAGCTCCATAAGACTTAACATTATTTACGTGGCTTGGGGACACAGGGACAATTGGAACAGATAACACCTGCTCAGTTTTGATATTCAGAAACAGAGCTTATCAACTAGCTCATAATTAACTCACTCCAAGAGAGAGAGAGAGAGAGAGAGAACTGAAGACCACGTATTTGGTTTGAAAAATAAAATAGAATAACATGATAGTTTGATGGTTGAAATAGACCTATGTTCACTTGTATTGCATTTATATTTTGCACAAGTTCACAGGATACAGGAGTCACACTGTGAGCTGCCTCCAATTAATTTCCCAAAACAGAGACCTCCTGCTTCATTTGGGATTTGTTTGCTTCCAGAGGATGTTGTGTATCACAAGGCAGATTGTACTTGATTGGGCTGCCATAACAAGGCTAAGCGTTCCAACATATATTTTTTTCCTCTCTGAATCCTAAAATGTGTTTTTCTCCATTACAACAAAAACAGTTCAGCCCACAAACACAGAATCATTGGCAGGCTTGTTGGAAGCTTTTGCTTCCTGCTCTAATTCTACTTTGATAGGATTAAAGAAGAAATTAGCTGACTAATTTAAGGATGTAATGTGTCCTTTGAAACTCCCTTTTCCCATTAAAAGAAAAGATCCTGTTCAAATTTCCATTGGAGAAATCTGTCTCCAAGGTCTTTTTCATTTTAAAATTAATTAGTGTCCCATTAATAAAATGTGTTATACTTTATGTGCCTCAGTGGTTTGTAGATTAAACCTTGATTCTGCATATAAATGTATTCAGAATGGATGTATCTGACAGTCTGGTTCTTTCAGATTTTCAAGATGAAGTTCATTCCATTCCATTTTTGCAGAAGTGTACAAATTGCTCTTTTAAATGTCTGCACTGAAATTTACTTCTTTGATGTACATTTTCCCCCAAATGTGCATTTTTTCTGTGTTTTTTTCTAATATTCATATTTCCCCCTAGTAATTTTCATTGATGTGCTTCAGTTTTGTGTTCACTTTTCTCAAATATACCTTGTTTCTGCACTTTCTACTAATAAGCACTATTTTTTGTGTATATTGTTTTCTGACACGCTGCGTTGCCAGTCTCAGAGAACTGCAGATTTTGTCACAGAACTCTGTCTCAGCTCACTTATTGATTCAGGAGGGGTGGATTTGCTAAATTTGCATTAAAACTCGTAACAAATTTCTCACCTATCCCTAATAGAGTGCATAAGATTGTAACATCCCTTGTGAGTATTGGTGGAAACAGTGGAAAACTCAACACTATCACATTTTATTGTTATACATTAGAGCTGAATCAAACTTTCTCAGCAGACATTTTTTTTCTTAGGATTTCTTAGATTTTACTTTTTTTCATCCTCCCCTGCCCCCTGAAAAAGAAGGCCACTTTGCAGACTATCTAGGTCTAGGACATTGTGGAGGATGCAAAATGGTGACCAGGCTGCCAGCACAATTGCTGCAGCAATTGAAGGAAATAAGAAAGAAACTGTGTTTCTGCTAATGGTGAGACCCAGGGCCTGTCTATAAGCTTCATCCCACATACCTGTTTCCCTTGAATTATCCCCTACAGCGCTAAACTGTTGCCATTGTTGTTGTTGTTGTTGTTGCTTCCGGGTGGATAGATCCTTTGCAAACCAGGAAATGGGTTTAAGGGGGAAAATGTGAAAAAATCAATGGATGACCCAATCCAATTCAAATTTGGTATGCTTAAAGCTTTCCTTAATATCTATTACTGTGCCAATTTTGATGTCTTTATCTTTAAAGCTTACACAGATGTAAGCATTTATTTATTTTTTCTTCAAATCCTGCTCCTCTGCCCCACTGGCCGCTTGGAAAACAACAAATGATACGCTCAAAAACTAGTAGCAAAATACGGTGAGGCTTTTGCTTTTGAAGCACAATTAACGCAGGATGCATGGGAGTACTTCACAATAAAAGAAATATTGTGTCAAGAAATACTTTTGTAAGCCGCCATGAGAGCCTTTTTTGGCTGAATGGCGGCATAAAAATCCTTAAATAAATAAAAATAAATAAATAAAAAATAAAAGCAGATTAGAAGCTGGAAAACTTCGTAGTCCTTTGCACGCAATTCACAGTGATTGCACAGTATAACGCTGGTGTGATAAAGCTCTATATGTGGGGGAAGCCCTATGGTAGCTGTGGATTTGCACTGCGTGGGTACAGCTACTGCAGAATTTTCCTGCGAAGCTGCGGTTTGATGAAGTCAGAGATTTACCCCAACTTTGTCAAACAGAGCAACGTCAATACAGCTAATGTCGCTCCAGGGCCAATCTGGGGGCAGTGCCTGATGGAAGGTGACTGGTGATTGGTTGCCTTCAACCAGGAAAAGAGAAGGGGCAGCTCTGGTAACTGGGTGACGGCCCAGAAACCCTGTTCTCTCGCCTTGGCATCACGATTACCATTACCTCCCTGGGAGAGGGGAAGCATGGGGTTTCAGAGAGAGGTGGTACCAACCCGGCGCCGTGAAGACAGTCCCCACCCCACCCTATTATCCAGAAATTGTTGGAGAATGTCTTCTCCGACTGGAGAAATTCAGTGAAATTGTATATATACACACACACACACACCATTTCTCTGCCCATGAATAGCACAGATGATTATTAGAAGCCATTTGTGCACAACTCTATGATATCTACCCTGATAAGTTAGAGCCCTGTTCTCAGCAGTTCATGTGTGATGTGCCGTTCCCTCAACAGGAATCAAACTGTATTTTGTCTCACAATCACATTTTCCACAGTAGTGCAATCTGCATGCAAGAAGCTCCCTCAGACTCCTTGGCCATCTAGCCAATATTGTCTGATATCAGCTCTCCATGTTACCATTTATTATTTTTTACATTTTTATAGTGCCCATCAGCTGAAGCTCTCTGGGCAGTGTACAACCAAAAACCATAAAATATAACAAGTGCAAATTTAAAACATTAAAAAGTTAAAAAGGCAATGTAAAGCCAGCTACATTAAAAGCCATGGAAAGCCTGTGTAAAAAGGTATGTCTTCAGAAGGCATTTAAAAGACATTACATTTTCCACCTCCTGAACCACATGAGAGGGGTCCTCCAGAGGGTGGATGCCACCACAAAGAAGGCCTGCCACCAAGGTTATTCATGGCAGCATTCTGTTCATCTCAGAATGGCCAGCATGGCCTCTTCTGAGGATCGTAATTGTCTGGGTGTATATAAGGGAAGGCGGTCGGCTAGGTATCCCGGTCCCAAGATGTTTAGCGCTTTATAGGATAACAATGTAACCTTGGATATAGCTCGGTAGCTAACAGGCAGTCAGTGCAGTTCTTTTAATACAGGTTTTATATGAGCAGAGCTAGGTGTCCCAGTGAGCACAATAGCTGCTACATTCTGCACTAGCTGCAGCCTCTGAACCACATAGATGGGTAGCCCCATGTAGAGCACATTGTAGTAGTCGAATTGTGAGGTTACCAGTGCATGGATGACCATGGCAAGGCTATCCCTATCCAGGAATAGGTGTAGTTGTCATTAGGGGTGTGCACGGACCCCCCCAATCCGCTTTGTGGCCCGATCCGGAAAATCCGGATCGGGCCCGATCCTCTTCACGCCGCTCCGCCCGTCTCCCGCTCCGCTCCACAGAGCGAGATCTGGCTTCGCCGCCGTCACTATATGGATGGCGGCAGTGGCGGCGCAAGAGAAACCACCCACCCACCCCGCCCCCTTACCTTCCTCTGTCACGGGATTCAATTGAGGCCCCGGTTGAAGCCGGAAGAGGCCTCGGCCTTCACTTCCAGCTTCAACCGGGACCTCAATTAAAGCATCCCTCCTCCCTGCTCCCTTACCTGCCGCCGCCGCCGCTGCATGGATGGCGGCGCTGGCGGTGCCAGGTAGGCCAGGCCCCGGCCCCGGCCCCGGCCCCAGCCCCCACCCCCTTACCTTCCTCCCTTACCTTCCTCCATCGCGGGCTTCAATTGAGGCCCCGGTTGAAGCCGGAAGAGGCCTCGGCCTTCACTTCCAGCTTCAACCGGGGCCTCAATTGAAGCCGGCGACGGAGGAAGGTAAGGGTCCCTCCTCCCTGCTCCCTTACCTGGTGCTGCCGCTGCCGCAGCCGCATGGATGGCGGTGCCGGCAGCGCCAGATTAGTCCCCCTCCCCCCACTTACCTTCAGGCGAAGCTCCGGATTGAGGTGATCCTCTTTGCCTCGATCCGCAGCCCCCCTGACTCTCTTCGCCTCCACCTTAAGGGTAGGTGAAGCCCCCCGCTCCGCTCCTGCTTCTCCGGTTCGAGGAGAAGCGGAGCACATCCCTAGTTGTCATAACAACCAAAGTTGATAATGGGTGCTCAGGGCCACCATGGTCACCTGAGCCTCCAGTGACAGAGATGGATCCAGGAGCACCCCCAAACGATGGACCTGCTTCTTCGGAGGGAATGCAACGCCATCCAGAACAGGCAAACACCCCAGTTCACGGACCTCATAACCACCAACCCACAAGGCCTCTGTCTTATCAGGATTCAGCTTCAGTTTGTTGGCCCTCATCCAAGCCATAACTGCATCCAAGCACTGGTTCAGAAGGTGCACAGCCTCTCCAGATTCAGATGTTACAGAGAAATAGAGCTAGGTGTTATCAGCATACTGGTGACATCTTGCCCCAAATCTCCTGATGACTGCTCCCAATGGCTTCATATAGATATTAAATAACATTGGCGAAATGATGTTCTTAGACAAGCCAGGGGAAAGCGTGACAACAGCATTTCCTCCCAGGTCTGTCACATAACTCTCTCCCAATCCTTTCACTATGTTTTTGAAATCATACAACTGTCTTACATCTCATATAGATTATTATTATTATTATTATTATTATTATTATTATTATTTATTTATTTATTTATTTATATAGCACCATCAATGTACATGGTGCTGTACAGAGTAAAACAGTAAATAGCAAGACCCTGCTGCATAGGCTTACATTCTAATAAAACCATAATAAAACAATAAGGAGGGGAAGAGAAAGCAAACAGGCACAGGGTAGGGTAAACAGGCACTGGGTAGGGTAAAACTAACAGTATAAAGTCAGAACAAAATCAAGTTTTAAAAGCTTTAGGAAAAAGAAAAGTTTTTAGCTGAGCTTTAAAAGCTGTGGTTGAACTTGTAAAGATATAATCTGTCTGTGTGCTTTAAACATTCAGGACCAGACAGTGCTCTTAGACTGGAGGACAGGATTCCATTGGTCCACTGTGCATGAGTATAAAGCCAGGCAAGATTTCACAGTGCCTTTTACCCTAGTTGCATTGTCCTTGTGAGAATTTGACGGGAAGGGGATGAGGAGAGATTGAAAGAATAATGTAGTACCTTCTGACCTGTGACCTTGGAGCATTATAGAATTATTTCTGTGAAGGGACATAGGAGTTAGAATGAAATGTCAATATATACCACTGCCACAAGAAAGGACTTTACTGAGTACTTCAGGGCTTGCATTCAGAGGTCCGCCTGGCGCCTACACTGTACTCCTTTCGTCGCCAGCTGAAGACCTTTTTATTCACTCAGTATTTTAACACTTAATTTTAACTTAAATTTAAATTATACTGTTTTAACTCTGTATTTTAACTTTATATCAATTTTGCTGCGTGGTTTTATCCTGGTTGTGCTTTTTATATTGTATTTTGTATTTGTGTTTTTAACTTGTTGGTTGTTTTTATGATGGTTTTAATTTTTGTGAACTGCCCAGAGAGCTTCGGCTATTGGGCGGTATAAAAATGTAATAAATAAATAAATAAATAAATAAATTGCATTCAACTTGATCAAGCTTTTTGATCAAGCTTTTGGTATTCAAATACAGAAACTAAATAAAGCAATTTTACATGATTCTCTAGATGTCTGAGGTTTTTCTACCTCCCTGATCATTATTAATTATTATTTATTTACTGATTTTCTATACTGTCAAATGACTGAAGCTCTCTGGGCAGTTCACCAGAAAGTACAGAAACATCATAAAGCATAAAGTCTACAATCAATTAAACTGGCCACAGATTAAAACCAAAGCAAAACCAATAGCAGTGCTCGGATCTCCAAAATACTAACATATATAAAATTGAAATACTAAAAAGGCACTGAAATGACCATAATGTAGCTGCCAGGTGAGCCTCTTCTCAGAAGGGCCTCAGATTTATTTATTTATTTATTTATTTATTTAATTACATTTATATACCGCCCCACAGCCGAAGCTCTCTGGGCGGTTTACAACATTTAAAAATAGTAAACATTAAAAGTATACAATTTAAAAACACACACACACACACACACATAAAAACAGTATAAAAACAACAGTATCCATTTAAAAACAACAATTGTGGGGTCCATTAAAAACAAACTTAACGTTGTTAAATGCTGTTAAAAAGCTGTTAAAAATGCCTGGGAGAAGAGAAAAGTCTTGACCTGGCGCCGAAAAGATAACAATGTTGGCGCCAGGCGAGCCTCATCGGGGAGATCATTCCACAGTCGGGGGGCCACCACTGAAAAGGCCCTCTCCCTTGTTGCCATCCTCCGAGCTTCCCTTGGAGTAGGCACTCGGAGGAGGACCTTAGATGTTGAGCGCAGTGTACGGGTAGGTTCATGTCAGGAGAGGCGTTCCATCAGGTATTGTGGTCCCAAGCCATGTAGGGCTTTATAGGTTAAGACCAGCACCTTGAATTGGGCTCGGAAACATATAGGCAGCCAATGCAAGCGGGCCAGAATCGGTGTTGCATGCTCAAACCTCCCTGTTCCATGACCTTAGGGTCTAGGTGAACCGCCCAGAGAGCTCCGGCTATTGGGCGGTATAGAAATGTAATAAATAAAATAAATAAATAAATAATAAATAGGTAGGTATATACGGGAGGAGGCATTTCTTTGGGTAACCTGGGCCCAAGCCATTTAGAACTTTAAAGCTCAATACCAGCACTTTGCATTTGGCCCAGAAATGGACTAGAAGGCAAAATGCTTGCGTACACAAACCATATCTTCCAATGAACACTCTTGCTACCCTATTTTTGAACTATGTGAAGTTTCTGGACTGTTTTCAAAGGCATGTCCATGTGCAGTGCAGTAAGCTGCTCATGGGAAGCTGCTGGGACATGGATAACTATAGCAAGGCCATCTCTGTCCAGATAGGATCATAGCTGGTATATTAGCTTAAACTGATTAGAAAAAAAGAAAGAAAAGAAAAGACTGTGAGCCTGGAGGCCACTTGTGCCCCCGGTGACAATGCTGGATTCTGGAAGACCTGCCAAATTGTGAACCCGATTCTTTAACGGGAGTGCAACCCCCTCCATAACAGGTTGAACATGGCCAAACTGGGCACACATATCACCAGCTAACATAATTTCTCCTTTGTATGCATTGAGCCTCTGTTTCTTGATCCTTATCCAGTTTAATACTGTGCTCAGACAATGGTTCAGAGCTGCTACTATCTCACCTAGATTAGATGAAAAGAAGAAATAAAACTGGGAGTCCCCCACCTGTTGGTAACTTCTCCATTCACTTCTCTGGATGATCTCCCCCAGCAGTTTCATTAGGAACCCGGAAAAAGGAGTATGTTTCAGTACAATTTTGGATGTTGGAATGGCCCCATATCATTCCTCTCTCTGACAGGCATTAAGACATCCAAGGATTTGAAACAAGCAGCAGACAGTGATAACTTAATGCTGAGGTGGTGTGTCAAGGGTCAACATGAGCATTTGATCACAATTTGTAATGCCATTTGTGTGACAGTCCATGGGCATGGATGACTGTGATGTCAGACTGGTCACAGTGCCACTGCCCCAAAACAAAACTTGAGTAGGCAACAGAATCTGGGAATAAACCCTGCAAAATAACAAGATCTTAAACTAATATGGATAAAGAAGATAGGTAGAGCAGAAATATTGGACATCATATTTCAGAAATGAAATGTTTGATGTTGTTGTTGTTGTTGTTGTTGTTGTTGTTGTTGTTGTTATTATTATTATTATTATTATTACATTTATACCCCACTGTTTGCCCTCTCTTATGGAACCCAAGGCAGCTGTCCTCCAGCTCTTAAAGGAGCATAAGAAGAGCCATGCTGGGTACTGTGTTCACACAGTGGCCAACCAGTTGTCAACCAGGAACCCACAAGCAGGACATGAGTATAACAGCATCTTCCCAACCACTGGTGTGCCTAGGTTTACTGCCTCTGAAACTCTCCATTTTATCCTTACAACTCTGTGAGGTAGTTTAGGCTGAGTGTCAGTGACTGGCCCAAAGTCACCCAGGCCTTAGCTAGACCGAAGGTTTATCCCTGGATCGTCCAGGGGTCAAACCTGTTCATCTAGGTGACACACAGGGGATCCAGTGCTCAGGCAGGGGCGAACCCTGGATGATCCCAGGATAAACCTTAGGTCTAGCTGTGGCCCCAGTGAACTTCATGGCTGACTTGGGGACTAGAACTCAGATCTCCTGAATCCCTGTCCAACACTCTGTTACCCGCACACTGGCTTTTTAAAGCTTATAGTATCAAAAGGCATTTTAATAATTTACCTTCTTTGACACTTTATGCAGCAAAGGAGCAGTTGAAATAATTTTAAAGATATGCTATGCAAGGTTTTCATTTTCAGCATGAGATGATTCTTTTTTCAACATTGATTAAGGATGTGGAGTGAAGCAACCAGGAAAACAAGCATTTACAACATCTGTGCACAAATAAGCAACTCCGTTTTCAAATGGCAATAAAAGATATATAAACATAGCTAAGAGCTAATATCTATGGGAATTAACAAAAATGCTTACATGTCCATCATTTTTAAAGATAAAGAGATGAAACTTGGCACCATGATAGCTCTTAAGTATCCAGGCATAGGGCAGGGTTGTGTTAATTAACTTGGCATGGCTAAAGCCCTACTGAAGAGCTATCATGGAGCCAAGTTTCATCTCTTTATTTTTAAACATGACGGAGATGTAAACATGTTTGTTAATTCCCATAGATTATAATGGAATGGTTATCTAAAAACAGATTGGAGCTCTGATCCAACAGTGTGGAGAGACAGAGATGTTCCAAAAATCAGAGCAGAGAAGTGCCTCATTGGAGTTCCAGATTTCAGAGCAGAGCTCTGCTCTGCATACCCCTAATCTCTAAGGTGCAGTATTTCAATACTGCACACATTTTGTTTGTTTGTTTATTAGTTTGACTGTCATGGCTTCCCCCCTCAAAGAATGATAGAAAATGTAGTTCATTGATGGTGCTGGGAACTGATGATTCCCCCAGTTTTGTTTTGTTTTTAAATTCATGATTCCCCCAAAGAATCATACAAGCTCTAGCTTGTTGATGGTGCTTGGAATTCTCTTTTAAAGATTCTCTAACACAGCTTTCTCCAATCTGCTGGCCTTCAGATGTACAGGACTGCAACTCCCTTTTCCCCTTCCTAAATGTTCCTGTACAGTTCTTGACTCAAAACAAAATTATCAAATGTGTTTTAAAATTCATATTTTGAGATAAAATACATTTAGGGCACAATCTTATCGGGATGGCTGTAAGCTCCAAACTCAGAGGCTTATGGTCATCCAATGCAGAGCAGGAGGGGCAGTGGAGGTGATCCATGCTCCTCCCATTCTGCATTTTGTCAAGACACCTCTCTAGCTGGGGCTCTGCGAAGGAGATGGAAGAAGAATGGAATATCCAGTCCTCCCTTCCTTGCCCACTGGCATGCTCCCTTTCCCTCTTTTCTGAGGTCACCATTGCAACTTCAGAGAAGCAGCCAATGTGGTTCTCTCTGGCTGCTGGTGGCGGGGGGGAGCAAGGAGCTTGGATTCCTGGCTCTGAGGTTGGAACGCTAATTCTGACCTCACATTCAGCAATCCAAACTATCCTTTGCCCCCAGACTCTGTCTAGTGTTAGGATTGGTCCCTCAGCAATGCATATTTCAAGAATTTAGAAGTGTGTATTTTCAGAGAAACTACATTTTAAAATGCACATTTAAATACCTACCAAAATGCAATTTGGAGCATCATCATCATCATCATCATCATCATCATCATCATAGATTAGAGATGTGGAATGAAACAACTAGTATTTGCAGTATCTGTGCACTCAAGCAGCTCTATATTCAAATGGAAATAATGGGATAGACTGGATTTATGAACAAATGTGAGTTGGGATAGATCTACACCAAGCAGAATATAACACTATGAAATTGGTTCAAAAATGGTGTATGGAATGTGTCCTGGGCCTCAACAGTTGTCTGTGCACTTCAATACCATTATAAAACAGTAGTGCAGATTCTGCCCTGGATCAAATACCTGCGGTGCCAACATTCCTCTCTTATTTTTTTCCCCATGAAAATGCTGAACAAATCTTTATGAAGAATGATGAATATACTTCTTCACAAAAATAAATGCATTTGTTCAAAGAGATATTGTTATGTGCAGGGTGGGGGGGAAGAAATATTCAAGTAAGAAATTTGACATCTGTTTCTCTCTTTTGGTATATGGTTACCCTTTCTGCTTTATGTACTGTATATTTAAGAAACTGCCAGCAAATGACCCTTTTAAAAAATTACTACTGTGAGCCATAGTACATAATGCTTTTGCACATCATTTTTGCCCTTTAGATTTTGAAATAAACATGCATTTTATTTTAGCAAAATGAGTTAGTGGTGATTTTTTTAACCCCTTGTTCCAAAACCGCAACACCACTCTACCGCATATATTTTAAATATCTCAACTCTCTCCCCATAAAGAGTTTTAGATCAGTCAAACTCTCTAGATATCCAAAGGCTTCCAGACGCTGTAGAAGAAAAGAGAAACATCTTTCAATTTTAGCCTCAGGGCTGTCATCTATTTAAAGCTGCCTAATATAGAAAAATTCCTGAGTAAGCAAGGCAAAATATACTGGCTTTCATCTCCAAGACACCTTTAAGACGATATAGAAGGATTATGGCTTTTACAAGTTTCTTTTAATACTATATCAATATTGATCTTATCATGTAATTATATAAATTTCTTCAGCCAGCTGCTTTACCTGGGTGAAGCTGATGTTGCTATTTTAGAACATATCCGGGATCGGTCGGTCGGTCGGTCTGTCTGTCTGTCTGTCTGTCTGTCTGTCTGTCTCTCTCTCTCTCTCTCTCTCTCCAGGAATTACAATATTAAATGGAACTCTCTCCATTCAGTTTTTACCCTGCTGCAGAGATTTTCATGCCCCCTACGCCATAAGTGCAAAGAAAATACCATTTATATCCTTGAATATGGAATAAAGGCCAGAGTTGATAATAAAACAGTCCCGTTACTTTCTGCCACAATGTTTCTCTAAGTGTATAAAAGATAGATGTAGAAATAACTATGCATTTTATTTCTACCTTTGCATTTGGGAAATTATGTCACAGTGCTTGCTAAGTTGGGACACTGAACTTCTATCCAGATCTATCCATTCAGGACTACGCAGTGTCTGGTTTTAGGGTACCTTTTATGTAACATTACTATCACTAAGCAGAGTGAGGTGGCTGCCTCAAGCAGGATATACTGTTGGAGATGGGGAGCAGGGAATCGCAAGGACATCTTGCAGAATACAGCTCTGTTTACCATACAGCCTATACTATGTCCTTTAAGCTAGCCTGCTGTCCTGAAGTGTGATTGGGGACATCCAATCAGAAGCGTTGAAGTTAAATTCAATTGCCAGTCTAGTCAAGATGTACATGAAATGTGGGAAGGAAGATGCCATCGTGTCCTTTACCTCAGGCAGCAAATTTGGAAAGCAGATTTGGATGCTATGATAGCTGCATCCACTCAGACTTGTGTCATACATACTTCCAGTTGCTGCAGTAAAGATGTACTATACAAAGAGGAATATGTACAGTGCAAGTTCACAAAATGTGTGTATCAAGAACTTTCATATCTCTGCATCTCAACTTCCATTTGAACATTTTAGCAGAAGCCAAAGATTGTATGACCCACTATAGTGCAATGAGCAGCCACAATTGCCTGCCACTATTGCGACTGGATGGGGCAAAGATGAAACATCTCCTGTTGCCAAGGCAACCAGGCCAACCATATCTAGTTTTTCTAGAAGTTGACAAGTTGGGATAGAACGTGAACTAGCATGAACTGAAAAGAAATTCTCATCCACCTGCACCAACCAAATTCAATAGACACAGCAATTTCCAACATGGAGGGGACCACAATGTGTCTGCCTGCCATATAGTTGCTGAACGTAAGAACCCTGACAGAAAAAAGAGGTGGCCATCCCAGTTCAGGACTAACGTAGTTGAACACACAGTTATTTAAATACAGATGTTGAAGTGCTAAGCCCTCAAAGCCCTCTGCCTAAATGGATGAATCTGTCAGTTTTGCTTTCTCTCACATTCATTTAATTTTTTTTTTTTTTTTAAAAAAAATAACAACTTCTTTCCATCCTGAATATGAAAAAAGGGAACTTCGGGAATTTCTCCTCAAAAATTAACTGAAATGAAATTCTCACCTATTCCTAGGAAGGTTGGGGTACCACAGGGCTGTAGGGACTCACATGTTAGTGCACTTGCCACTACTCTTCCAATTTACAAGCAGTGGAAGAGGTGAATTTCCACAGTGCTGGATCACACAGAGTTTGGCTGCCTGCATTGAAATGTGTCAAACACTTGGTAGCATCTTTGGGATGAAGTTCTGTGGGTTGAATCTGTCCCCTGTAGTCAGAGTCTAGAGGCAAGGGCTGACTAGAGTAGAACAGCACGTGATGTTCACCCATCCCAAGTCAAGCTGCATAGTACCCAAGGCTGGCTAAGTTATTTTGGCACGAGGGGCAGAGAATGCCACAAGTGCCTCTACCTGGGAATCATTTAGTCTAGAGTAGGCACAGGGCCTCATTCTAGATTATAAAAGGTCCCCTAACCCCAATGCTCAGATCGCCTGGACCTACTCTAGAGCAAAAATGAAAGAAAGGCATAGCTGCTAAATATAGATTTAAAGTAATATATATTTTGGCCCTCATAGTGCTCATATAAAATGTCCAAACTTATCCTAATTCTTCTTTTAAAAAACAGTTTAGAATTTTCAGGAAAAAATGGGATGTTCACTGGAAACGTTTCCCCTTTATTATGTTTTAGTACAAAAAAACCCAAACTGCATTCAGAAAGCCCCAAGGTTTATTTTATTTTATTTTCCATAGCTTGATTAGAAGGGATTTATTGCAATCAATTTTTAACATTCTTGACAGCTATAGCCTTTTGAGATCTATAAACATAGATTTGGTGAGAGACATTGTTATGAGGGGAGTAATATGGAGGGGATTGGAGGGGAATTTCCCCACCCTCTTCCTTCTGAATAATATAATTACAAAATATGATCTGAACACATTTTGTTTTTTAAAAATCGCTAATCACAATTAGAACCTAATATATACATTTTGCATTTATCTTCTATTAGTGGCTCTCATTCACACTAATTGCAATCATGGAGGGAAAAGTCAGTCTTTTCATAACATGCCTTGATTAATGTCACTGCAAGTATCACTTTGATATTTCAAGTTTGTACCATTTTCCAGACTGCAGAAGTCTAGGAGTCATCTAGCAACAAAGCTTTGAATGCCAGAAATTGCATCAAACAAACGTGGCATAATGGATGGAGATCAGTACCCTAAAATGGGAAGGGGAAATGTTACAGTACTTTTTACAATAATGCCGGGTCGGCGGCGAGGAGGGAGGTGGGTGGCGGCGATGGCAAGGACACCTCTTCCTTGTCTCTTCTCCAGGCAAGTTACACGATCGCTTTGGGGGTGCACTGGGGGCGCATGGAAGCGCCCTCAGTACGACGTGTGGAATCCCCCTTGCATGTGTCTTTCTTCTTCTGAACAGTTTTGTCTGAATGGGTGAGAGAAGTACTCTTAAGAAACTGGGATGGACGAATAGCATTTTGGGAACCATCAAAGGTGTCCTTCACCTGACGATAAATTTAATGAGAGGAATATAACCTCTTTCCTCTCTTTTAGGGAGCAAGAGATGACATCAGCAGCCACCAATACCTACCTTCCTTTCAGACCTATGCACATGCTAAACAATCAAGACATCTCACAATAAGAAAATTGTCAAAGACGGTCATACACAACAGGCTTGGAAATAGAGCTCGAAGAATGAAGGTGGGTATAAAGAGGTGAGCCACAGCCAGCATTCTCCATACCCTTACTATAGCCTATTACTATTACGGACATTCCTGGATGTTTTTATAGTTAGAAATAATTATGCTACGTAGAGCCCCATACCCTGTGCCTTTGTAAGCCATTGTGAGTGGAGAAGGAAACATGGCTATAAAATGAGGTCTTATGGATCAGCTCTAAGGCCTCTGCTGCTTTCAAACTACAGACAGAAATACATTACAAAGCAGAACTGTAAAGAAGAAAAAAGCAGGGATGCATTGCCATGGGAGATGCACCTCCTGAAGAATCATCTCCCGCCACCATCACTGTGATCTCCCTGGCTTTGAAGCCAAAGGCACTTCAGAGTTATGGGACTTCTTGAGAGTAGGGAAATAATGCTTCTCCACTAGCCAGACTCAACTGTGTTATTTTCGTTCACCTGCCCTTATAAATCTATAGCACGGACCTAGCCAGATACACACATGCGTGAGACAGAGTGAATGTCAGGATATTGATTTAATCAAAGGCCTAGGTAAGCATATAAAGATATAGCGGGTTGCATTAAAATATATAGAAAATAAACAAAACTGTGTAACTAATCTTTTCACTTTGAGATCCTAAAATTAGTTTCAGTAACTTACATACAAAAGTGCAGCAGCCTGATTTTGCCCATAGCGTGGGGTTCTGTCTTGGAAGAAACAAAGGCATTCCCCCAATGAGAGATACTAACAGGGCAGCCCACCTACTAACAGGGACTGGCCAGCGAGATCATATCATGCCAGTCCTTCTACAACTTCATTGGCTGCCAGTCCAGGTCCAGGCCCGATTCAAAGTGCTGGTATTAACATTCAAAGCCCTAAACGGTTTGGGGCCAGGTTATTTGAAGGAACGCCTCCTCCCATATGTGCCTGCCCGGAGCTTAAGATCATCCACAGGGGTCCTTCTCCGTGAGCCCCTGCCAAAGGAAGTGAGGCAGGTGGCTATTAGGAGGAGGGCTTTCTCTGCTGTGGCACCCCAGTTGTGGAACAAGCTCCCCAGAGAGGTTCGCTTGGCACCTACATTGTTTTCTTTCCATCGCCAGCTGAAGACCTTTTTATTTTCTCAGTATTTTAACACCTAATTTAACTTAAATTTAAACTTTGCTGTTTTAATCTCATATTTTAACCTATATTAATTTTTGCTGTGTGTTTTTATTCTGGTTGTGCTTTTTATATTGTATTTCATATGTGTGTTTTAAATTTGATGGTTGTTTTTATGCTCTTCATGGTTTTTATTTTTTGTGAACCGCCCAGAGAGCTTCAGCTATTGGGTGATATAAAAATGTAATAAATAAATAAATAAATAAATAAATAAATAAATAAATAAATACCCCAAACCACCCTGTCTTTAAATTATTTGTCCCAGAGGAAGAAGGAATCCAATTAAATATAATCAATGATGGTGCAAGTGGTCCTACCACTGCCAGGTTCTAGTGACAAAACCACCAGAATGAGATATTGTGTTTGGCCTTTCCGGAAAGGTATTCAGCCCCAAATGCTATGCTTTGAAGGATCCTTCCTCCTAGTGAGGCACTGTGGGAAGTGGCCTTGGGGACAACCTGTACTGCCTGTATTTTGTGTGGCTGATGTAGCTCTCCAGTAAGGCCACCTACCCACATGCTTTGTGAGAGTCCTCAAAATGTAAGATCAGGCAAGCAGGGAGCCTCTGTACAGAGTTCACCTGATCTCTTGCTATGAGCCCTTTCCCAAAGTGAGACATTGGTGGAGCAGCTTTTCCAAAGTGCCCACTCACCTGATCTCTTGCCTTGGGAAAGAACTCAGAGCAAGAGATGAGGGGGGGGCACTGCTTCTTCTTCAAGGAGCCCTGCTTGCTTGCCACTCTCCCATCGTGGCATTTGCCAGGATGGTGGCATTGCCCACAGAAGCTCCCCCAGTGACAGGGAATGTGTACAATCTGCTGCCCCTCCCAATTCACCACCTGAGCAAGGGATTCACCCTGCCTCCTAGAAGGACCAGCCCTGAATAGTCTTCAGATTGGGTCAGCTCTTATGAATACTAGAGGGTGATAATTAAGGCTTCTTTAGCTCTTGGAAGTAACTTTAAGAGGTGGAAACTAAATGGAATGTCTTTGTTTCCCCCTAAACACACTCTGTGTGGATTCAGGCAAAATGTAGCCTACATGTTGGCTCACTTTGGAGACCATGGGAAAAGACAGTCTTTGGGCAGAACTGGGGAATTTACAGTAGGATAGAAATGGTGGACAGAGCTGACTTTTCCATTGCAAGAACCATTAGAGAAAGAATATTATTTCTGGTGACATGAGAAAGTGGTGTTTGAGAAGGTTGGCCTTTCTCCTTGGAAGGCAATTATAATTTTTCTTGGTGGGTTGTATAGTGACAGAATTGAAGAACAGAAGATATGTCTAAACAGATACAATGCAATACTATTCAAGATCTCTAGGGCTTAGTCCTTGTGTTTTCACAAACATTGCTATTTTTGTTCACAGCATCCATGACATTCTTGTAAGATGTCATTGTGTAGTTTTTGGAGTATACAGGTTGGGTCACACTCTGTAATGCATTCCCTGATAATTTCTGCCATTGTCATTGAATGTTGTTTGGATTGGATCTCAGCCATAGTCTTCAATACCCCCCAAATACTTATGTATACGAGTGCTGGATGTCCCAGTTTTCCCTTTACTTTCAACATGGCACAATGCTGTTCAGACAGTGTTTGAACTGTATCCTGCATGCCCTGTGTCCATGATAGTAGACATGATATGAATTTCAAATATATTTTCAGCATTAAGATAAGAGCATATTGAAAGAAGATGGATTTCAGCTCATGCATTGATTGATTGCTCTTTTCAACAATGGGAAGATTTACCACAGTCAAGAACACCAAAGAACAACATCTGGAGGATTAAAAAAAATCCCAGTTTATATATTCCATTAGACGCATTGAACGTTATCTTGCTGCTTATGTAGGGTTAGGTGTTGGAATAGAACATTTGTGTCTAATGAGCTTTATCTCATTTGCAGTTGGCAATTCCACTAGTAGATGAGCAAGCCCTTCACTAGCTGCACACAAATGACCATCTTGTTGTGAACTGCTCCTGTAAACATTGGTTTCCTCTCTTCGGCTTATTTCTGTCCAGATTTTCTCATTTGCAGAGCTGGCAGCTCTACTTACTCTTAAACAGTCTTAATGTAGTCTATGGAACCACTATAGAATTAATCAGTATAAAGTACTTTCTGGATTTTAGATAACATTGCCATGACTCTCCATTGGCCAATTAATGTGGTGCTGTGATTGGCGGATAATCCTGTCTCTCATCATGGCTCCTGCCATAGCTTGGGTAATGTGTTCATTCCAAAGCCCGCTTGTTGAAGAACTGTCTCTGCATTAAAGACAAGGTGGGGAAAGGTTTTTAGCGTTTTCTTTACCAAACAAAATGCTTTGCCACCACTCCTTTTGTAATTTTGGATGGACCGCCTCATGGGAATGTCACTAAGTCATGGATGGAGCATCACTCCTGGAATAGTCTTGATAGAAGCCTCACATCATGAAGTAGCATTGTTACCATGGGGCCTTCTGCCCCAAATTACAAAAGGATCCTGTTGAGAGCCAAATTACAAAGGATACCCTGCGGAGGGCTTTCTTTCCTGGTAAAAGAAATGTTGGCCATCTCACCATTAAATTGACCATGTAAGTTCAATGAGACTCTCTCTCTCTCAGGTGAGACTGCAGCCTTAGATTGGGATCCTGAATTGGAAACACCTTGAGCATTGTGCCATTAGCATTCCACCAATTCTCTTGTAACTGTTTCCACTTTTTATAATGTCACCAAAAGAGTTTATTTAACATTAAGCAATAATAAATGGAAAGAGTGCATTGATTTGAGATGACTAATGCAAAACATAATTAGTTCAAACATAACATAAAAGGGCCTTTCCAAATCCTCAGACTTATAATTGATTTTAAAAGCTTGCCTCCATTATTGTTCTAATGCACAACACCCAGGAAGCATTTTAGATTACATTATTTGAGTTAGAAAACTCAAAATACAATTTAGCTGGCAGTCTGCCAGCATGCATTTAGTGGGGATGGAACAGCTCCTTCACCGAACAAATAGCTGCCTACTTAACCAGCTATTAGAGCTGTGAACTCATCCACTCAACCAAGAGTCAGGAAGCTTTGCTCCAATCTGCTGCTATGCCAGATTTGAAAATAATATATTCATTGTCCAATGCAAGCTTCATTTCCAATAAATACAAACGTATTCCATAGACGAAAGATATGTCAGAAAATGGAGGACAATGTAAAATATTCTTATTCTTTTTTGTTCTATTTGGAAATTTCCTTTTAGATGCAAACTTACCTAATTTGCACTCCCTGGATCTTTATATGAATGAAAACATGGTTGCACTCCAAAAACCACATATTTCCCAAAATTGTGATCATATTTGTCAGTTTAAAATACACAAAAAAGGGTATATTTGGAAAAAGTGCACACAAAATACACATATTAGGGGAAAGCACACACAAACACAGAAGTGGAAGGAACTAACTCAATGGCAGAAACCCAACGAACTGAGTGAAAGTGAACTCAATAAATTCACCCATCCCTTCCCTGGAGGAAGTTCTGCTTCAGCTGTGATTGATAAAAGTCCTGGATGTATCATATTAGCAAACATTTGAGGCAAAAAACTTGTTTATATCCTTAATGAAATTGATGTAGCATAGGCAACCATTTCCCAGTGCCCCAATCTTTGCTCTGACTATTGTCATCAAAGAAAATTGTGGTTTCATACTTATTTCTGCTGCACCATTGGTTGATAAAACCATGTATCTTGTACTATGAGCTGCATTGGTGGGGAAGAAATACCCTATAAATGCCTTAAACACAAAGAGCAGTATCCAGTGGGGCGCTTACACCCCCGCAGTTTCTCCTGCCCATTGCCAATACAATTCCACAAAGGGCACTTACCACCTGTGGAACGAGCTTTATCACACCAGCTTTATACTGTGCAATCACTGCAAATTGCATGCAAAGGACTCAGAAGTTTTCCACCTTATAATCTGCTTTGATTGTGAAGTACTCCCATGCATCTTGCTTTAATTGTGCTTCAAAGGCAAAAGATTCGCCGTATTTAGCCCCTACTTTTTTAGCGTATCTTCTGAGCCACCAATAGGGTGCAGGAGCAGGATTTTAAAGAAATGCTTACATCTGCATAAGCTTTAAAGATAAAGACACCAAAATTGGCACAGTAATAGATATTGGGGAGAGCTTTAAGCATACTAAATTTTAATTGAATTGGGTCATCCATTGATTTTTTTATGATTTTTTACATTTCCCCCCTTAAACTAACCTCCTGGAATGTAAATGATCGCTGTTGCCCGGTAGCAAAAACAACAACAACCGTGAAAGCTAAGCGCTATGGGGATAATTCAAGGGAAGCAGGTGCATGTGATAAAGCTCTTAGTACTTCCAGGGTCAACTGGAAAGGATTGAAAACACTCTTTTCTGGAATGAGGAAGGCCAGAAGGGATCTCCGCCAACCTGCACTGATCCAGAAATGAGCATTTGGGGGCTTCCTGTAGCATTAAAACTCTGTTGCACAAGTGGTGGGTGCCACTTGAGCAGCATAATCAAGGGACCCATGCTTGCTCAACAGCACAACAGAATCAGTACGGGCATAAGCAAAATCAGTATGGGACTAAGTGTCCCAATGGATAATATCCAATGGGCTAACACATGAACTAGAGGAAACAGTAACGCATCAATGGCCCCATCCCAGCATTGCTGGAAGAGGTCTTCCAGTTGGACGGAGCTCCCTCTTCAGATCTTTATCCAATGTGTGGAGCTTGGAAGCAGAGCCAGGTGGCTGCAAACATTGGCTTTGGGCCAAGAGACACAGTCCTGCTCCCTATGCAAGCATTAGCCCTCTGAGCAGAGGGCTAATGCCTGAAGGAGAATAAAGTTTTAATAAAACAGTGAATTATCCATGTCTATCTTTTAAATCACTGACCTCCCAAAATAATATTTAAACCTTATATTTAACAACCTCTTCATACCTCTTTTGTTTTGTTTTGTTTTGTTTTGTTTTGTTATGATGTTCAAGACAGCTGAAAGTAAAGTCAAAGATTCTCTTCTAATAAAAGATTGCTTATTGTTAATAGGCATTCCTTTCCCTGTGATTAGAGTAGGCACGACTAGGCAATTAAAATAGCCTTTATTTTAAAGTTTACTGATATTTTCCCAACAAGTCATTAGGGAGTTCATTATGGACCCTTTTACAAGCTCCAGTAACATCTTTGATGTTGCCTGAATTAGTAAGGGATTTTAAAACTGCTAGCTGGCAATTATAATTTTATGGTATGACCCTAGGATTGGTTCAACGTGAGAATGGCTGGTAACAGTGTTCACATTTTTTAATCAGAGTTGCTAACCTCCATTTTCTGTATAGCAAATCAGTATTTTGATATGAATAGCACCCTCTACACACACACACACACACACACACACACACACACACACACACACACATTTGGTGGTGCCAGCACACATAAAGTGATGGAGAAAAGTCCATATAGGTAAGCACATCACAAAGAAGGAAGTGAGTATCATAGAATCATAGAAATGGAAGGGGGCATGTAGACCATTGAATCCAACCACCCTGCTCCATCCATGAACCCAGTTTAAAACATCTGCGAATTCAAGTCCAGCAGAACTGTTTAGGGTGGTGAGGGGTCTAACTCAGGCACCTCCTCCCATGAACCCAGTTTTAGAGCCTTCGGTCGTTCGCTGTGATGCATTTAATGATCATTTCACAGTTAAAATCTCTCGGATAAGAGCCAATTTAGATGCCGTCGTTATAACAGAAGCTGAAGCTGAAGTGTCCAGCAACTCCGTGAGTAGGATTACACTGGATCAGTTTCAGTTGGTGAGTACTGATGATGTGGACAAGCTGCTTGGATGAGTAAGGAAGACAACTTGTCCTCTCGATCCCTGTCCTTCTTGGCTGTTCGCCCAGGGAGGAGATGCAGTTAGATTACAACTACAACATATTGTTAATGCATCTCTCAGGGAGGGGAGTTTTCCACCATGTTTAAAAGAAGCAGTGGTACGGCCACTTCTCAAAAAGCCCTCCCTGGATCCCCTGGACCTTAATAATTATAGACCAGTATCAAATCTTCCATTTTTGGGCAAGGTGATTGAGAGGGCAGTTGCCTTCCAACTCCAAGCACTCTTGGATGATACAGATTTTCTAGACCCATTTCAAACTGGCTTTAGGGCAGGATACGGAGTTGAGACAGCTATGTTCGCCTTAGTAGACGATCTCTGCATGAGTATTGACAGGGGGAGTGTGTCCCTGCTGGTACTTTTGGACCTTTCAGCGGCTTTTGATACCATCGACCATGGTATCCTTCTGGAACGCCTGAGGGGTTTGGGAATCGGGGGCACTGTGCTCCAGTGGTTCCAGTCCTACCTCTCAGGTAGATTCCAGATGGTGATGCTTGGGGATAGTTGCTCTTCAAAAAAGGAGCTGTTGTATGGCGTACCACAATGTGCCATCCTATTCCCAATGCTGTTTAACATCTACATGAAACCGCTGGGAGAGATCATCCGGAGGCATAGGGTGGGGTGCTATCAGTATGCTGATGACACCCAAATATATTTCTCTATGCCTTCAGTAACAGCATCAGCTAAGGATAGTGTGTCTCCTCTGAATGAATGCTTGGAGGCAGTAATGGGCTGGATGAGGAAAAACAAACTGAAGCTGAATCCAGACAAAACAAAGGTGCTTGCTGTCAAGGGCTCTGACCTAGGTTTGGAGGTATGTCAGCCAGTTCTGGATGGGGCTACACTCCCCCTGAAAGACTGTGTTCGCAGTTTGGGGGTGCTCCTGGATCCGTCGCTCCAAATGACAGCCCAGATGGATGCGACGGCCAGGAGTGCCTACTATCAGCTTTGGCTGATACGCCAGCTGCACCCCTTCCTAAAGTTAGAAAACCTAAAGACAGTAGTGCACGCGCTGGTAACCTCAAGGCTTGACTTCTGCAATGCACTCTACATAAGGCTACCATTGTACCTAGTTCGGAAACTTCAACTTGTTCAAAATATGGCAGCCAGGTTGGTCACCGGTACATCTAGGGGTGAGCATATTACCCCAACATTAAAATCACTCCACTGGCTGCCAATTAGTTTCCGGGCAAAGTACAAAGTGTTGGTCATTACCTTTAAAGCCCTAAATGGTTTGGGTCCAGGTTACCTGCGGGATCGCCTTCTCCCATATAGTCCGCCCCGCACACTCAGGTCCTCTGGGGTGAACTTACTTCAGTCACCTAAAACTAGGCTGACATCAGTTTCCCAGAGGACCTTTTCTTCTGTCGCCCCCAGATTGTGGAATGGCCTGCCGGAGGAGATTCGTAAAATTAACTCTCTGTGTGATTTTAAGGCAGTTTTAAAGACTAGCCTTTTCCGGCAGGCCTATCCAGATCAATGTTAAATCATGAATTTTTAAGATGTATTGATTCCTGTTCTAATGTTGTTCCCCGCCTCGATCCAAAGGGAGAGGCGGGTAAGAAATAAATTATTATTATTATTATTATTATTATTATTATTATTATTATTATTATTATTATTATTGTTATTATCCCTGTCCAGTCTCTGTTTGCATAACTCCAGGGATGGAGAGCCCACCACTTCCCAAAGCAGTTGGTTTCATTGTCTGACTGGTTTGACTGTTGGAAAGCGCTTTTTTCTTGATGTTCAACTAAAATCTCCCTTCCTGTAACTTAAGCCCATTATTTTATGTCCTACAGCCTTTGATGAAAGAGAGCAGGTTAGTGTAATTATCACAGTTTTCTATTAGATAGTTTCCATATAGCGTGAAGGAAAATGTTCAGAATTGGCTGTCAAAGGTGTGTATCCACATATGAGCTCATGTTGCCCTTTAAAAACAAAAGTGTGTTTCCCTTGGGAATAAAATTGACTAAGGGTACAATCCTATGTATGTTTAGACAGAAAAACAGTCCCACAACTCTCAGTATTCCCCCAGCCAGCCAGTTGGCACATTTGTTCCTTTTGCTCCAATTTTTTTGAAGGGAAAAGTTACCAAAGGAAGTATTTACTTCTTTGCCACATTGCAGAATGCATGGAGAACAACTCTTTTGGGCCCTGATGGAGATTCTGAGCAAGCATTTTGTGAGGCAATTATTATTTATTAAATTTATTTATTATTTATTACATTTATATACCGCCCCATAGCCAAAGCTCTCTGGGCGGTTTACAAAAGTTAAAAACAGTGAACATTAAAAAGTATTCAAAATTTAAAACCATCAAAATATAAAAACAACAGTATAAAACAACAGTATCCATTTAAACAACAACAGTTTATGAGGGAGAGCAGAAGATTTGAGTGAAGAAAGAGACTAAAAGAGAATGAAAAGCACCAGCCAGAGAACACAGTGAGGGAGAGGATTGCAGCTCCAAATGCCTTACATCCACACCGGGTGCAGCCTGGGTGTGGGGAGGCTATTGTGGGTGGGGGTGGGAGACGAGGAGTGGAGGTACGCCATTTGCAGCCTCCACGTGTTGTCACCAGAGTGGGGAGGGGGAATCTGAGTCCATAAATGGGCTCTTGCCCCTCCCTTCCTCCTCCTCCGCTTTGAAGCGCAGCTCCCTCCCTCCCTGTAGGCAGTGCGGATTTGCTGGTCGTCCTTTAGGGGGACCGAGTAGGAATTTTTTGCTCTTAAACTTTCATTGGTTATGAGGTTTTTTTGCCTACTCCAGACTGTAAGACAGGTGGGGAGAAATAATTAGGTTGATTTGGCATTGTTAACCATTTGGTCACATTTGATGGTAGGCAGGTATGTGTGGGCATCTTGAGCGGAGAAGGGTCAGTGCGCATTCAGAGGCACCGTTGCCGTGATCGGTAATGCCTGAGGCTCCCCAGCTGTGAGCCCTGTGGCCCAGCTGCCGGTGATAGGGGTTACTTTTGAGGCCAGCCTTCCTCACCGACTCGGAGCCTGACGGCACAAGGGGCGGTTAACAAAGAAGGCCTCCCTACCCCCAAAAGGGGAAGCCTGGGAGATGGTGAACGTTGAGGCGCCACTCTCAGGCTATGAATGTCTCACCCGATAAAACAATGGCATGAGGCCGGATTAAAGAAGATGCCCATTTAGGTTTACCCTTTCTGCAGATTTATTAATAAATGTGGACCTGTTTAAATTCCAATCTTGTATCTGCTTCATTATTTCCCACACTTCACATTCCCCACAAATTTTCATACTGTATTCATCCAGCAGCATCAGCAGCTTTGAGGCCAGAGAGTGGCAATCCAGGACCAGGACAACATGGGGCATTTTTGAAGGTCCCAGATACCCCATCCTCCTATCTGTATTTGGGCCTGAAAGATCAAGGGAAAGTGTGGATGCATGGAGGGTAAGTTACAAGCAAGTACTATTTATGACGTTGCACAACACTGTCACTCATCACAGGGCACATCTGTTAAGTCATCAGCCTTAGCTTCCAGGTTTCTGGCTTTGTGGATCTTGGCCCAACATGAGTTAGCCTTAACTCAGATCTTAAACTGGCACAGTTTTGGATCACTGAATACATTTTTAAAACAATAAGCTGCTTGTGATTTTTAGAGCTGCTGCAGTTGTTCAAATTACAGCAGCCATGTGCAAAGCTCCCTACACAGAGTGGCTGTGAATCCCAAGTTCCTAGAATTGTCAGGCTTTGTTTTGGTTTTCTTACTTGTCTCCGTCTCTGAGCACTTCACAGCAACTTCATCTGCAGGCATTAACAGGTGCTGATTCTTATTTCCGTACAATGAAAAACTTCACTTACTGATTTCTGCAGATCAAATTGCTGTTAAAGGTACAGAAACAGAGACCGAGTAAAACAGCTGACAGCTCTAGGAGTGCATAATGTTTTTTCTAGGCACTTAGTAATTATAGGTGGTCCCCTGTTGCTCATGTGGATGTGAACGTGAACCAGCCCTGAGTAATCTCTTTATATGAAGTGAGTAAAATTGCAGTTTACATATCTATTATTCCATAGTAATTCAGTTGACCCCATTTGGACTAGTCTGGAGGAAAGCTTCAGTGTGTTTAATTTCTGATTAATTTCACATAGTATGTTGCCACCCACAAAGAGAAATGAGCAGAACTATTTAGATAGCCTATTTGCTAAAATGTGGGGATTACAGTGGAAAGAGATGGAGGAAATCCAGTCATTAACTTCACTGTGAGACTAATCTCAACTTCAATGAGATTTCAATAGGTCTATCAATAGGTCTGTTCAGTTGGATATTAAGTGGCTAAGATTATAGTCTTGGATAAATTGACTTTTCCCACGCTTAAAATAAGCAAGTGTTTGACAGCCACTATGCAATGCCTGTGTGGGGCCCAACAACCATGTGAAGAAACAAGCTGTTGATTTGCAACTACCTGGATCTTGATGCTATATGAACATCTGATTCAGGAAAGTGGTCCATATTTATGAATTGTTTCAGCCATAAGCAATAACAAAACTCAGCGTTCTAAGATATCAACCAGGGACCCATAGGATTGTCTGGAGAATGCTTGCTAGGGAATGCTGGCAGTTGTAGGACATTTTTCTGTCTAATCATGCATAGGATCACACCCTTAATCATTTATTTAATGGAACAGATCCTTGAATTCAAGCATGGAAACTGCAGGTACGTTGAATTTCCTTATGTGATGGAACTGGATCATAAAATGGAAATCATCAAACCATAATATATAGAGAATTCAGCAGGGGGTTGGACTCGATGGCCTTGTAGGCCCCTTCCAACTCTACTATTCTATGATTCTATGATTCTATGATTCTATGATTCTGAGGATGGGGGGAGTCATACTGTCATAATGCACTAAAAATAAAAATGTGCAATGTTTTGACCTTGTCCTGACAGGTGTATGAATATTCATTGAAGAATCTAAATCAGTTCAGCTATATAACCTATTTAGCTCATGTTAGATGAATACATTTCACCAGGCACCTAGAAACAATCAATCCAGAAACATTATCCCAGTATGAAAAATAGTAATGTGAGTTAGGGCCTTCCTAGACCTACCTGATAATCCGGAGGAGAGGAGGGGAGATCTCGCGTTAGGAATAACGCGAGATCTCACCCTTATTCAGACGGGAGCTGCAACAAGCTCTGGAGGAGAGCTGTTGCAGCCGCCATTTTTTTTATTTTTAAAGAGGCAGCAGGAGCCAGGAAAGGTAAGTAGTTTTTTTTAAAGTCTCCTTCTCTCCCCCCAACCCCGTTCTCCTTCTCCCACCCGCCTCCACCTGCGATGTCCGATCCCACACCCGATGTCTCCCACCTGCAATTCCCCCCCATGTCCCCAGCCTCCGTTTCCCGATGTCCCCGGCCTCCGTTTCCCACCCACCCCCATATCCCCAGCCTCCGTTTCCCACCCCCCGATGTCCCTGGCCTTCGTTTCCCGCCCCCTCCATGTCCCCGGCCTGTGATGGCCTCCGCTGCCGAGTCCCCGGCCTGTGATGCCCGGCCAAGAGATATGGCAGCTCCGGGCATCACAGGCCGGGGACTTGGCGGCGGAGGCCAACACAGGTCGGGGACATGGGGGGCGGAAACGGAGGCCGGGGACTTGGTGGCGGCGGGAGCGCTGCAGCCCGTCCGCTGCTTTTCCTGGATACTCACGCGTAAGTGAGGTAGCCAGGAAAAGCGGCAGACCGGTCCACATGCGCGTGGTCCTGGCCTCAGCCCGACCTGAGGCCGGGACCGCAGGAAGAACTGCACTACAAGGGGTTCTGGTTAGCGCGGTTCCAGGGCGGCTTGAGCCCTGGCTGAGGCCGGGATCCCCTGTGCGTCATTTGGACGCACAGGGGCGAGCACGGGCCTCGCACCGCGCTAACCCCTGGTCTAGCAAGGCCCTTACATCTTGTGCAAACTTCCCTTTTAGTGCATTTTTAATAAGAACATAGAGCAAAATCATAAATTCCCAAATGTGTCCTGTGAACCAAGCTGAGTGGCAAAAGTAGCACAGTCTTATATTCTAATTAGGAATGGGGGATCTGTCAAACTTAATCTCTTGAAACCTTTTGTACTTTAACAAAGTTTGTTCCATATGGTTGATTTTTTTCTTCACAGAAATTTGTATTATTTTTGTTTGTGCGCATTTTTCATATGTACACATCTTTCTATGCAAGCTTCTATTGACTGGGGTGTGCATTTTTAGAAATGTGCATTTTTGTGCATTTTATTATTATTATTATTATATTTATTTATTTATTTATTATTATTATTATTTATTTATATAGCACCATCAGTGTACATGGTGCTACATTTTAGAAATGTAGGCAGTTTTCTTTGTGCATTTTAATACATCCATTTTAACAGATAATATTAATTTGTTTATTAGATTTATATGCTGCTTATCAAAGTTAAAAGATATATCTAAAGGGTTAGATATCTCTGATGTCTTTTGCTCTTTTGTGGAATGTATCATAAGCTCAGAAATACATGGATTTCTGAGAGCAAATTGCATTTGGGTCTGTGTTCAGTTCCAGGAGGTAAAAATCAGGAAAATCCCTTAAAAAAAAAACAAAAAAAAAACAAGCAAACAAAACCTTTGAAGGAGCAAATTTCTCAACCATCCCTAATCCTAATGCTAGCCCTTCTGAGGAGGGAGACACTTCTGGGGAGAGGCTGTAACTCAGTGGTCAAGTGCATGCTTTGAATGCAGAAGAGTCCAGGTTCAATCCCTGGCATCTCCAGGTAGGGCCTGGGGCATTCCTGCCTGAAACTCTGGGGAGCTGCTGCCAGTCAGTGGCCATAATATTGGGCTAGATGGTCTGACTCGTATAAGGCAGCTTCTTGTGTTCCTAGGATATTGGTGCTGGATCCAATGAGCCACTTTGCTGCTTTTATTACTGCTACTCAAAAATATTTCTTAGGGACTAACGAGAACACAGAAGTTAAACATTCCATCCCATTTGCTTTCATGTATGTGTAAATGAGTGTGCGTTTGTGTGTTTTAAAGAGAACCTGTTGTTTGAAAACTACTGAAATGTGATCTGTTGTGTTCCTTTCTTATTTCTTGTGAAGAAACCACAGTTTCACATTTTAAGTGAACAGCCGGATAGCTCAGCTTTCCCCCATGGCTTGCAATAACTTTCAGTCTGCCCTTGCTTCTGGCTGTACGATCCTTCTAAGCACCTTTGAAAACCTATTTGATATCTTCCCTGCCCCTGCAGCGATCTAATTTAGCTGGTTTCTTTCTTCAGAATACTCTTGCTGGTTCCAAGCATGCCCCCACTGCTGCTTACCAGTTTCTTTCTCAGTGACTCTGATCAGGAGTGGAAATGTCAAGGCTTAAATGGGAACTGAGAAGTTGGGCCCAAAATGGCAGTCATTCTATTGTTCAATTGTATACACGGTTCCCCTTCTACCCTTCTACAGTGTTCCTTCTACCTTGGGCTTCCAGGGAACTGCACTAGCTGCCTATTAACTACTGGGCCAAACGTAAGTTTTGGTACTAGTGTATACAACTTGGGATCAGAATACCTGAGAAAGAGAGAGCCTTCTCTCTTTCCAACCTGCCTGGTCACTGAGGTCATCAAAGGGCATGCTCTTGGTGGTTCCAGATGGACCTGTGGCCTGATTAGAGCCTTCAGCGTGGTGGCCCCCTTTCTTTGGAACTCCCTGCCCATGGAGGTCAGGCAACTGCCAACATTGTATTGCTTCCATCGCCCTTTGAAAATGGATCTATTCCAGGAAGCATTCCTTAAATGACAGCCACAGTTTTTATTGGCATTCTATTTTTTAAAAAAAGGATAATTTTAATATGATGTTTTAATCTTTTCATCTTGTTAATGTTTTGCTTCTTATCTTCACCACACCGCAGTCTGTTTTAGATATGGAGCGGCATACAAATGTTGTAAATAAATAAATGAATACGTTCTTGGAACACAGTGGATGCAATCAAGATAAACGCTGATGGGTCATTTCACACATTGGGTGTGCTCTTTGCCAGAAAGCACACCCAAGGGTTCCAAAATGAAGGAGGAAGCCTATATGTGAAGAGCAAGATCCCCTCTTCAGACCTTCCCCTCAATATGTGGATGTTGGATGTTGGGCGGGGAAGGGGGGCTTGGGCAGTGACTGTGGTCCCACTCTCTCCCTGAAAAGAGTAATCGTATGAGGGGTTCATCACCAGAATAGAGTTGTCTTCTTGATTTACAAACCTTGGGCAGTATCCTATAGGGGCCTTGTGCACACTGTCAGCCCCACCAGTCAGTCCATGCATGGCTACTACCGCTTGTGGCCATGATGTAGTGCTTCCAGGGGCAAGCCCTGAAATGAGCAGAAATGCTTGTTTCTAGAGGATTCCCAGAAATGAGAATAGCTGCTCATTTTGGGGCTTACCCCTCAAAGTGCTACATGGCAGCCAGAAGTGGTAGGGGCTCTGCATGGACTGTGACCAGCAGGGCTGGCCGCACACAAAAGCCCACTCTTGGATCCTGCCCTATGAAAGCGAAGGGCTCCTCACCCCCATTGTAAGAGCAAAAGAACCCCATTCATTTGAAAATCATGCTTGATCATTCTATGAAAAGATTTTTAAAGTATAACTTGGGGGTTGCAAGTCTACCTTTTCTCCTGCTTTAGCCAGGGATGGGTCAAGTGTTCCAGAAAGGGAACCTTGAACTTTGACATGTTTCCTAAGAGGCAACTCAAACTTGAGTCTGGCAAAGCTCCCAAAAAGCTTGTGTGTCCAAGAAGAGACAAAGAACGTAATCCAGGGATTATGGGAGCTTTGCAAGGTCCCACAGTTCCTGAATGTTAACTTCTCTCTTTTCCCTACTGACCTGGAGAAAGGGGGAGTGTCTCGCTTGAACACTCAAAGAACCCCTTGATGGTTTTGAGTGTTTGAATGGAAAATTCAAAGCAACATTTCAGGCCAGACAGAAAGTGTCAACCCATCCCTGGCCATACCACATTTGCTGACCTCAATAGGGTATTAGTGTTTCCTGAACAGGATGGAAGGTTTACTTGTCCTTCCAAAGATAACTCTAAGGACCAAAACAGTCATCACTTTAAATCCGTATCTAGCAGCTACATCTTCTTCTTTTTTTACATTTTTACTCTAGAGTAGGGTTAATGCCCACTGATTCAGATTGGGACCCAAGCATGGGGCACAGAGCGGCTTTATAGATCTGGATCAGGGGCCCTGTACCTACTCTAGAGTAAAAATGAGGAAAAGAAGAAAACAGACGTAGATATTCGATCGTTGTGGATTCTTTTAAAAAACCATACCTACAAAGATTTGTATATGTCCATAGGAATAAATATATATGAAATGCAATGTATATGAAAATACAACTTTCTAGCAATTATACATAAGATACAGATTTAAAGTAATGTCTAGTTTGGCCTTTAAAATGCTGGGAAGGGAGCAGACCATATTAGGCGTATAGCATTACATTATTCTTTCTAATAATAGATTTTGTGTTCATTGAGAAGAAAAAGTCGCACCTTAAGAAACCTTCTCTCCCTGCTCCAAACAGTTGCAGATTTAAAAGAGCCATTAGAAAAGTCCAGGCAAACTTCTTGCTTCCATAGGTTGGCTGAGCAAGTAAGCAGGATTTGTGACCTTTCTGCTGCTTTCACACTGTAGATAATTTCTGCTGAATAGGACTGAAAGTAATCATGCACCGAAAGGGGCATCTGATCTCATTTCATCATTACAGTACAAGGAGTGAATCATCTGAAGATTATTCTTTGATTTTAATTTAAATGGATTTTACTGGTAAATTGGATTTTGTTATGCTTCATAAGAGCGTATTTCATAAAGTAAGCTGAATTGCCCACCTTTACAAATAGATACGGATCAGAGGAGAAACTTCATTTCATGCAACCTTTGAAATATCCATATAGCAATGTAAAATTTACTCTTGCAAATCATCTCTGGTTTTAATGCCTTGAGTGTATTATTATTTAAGCAAACGTATCTATTTGCTATTTTATTTTTCACTGTGCCTACCATCATGTTTCAAGTAATATACAATCAATATAACATCTATATAATCTAATTGTACAGTTTGCCTAAAGAAAAATCTTGATTTACGCTTCTGTATTTCATGTTTATATGCCATGTTATGTATATACTGGCATTTTGTGATATATATGGGTGTGGGTGTATTTCAGGTTTATAGTTTATGTTATTTATATCCCACTTGCCTACATACAAAATATACTAAAGATGACAGACTAAATCAGGGGTCCCCAACACTTTTGGCTTGGTGGCCACATTTAGAATTTTGAGACAGTGTTCTGGGTGTTTTCATAAAATGGGTAGGCTTATCCACACATAAAATGGTTGACATGCTGGGTGTGGCTGGTCTCAAAACACTCATTTCCAAGCTGGTGAGGCTATAAAAAAAAGGAACTTGTCCAAGAACCATAACAGAGACTCCAGGAATAAATAATAAAAACTCAGTAATAGAATCCATTAAATAACAATCAATACGTTCTGTACCCATAGAATTATAGAGTTGGAATTAACCTTGGAGGTCATCGAGAACAAACCAAGATCCATGCAACAACACATCCTGAAGTTTTGGCAGCCCTAATAATCACACCTATATAAAGATCACTAGATTGGCATATTTACCGTATTATTTGTATCCATGAGAGTGAGCCAGTTCACATGTCCCAAGACTCCCTGAGATGTTTCAGCTCATTAGGAATGCAACTGCTTTAAGGATGCAACTTGTGATGGAATGTGTCCTTGCATAGAGCTCCAGCTTCCACCATTAGTTTTACTTTTTACAATCACAGCAGCTTGAAAAAGTGCTGCCTCGGTTGCAGGAATACCTAGTAGAATTGTTGTGGTTATATCTAGGGATTTTCCAAAACATGACTCTTCTGAGATATATCAATATTTGTCGCAATTTCCTGCCATGTGTAGGTGACGTTGCACTATAAAACGCCCACTAGAGGATGATGTCCCATTGAAGTGTACAAGACATGAAGTCCTCCTCATTATCTTCCTCATATAATTTCTGCTCATTGCAAATGTGGAAGAGAAGCCGGAAGCACAGCCATAGTAAGGAAACGTGATTTTCCCCCTCCCCCGATGGAAAGAACCCTAAAATAACATTTACAGTGCAATCCTATGCCTGTCTATTCAGAACTAAGTCTAACCAAGTTCAACTGAATTTACAGTCTGGAAAATGTGTTTATGATTACAACTTTAGGATGCAATCCTACACATATTTAGATAGCAAAAAGTCCTACAACTCCCAGCCCTCCCAAGCCAGCATGGGACTTGTAAGACTTTTTTCTGTCTAAACATGCACAGGATTGTATCCTTAATCTGTTTCCCCACTTTTCCTCTGGGAGGAAAAAAGTCTGAAACATCTGATAACATATTGAAACTCTGGAAAGGCCAATCAACCATTCCAAATTATATTAATGCTCATTAATTTATAGAGCATCTTTCTTTATCCAGTTTGCATACTAATGTTCACTGCTGGTATGTGTATAGAAAGAAAATTATGCAGAATAAATGAAAGGGGGCTAATAAAATATTAGTTTCTCTTTTTCAAATGATTACTTCCATTTGCAAGAATGATTCAATCACCAAAATAAATATTTTGTACTCCCAATACAGAGAACGTGTTTTTTCCCCTTTCTGAAACCACATAGATGTATGTTTGTGGTCAAGAGAAAATATTTTGAACGCTTGTTGCCTAGCAACTGCAAGAGAGGAAAATTATCTTCCTGCAACACAGTTAGCAGAATACAGGTTTCTAAAATGCCTGTAAAATGAAGTAAGCTACACTGTGACTTCTATTAACATACTTTGACAACAACAACAACAACAACATCCCTCCATTTTTTGACTAATTAATTAGAGGTGTAAGTTGGAATTTAATTTTTTGCATGAAGGTTCAGCGAAGAAAGAAAATCCTTCAAATGCAAACAGCCATGTCATTAAACCTCAGGAGAAATAATCTGAAATCATTATTGCTGATAGATTATTGTTCATCCTCCTTGCTCTGCAGTAATTTTGAAATAAATACGGTTGTCTCTGCGAAACACCTTTTCCTAAGCTCGGTGAATGAAATCTTTATTCATTTGAAGATAATCGTCTCGATCCAGCAGCATTTGCACATTCCAGTGGATCAAGTTAATTGCAACTAACTTAGAGCTCCCCTTGGAAGGAAGCCTCTTGTTTCATAGGCTTCAGCAGATCCATGCTGTTTTTCACCATCCTCCATCCACCTTTTAAATGTTTTTTTCTTTTCCCCGCTGCTAGCTGGGCTTTTGATCCCATCTTGAGAGAGCACACTGGTGAAAGCAGTGCCAGGACTGGAGAGGCCATAGGATTTCTCATATCCTGGTCTCTACCCTCCACTCTTCTCTCTGCCCACCAGAATGCCCCCTTTGCTTTCCCTCCGAGGCCACACTTGCGACTTTGGGAAGAAGATGGCATGGTTCTTTCCTCCAAACCTGCACAAAGGGTACAAAAGGGAGATCAGAACAAAAAGCCTCCCTTCTTCTGAGATCATAGGAGTGTCTGTGCCTTGGAAGGGGGACTCTAAACAATCCTATGGTCTCTGAGCCGCTCTCCCAAGGACCCATAGAATTGCTCTTTCACTTTCTTTCAATTGGATTAAGTTGCAAGTAATTTTAGCAGAATCACAAAGAGCTGTGTATGGTGGGTTTCCTCATTCACTTCCATGTAGAGGCCAGAACGGTGTGCATCAAAGTGCCCATGGAGATTTGGATCAGATCTAAATGTATAAAATGCAGCAGCTCAGCTGTTGTTTGGTGCTGCCCATATTTTCAACATGCAACTCCTTTGCTGAGGAAGCTGCACTGGCTTCCTATTTGCTACCAGGACAGGTTTAAGGTTCTTGTACTAGCGTACCCAGCCGTAAACAACTTGGAACCAGGATACCTGAGAGAGCACCTTCTGCCTGCCCCCTCCATCAACCTGCCCAGTCACTGAGGTCATTTGAGGGCATCCTCCTGGTGATTCCTCATGGATCTATGGCCTGATTGGAGTCCACCAAGAGAAGAGCCTTCAGTGTGGTGGCCCCCTTCTTGTGAAATTCCCTGCCTTTGGGGGTCAGGCAAGCACCAACATTGTGTTGCTTCCAGCATCTCCTGAAAACATTGCTATTTCAGGAAGTCATATTTGAGTGACCGGCTGCAGTTCTAACAGAATTTTATCAGAATTCTGCTACTTTTCTTTTTAAATGTGGTGCTTTGATTCTTTTATCCTATCTGCTGTTCACTGCTCCAAAAATTTTTTGGAGGTGGACAGTATGTAAATATTGTAAATAAATAAATGCTTCTTACTGACTTCATTTGGAGAAAGATTGCATTATACTTAGTGTGTTGAGACAAGTGTTAAATAAATTGGTTTGGATCCAGAAGTGTCCTTCTGCAAGCTTAAGGCATCTTCTGTTATTGGACGAGCTTAGCAAAACATCCTTCATGAGGAGAGAGAAAAAGAGGGGACTGAAATGTTTTTATTGATTTGATTTGAACCCCATTCAAGATCATGGCACTCAGCTAGCTTACAAATTTAGATATCTATGAAATCCAGCATTGTCCCTCTGTTAGCACTAGGCACTGTTCAATTTCTTGCCTAGGACTCTTTGAAATATCCCAAGGTGTGTGTTAGCGCATGGCATTGTGCATTACCAGAATCCCTTTTGCTAGTGTATCCATACCTCTGTTTGCAAAGATGATACTGAATATTGCTTTGCTTGTTCTTTGTAAAGTCGCTCTTATGTATTATATAGGATTATTTTGTTCTTGTTATGCTGTGTTCTTCAACTGTGTTCTTTAACTCATTCAATACATAAATAAAGTTGTCCAGTGACCCGAGAAGTTGAGTTATTAAATCTGAACACTAAGTCCTAGTGTGTAAAGAACAAGGGCGTCCTGGACTGCTGGTTGAAAGTGATAAGCACACAGGAGGCAGTGCACTCACTTGCTCCCATTCAGCCACGGAATGCCTGGGTTAAACAATCCAGGAATTGACATTATGTTTGAACTGGGGGCATGTCTACACCATGCCTTTTTCCCAGGGTCATCCTTGTGCATCCAAATGACGCACAGGGGATCCCAGGGGTAGGCAAGGATGACCCCTGCGTTTTCCCCGGAAAACTGGTTTCCCAGTTCTCCCAATTTTGACCACGGTCCCGGGACCATCCCAAGGACTGCGCCTGGTTTGCCATGTGCTCCCAAGGAATGAAACCATCATGGAGCCATGTGAGGTGCCCATAGGGGGGGCAGCCACTTTCCCATTGCCAGGATGGCGAGGGGGTTGAGGTGTGAGGTTTTGTTTACCTTTTTTGTGTGAGTGGTTTGGGACCACGCATGGCTCCTCTTCTGTAAAAATAAAATAAAAAATGGCAGCCACAACATCCCTCCTTCCTTCCAGGATGGCACGCTGCCGTCTAAATGCTGGGGGAGGGTTGTGAAATCAGGTAAGACTGCGATCCTCCCCCTCCCTCCCTCTACACCCTTAGGTGTAGAAATGTCCTGGGTCTGTCATATTTGTTTAAAATAAAGATGGAATAGTTGTGAACAAAATGGTCACATGTATAAAACAAACCATTGAATTGTATTCTAGTATTTATTTCTAATGAGTCCATTAAAGCAAGATGGACACCTGACTCATACAACTAGAAAACAAAACCAGGAGGCAGAAATATTCACTACATGCTGTCTTTAGGCACGAGGCTCACATAAAAAGGCCTATTCATTCTCCTGTGATGCAAAGAAGTAGCTTTTCAAATTCTTTACATAGTCCGAAAATACTGGTTCCTGTTGATTGTAAACAAACCTTCCCTCCTAGCACTTACACTGTGCCATAAATGTTGCCAGAAGGCAGAGTCCTTATGGTATTCACAGTGCAAAATCTGTTTTATAGGTTCATTTTGAATAGTGTATTTTGGCAGACGTTGCATCCCGAGTACTGAAAGTGAATCGCTTGCTCACGCGTAAATGGGATGGAATGAACTTGACCTAAAAAGAAAGACAATCTCAGTGAGATCAGTATTGACACAGCCACCCATTCCAAGTTTTATATTCTGTTTTTTAAAAATAATAATAATAATCATGTGCTATATTAGATTCATGGCATTTGATTCTTATATTTCTATTAAGAAAATGGACCATCACAATTGTCGATATCTAACATCTTTGCATAACCTGTGATAGGTCAATGAGGGCACAGTGCTATGCATGTTTAGACAGAAAACTGGCTCGGCCATGCTGAGAGTCGTAGGACTTTCAAGGCCTGTCTTAAACAGGCCTTCGATGTCCTTCACTGGGAGCCCCCACCAAAGGGAGCTAGGTAGGTGGCTACTAAGAAGAGGGCCTTTTCTGCAGAGGCACCCCGGTTGTGGATTGAGCTTACCAGAGAGGCTTGCCTGGTGCCTATGTTGTGCTCTTTCCAGCGCCAGGTGAAGACCTCTGTATTTCCCCAGACATTTTAGCCTTTCATTTTCTGTTGTTCTAAAATCTGTTGATGTATTTAAAACTTTGACTTGCTGCTAGGTTTAATTTTGGGTTTTGCTTTTCTTTTATATTGTAGTTTTAAACTTTTAAGCTTTTCTATTGTACCTTATGTTGTATTTATGGTTTTAATTGTTGTGAACTGCCCAAAGAATTTCAACTATTGGACAGTATAAAAATGGAATAAAATAAATAAATAGGATTGCATCCTTAATGTTCAAAATCTTATTTCACTCAGCGTGAGTCCCTGTCCTTTACTATATCAGTGTCTTGCTGCTCACATAGGTAGGCTAACATTTTACCAGCTGGGGATGGATTCACATAAAAATATTTAGTTGGAGTCATATTAACAAAATGGTCCCACTGAGTCCTGAACATAAAGATATCTTTGTCCATTTTTGCATGGAAACAGGAAAGTTTAAAAATAAATAAATGAGGAGTTCAGTTCAGAAAATTCAGTTCATTAAAATACAACAGCAGGATATCAATTGAGTACCAAGAGAATTTTCCCCATACAAATGAAGTAATGTTGGACTTCTATGACATTCTGTCAAGTTGATCATTAAGACTTCTATTCATCTCAGATTCCTAGCTCTCTAGGGTGTGTGTCCTGGAAGCTTCTCAATTTAGCATGCTAGGGCTGTATCAAAGTTAAACTTCAAAAAGTCTCTATGGTGTATATGTTCACATTATTGCTCTTATACGGCTGCTCAAGCAAACTGTTAAAATTGGGCATCCATAAACCCATACAAGATGTCTGATGAATTTGGAAGTGGATTAGATTTTAATAGTGTCACTCCTTATCAGCACTGGGGCTGAGCCAAGAGCCGAACCTTTTTCCTGTTTTTTCCCACAGTCCTGGGACCATCGTGAAGACTGCAGGTGATGTGGGTGCCCATCCGGGCTTCTTCCCTCCTCCCTGTGAGTCGTGGGAGTCAGCAGAGGGAAGAAGTCAGGCCGCAGAGAGTGCAGAGACATCAGGGGTGGGGGGAGCGGAACAGGGCTTATTTAAAAAACTTTTTCGCTGGGGCACAAGCGTGCTCCAGCTCCTGTCTGTTTTTTTAAAAATGGTGGGCGTGACAGGTGCGACGTCCCTCTTCCCTTCTGGGACAACATGCTTTTGTGTAGACACCCTGGGATGATCCTGGAAGCAGGTAAGTCCAGGATCATCCCACCTCCCTTCCCTCTACACCCTATGGTGTAGACATGCCCTAAGTTATTCAAATGGGGAATAACTACTTCTACGTAGTGGAACAATTACTTGTGGAATAGTTATGATTAAACTTTCTAATTTATTCAGCCTGATGCTGTGGACAAAATTATTAATAATAATAATAATAATAATAATAATAGTGTGGGACCAGCCACAGGGGAAATTGAACCTGGATGATTAAAGCAGCCACATAATGAGAGTGGTAAAAGCTTCCTTAGAGGAAAAAATAGTTCCATACAGGGTGAAAATAACTGTTGCAAAAACCCTCTCTAGACCCCACTACTTTGGATTACTACAAACTAGTCTCACATTTCTCATTCTTGAGCAAGATTTTTGAGTGTGTAGTATGAATGTGGGGAACCTCTTTCAGCCCAAGGGACAAATTCAATTTTGGAGAAGCTCTTGAGGAATGCAGAAGCTTTATTCCAGTGGTTGGCAGGACTGAAGGTAACTGGAGCAAGGCCAAAGGCGAAATGGGTGGGGCCCAAAACACAATAAAATTACAAGCATATCGTAGCTTAAAGCTCTTGGTTACTAAGCCTTGAGACAGGCATTTCAACCTTTTAGAATGAGGAGCCTCCAGGAAACCGTCAAACAATTGGTGGTTGGTGATAAGAGCAAGGAGCTTGGGGAAGAGGCGGGGTCTCGGGGGGGCAGGTTGTGACCCAAGGCTACCCAGATATGGCTCCCAGGCATGGGGTTCCTCACTCCTTGCGTAATGTCGTCTCAGCGCCAGGTTTTCTTGAATGAGATTATTTAGTCTGTTTTCAACACGGGTTCAGGCCTGTTTTGGGGACAAAGTCAGCTTTGGTCACCTTGGTAGATGATCATCATTGGGAACTGGACAGAGGGAATATGTCAGTATTGCTTCTGTTGAAATTCTCAGCAGTGCTTGATCTCATTTACTGCCTCGCAGGAGTTAGACTAGAAGGAGCCTGTGGCCTTTGGAAACAAACAAACAAACTGCTCATACTTGGTCTACAAGAATGGGCTGGTTCATAGGGGGAAAGAAAGTCTTTCAGATAATGTCATATTGTCATTTGCTCGCTTTAAAAAAATAGTCAGTGAGGAAGAGTAAAGAGTTTTTAAAGAAGTTAAAGACATTTTTGAGGAGGAGGTAGCTGGTGTTCATCACTACTTGGCGAAGTGTACATGAGTGCTCCAAATGTGGCACAGATAAAGTGGGGGGCACCCAGTCTCTAAATATTCTCAAAGTTAAAATAAATCTTTTAGGTCTGTTATTCACTGTGCAGTAAGTTTTATGCAGCTTCATTCTGTGTGACTGAAACAATGATGGGAACAATCTGAGGGAAGAGTTGCATTTATCTATGGGGACACACACACACACACACACACACACACAGGGTTGGATCCAGATTTAGTCATACTTAATCAATGGGAACTCGGTAAGTTCTAACTAACTTAACTTGCATTGATTTCATTGGGTATGATTATGATTAAGGCCAGATCTACACCAAGCAGGATATAACACTTTGAAAGTGGTTTGAACGCAGTATATGGAAAGTGTCATGGAGCCCAATAGTTGTCAATACCGTTATAAACTGTTATAAAGCAGTAGTGTAGATCCTGTTCTATTCTGGATAAAACCCAGTGCATTTTGAATGCTAGCAGGTATCCAGTCTAACTACTTTCCCACTGGCATGTTATTGAGGCCAGGGGCTTGGAGAAGGTCTCATTTGGGTTAGGTCTGTGCTCCACCTCGGATCGGAACCCTTAATCCGAATCAGATCAGGGTGATTTGGACCCCCAAATTACAGATCCTACGTTGTTTGGGGATCTCTGAATCGGTCCAAACTGAATCAGATCTTTCCGAATCAATTCGGACTGATTCAAAGATTCGGCCACCATTTTGGCCAAACCGCATTTTTTCCCATTGACTTTTTTATTTTTTAACATAGAAACTTGAAACTTGGGGAACTTAGAGATGGCCATGTGTATGTCATGCGTGTTAATTTTCAGACACATATGTTCAGCAGTTCCCTTGCTATTAATTTTTTAAAAACTTAAAAAAGAGAGGGCGAGAAGGAGTTTTGGGGGGTGATTGTCAGCTTCAACTCCCAATCATCCTGAAGCCTCCAGCACTGTATCCCCCAATCCTGCTCAAGTTTTCAGCACCCACCAAATGCAATGGTGGAGGAGGGCTTTAGGAGGGAGAGCTTAGGAGAGCTTAGTGTGAGAAAGACTGTTGTTTGGAGCTGTGTGGTGGGAGATAGTTTGGGAGGAATTTTGGTGGGGGTTTTCTTTGGTCTTCTTCTCATTCACCTTTCCCTGCTCTGTCTCTCTCTTGCCTTTCTTTTCTTCTGCTCTTTATTATATAATATTTAGTTTGTTCTTATTGCGTGTGTGTTTGTTTTCTCTCCCACCACCACCCTTGTTCCAGCCAGGCCTCCTTTCCTTTGTAAAACCCTGTGTTTGTCTGTGTGTTGATTCTTACTTTCTGTTCAGCTTTCCACTATTAAAAAAACAACAACAAAAATATTTTTAAAAATTGTATCCACTCTGTGTGTGTGTTGGTGGGCTGCTTGTGTTACTGAAGCAGCCTGTGTACACAAGCACTCACAATTGTGAGGGAAAAGCAGCACACAATAACATAAGATAAGACTGCATTATAAATTCTTTTATAACTGTCAGTATTAAATCATAATATGATGATGATGGAAATACTAATACTAATACTACTAATAGTAATAATAACAGAAAGAGCCTGCAGGAAGTGCCTCCCCGTGAGGCAGAAATTGTCTATCTTGGCACACAGTGACGGAATCTCTCAACGCATCTTGAGGCAAGATGCAAAAGCATCTCTAACTCAATGGTTTTTGAACCACTGTGCCCACCTTGCTGGGTGGGTTTGCCTTTTTGGCTGCACGACTGAAAATCGAGACAATCTTGGGCGCACTGAGTGCTGTTCTCATCATCACTGAATGCTGCTGCTGACTGCACCTCTGTGTTGCTGAGACCTTGCCCAGTTGTCCAATATTACATTTGTGCTTTGCTTACTTAGTTAGAGCCACATTAGTGACTGGCTTCACTGAGTCTGAATGGGAACAACCCCAGAATCTAGTAGCCCAACACCAAAGAAGAACACTGAAAGGGAGATTTGCACGTGAATGGATCTTCTGTTCTGAATACACACCTCTCTTTGCTAAGAGAGGCTGCTTCAACTGTTCCTTTGAAAAATCATATTTTTAAGGGCTTATTGCAGGAGAACCAATGCACATATCGGTCTGAAATTTTACACAGATGGATAACACCAGGGCATCTGTACATTCATTACCCAAATTTTATGTGTCTCTTGAAAAATGAGATAGTTATAGCACTTTGGATCACTGGAAAAATCACATTTTTAAAAATTAATAGCGAGCAAACCGATGAACAGAAATGTCTGAAAATTTACACACCTGACATCCATAATGCTATCTCTAAGTTCCTCAAGTTCCATGTTCCTATCTTTAAATACAAAGAAGTTATAAGCATTTATAAATCACAATGAAAGTCTATGGGAAAAATCATCCAAATCACGAATCGGAGGTCTGAATCTTGCTTTGGATTCGGATCTGAACTGAATCGGGGAGGTCTGAATCAACCCAAACTGAATCAGGCCCAATTCAGAAGGTCAGGCTCTGAAGCAGATTGGGGGGTCCATGCACAGCCCTAATTTGGGTAAACCTTGCATGCCACTGAATTATATTGCCTCACACCCAAATCTCTTTCCAAAACAGTCAAAATTCAGTGAATTTTCTCAATCTATATAATTTATTGGAGCAAATTCAATTGCAAAGGAACTGCTAGGCTAATTGTTCCCTTTGGACCATACAATTTATAGAAGGAACATAATTTAACTTTACTTGGCATAGAATTTGGATTGCCTTAGAACATGATTTCAAAAAATTTGAGCACAGTATACACACAGCCTTGATTTTGCTCTCAGCCATGCAATACTACTTCACTGTCAACTTACTAGTTCTTTTTAACCCTCTCTAAAGAGCATTCTTTTAACCAACCCCTATTAACACAGCAAAAATGAAACCAAACAAGAATAACAGAAGCCAGCAATAAAACTGTACATCTCCCTTTTCCATTGGTGTGATTAACTGAACTCACTCAAAACTAGACCAAGGGAAAGAAATATTATTCATTCTGTCACTGTGAGTGAGTGAAGAATGTGACCTCCTACAAAAGTAGGTAATTTATGCTTAATATGGTAGTGTAAGCATTTATCAACATGGCAGTCCTTAGCGTGCAAGGCAAGACTGCATGACTTGTATGCTTTGTTTTTCAAACCTAGAGGCCATCAACACAAAATTGAATTAACTTCTAATTTACGCTAGTCAATAAGACTAGTGATGCATAATCGTAATTAAAATACGGACTCTTCCTCATTATCATGAACAAGTATACCTCCTATCAGACAAATAAAAAATGTTAGGGCTTATTTCTTTAGTTATGTGGGGATCAGTGCTGATGATACAGGAAAATGTCAGCAGTAAACCATTATGAGTAATAGCAATTTATTGAATCATACTTAATCTACCAGGTTACTTCTCCAGAGGAAATTGAAAGATTAAAAGGGTACCATGTCATTCAAAGGTCTCTATATCATTCAATTTTTGAAAAGGGAACAATTATTTATTAGCTAATATACTATTGGAATAGTTAATAATTCTCAGTTAATTTCTAACCAGTAATACTGCAAAACTTATTCTACAGTGATTCTTTCCCAAGGAATAACTGAAATTTGGAATGTAATTTCTTCTGTTCTGCCAGACATGGTCAGTTCCAGTTAGGGATGGGGGAGAATTTCAGTTCAATTCAGTTTGAAATTCACAAAGTTTTCATTCCTGCAAAAAAATTACTTAAGATTTTTTTTAAAAATCAAATGGCAGGGCGGGGCGGGGGGACCTGAAACAGGTAGATTTGTGTATCCAGGCCCAAGGCTTAGGGTTCTTTGCTCTTTAAAGTGTGGGATTGGATCCCTATGTATTCACCCATGTTAGTGCTTAATTAGGGTTGGTTTAGGGGCCAAGCTTTCCATGTTTAACAGCTATTTGGCAGCAGGTACACCATGGTCCTCTCCATGCTGGGGATAGTTGTACTCTTTTAATTTGGGTTGTGCAGATGGGGATGAGAACTTGGTTTCTAATTATTATATTTATTTATTCATTCATTCATTTATTACCTGCCTCTCCCTCTGGATCGAGGTGGGGAAAAACATTAGATACAAATTCCATAAAATACATAAAACTGATTAAAACATATAAAACTAATACAATATTAAAATAGTCAAATATCTTAAAATTTGACTGGGTAGGCCTGCCAGAAGAGATCAGTCATTTTAGCCTTCTTGAATTCAGAAATATTCGACAGGAAAATACCAAAATTCACAAAGTTCTTCGTATTCAAGAGAGAAAGAACTTGAGTGTGTGTGTTTTTAAACACCAGTGCAGGAGAAAGCAAAATTGGCAGATTCACCCATATTCCTGGTTCTAGTATAGTTTTTATCAATAATATTATTTAACAGGAGTAGGGGCTATTCTCACATTCTTAATATTATGCTTGCTTCCCTTGATTCCATGGCCAGACAATTTGGTCCCACCCCCATTCCATGTACATAAACAGAACGGACTGGTACATGAATATTATATCAACGCTATTGACAGGACACATCTGGAGGCCGCAGATTAGGTTTCAAAAGTGTAGGGTCAGCTGTGTGGGAAACAGCTTTTTCCACTCGTGCACCCCACAACATCTGCTGCCTGAGGTAGCCACAACATTCCACCTAATGGTAGGACCAGCTCTGACTGATTCTTTGTTTAAAAATTCCTCTAAATCTGACTGTATCCTTTCTGACAAGGACATATTGCAGTGTGAACAACTAGAATGGTATTGCAGATGGTTATGGGCTTCAAATCATGTCATCTATTGACTACTGATTCTGAATATACTTCATCTTAGATATTAGACCAGAGCAAGTGTGCTTGTCACAGGGGGAAATTGCCTCTATGGTGAGCCTGTTCCTAGCAAAACATGTCTGGGTGTTTTAAAGTGAAGTGTCACAATGAAGAAACTATTTTCAAAATATATGTCTAGCTCTGCACTTTGGAAAGTGCTCTAAAAAAATTATTGAAAGTATATTGCCTGAAATATGACTATTTCAGTGCACTAAAAAGGGGGTGGGCGGAGTTCCTTACTCCAGTTAGCACTTCTCATTATTGGAAAATGACTATAGGCAGGAGACTATCCTGTCTATAGTCATATTCAGGCATTTGCCTGAATGAGTGAGGGCTTGAACTGGTTAGGGTACAGGGTCGTGCCTGCTGGCCCAACTTCCTCTATTCCTATGTGAGGTCCTGATCCCTCAGTCCCTGACTTTGCCATGTTGAGCAGGGAGAACTAAAGGGGCACTCTATGTGCATTCACTTGAATACAATAGCATCCTGATTAGTAAAACAGAGATCTATTTATCTATCTATCTATCTATCTATCTATCTATCTATCTATCTATCTATCTATCTCATTTATATACTGCCCCCATAGCCAGGGCTCTGTGGGCAGTTTACAGAAATTGTAAAATTAAGATAAAAACGAGTATATAAAATTTAAAATTCGGCTATTGGGCGGTATAAAAATGTAATAAATAAATAAATAAATAAAACACAGAACATACACACATAAAGCATTAAAAACCGTTAAAAAACTAAACATGTGGGTGATTAGGGTGTGCCACCATATGCCTGGGCAAAGAGGAAAGTCTTAACCTGGCGCCGGAAAGATAGCAGCGTTGGTGCCAGGTGAGCCTCGTCAGGGAGATCGTTCCATAGTCTGGGGGCCACCACCAAAAAGGCCCTGTCCCTCATTGCCACATTCCGAGCCTCTCTTGGAGTAGGCACTTGGAGGAGGACCTTAGATGTTGAACGTAGTGACCGAGTATATTCACGTCGGGAGAGGCGTTCCGTCAGGTATTGTGGTCCCAAGCCATGTAAGGCTTTATAGGTCAAAACCAGCACCTTGAATTGGGCTCGGAAACATATAGGCAGCCAGTGCAAGCGGACCAGAGCAGGTGTTATATGGTCGAACCTTCTGGTTCCCGAAATCAATCTGGCCGCTGCATTTTGCATGAGCTGCAGCTTCCGAACCGTCTTCAAAGGCAGCCCTACGTAGAGTGCATTGCAGTAATCTAACTTGGAGGTTACCAGAGCATGGACAACTGAAGCCAGGTTATCCCTATCTAGATAGGGGCGTAGCTGGACCACCAATCAGAGTTTGTAAAAGGCACTTTGTGCCACTGATGTCACCTGAGCCTCAAGTGACAATGATGGATCTAAAAGAACCCTCAAGCTACGGACCTGCTCCTTCAGGGGGAGGGCAATCCCATCCAGAACCGGTAGAACACCCCCCATCCTGTCAGCATTTACATCTTCATGTAAACGTGCATAGATCTTGTCACTCAACACCACAAGGTAGGTGAGTGGGCAGAGGCCAGTGCAGTCAGGGATATAGAGGACATGGCCGGCATTAACAGCCCCATTCCCCATTTAAGCCCTTGTGCATTTAGGCAAATGCCCAAACAGGACTAGTGGTAGTAGAATTCCAAGATATCTTTCTGGCTCTTGAAAATTAAGATCCTGAGTGAAGTTTTAAGGGAGACTTTGCTGAACAGGTGATCAAGCACTGACCATCCTTAGGTACAGTGACCACATAGGATTCACTGAAATGCAATCCAAGAGGCAAGAAGTTATATCTCTCACATTTCTATTACTAAATCCATATGCATAGCATTTCGTGTGCTGGAAGAATTTCATGCAAAAGAAGTTACTTGACAATGATTGGCTACTTTCAAAAATATTTGCAACCAAGCATTTCAGATATTTTCCTATTTTTATGGGTGAGAATAATGAGCTGCTCCCCTATGTTATTTTGATTAATCAGGCCAGGCCTCTAGCAAGATTGACCTGTCCCCATGGGCATGTCTGGACCAGGGGAGGGAGGGGGAGGATCTCACAATATTCTGCTTGTGAGATCCTCTGCTTTGTCCACATGTGAATGTGACATCCCGAGAGGAAGGAGGGATGTCGCGCCCACCATTTTCTTCTTTCTTGTTTTATAGAAGATGAGTGCATGTGCGCTCCAATGAAAAAGTAAGTTTTTTAGAAAAACAACCACTCCCCCACCAGCCCCGATGGGCATGGAGCGTCTGAAGAGCTCCGTGCCCCATGCCTGTTTCCTGCTTTCTTGTGTTTATTCTCAAGGAGGTGGAAGGAAGCCGGGACGGGTACCCACACACCTCCCGTGGTCTTGGGATGATCCTGAGACCACGGGAAGAATTGGGCTAAAAGTGATCCCACTTATCCCTGGGAAATGGAGGGATCATCCCTCCCTGCTCCTGGGATCCTCTGTGTGTCATGGGGATAAACACTGGTGTAGACATGCCCCATGCTGGGCGGGGAAGCAGTGAAAGGGAAAGTGGGAGGGCGTGTCAGAAAGTGTGTGAGAGAAAGGAAGTAGCAGGAAAAGGAAGAGAGAGAGAAGGTGTGGCCCATTCTATTTTTGGCATTGCCCCCACCCACCACTGGCTTTGATCCCTCCCACTGTTTATTTATTTATTTATTTATTTATTTATTTATTACATTTTTATACCGCCCAATAGCCGAAGCTCTCTGGGCGGTTCACAAAAATTAAAACCACAGTAAAACACCCAACAGTTTAAAACACAATTACGAAATACAGTATAAAAAGCGCAACCAGGATAAAACCATACAGCAAAGTTGATATAGGATTAAAATACAGAGTTAAAACAGTAAAATTTAAATTTAAGTTAAAATTAAGTGTTAAAATACTGAGTGAATAAAAAGGTCTTCAGCTGGCGACGAAAGCAGTACAGTACACTGTACAGTACACTGTTGGCATTCGGTCCATAACTGATTAACCCTGAGAGAATAAGGCCCTCGACAGAAAAGGGGTTCTCCTCTAAGGAAAATCAATACCAACATCTGCTCTGGATAGTTCCCACAGCCGTACAACTATGCACCCCAAAAAAGTCTTAAAGGTTTATCAAGTCTGAACCCATGTTCTCACATTAATTCAGTCCTTTACAGATAAAGATTTATTAGTCTATTGCATGTCATCAATGCAATGCGAGAGACCCTGATACTTGTATTTTCTTACATTGCATTTTGAAAAAGAACCCCGCATAACACAGGATTCATATTATTCCCTTCTGTTATTTATGACCCTGAAGCCTACATAAATAATGCATATTGCAAAAGATATGTCTGAGTGATCTAAATAACAGAAGATAAAAACATGATATAGTGTCATATAGCTTATCACTTGACACATATAAAAACACTCCAACGAAACGTTGTTTATATGGATGATTCCATCTGTTATAAGCACTTTTAATTTTCTGTTGTTGAATTGCTTTAAGACTATCAAGAAATGATTGCAGAAGATGAGCTATCTTTTTTTTTAAAGAAATTAGTCATTTGTCTCTTCTCAAAGTGGAGTGTGTTGCTTGACACTACTAAAACCCTGAGTTATATTTCATTTTGAAGAAATATAGTCTACAGTTGCACTAATATTCATAGACTAATAAGTACAAAAGGTCAAGGATAAAACACAAGTAATTGCCACATTTACAGGTAAGAGCTAGTGAAAGTATAATTATACTTCCCCATCATTGTGTGCAGCTAACGGGCTATTCTGTATATTTAGAATGAAGATTCACAGAATAATTTACATGATAAGGTCTTGCACTACTGGAGAAGTTATTAAAGAACCTCATAAACTTCCTCTCTGAAAGATATATGGAGCAGTCTATCTTTGATAAAGAGTTGCTGGGATTGAATTATCTGCATACATTCTAGAGCCTTGATCTTTGGACAAGCTGCTAGTTGTAATGTGTAGCTAATATTTCTTCCAAGTTGCTCCACAAGGCAAGTTGTTAAACAGGAGACATATTGCCCACTGACAGGTTTTGAATAGCTTGTAAAAATTATACAAATCTTTGGGAAATTATGCTACAGAGAAAGCTCAACTATTGACTGTGTCAGTACGCTATAGATTCAAAGATAGCTGATTTAATCTATAGCAGGGTTGTGCAAAAAGTGTGACTCATGGGCCCCATGCAGCCCACCAAGCTGTTTCTGGTGGTCTGCCACTCTTTCTTGCATTGGCCACCACTGAAAAAGGCATGGCAGCACTGCCTGGTGTTTCCTAAGGTCACCCAATCAGAGTTCAGAAATAAGGAAAGGATTCCCTTGCTACCGTTAGCAAGAGAACACCCAGAAGTTGTGCATGATTTTGTATCTGTGCACATATTTTTCTGTGTATGCATGACTGATGCATGTGTGCATGTACGAATGATGTATGTATGGATACCACCCAGTGTGGCTCTCAGGGCCAAAATCTTGAGCACTGCAGATCTATTGGTTGCAATCCTATACATATTCACTTGGGAATACATCCCATTGAATTGAATGGGGCTAACTTCTCAGTAGACATCCATAAGATTGCACTGTTACTTAGATTTTTAATCAAAGCAAAGCAGGGTCCTTTAACCATACAATTTTACATTTCAAATGCAGCCTTTCCAGCAACTTAAAGGAGGGGGAGAGGCATGTGAGATGGCTGCTTATTAATTGTTTCTTTACAAATGTGCAGAGCTTTAAATCATTTGAGTGATAAAATGTTTAATAATTTGAAATTTCTTTGGGATGGATTACAAAAATGTCGATGAAGAATAGCACAGAAAAGGAAGAAAAACTGCAGCTTTAAACTTCTACACTTCAAATTTATGATAATTTTTATGTTTATGTTAAATACATAATCATATACATTTGGCAAGTGCTGAAAATATACATCATTATGGAGAGCAATGTAAAACATGACAAACGTGTGGCATATTGTGTCTGATTGTTTATAAAATAAGCCAGTGAAAATACTAATTGAAATCTAGCTGTTAACACAGCATGTTCCAAATTACCTCCAATAATTTTAAAGGACTGGTTCTTGGATTTGGTCAGGGCTGAAATATTGGTGCTTTTTGATATTCCAAAATGGACCAGTGGATTCAGACCATATAATACTTGGATTGACTGTTCCTAATAGTGGCTACTATTTATAAAGTTTCTTATGCAAAATGGAAACTTTCAGAATGGGGAAACACTACCCACTACTCGCCAGGGGGCCGTGGATGGTCTGGCGGCTATGCGGAATGTGGGACAGAGTCTGGCAAAGGCACGTAAGGTGAGTTTACCCATCCCTAGTTCTGGCTTGAGGGCAACATGTGCTTATGTTAAGGTGAAGAAAGATTGATTCATTAATGAAAGATTGACCCCCAAGCCACCCAAATATCTATTCCAAAATAGCAGAAAAGGCACAGGAAGCCCTGCCTCCTCCTGACTTCCTCCTTGTTGGCTTTTGTCATTAGAGTGTAAGAAGTGGCATCTCCATCTTCCTGTGCTTTTTCTGCTGTTTTGTTATAGATATTTGAGTGGTTTGGGGTCAGCCTTTAACCAATGAATAAATCTTTCATCATCTTAACATAAACACATGTGGCCCTCAGGCCATAACTGGGGATTGGAAAACTCACCTTGCACACCACTTGCCGGACTCTGTTACACATGCCACATGAGCCACCGAGCCATCCAGAGACACCTGGCGAGTGGTGCACCATGTTCCCCTATTCTGCAAGCTGTCATTTTGCATAAGAATGATGGCCCAGCTATTTACATAAATTGCCATTTGTATAAAATGGTGGCCATGAAGACCATTTGCATCTGTAACTTTGCATAAATGGAGATATCTCAGGCTGCCATTTCATGAATGCCATTTTCATTTTCATGAAAATCCTTCCCAACTTCCTTATCCTATTAATTACTCTGACCCTTAAGAGCTTAAATTAGCCTTCTTCATTTGTCCCCTTCATCTGGAGCTCCAGCACTACTGGCTCCATCCCTGTGGTTGCAGAGCTGCCTTGCCCCACCCCCAATGTCCATGAATGGAGCATAGGTATCTGGTGGGGGAAAGCCTACCTGGGAACCCCTATCAATCATGCATGCTCTGTTGCCTCTTTAATAATGTGAATCCCTTTAACATGATGAACACATGAAGAGGGAGCTTTTGCCTCTTGATGAAGGAAAGACAAGAAGGTATGTAAATCACAATGACATTACTCACTTTTTTCCAGGTTCATATTTTCACATTATGATTCATGGTCTAATGCCTCTTATTTGAATGCGTATATTAATTTGCGAAGGTTGGAGATTGAATTTAGATAATTAAATCATTCAGTAATTAAATCAGCTTAATAACATTAATTATGCGATAAGCATGTCAGTTTTTTTAATAGTTTCTTTAAAAAGAACTGAATAGTTTAATTGGAGAAAAAAAGTGATTCAATTACTGTGATACTGGATGTTTCACTCATATTTCCAGTAATCATTACAGCGTATTAAAAGCTAGTTGGAAAATGGAGAATAGTCATTGATCTATGTATATGTCATGTTCATATATATATTGGTAGAATGGTGGTTAAAGGTGCAATCATAAGATTGCACCCTAAATGTTGTTAATTCATGTTAATGCTGTTATGGAAGGTCAATGGGGATTGTGCATTTCTTTGTACACAACAACTCAGGATCAGCTGTCCTAAATCTTACAAGTTATTAAAATAAATCCCTAAATCTGCTTGTTTAAGATAATCACTACAAATGTCATTTCTGTATGTATGTTCTTTTAAAGTATGCCTTTTATCTCTACTCCCTCTGGTATTGTTAATTACACAATATAAATTGTCAACTTTAATCAAAACTGAAATATTTAATCTATGTTAATTACATTTAATTATTTTTTCTAACTTATTGAAAAGATAACACGCCACAGAAATGAAAAAGCCATTGCAAAGTCACACACTTCATCCTTCCAAAAGAGCACAAAACAATAACAAACAAAAACACATTCACAGGAGTATGGAATTAGTAAGATTATGGGAAAATAGATATGTATGTTAATTAACACCATAAAAAAAGCAGAACAATGGAAAGCATTCTTTTTCACTCATCCAGAAAGCCTACATTGGATCCCTGATATTTATCCCAGGAAAGCATATACTGGGTTTGTTACTTCCACAATTTAGTAGCTCAACAGTTCAGTCTCGATTTCCTTAATCTGCGTTTCCTTAATCAGCAGGCTCCACCATCCATCCCGCCTCAGAACAAACACAATTTTGAGGGTGTGAAAATTGCACCTATCAGGGCTTACTTGCACAAACACTAGTTTCCAGTTTGCACATAGCAGGGCTTATTTGGCATTCCTGCCACTTCACTTGAAACTGTGGAAAAACCTGCAAAAGGGACAGTGCAGTGTATATTGTGGGGTTGACCTGGTTTAAAAATTCCCAAGGCTGTACTTGTCTGGAAACATTTCAGTGAGCTCTCAGATTCCCTGATCAGATTAGTTAGAAAAGTCATATCTGACAATACTATTCATTGAAAGCATACTCTGTGTCATTCTAATTGTGGTCATGAGGAAAGCAAGTGAAAATAAAACAGCAAGAAACACGATGGGCAGTATCCCATTGTGCCCGTGTGCCAGCAGGAGCAACTACTTGCACAGTGGGGAATTATCAGTTCTAAAAGCATCCTGGAATGAGCAGAAATGATCATTTCCATATTGTGACAAGTCACCAGGGCTTGCAGAGGGGAGCTCCACGGGCCGGTCCCAATCTGGAAACTAGTGTTTGTGCAAGCAGTCACTCCCTCTAACACAACATAAGCAGTGGGAGGACAGCAGCCTGTATGGATATTGCCTACAGTCATGATATCATCTATTTTATTATTATTGATTGGACACTATCCAATGCTGCTACTTCACCTCTGCTGAGTATGTTGTGCCAGCGGGACCCACTGACAAGTAGGAAGATAGCATTTCCTGGAGCAACCCTGGAAAGAGGGTGACATGTTTGTTTCCAGAATGGATCAGTGGAGTTTCTTTCTGTTAGCTCCACTTATCTGTTCCATTCTGGAAACTAACATTATGGCTTGTTTCCCATTGCTTAGGAAGCTCTAGCCTCCCCAGTGGTCAGTTCTACTGGTGTATGACCAGTACTGGATGCTGCCAATCTACACTTTGACACTGCCCAATATCCAAAGCTTACTTAGAGGTGGTTTGCAAGAATTGGCAAGACCCATAAAATACAAGAACAACTAAATATAATGTAAAAGCTAAAATGAGTTATAGAACAGCCACAGAATAAAGGCAAAGTAAAACCAACAGCAGTGCAAGAATCTATAAAGTGCTAACACATTTAAACGACAACTGAGGGATTAAAAATCCTGGGATAATAAAAAGATCTTCAGTTGGTACTGAAAAAGACACGATGACCTGGTTTGCAAAACTCAACAACCCACCATAAGTGAACAGTCATGGTGGGTTGTTGTGTCATCTGAACCCAACATAGTTTCTTCTGCAGGGTGGCTTAGTTTATCCAAACAAACTGACCTGAGAACTCATGGCTTGTTTTAAGGTTGTTGATGCCCATGGTGGCTTGTTGTGTTGTCCAAACTTGGCATGGCAATTTTATTGTGGGTTGTTTAAGCCAAAGTGTGTGCCAGACACTATTTACCTCATTACCCACTGTGGTGCAGCTTGTCATGTCATTTGAACCTGAGCAGCATGACTTGTTAAAGGAGGAAATAACCCTCCAACAACAGAACATGTGCTGGTACGTGCCACAGCTCATACAAGCTGCCATATCTTGTTTCAGCCATGGTAATTGTATGAAATGAGCCAAAATAGGTGCCAAGTGAGCCCACTGAAAAATCTCTGGTATATCCATATTTAGAATACTGTGACCAACTGAGGTCATTCCATCTCAGATATAGTATTGTTGAGCAGGTGAAAGAAGAGAACAGCTAAAGTGATTGACAGAGTGGAACATCTTCTCGATAAAGAAAGGATTAAGAAGTTGGGTCTCTTTGGAGTAGAAAAAAAGATGACAGCATAGAGATGATAGCGGCTTATACAACTATCAATACCGTGAACAGAGGGAATACGCAGAGAATTGACTCTCTGTCTGAACACTGGAATAGATTGGCTGTAAGTTCAGGACAAACAAAAGGAAGCACTTCCCCATTTGGGATATAATAAATCAGCTGTATTATTAGCAGCTTGTTGAATACATGAGCTGGACCTAAATATCAGTGCAGTTATGGGCCTAAGGGGTGAATTTAGAGTTTCTTATGTTAAGCTAATTGTGAATTTCAGTGCCATTGCTAATGTCCTTCCTCCTTCTCTGCAGATGGCCTACGTTATAAACGTTTCCTTCTGACAGCAGTGAAAGTTGAACCAATGCCTTTCAGAAACTGTTATATTCAGAACACATGGTATTCATGTTACACACACACACACACACACACACACACACACACACCAGTGGGGGAGAGGGCAGAGGAAGTAACATTCATAATAATCAAGAGCTGAAATTCATCAGCAGATCGGTTGAAAGTAATGCTTGAAAAAAGCATGGAGCAGGCTTGGTACCAAAGCTTGACAAGACTGTGCAGAATGTTGCCTGTTAGCACCATCTATGTAGAATAGATGTTTCTGTAGTGAGCAATATTTGGACATATGAGCATAATCAGCTACACATTGGCTGGATCAACACTACTGCCAGATCTACTGCTTCATAATACATCCTGCTTGGTGTAGATCTAGCCATTGTTTGTGTTGTGAAGGCATTGCTTCAGTTCAAATTAAACTGGGGTACTTCTTGTGGTGTCCTCCATGACTACTATGTGAGCTAAAACCTGGAATCAATCAGCTTCTTCTAAACACACACACCCCATGCATTTAAATTCAAGTTAAAATTATGAAACATAGTGTTTGGATGATGTAACTTGGCACTTATTTGTTTTTAGTTGATATTAAAAATGGTATTAAAAACAGAAGGTTGAGCACTGACTCTGTAGATATGAAGGGTGAAAAGCTGGCCTTCTCCCCTCTTCACAAGTCTACTCTAGGGCTCTTGCAGATTCAGTTCTCCTCAGCTAGTGATCTATATGGCTGGGTTAGGCTGATAGGAAGAAAGACGTTCCTCAGCTGCCCGGCCCTTTTGCTTCCCAGTTGTGTCTCAGCCTACCCTAGATGGGCCTGGCTTCCTGTCCTGTATGGCTTCTTCCTCTATGCAGAAAGGAGGAGAGCCTGGATTATACCAATAGATTTTTAGGGCTGATGTCCAGGGAAACCTGGAGCCAACGTTGGCAATATAAGATTACAAAGCTAACTGTGAAGTACTTTGTGGATTCATAGATGCTAAGCCTTTGGGGGAAATGTATTTTTTGAGGGGGTAGCTTTATCATACACTCATTCCTCCATATTTACAGTTTTTTGCATGCTCTTTAGATGGCGCTGTCTGCTTCCTGTTGGTCTCGCACTCCTTCTGGCCTTTGTTCCATCAAAAAATAGAACCTAGTAAATCTGATTTTTTTAAAAAAAAAAAAAGTTCTGCCATTTCCTGCTGTGTGCAGGAAAAGCCCCATAATAAAAATGCCCACTGAATGGGCCACATAGTCATTGTTTACTTCCTCTTTATTCCCCTGTGTGAAGAAAGAGGAAGTATTGTGGGATAGAAGCGGGGACGAAAGTGATGTTGAGAAAATGTGATGTTCCCCTCCCCCACATCTGGTGACTCGCTTATTCTGGTATATAGAGAACCTGTTTGTACTCCATTTTGTTTTTCATTTACACTAACAAAAATCAAAATATAAATTAAATTAATGTTTTCCTATTATTCTTTGGGCAAGTGTTTGTGCCTGCTGTTCAGCACCAAGCTTAGAAGGGAATATCAAATCTCCTCGAGGAGCTTTAAGTGAATTTTGATTAAATAGAAGAACCAAACAAAGTCTAATTACAGGCAGGTTTTTTTTTAAAAAAAAAAAAAAAGGAGAAGAAGAAGAAAAGAAGAAGAAGCTGTAGTATCATTCAAGGCTCCAAAGCTTGCTTCATTTAATTGCCTTTAAATTATTTGTGCTATCCTATTGCTACAGGGATTTATATGCCTGGTTCTAAATTAAAAAGTAATTAAAACAGTTATCTAGTAGCAGCATGTCACATTGTGTTGCAGAGAATGCAAAATAAAATAGATAGGGCACGATTTTAATCCAAGAGGATGGACAAGCAAAAGTGTCAGTATTTCTCTAATATGCATGCATGCACGCATGCACACACATACACACACACACACACACACACACACCTTTTCTAATAAAATTAGGCAGCTTCAGGAATTGTCTCTAAATGGATGAGAAATTCCTAGAAAAGGAAGCCTTACTCACAGGCTACCCGCTCACATATAGACAGGAAGCGGGCTCTCACCTGTAGGCCCCTCCACTGACATTGCAGACTTTACCTGCCTCATTCCCCTGATATCCATGCATTGAGTGGGATGTCGGTGTGTTTTTCTACTTCTTTTGTCAATAGGCAATGTTTGGTTTTTGATATTGAAAGGCAAAGAACACACTAATGGGTGAAGGAAAAAGGTTTATTTAGCTATAATAGGCTAACAAAGAAAAAGCATGACAATACATTCGGAGCTTAAAGCATACATTATTTCAGTCTCTGGGAACCCTGTGCTCTCATCTTAAGATCAGTAAATCAGAGCAGTGACAAATGGATTCCAGAATGCCCTGGCCTTGTAGCACCTGTCTGGCTTGGTTGATGGTGAGGTTCTGTCACAAACCTCCTACACCTAGTGGGTGCATAGGTGTGTACAAGGGGTGTGCCACGTGTGCCCAGGCACACCCTAATGTTTCAAGCAATAAGCACCAAATTGAGGGGTCCATAGGAGAATCCATAGGGGGTTCTAGATTCAGTGGAAATGGCCCTATGGCTGCTCTGTTGCACACGCCCACCCACCCCCAACAGTGCACCATTGCTCCTGGCAGCAGGAGCAAAAAGAAATTGCTCTGCTGGGAACCTCTCTGCCAGGAACCACATTTCAAAGATGCCAGAAGGAGAGCCCCTCTGTTGTAAACAGTCCTGAGCTAGATGGGCCAAAGTTCTGATTTGATATAAGGCAGATTCCTATTCTTGGCTTAAGTGAATTGAAATCTTCCACTGGACTTTTAGTGAAACATTTTGAATTCCAACAAAATAGCAGAGCTAGCAAAAAAATGGGTCAGACAAATTATTTTCACTTTTGTTTACCAAATTTTGATTGCCTGGTGAATAGGTCAAGTTTCATTCTGATTAGGATTCAGTGGATTGAAAGTCATCTGATTGTCCTTGAACTAGTCTATAGTATGGCAATAAAAAAAAATCTCTGTAGTTCTTGCATTATAATTCCGATGAAATGAAAAATGAACACATTTTCTAATATGACCTTGCCTTTTGTTAGCTGTAAAACAATTATATCAAAGCAGTCCAGTTTTGTGAGAATAATAAAGTAAAATAATTGCATGTAAAGGCAATTCAATTATTTAATGTTTAGACTCTTACCCTTTATTAAGGAAAAGATCATTAGTACATCACATTTGCAGTTTAATGCATTTTTATTCATAGGTTCCACTTGGATGGAGAACAGAAGGCAGTATTGGAACTTGTGCCAGAGCCTCTCCCCAACAACTAGGGTGGTCAGTTTCGGTCTAGCTTGGCTAACTTAACATCTAGATATCAGGTTGAAATTCAACAGGTGGAGTGTTTTTTGGATAAAGATATAATGAATGGAAAGAGTCTACCAGTTGAATGTTTACCTCTCATACAACTTATACACACACAGGAGCCCAGCCAAAACCAAATAATAATAATAATAATAATAATAATAATAATAATAATAATAATAATAATAAAAAAAGACCTTATTAACAGTAAACATAGTCAGTAGGAACAACTACTACTAAAAGCACTTGATGAAGAGAATGAATTGAAAAGGAATCTACTGCAAGTGCCAATATCTCATCTCCCTGAGAACCACTTCAATGACCTTTTTCTGGTATTTTTATATTCCACTCAGTTGTGACGAACCAAACTTTGCACCAAGAAAACACAGATCTGCTCCAGAATTCTGTGAAGTTATTCTGATTACAATAACTTTGTCAAGCATAGGGACAAAGTTCAGAGGTGGACCCCAAACACCTAATGCCTTGTGGGACTGATTTCCAGTCACCAATAAAACTTTAATATATGGCCCTTGCAACGACTGGGTCATTTTAATTTTTGGTTTTAATTTAAGATGATAAGCTAATATAAAATGACAAACTCTATGTGAGATTTCATTTTCTGATACACAAAGCTTTTGTTGCAACTACAGTGCTGGAAATGGCATAGTGGCATTTGCTGCTTCACTGAACAGTACATGGCAAGCAATATTTAAAGCAAACAAACATCAGTTAAGGAATCACTAAAGGCATAGTTGATGAACATGTACAGAACCAAATTAGATGAGAGAACAAAACTCTTTCTGAAGTAGTAAAGAAATGGCAAACCCAGCACTAGAGGCATGAGTGCCCTGTAGTGTTCACTAATCCTTCTCTCCCCAATGCTTGCAAGGGGAAAATATGGGCAGAAGTACCTCTAAAGCACAAGAATGGGACATCTTGTTGCTGTAATCTAGCTTTTTAGAATTCCTACAGCAAAAAGAAGAAACCCCAGAACAAGATTGAAAAAGACACTTTAGGAATATTCCAAAGACTTGAGTAGGCCCAGTGGAATGTTTGGATATTTTCCTTTGAACAACAGACCTAAGTAGTCCCATCACTAGTTGCTTTAGAATCTCAACAGTGATTTTTCGGTTTAGCTGCCGCCCTAAGTGTAGTGGTAAGCCCCATTGAACATGGTGGCACTTACTTCTGATCAAAACATGCACAGGATTGCACTGTTATTTAAAATACAGCTAAAATCAAGAGAGGCCAGTATAAAAAAGAATCCGAGCTTGACGTTGCCAAAGTTGTAATAATCTAATAAAGAAATTCTTAGCAATATTAGAAATTGAGCACCATATTCCCCAAAGGGCCTTTTCTGGCTCAGATTTTAGAAGAATTACCTCATAGAGTGGTTGTGGGATAAAATGGGAGGAGACAGATTGTGTATGCTATCTTGAGCTTCATTGAGGAAAGCTGGAATATTTATGTAATAAACAAACAAGAGACATTGGCACAGCCCCATCAGAACACATGTGCCAAAGTTGTGGGCCAAGAGAAAACTTCAAATACTGGTTCGTTTTTTTCCTGAACACTCAGTGGAGAAAGCTTTCAATTATTAACCCAGGGCCTTGCTAGACGAGGCCTTAGCACGCTGTGAGGCCCAGTTTCCCTGCTGTGCGTCCAGATGACGCACAGGGGAATCCAGGGTCAGGCCGTGCTGAAGCCTCCCCTAATGCGCCATAAGTGAAGTCGCTTATGGCGCGCCTTTTCCACAGCCCCGACCTGAGGCCGGAGCTGCGGAACGTCTAGCAAGGTCCGTGGCTTTTTGTGGCTACTCGCTTACTCGCGAGTAGCCGGGAAAAGCCACGGACTGGGCACAGCGCTCATACAAGCACTGTGCCCATCGGACCGGGGGGATCCCGGGGGTGGGAGATAGGGGGGGAAGGCAGGACCGGCAGGAGAGGGGGATGGTGGAGGGCGACACGGGAGACGGGGAGGGATGGCGGAGGGTGACACGGGAGACGGGGAGGGATAGCGGAGGGCGACACAGGGGACGAGGATGGGGAGGGAGGGCGGGGAAAGTGTGGGCAGGGGGCAGGGGGCTTAATTAAAAAAAGGGTGGGGGGCTTAATTTAAAAAAAACCACCTACCTTCTCCGGAGTCTTTGGGGCGCACACGGCCCCTTTAACAAAAAAAAATGGCCGACGCTGCAGGGCTTCCGCGGTCCCTGCACGTCGTGCATCTAGGAGGCAGGGCGGAGCGCACTAAAGTTAGCACGCCATCGCCCCGCCTCCCTGCTGGCTTATCCGTCTGGGTCTAGCAAGGCCCCCAATTCCAAATCGAACCAAGGAGAGTTAATCCACCAGTACTTTTAAAAGTCCCCTCTGCTTCAAAAGAGGCTTGCTTTGTACCATACTGTTTTTGGAAACACAATCCCAGAATCTAATTTTCAGACTGGGTTTAAAATCCTACTGGACTTTTTGGAAGCCATCGTACAAAGAAATGGGTTTGTACCCATTTGACCCGATAACAATGTGAAAATGAGGAACTTTACCTGTAAGAAAGGAAAGGAAGGTATTGTATTATAAGATATGTTTATATATGTTTAAAGACAAGTCGACCCTTCAGTATTTAATTATTTATTTCACTTCTCTCTTTTTTTTGCATTTTAAGGACTTTTAAAAACTAATGTTCTCTGGGCAGATTATAAACAATAAAAGAATTAAAATGAGGTAAAATTTAAACACGAAACTACAATACAATTACTTAAAATAATTAAATTAAATATAATGCAAAACAATAAAAAAACACAGGAATCAATAAAATAGTCATAATAACCCAGAACTACGTCTTTAAAATACATTGTTACATATGAACAATTTGGCTTTAATATAAATTTAGGTTTCTGTGCAAGAGATTTTATTTTGTGATTATCATCATATTGTGATAGGTTTTTTTAGTAGAAATATTTTTAAAACCTCAGTACCATTCGGAACCTGCCTCTGTACTGAGGAAATTGTCAGAGGGCATTCCCAGGTATTAGCTGGGTGTCTGCCCACTGGGGAAAAAGCTCTCTTGGCAATAGCACACCCCATCTTTAGGGTAGGGATGTATGAGGATTTTGTTTCCATTAATTTTTGACCAGAACTTGTCCCACCCACAACTGGGAGTCCATTTTTCGGACAAAGCTCACATGTTCCCAACCCTGTGATCATGTGCACAAAATGCATTCATTAGAAAAATATTGCTTTAAAAATCCACATTTGGAGGGGGGGAATAGCCATTTTCACACTTTAGTAAATGGGCTTTTGAGAATGGGCTTTAAAAGAAAATGTGCATGCAAGTGCATACTTTTCCCATTACAACAAACACAAAAAGCTCGCATTCAGCAACAAGACTGACCAAACTTTGAGGTAGAACTTGAAGAACCTTGACAACCTTGAGCATCACTGATTCTTTCATCCCTGCTTGAGTGGGCTTGCAGGGTGACCCTTGATATGTCCTTCAGCATGAAGAGGAACTCTTAAATTTGTTGCATTCCATTGCTGTGACTGAACGAATAAACAACAACAAAAATTGCTATGATATCCACATGTCTTTATATTGGATTGGATCCAGACTAAATCCTAACTAGAGTAGACCCATTGAAATCAGTGGGATTTTATTTCATTTCTATATCCGTTAGCCGAAGGTGCAATCCTATGGATGTTTAGACAGAAAAAGGTCCTACAATTCCCAGTACGGGTGGCGGAGGCATACTAGCAGTTATAGGAGTTTTTTCTGTCTACACATCCATAGGATTACACCCTTAATTATTATTAATGACATAAGTTCAATGTCATTAATCTACTCTAATGTAAGAAATCAATATGTAGAAATTGAACAACATATCACAACAATGGTATTGGTTAGGGGTCTGCTTTGAAGTCTGTCTAACATTAAGCAAATGGCCTTCAGTTCAGCATCAGAAATGAACATCTAGCTAAGAAGAAGCACTTTGTCCTAGATGAGAAAAAACATGAATCAGCACGTTAGATAGACATTGGAATGTCGTAAGAAGGCTTAGAATAGCCTAGAATGATCACCAAAGAAATGGAGTGGGGAGTGGGGTAAAACCATCTAGAACCACAAAGATTGACAAACTTCAAGAGGTGTCAACAGGACAAGGGTAAGCAGAATTAAGTATTTTTTAATCAACAAGAACACTTATTATGTGGGGACTAAGCTTTGGACTTGAGGGACCCTAACAACCATTGAGGAAGCTTTAATTATATTTATTTTATTTTATTTACTATTTGGGGCACATGGGACTAGCAAAAGCCCAATAGCTAGGACAGCCACTTGTGAATTAATGAAAAGTATTATTATTATTATTATTATTATTATTATTATTATTATTATTAATTTATTTATTCATTTATATAGCACCATCAATGTACATGGTGCTGTACAGAGTAAAACAGTAAATAGCAAGACCCTGCCGCATAGGCTTACATTCTAATAAAATCATAATAAAATAAGGAGGGGAAGGGAGGGGAGACATGATAGCATGCATCCCCTAAAAAGAGCTTTTGTAATTGCATCAAGTTTTATATGCTAATGTATTTGTATCGATTCAAATGTAGATATTATAAATATTATTTAAATAGAAATATTGTACATCTCAGTCTGGTGTGGAAGACTGTTACAGATGAGCTGTGTGGCTGCTCAGTCTGATGTCCAGGCACTGTTGATGGGCAGGTTCAAGGCCTTACTCCTCCTTCTGATGGTTTGCTTCTTTTATACTGGGTATGGACTGGAGAGCTCTTCAAACAGAGGATGCTTGCAAAATAAAGAACAGACCTCTGGCAGCCCTTCAAATAGAGGACTGTTCCATGAAAAAGAGCATATATGGTCAACATTTCATCTAACCCTCATCCTTGGAGGATGCATCATGCCTGCTCTGAGTCCTGGGTCAGGGCAGCACCTCAGTTGACAGATACTGCAACTTGCTACTTGAAGAAAAATTGTAAAACTAAGTTACTTTTCCTTTTTGTAATTGTATGTGTGAATTTTATTTTCTACTTTTCTATAAAGCCTATCTCTTTTTAACTAAGCTTGCAGAGAAAATGTGTGTTTTTATTGAAAAGACTAGATCTTCAAATCCTGAGCTCATCTCTTGAGCAGGGTTGTAGGAGCTATCTCAGTGGGGTTTTGAAGCATAAAAATCAAAAACAACCAAATAGATTTTGGGACCAAATTTATTTCCCTTGAACTAAGTAGGACTAAACCTGGATCCCAAATTTTCTCTGATATCATAATATGTTTGGTTCATTATTCTACTATGTTTTACTATTTAATTTTTTCTTATTGATTGTTAGAAGCCCTAAGAGGATGCTATTGAAGGACAGGATTTTAAAAACAAACAAACAAACAGAAGCAGTACAGGAGGAAAATAAAAAGTGTATTCCAAATCACTTACTGTTTCTGATGCTTCGCTAGTTCAAAACTGGGATTTTGTTTGTTCTATTATTACATCTGATAAGGCTTTTCGGTTACTTGCCAGTTTGCCTTAGAAGATCCTGAAGTTCTGTCAAGCTATGCTTTGAAATATGCTGGCAGAAAACTAAGCTTTAATGCCAGAATTGTTACTTTTGGAATTCCACATTGTTTGATTGTATACTGAGATTTCCTAATAGCTCATGGCAAACTGATCAAGTTACTACATCCTGCCAAGTAATGTTCAAATGGATTGCTCTATGGGCAATATGCCCATATACTAGTTTAAAGTTTTTAATTACTATTTGTCATGCAAATTAAACTTAGATTAACATTGGGCCCATTCAGATGACACTGAGAGCTCTGTGGTTAGCTTAACCGTACTTCTCTGTGGTTAGCACTAACCACGAGCAGAATGGTCGCACACTCACCTAACCCTGTCTGGTTCCCGGGTTCCTTAATCACACACTAACCACAAACCTGTTCGATGAGCACCTTAGTCCTCCAAACGCTCTGCCCCGTATCCCAGCAGTCTTTGCACTAAGAGTGTCAGAAGTTGCACCCACCATTTTAGTTCCATCTCTACAGTCAGCAGCCATTTATTGTATAATGTGGACCTTGAAGCATGCAATTCCAGTGTTCTGTTGCTCAAACACTGTTCAGGATTATTGATCCCCCACCTGTTCAGCAGCCAGGAATTATGCCAACAGATTTATTTACATGGAAGGCACAGTGGCGCCATCCTGCTCTCACAACCATTTGGGGAAGGTTGGCCACTCTGATATATGTGGTTGGCCATTTTGAGGTACTAGCACTGCAGCAATCAGGAGAAACAAGCAAGCCTGCAGGCTAGAGCAGCCCAGGTGATCAGGGTTGCTCTGTTCTGCTAATTCTATGATTTTGGCCCCTTAACCACAGGTGCATCACACACAACACCTTAATCCAAAGTTAGTGCCGCTAACCCTGCTGCAAAAGAGGGTTAGTGAAGCTAACCATAATGTGGTTAGCTTCACTAAGGAAACTATGTTGCACACGGCACCATAAACCCTGTTGCTTAACCAAAAACCTTTAACCAGCAGGGTTAATGGTGTCATCTGAATGGGCCCTATATTTCTCTATAATATGACATTTTATAGTTTGCTATTTCCCTCTTAAAATGATGAAGAGTGGAAAGAAATTTGTGTTTTATATAGTAGATTAATCCAATAAATCCTACTTATTATGAAATGCTGGCTTTCCAATTATCCAGGTGCACTAATTAAATTCACCTTTATAAAAATGTAATAATGCCTTAAAGCACAGCCAGAATTTTCATTGTTTAACTTTGACATCACCCAGGTGAGATGGTAATAAAGTTAGAACTCCTAAAAAGGAAACCGTGCAGAATGTATGACTATTAATTTTGGTTTATCAAATTGCTTTAGTTTGTCCATGAACTATATTATGAACTATGCCATATTGTGTTATGTTATAGTGATTTCTAGCAATGAAACAGTTGGCAATCATAACACCGAAGGTAACTCCTGTACAGTGATTTTCTACCAGTTTCGTGCTTTTCAACAATTTACCTGGAACAGAAGTTAAGCTAATTGGCCCGTAATTTGCTCGATCTCTTGCTAAAACCCCAGCTGGCTTTCTACCTTCATAGATGCTTTTCTTTATTGGGCTTATTTTGCCAGGAAAGCGAAGTTATTTTCTATCAGTAGGTGGAAAGGATCATGTGCCCTTGTCTCCTCGCCCGGTTGCTAAACTTGCACGGGTGCTTAACTTGCTTGTCCGCTTAACCTTTCATTACCTTGATGCCATGTCATTGGGGCTGAGATGCTTTGTTAGCTTGCACTCATAGAGCTGGCTATCGCACAAACCTGTCCTAATTGTACAGCCCTGGCTAGCTTTCCACAGTTGCTGCTTAGGGATGAGAGAGCCGGGGATGCTTGTGCTTGCTGAAAGGTTCAGTTTCCTTTGCAACATTGTTGTTGTTGTTGTTGTTGTTCATTCGATTGGGGAAGGTGCACAATTCTAATGGGGGAAATGTGCAGTTCTATGTACTTTTTTTAAAAAAAGTGTGCACTTCTACCTTGTTGACTTAAAGTGTAAGAATGCATGTATTTAAAAACGTGCATTCAAAAGTGGGCATTAAAAATGGATTTTTTTCAAATGTGAAAAAAAGTTTCACGTTTGAAAAAAAGTTTGGGAATGCAAATTAATAATCTGCAAACTGAAATGAAATTCTTGTACATACTACTGCTGCTACCGTTACTGCAGCCAATTAGATTAGGAGGGACTCATTTAAAACAAAACAGTACATGTATGTGTTCCAACTACTATTTGTCAACTTCTAAAATGTGTCAGTCATCAGCAGTTTCACCAGTACATTTGCTTACTATTAGAAAAGGGAACTTCTTGCCAGCATTTTTGAAAGTATTAAAAGCTATTAATAAAGTGGCTGCATGTTTCACTTTAGCTTGAAATAACAGTTCAGATCGCTGAGCTGAAAAATTCCATTTAGGACATCACATAGCCTTCTTTCTTCTTTAATTATAATTCTCTGTAGGTATAAATTCTAATAGGTTCAAGACTTCAAGACTTCTCCATTCAGCTACTGGCAATGTATAACAGCAGGAAGAATGATTTACACACACACCCAAATATATTCTGTAGACAAAGTTGACATAATAGACTACATAAATGGGATTGATTTTTATTTTATTTTTTAAAATTTTTGGACTCCAAGATAACCATTTAATTGTTTTACTTGCTGGAGATGAGGGAATCCAAGGCACTAAAATGGACTGGGTCTGTTATAAAATCAAGTGGTGTAGGATGTTATAACTTATTAGTACCATTGATTTTTCCACCAGTGCACAGATAATATACAACTTCATTCTCAATATTAAAATTCTAAGGAAGAATATAATGCATTTTTGGCAGACTAATATTCTTAATAATAAAGTTATAAGAGCATACCATAATTGGAAGAAGAAGAAGAAGAAGAAGAGGAGGAGGAGGAGGAGGAGGAGGAGGAGGCGGCGGCGGCGGCTAGCTGTTCCATAGATCAGCCTTGGAATGTAGCTTCCAAGAAACCTTGTTCATGGCAAGTGAATAACGAGCCAAAATGGATTTCTTGTTTCAGCCCCCGCCCATATACACAACCGCTCCACCCACTACCATCACATAAGCTCATTTGTGTTCCCATGAATTCCTGTCTTTGACATTATGCTTATGTGTGAGCAGTGAAATCTCCAAGGAAGCCATTAAATGTAATGGGATTCAAGCAGATCAGCATTAATGTGTCTATTGAAGCCACTCCAGGGTCTCCTCCCCCCTTTAGGATATACCACAAGTATGCTGATTAGATTGTGCAAGAACAGTCTGACTGACTGGGTCAAGGAAGTGGTCAATGCCTCTTTGAGAGAGGGAACACTTCCAGGCCCCTTAAAGGAGAAAGTCGTGTGGTCATTCCTGAAGAAACCAGAAGATTTCAATAATTATTGGCCAGCTGTTAATATCTCTTTCTGGGCAAGATGTGTTGTGACTGTACATGTTCTGGATCTATTTTACATGGGATTTAGGCCTGGTATTGTTAATAAAACTGTGTTGATCACCTATGTGGGGAGAGATACAAGAGAAGTGAGCATCTGTTGATGCTTCAAAATGTCTCAACAGCCGTTGATGCTATCAACCATGATATCCTTCTGGAGAAGAGGTTTGGATTAAGTTACATCCACAGATGTCCACTTAGCTGTCACAAAAAAAGACAAAAGAGGTCACAAATTTGGATATGCTAATTTAGATATGTAGTGTCATGGCTAAGCCTGTTCCCCTTAGGCTGGGGGGAGGAGTTTCTAGCAATCAATCGGAATCAGATTCTGAAGCAGAAGAGACAGTGCCAGAAACGTACCAGCATACATGAAAGGTGGGGGAAGTGATTCTCACAAGCTCTTCATCAGCTGGGAATGAACTTTCACCAGACCTTATCACTGAAAATGTTCACAACACACAGTCTGTTAGAAATCAGTTTTCTTCAGAGGTGGAGAGTACTTCAGGGCTGGCTGATCCTACAGTCTGAGCCTTTTGTACAACTGTGATCTCAGTTTGTTGAATGTTTTGGATATGCGTTGGAAATGCTTGAGATTATGAAACATAAGATCCCACACTGCAGGGCAGTTAACAGTCAAGCCCAGATGAATTTGCTATAAACTGCTAACTGCTGAAGCCATGAAATACTCTGAAAAAACACAATTGACCTGGTTTATTTATTTATTGCATTTCTGTACCGCCCAATAGCCGAAGCTCTCTGGGTGGTTTATGAAGCTCTCTGGGCAGATGACACAACAGCCCATCGTGGGTTAATTAATCATTGGGACACCACAGCATGTGCCATCTGCCATTATGAATATGTAAAACCTGGCCGAGAGTTGCTGTGGTTTGTTGTGTCATCCAAACCTGAACGGCAGTGGTTATTTGAGGGTTAAACAACCCTTGCATAACCCACAGTCTGTTTTAGAGTTATGCAAGGGTTGTTTAATCCCCTGCTGCCTGGGTTCACATAACATGACAAGCCACAGCTACCCCTGGCCGGAGCATGCATATTTATAATAGCAGCTGGCACACACTACAGCTCTTTATAGGTAAATTAACTCACAATGGGCTGTTGTGTCATGCTAACTGGCCCAGTGATCCCCTGACTAATCAGCCTGATCGGTGGAATAGAGCTTGGAGGAAGTTCCATAAATATAAGAAATAAATAAAGTCCTGGTCCAACAGCATGTACACCAGAGATAATTAATGAACTGTTAAGAAACAATGGCCAAAGCAAGAAGATATCACCAGCCAGCATCCACCAGCATTAATTGTTGTTATAAATATGCATGCATGCCATTTGCTGTCATTTGATTGCAGCATAGCAAAATTACCATAGCTGTCTAAAATTAACCCTGGACACATAATTTTAAATAATGCAGGACTCCTAAGAAAGGGATTATAGTTGACTAGAGATATTACATTTTATAACACCTCCTTACAATCCTAACTAAAGCATTCCTGGCTTTAACTTCCTTAACAGTATTCTGAGTTATTTATTTCCCTCAAGTTTACATTTAATTAATGGTTTATTCATCAGAGAGTTGTTTAACCTAGAGCCCGATTAATGTTCACGTTTTCACTCAAAAACATTGCTATTCATTTGGCCCTGGCTTTCATGTAGTTTAGAGTTCCTGCTCTATTTTAAGCACAGTATTTCAGTTTAAACAACATATTATGTTTTATTAAAATTGCCATAAACTAATACATTGGATTGCATCCATCCCCATGGTGCTAAAATATTTTTGTTATGCTCGATGAGGTTTGAAATAATATATCAACTTGCACTGTAAACTGTTGAATCCAAACATGCTATGGTCTATATTTTAATATAATGGATGGGATTGGAAAATGTGGTTGTGTGTAGCTTACTTATCTATTTGTAACCTTTCTACTCCTTGTCATGTGATGTGACATATATATATATATATATATATATATATATATATATATATAATCTCATTTTATAGTACAATTTCAGGCTGAAGAATTTACTAGGCAGTGCTCTATTCCCCTAATTAAGAGGACATCAGAGTGCTCCACAAATCTGGGTGGAAAATCCCTACACAAATCAATTGCTTTATTAGTCTACTAAAACTAATTAGAAAATGATAAATAACCAGCACGCAAGCAATTTTGTGGATAATAAATGCCTTGCATTGGTCAATAGAGAGAGCATTAAAACCTTAAATATGAAACTGCTATCGACACCTCTCTACATTAACGTATTATGGAACAAGCAACTAGATAGTGATACATCAGATAAGGCAATTAATTTGCACTGTTATAGAGGGGTGGGGAGAGAAAATGTCTATGGTATGACATTTGAAGTGCAAGGATGATAGTGTTTTAAACCACTACACAACACAACCTCAATTGACAAATTTGACCAATTTTCCCTCAATGAGTTTGATAATGATTTGTCTTTTGTTCTTTTAATGGCTCCAAGGAATGGGAAGTTGTAAATAAATGAGGTCAGAGCATTCAGATATACCAACACAAGATAGCAACATTATTTGGAAAAGAGGCCAGGGCTTAGTCCGATCTGGTAAAAAGACCGTCCTCTTTGTAATTTCTGCAGTTAGCTTTAGGACCATCGAACGCTTCTCCAGTGCCTTCATTCAGTGCCTTACAACAAGCTGCTGCCACTAGTCTACCTCAACCTGTAAATTCATTAACTTAAAGTCACTGTGACAACCTTGTCATTTTAGATTTTTAGGATTTCTCTTTTAGAGGTGCATATCCTTCATAAAATTATATCTAGTCACCCCCACAGCTTTAAACCAATAATCTGCAACAAACCTGGATGTCATCTATAATGAAATAAATGAGCAGTTTGGGGGAAGGGTTGGCACAGTGCATGGGTGAAAGATCCCAATACCTCAGAGCCTTCAAATTTCTTTTGGTTACTAAATCAACTGTGAATAAGGAAGACATGATGCTCCCAAAAACAATCCATAAGGGCTAGCATTGGCATTTTCAACGTTCACATGGAGAGACCACTGCACATTGTAAACCATCCACTCCAGCAGTAGTAGTGTCAGAAAAGCTTACCACATGGATTGTTACTATTGCTTGGAGAACCTCCGTGTGTCCCAACACCATCCCAGCCATAAGCAGGAAGTTCCAGAGGAAGCATGCCTGAAGACTTTCCAAATATTTTTTTAAGATCCACATGGCAGTAGAAGTAACAGGAATGAGTATAGGTCAGGCATCACATGAAGTCTTCTGCTGACTCCACATGATAAAGCCTTCATAGTTTTAGTTTCGACTTCAATAGAAAACTGATTTCACTCAAAGGCCACAGCCCAGCACATACCAATCCAGACAAGCTGTGCAATCCTAAGCATGTTTACTCATATGTAAGATGCACTGTGTCCAATGGGCTTATATCCTAGTAGATATTCCATAGTTTGCAGCCTACTTTCCTGTGGCTAAGCCTCCTTTCAGAATTTTTCAGGAACTGCTTTGAAAGAGAACAAAACTCTTTGCCCAGTCAGTCATGAAGCTATGTAGCTAAGGTTGTCCCTTGCAGGGAAATCCTGCCCTTTTGGGGGCCCAATGAATGCCTGCAATAGACCTAGGTCAGCTTGCTTTTGCGAGCCAAGCCACACAATAGTCCCTCAAACCCAGGAACTTTACCAATTGTGTGTGTGTGTGTGTTTGTGTGCTCAAAATGGTGGCCCAGTTTGAGTAAAATGGCAGCTGTAAACACCATAATCTGTGCAAAATCACAGCCATAAATTTGTGCAAATTAGGCCATTTACAGCTGCAGCTTTGTTGAAATTGCACTTTTTATGGCCGTTTTTAAGTTTATTTATTCAATTCAAATTTGCACAAATCACAGTTTGCACAAACATCCTCCCCATCAAACAATTTGTAAATTGGCCTGACTCATCCTGCACCGAGTCGAGCCAACTCACAGTTGATTGAGCTGGGGCCTGGGGGACCAAGCCAGCAAAAACTTGCTGACCACCAGCACCCCAAACAGATTCCTCCGACATCTCTACAGGTGGTTAGAAGATGGAGTTGTGGTTTAAGTCCAGGTAGAGGTCAGAGTACAGGCAGGCAGACAGACAAGAGGATCAGGCAACAGGAGTGGTCATGTTAACAGACCAGAGGTCAATTACAGTAAATCAGTCAGGTACATTACATAATCCAGAAGCAGGGCCATTGAGCAGGCTGAAAGATCAGGAAACCAAGCATCAATCAGAGGGCACAGTTCAGGAGATAAGATACAAAGCAAAGGCAGGATGGACCAAGTTGTTATAATGCTGGTTGGGTTTTCAGTGAAGGCTTTTAAGCCCAAATCCTGCCAGACTTCACCCAGAGCAACAGTAATCAAACCTCCATTTCCAGAACATTTTTGAGGAAACCTTTTCTGGAGGCATGCACTCCTTCACACAGGAGTCCTACTTGCCTGACCATTGAGGAGATGATGCTTCCAGGGTTCAGGGGGTGATCAGCCTCTGCCTCAGAGGCAGAATCCCTTTCTCCTGACAGGGATGGCCCTGCAACCATCTCCCCTGAGGGCTCAGGCTCCTGTGGGTCTAGTGGCAGTCCCTGGTCTTGGGTGCCCTAGGTTTCTAGGGCCTCTAGCTCTTCCTCTGAAGAGGACTCCTCCAGTGGAGGCATGAGAGAGAACTACTTCTGCCTTCCATCAGCTGCTGTTCTGTCCCTGGTCTTCAAAAACCTGCTTCTAACTGTGCTAGTTGTACACAATAAACCTAGGACTGAAATCAGCAATAACCACAAAATGTACTCAAGCATGTCGAGAAAGAAATATTCCAGTGACTGCAGCCATCAACAGCAATATTTATATTTAATAAGCAAATAATAAACATGACATTAAATTGCAAAGATTACAAAGAATAGAAGTCATCCATGAAATTGTCAATTAACTGGATAGCCCCTTGGTGCTGATGAGATAAAAGAAAAGAAAAATCAAATGACACTTTACACGGTAATCGTCACTGATTCATCCAGTCTCTTCTGTGCAGATTTCTGTTTTAACCTTTGAGACATCATTCTCTTCATCTTTAGTAGAATCTTTTTTTTAAAAAAATGGCCAATATATTTGTCACAAATTGGGCTGGATCCCATGTGCTACATTCTAATGGCATTTCTTAATGTGTAGGATCCTTTTAGAAACAAATTTGGAAATAAAGATTCCTTTAGCCTAAATCATAAGCAAATTTACTCAGATAATCTATGCTCCAACATCTTCATAAGAACATAAAAAGAGCCATACTGGATCAGATCAAGGATCCATCTAGTCCAGCACTCCCTTCACACATTGGCTAACCAGCTAACAATCAGGAGCCCACAAGCAGGAGATGGGTGCAACAACACCCTCCCACCCATGTTCCCCAGCAACTGGTATATATAAGCTTAATGCCTTTAATACTGGAGAGTGTCTTCCAGACCAGAGTTGGGTAATGTATGGGTCTCCAAATATTGCTGGACTGCAACTCCCATCCTCTATGTTGGCTATGTTTGCTATGGCTGATGTGACTTGCACTCCTAGAAAAGCTGAAGTATTACACATTTTCCATATCTCATTCTAATCTTTCAATCTTGTCATTGTCTTTACAACTTTAGCCTAAGTACATTCTTATTTAAAGTTATGAGTGTACTGATTACCTTCATTTTTATTGCAACTTTATTTATTTATTTATTTATTCATCGGAAATATTTTTTAATCATGCTACTCAGCCAAAAAGTCTCACAGAGCAGCATACATGCAAATAGTAAAAGAAGACAGTCCCTGCCTACAGGCTTACAGTCTAAATACATTTTTTTTAAAAAATCCCTTTGCGCTAGCTAAATTACAATATCCTAAATTAAGGTAGCTGGCTTTTTCAGAAATACGTAATGCTGGGCAGAAGGCAAGGAGTAATTTCAAGGCAATGCACTTTACAGTTCCAAGCTCACAGAAAGAACATGTTTGTACGTGTTTAAGTGAGCTAGGGTAGAAAAGTCCCAAGCAGTTCCTAGCAAGAAGGATGAAATGTTTCCTCAAAATGTGGGGTTAACTGTTTCTCTGTTATATCTTTTTTGTTGTTCTTGATCAGTTGCCCGGAAAGTTATGTTGGATAAGATCTCCAATCCTTAAGGAAAGGCCTGCTGGATCCTGAATCCTGTTTCAAATGTGGTAAATTGTGTGAGCTCACAGACAAGGGGGAGCCCAAATGCCACAGCTGGGAAGTGGAAAGCAGTCAACAGATCACCTCCAGAATTCTCACAAGCAGGATATGAAAGCCATAACCCTCCCTTTCTGCTGCTCTCAGCCATTGTCTTCAGACAGGTGGCCACATGCTGCCTCCCTCCATAGGCATGTGCAAGGGGTGTGCCAGGTCTGCCCCGGCACACCCTGTCTCAAGCAATAAATGCCAAACTGAGGGGCGGCCTTTGCATAGGGATCCAGATGCAGTGGGAATGGTTTTCCAGCTGCTCTGCCACACCGAAGAACTACTGCATCTGGGAGAGCACTGTTGCTCCCGGCAGCAGGAGCGAAAAGGAACCACTCTGCTGGTAGCCTCCCTGCCACAAATCACACTTCAAAGAGGCCAGGAGCAAGGCCCCCAAAGGCTAATGTCATCTCGTAAGCCTCTCCTCTGGCCAGTATCACCACAATGCCCCACCAATGTTGGGACTTCAGGAGCATCTTCTCCCCTCCCCAACTGCAATGGCCCAAACGTGGAGTAGGGTGTCAGTGTCTAATAAATAAATGAATAAAAGTAATGTCCTTTATGGCTGAGTATTCCATAAATGTTCACCTTTTTAAAAAAAAAATCCCTGGGTGCACACCCTAATGAAATGTGCTGCGCATGCCTATGCCTCCCCTCCACCACCACCACCACCACTCTCTTCAGTTTTCTACCACTCCTCTTCCCTCCAATGCTCTCCCTGCTATCCTCTGCCTTCCTCCACTGCACCATTTTCCCAGCGGAGCTTTCCAGAGGGGTGCTCAGGGTGAGGCATTGTGTGGGCCACTGCTCCAGCTAGCCATGCTGGCCACTTTCCAGCTGTAGCATTTGTCACAGCCAGAGAGTGGCCAGGATTCGATCATTTTTGTCTGTCTCTTCCGCCAAGACGCTTGTTCATGCACTGGTTATTTCACGGTTGGACTACTGCAACCTTCTTCTCTCTGGCCTTCCTTCTTCTCACATCAGTCCGTTGGTTTCTGTTCACCACTCTGCCGCAAAGATCATCTTCTTGGCCCGCCGCTCTGACCATGTTACTCCGCTTCTGAAATCTCTTCATTGGCTTCCAATTCACTTCAGAATCCAATATAAACTTCTCCTGTTAACCTTCAAAGCTTTTCACGGTCTAGCTCCTTCCTATCTCTCCTCTCTCATCTCACACTATTGCCCCGCTCGTGCTCTTTGCTCCTCTGATGCCATGTTTCTCGCCTGCCCAAGGGTCTCTCCTTCCCTTGCTCGGCTTCGCCCATTTTATTCTGCTGCCCCTTACGCCTGGAATGCTCTTCCAGAACATTTGAGAACTACAACTTCAATCGCAGCTTTTAAAGCTCAACTAAAAACTTTTCTTTTTCCTAAAGCTTTTAAAACTTGATGTTGTGCAGACTTTTATACTGTTAGTTTTACCCTACCCTGTGCCTGCTTACCCTACCCTGTGCCTGTTTGCATTCTCTTCCCCTCCTTATTGTTTTACTATGATTTTATTAGATTGTAAGCCTATGCGGCAGAGTCTTGCTATTTACTGTTTTACTCTGTACAGCACCATGTACATTGATGGTGCTATATAAATAATAATAATAATAATAATAATAATAATAATAATAATAATTCACCACCCGTCCCATTCCTGCAAACCAACACTGCTCTTCCCTCCCTTCCTAGGAGCCCAGCAGGGTTTTGGACATGTCGATGCAATCAACCTCAGATTCACTAATCAGATTGCCCTGCTCTTCAGGCCTTACTTCTTTAGCTTGCAAAACACAAGAAACCAGTGATTCTCACTCTGCATAGCTAAGGATGTCAAATAGTTTCTCCTCAACAATTGTACAAACTAAGCTTAAAAGGATTATGTCTTACATCTGTAAGAGACTCATTTAAGGGTGAGAGGTAGTCATTTGATGTAGATAATGTAATGTTTGCACATGGCAATACTTGTTCCACCACTTCCTCATCCATCAAGACTGACAACGAGATCCTATCACACTATTACGTGAGACACCTAAATGCATAATATATCATGGAAGACCTGTGGTAGTGGAACACATTTTTCAACACACTCCCCTCAGCCCCATCTTCCCTCGACATAAACAGCCTTCTTGATGTCTCTCAACAAATATGTGTATAAATTCAGCATGCAGCAATGTGTTGCTATATTTAGATACTTTGCTATTTTTATGCCATTCAGATATAAAGCTTTTGTAATGAGGTCTGAATGAATATTAGGTTTGGAAGGGGCTAACATCCGATCTTATACAATAATGCTGCTTTGGTCTCAATAAATCCCTTTCTGCATGAGAAGTTTACATTATGCATTCATAGGTTTAATCATGGTTACCCAACTTACATTTCTCAAAGAGAATTTGCTTCCTTCTGCTCCTCCAGCTGTCTATGTTTTATTCACAACTGGTTCCTTATCTAATTTTTCCAATTTTCCACTCCCAAGAAATCTGTCCCAGGAATAGATTTCGGCAGCACTACATGCTAGTTTTCAGTAGCCATCAGTGGGCCCACCAGAGATCCCTACTGAGACATTTCCTGGCTGGGCAGTATCCAACTGTGTCATTCTGTTCGTGCAAATGATGTTGTGCTACTGGAAACTATGTCCAAACTATGCACAATAGTAGAATCCAACTAAAATCACATTTGAAGAAGCGCTTGTGCACTATGCTTGCACAACCCATTGTGCAACTGCTTGCACATAACTTTTGCATAACCCATTGTGCAACAGGTGGCATATTCCACTTGCACAACCTATTGTGCATCTGGTTACTGAACTGCTTGCACAACTGGTTGTGCAAGTGTAATGGGCAACATTTCTGCAGCTGAAAGATTAAGTGGAGCTTCACTGGCACTACTGAATTTGCAGAATGACACATTTGGCTAATGCCCTTTAATAATTAAAAATATGTGTTTACTATTTAATGTACTACATCAGGGGTGGACAATTTGTGGTCCTCCAGATGTTTTGGACATCTCTGATCAACCTTAACAAGCATAGCCAATGATGATGGATGATGGGAGTTATTGGCTAAAAGATTTGGGGGGCCACAAGGAGCCCACACTTGACTTACATTGCTGTTCAGGGGTCTTGGGATGGATTTTAAATTTGTCAATGTATTATCATAGTCACTTAAACTTTTGAATAGTTGTAAACCTAGAAAAAGTTAAAGTTCCATTTTTAAAAAAAAAAATAGCATGCTTCAGTTAATTTTAATAACTATAATTCATAATAAATGCAATCCAGTGTGAGATTCTTAATAATGTAGATTCATGCTTTCCTGCCTAGGAATATTAATAAGTTGAGACAGAGGCATACAATCATATATTAAAAAGCATTGCTTTTCACTCATAAATACAGATAATTTGTAATGAAAGTTCACTAGAAATGTGTAATCTAAGGATTAACATCAGATCAGATCAGATTTAAAAGGGAGATCCAAATGCATCTGAGTTCTTTATTTAAAGTTTTGGAGATACGGAAGTGAAGTAATCTTTGTTAAACACACACACACACACACACACACACACACACACACACACACACACACAAAACCCACCAGGTTTTTAATGTGTCTCTTTTGTACCAGTTGAGCCATGAAGCAGCATGGAAACTGCAATGCTAGATGTTTTGGGGTTGAAGTGGGCAGAAGGAGGCTTCGTTTCCCAGCCACCCAGATGGTCATAGCTGGTTCCACAAAAAGAAAAAAGAAAAGAAAAATGCTTTCTTGAATGGGGTATGCATGGATTTGCAAGAGTGCACAGGGCAATGCTTCCATTTGGGGTTGATGTACAAAAAAGCAGTTTTAAAAAATTACATACAAAAATGTGTACCAGTTCTTCTGCAGCCATCCACCCAAATTGATTCAATGGAATTAACTTCATACTGAAAATATGAGAACCAGAACGAAATTGGGCTTGACTGATTCACTCATCCCTGGCTCGACCCATGAAGAGAAAGACATCTAGGCATCCAGACTTCCATGCTTAAAAGCCACTAGTAACAATTCAACCAAAGTTAAGGGCTTTCAAGAGCACTATTGCTCAATTTCATGGTGTGTGGGTGTGTGCATGCATGCATGACATTTGCAGGAGCAAGACCGTTTTCTGAGACAAGCATTGGCAGTGGTTAGTTTTGTTTTGTTTTGTTTCTTTCACATTCTTCTTTAAATTAAGGGCCTAACTACACGTGAGACTAACAATGTGATTAGCACACATGTTGTTTTTGTTTTTAAATTAAATAGCAGGCCAGAGGGAGAACAATAGTCATTGGCAATGCAACACAGTATAACAGGTTTACGCCTTCTCACCCTCAGCCGCAATCTCAATAAATTTCACTTCCTCTCATGTAGCCATTTGCATTAGGAACAAATTTCCCATTGGCACCAATGGGCATTATTTTACTCATGTTAATTTCCACAGGGGGGCATTTCTTTTTATTGAGATTGCTGCTGGGGAGGGAAGATGTAAGCGTCCCTACATGGTGTAGTGCCAAAGGCTATTACCCCTGCCTATGATTACGAATCACGTCATTAAGGGCACATATATTATGCCTTCATGGCTCCACCATCAGGAGTAGTGATGAAGCCATTCATTTCTACTTCCCATAAGAGTAAGCCTAAAAACAAAACAGCCACAACCCTGCTCCTGAAAATTTTAAGAATTTCTCTCACCACCCACAATCACAAATTGTCCCCACTTTTGTGGCCTGTGAATGGCGTGGGGAAGGTGGGGAAGCATTTTTGTCCCAGTATTACATCAAATATGCTACGTGGGCTTTGTAGTGCCATCAAATGCATGAGAAACACTACTGCAATACATGTGTGAATGTTTTGGTTTGACTCTTGGATAATGCCCACATCCTTCCAGATAGTGCCCATGACAAGGAACACATTTTCCCTCTCTCACTTCATCAAGGTGTAGAATCACTCAAAGAGTGCTTAGCAATGGTACCTTCTCAAACCGGAGGCAGGTAATGAGCGGAGTGCCACAGGGCTCAGTCCTGGGCCCAATGCTCTTTTAACATCTTTATTATTGATTTGGACGAGGAGGTGCAGGGAACGCTTTTCAAATTTGCATATGACACAAAATTGGGTAGGATAGCTAATACCCTGGAAGACAGAAACAAACTCCAAAGTGATCTTGATAGGCTGGAGTGCTGGGCTGAAAACAGCAGAATGAAATTTAATAGGGATAAATGCCAAGTTCTACACCTAGGAAAAAGAAAGTTACAAGATGGGGGATACTTGGCTCAGCAATACTACAAACGAGAGGGATCTTGGAATAGTTGTAGAGTGCAAGCTGAATATGAGCCAACAGTGTGACGTTGCTTGAAAAAAAATCAAATGCTATTTTGGGCTGCATTAATAGAATTATAGCTTCCAAATTGTGTGAGGTACTGGTTCCCCTCTATTTGGCACTGGTTAGGCCTCATCTTGAATATTGTGTCCAGTTCTGGGCACCACACTTCAAGAAGAATGCAGAGAAGCTGGAGGGGGTTTAGAGGAGGGCAACAAGGATGATCAGGGGTCTGGAAACAAAGCCCTATGAGGAGAGACTGAAAGAACTGGGCATGTTTAGCCTGGAGAATAGAAGATTGAGGGGAGACATGAAAGCACTCTTCAAATACTTGAAAGGTTGTCACACAGAGGAGGGCTAGGATCTCTTCTTGATCATCCCCGAGAGCAGGACACGGAATAATGGGCTCAAGTTACAGGAAGCTAGATTCTGGCTGGTCAGCAGGAAAACCCTCCTAACTATTAGAGCAGTACGACAATGGAAATAATTACCTAGGGAAGTTTTGGGCTCTCCCACACTAGATGCATTCAACATGCAGCTGGACAGCCATCTATCGGGTATGCTTTAAGGTGGATTCCTGCACTGAGCAGGGGGTTGGACTCGATGGCCTTGTAGGCCCCTTCCAACTCTAATATTCTCTGATTCTATGAACTTGCATCTTATTCAGTGTCCATTTTTCCATATCATAATGTGTTACTCTCATGGTCTTTTTATTTTATCAGCCTTTCCCTTCCTGAGGACTTAGGGCTGGTAACAGCAATATTTTTAAACAAGAAAATGCAGAAGTACGCAGTTTATATTCCCCACTCTGTTCAAAGGACAAAACTATGTGTTATATCCACCATGGTTATGTTGCTTTTGCTCTCATGTTATTGCTTCCCAGAGGTATTTGGTTGGACACGGAGAGAAACAGGATGCTGGAATCTACCATTGGTCTGACTTAGCTGGGCTCTTCTTTTATGTTCTTGTGCCTAAATGGTAGCCTTATGTTGAGTAATACCTGTCCAAACTGCAACATTTTGAATTACATACCACACGAGTTGCTGTTGTCAAGTTATGGCTCCCCTCCACATTTGCAGTCAACTCAACAGGTGATGGTGGTGATTCATTCAATAAGGCCATAGCTAGACCTAAGGTTTATCCCTGGATCATCCAGGGGTCAAACCTGTTCATCTAGGTGCCACACAGGGGATCCAGTGCTCAGGCAGGGGCGAACCCTAGATGATCCCAGGATAAACCTTAGGTCTAGGTTATTCTGCATGTTGCAGCTATGATGAGAATCACTCCCCATGAGAACTTCACTTTCAATGGTATACCAATGGCATCTACCAGCCAGTATCCTTCTCCATCCCATAAGGCAATTATTTGTTTTTGTGAGCCATTGTTGTCCAATTTTCTTCTTGAGGCAGTTAGCAATGTCCTCAGGATATGGGCAAATCTCCAGCTGTACAAAGGCCTTTTTTAATGCTTGTATGAGATTCATGTTGCTGTTGTTGATAATTTGCACCTGTTGTTTTGCTCCATCTCATGTAGAATTTGAAAAGAACTGTTTGAAAATGTAGCTCTTTGAGTTTTTATAATACCCCCCCCCCTGGAAAAAAAAGATTTTAAAAAATTAAAGATACTTGGTTGGGATTTCTTTGTCACAACTAAGGGATTTTCAGAGTGCCACTGAGTCACAATTTACTTACTTGAATAAACACCCCAAATGAATGTTATAAAAGAAAAAATACATTTGCTAAAATAAATACATGTTAAAATGAGCATAGCTGCAGATGGCTTTAGTGCTTAGTAAACTAAATAGAGCTAAGAGCAAAATAAATGTAAGACATTGAAAGAAGCACACAAGTGTTTTACAGAACATGATAAAATGAATACTGCACCGTTTAAAACTGATTGACAGGTAATGAACTATAAAATTTATATTGAAATGGGAATGACAGAGAAAGAATATAGCACATGGTTCCATCAGCATAGTCATATGGCTGAAAGATGGGAAATTTTCTCAGATAACAGCTCACAAAAATTAAGCAAATTAAACACTGATGAAAAATCTATGTGTGCTGATTGCATTAGTGAGTTGCTGAGAGACAAAATAGCAAGGCAGTTTAACACGATTATTAAACAGAAGCTGTTGCTTATATCTGCCTGTGAAGTTATGAGATGTCAGTAGGACAAAATGAGAAGTCAATGAGACAAAATGCACTCATGCATCTGGACCTTGCTTAATTCTAAAAACGTGAGTTAGTTTCTTGGTTTAATATGCAACTCTGTAATTAGTTGGCGTACATTTGTTCCAATATAGAGATGTGAAAGCTTTTTAGGGTGCAATTGTCTAGCCATTAGACACTATCTAGACGGTCATAAGTTATTTTGGTTCTGAGAAACCACTCGGCCGGCTACCTCATAGGCAGTGCAGCACGGGCTCTGTGCCCAGGGGCAGGCAGGGGAGGAGACTGCGGGAGCTCCTTTACGCAGTTTTCTGTGCACCACTCAGCCTCCCTCACTCCTGCTCCGATGCTCACCAGCTAGACGCTCAAAATCAAGTGTCTAGTGGAAACCACAAGGCGGATGGAGCACGGAGGAGAGGATCCCCTCTGTGCTGCAGCCGCTCTGTATAGAATGGTCAGCAGCCTCCAATTTCAAAGGCTGTCACCTGTCCCTATAGGATTGTGCCCTTTAAATCCAGGGTCATCCAATGAAAATGAATGGTGGGAGATTCAGGACAGACAAAAGCAAATATTTGCTACCACAAGACGCAGTGCTAGCCACCAACTTGGACAGCTTTAAAGAGGTTAGACAAATTTATCAAGCAGAAGGTTATCAATGGCTACTAGTTCTGATGGTTAGACATTGCCTCCAGTATCAGAGGAAGTATCGTGCACATCAATACCAGTTGCTGGGGAACATGAGTGTGTGTGTGGGGGGGGGGGTGTTCACGCACTGGTTATCTCTCGGTTGGACTACTGCAACCTTCTTCTCTCTGGCCTTCCTTCGTCTCACATCAGTCCGCTGGTCTCTGTCCACCACTCTGCCGCTAAGATCATCTTCTTGGCCCGCCGCTCTGACCATGTCACTCCACTACTGAAATCTCTTCATTGGCTTCCAATTCACTCCAGAATCCAATATAAACTTCTCCTGCTGACCTTCAAAGCTCTTCACGGTCTAGCTCCTGCCTATCTCTCCTCTCTCATCTCACACTATTGCCCCGCTCGTGCTCTCCGCTCCTCTGATGCCATGCTTCTCGCCTGCCCTACGACCTCCACTTCCCTTACTCGGCTTCGTCCTTTTTCTTCTGCTGCCCCTTACGCCTGGAACGCTCTTCCAGAACACTTGAGAACTACAAACTCAATCACTGCTTTTAAAACTCAGCTAAAAACTTTTCTTTTCCCTATAGCCTTCAAATATTGAGTTTGTTCTGACTCTATACTGTTAGCTTCTCCCTACCCGGTGCCTGTTTACACTTCCCTGTGCCTGTTTGCATTCTCCTTCCCTCTTTATTGTTTACTACAACTTATTAGATTGTAAGCCTATGCGGCAGGGTCTTGCTATTTACTATTGCTTCTTCTGGGCTCCATTTTTTTTCCTCTTCTATGCCCTCACTGTCCTTAAGTCTCACTTATTCTCATTGTGCCAATCCACATAATTTTGTTTACAGGCCTCCATGCTGTCATCATATGAGACATGGCATTCTGATGTCATCAGCAAAATCACAATCCAATCAGACTGTCTGTTAGAGAGGGCAAAGAAAAACAATGGCATGAAAAGAAGCAAGATAATTCCATGGAAAGGGAGAGATACACCAAATAATATCTTTAAAAAATTGCAATGAGTGCCAAAAATGAAAAGCACTTTTCAACGCTTTAAAAAAAGGAACATGAAATTAGGTAAGTTGCTTTGGCTGAACCCTAGTTCAAACATTGCTTCCTTTTTAATTAACAAAGAAAACAATTCATGGATACTGAAATTTAATCATCTTTTTCAGCATGAGTGCATTTAAAGTCCTCCAATTCCCTCAGCCCACCCTGGGACCACAGAAAATCAGACAAACAGGCCATTGTCTTATATGACACCCACTTCCGTATCATCTGTGAGGGAGAAGGAGCCACATAACAATTACCCACTTCCTATTCAATGTTCACTCAGAAGAATTAACAATTGTTTGCTATTCAAGGGCAGATGCTTCTGAACATTATCCAAGCTTGTTAGCACATGAGAGAAGAAGGAAAGGGATTTGTTTTTCCTCTGGTCGGATTGCAAACTACTACACGGTCTGAATTGCATCATTAGGTGTTTAAATCCCATTGTTTTCAGTGGGTCTTAAGCCTGCATAATGTTCCGCTGATTGTGACCTGCCAATGCAATGCTCAACGCAACAACACTTGAAAGACATCAGATTTCTAATATAAAAATATCTCCTTTGTGGTATTTTTAGATATAGTATGACCACCCCAGAGAGTGGCACATGATGGAGGCAGTGGCAAACAGACTGGGCTTCAATTACAGTATCTTTTACTTCTTATTTAAACACACACCAAAAACATTTTATAATAACAGGGCCACCTGATGGTAACATGGCTACAGATGCTCATTCTTTATCATTCTTACTTATATATATTACCTTTTCCGGTAACAAAATGGTGCTTCTTCTTCTCAAAAGTGTGTGTTTAGCAACAGAGCAGCAGAAGCAAGCTGCATGTTATTCTTATACTGATGATGACTTAACTGAGTTTAAAATGTGAAACGCTACATGCTCAGAGTACCCTTTTTTAATCTGGGCTGGTAAACAGGAGTGTTGGGGTAATTTGCTCTAATATATTAGGAGTGGAGAAGCAGTTGTAATGCATGGAATTGCAATATGGGGAAGGTAGAATAAAAATGTTAATGCTTCACAACAATACATATGGCCATCTCAACACTCCACTCCCCCAGACGCCAAGTTCAGGGGCTTGTCTATATAGCTTGTTTACCCCAACCTAAATGTGCATATTCACATTTCAGGACACATGACGCAGCCATCCATTCACCGTAGCGCTGGGTTTTTAACACAATAACGTGCATATTCGTAGTTGTGATTTATTGTGACTTTTGAATCATGTCTGAGGGTGCACCACATTATAGTTATGTGTCTTTGGGGGAGTTAAATCATGTTCTGACATGTGGGTGGAGCTTAGAGGGTAGAACAATGTGATTGGCCAATTTCCTGATTTATTTATTTATTACACTTATATACCGCCCCCATAGCCAGGGCTCTCTGGGCGGATAACAGAAATTCTAAAATTAAGATAAAAACGAGTATACAAAATTTAAAATTCTAAAACACAGAACATACACACATAAAGCATTAAAAACCGTTAAAAAACTAAACATGTAAACAATTAATATGTGCTGCCATATGCCTGGGCAAAGAGGAAAGTCTTAACTTGGCGCCAGAAAGATAGCAGCTATTTCCCACCTATCAGCTGCCTCATTCCTTTGCGCCATTTTTAGTTTGAATTCTCTGATTCTGCTGTTCTCTGCAGAGAGAGCTTATTAAAACAAAGAGGGGGGAATGGGCATCCTCCTTTGCTGCCTCGTTCCTCCCCCACCCCTGTTATATGAATCTGCAGAGCTCCTCATATAAATTATTTAGCTTCCATCCTCTGTACTCTGAAGCATCTAATCCGAGTATATGAGCATGTAAAAATATATATTCAGGAAATAAATCGCTGTTGCTGCTGCAGTGTGACGCTCTTTATCTACATTTGAATCAATGGAAATTTGGTTTTATATTTAATGAGGAGATCTCTTGTTGTTGTATAGACGGGGGCCAGGTCTAAATTAACCAGCTGCACCGCTGTCCATTTTGGGAATGTTTGAAAAGCAGGGGGTCAGTCATAAGGAGGAACCTTTCCAGCTGAATCTGGCTTGGCTTTATGCCAAAATAAAGTCAATCTCCCTGGTCAAGAGTGTAATCTTTATGTCTGCCTTGGTTTTTTAAAAAATGTTGGGGGAAACATACATGGAACGTCTATATTGACATTTCCCTAATCATGACCTTTCTTTTAACCAACTTCTAATATGATACTTCTGTGCATTTTTTTTAAAATCCTTTGTAAAGCAACTCAGGATTTGTTCCCTCCTGTGGGAGGATGGATTGGCATCAATGGAGATGGTTCTATTCCTTTATCCCACGCTACAAACCCAATCAATTTCTTAGCTTCACTGAGGAACTGTAGGGATGGGAGAATCACGGATGTTCAAACAGGACAGAATTCTCTGAATTTCACTTTGAAGCTCAGTCCAGCTCATTCCCATTATCATTTGCAGCCTGCCTTTTAGTTTATTCAAATAGGGAAAGTGTGCATTTAATTTTTTAAAATGTGTGCACTCTCCCCACCAACCGCATTCACTAAGGTGTGATTTTTTTTCTTTTTTTAAAAAAAAAAGCGTTTAAAAAGATGCATTTGTTTTTTGTTTTTTGTTTTAAAGGGAAAGCTGCATTTTTCAAATGCTATTGCAAATTTGGGAACTTGAAAACTTTTGTAAAAAAGAAAAGAAAAATGCAGTGCCAACTGTATTCACATTCACAAAAGGCGCAAGTTTGAATGATTTGCAAACTGAAATGAAATTCTCATACATTCCTAGGAAAAATATACAGACACTCATTTGTACCCATGCAGATCCCCCTTTTTAGAGGACCCTCTGGATGTCTTTACATCGGGGCAGGACCGGTATGACTCCACCCACTTCCATGCTCAACCTTCCACATGTAGACTTTTTAAATAGCTAGGGTATATCAGCTCACAAGATGTACATTAGTTGGAAAAGATCTGAAGGAATATGTTTGTAAAGCTTTCTGTGTGGTTGTGATGTTTGTTTTGTTTTGGTTTTGGTTTCCAATATAACCTTTTTAAAAAATATATAGAAACATGGCTGTTCTCAGAATTATGTATACTTTTTTTAAAAAAAGAAACTGAAATGTAAAAAAAAAAAAATGGGGAGGGAATGTGAATGTCAACAATTCCTTGAATCAGCTTTCCTTTATTCAACTTTACCCATTTGTTGCTTGAAAAGTAACAAAATAGTACCAATAGCGCAGGAGATGTGTTAAAGAAAGAAAATGGTACATTATGAAGTCTGAATTCAGAATGGTTTATGAAGGTAATAATGGCTTTGGGACTGGAGCTTTACAGTTAATAGCCAGATAACTGGAGGGTCCAGTCATTAATTGTCAGGAAATACTGACCCAAAGGTCACTTTGACTTAAGTACCATGTAATTTATAATAAGAATATAAGTGCTACATAGATCTATTAATAAATATTGAAATGAGATACTTAGGGAAAGACTATCCTGAGTGGGCACACAGGGAGTGTGAATGTGAAGATGAAGACATGTGAAGTCCACTGTAATACCGTTGCCAGTGCCATCAAAATGGCATAACTCTGGACAAAGTCATATTAATCTTATTGACACACTAGCTGATATATCTGGCATTGCTCAGGCCCCCTAAGATATATATCTGTGAGGTAATCATCTTAAAGTAGTAGGCCGGTGCTAGGCCGGTGAGTTAACATTTAATCAAATTATATTGGTTTCTTTTTTTCTTCTCTCATCCTCACAACAACCCTGCAAGGTAGGCTGATGCTAGGGCTGTGAGATAACTTTAAAACAAATTAAATTTGTTTCTTTTCTTCTTCTTTTTTCTCTCTCTCTCTCATCCCTGATGCATGGCCAGGGCCACCTTGAAGCCACTGCCATGATTTTCCTTGTCCCTTCAGAAAATGAAAACTACAACTCCTGGCATGCCTTTTGCTGCAGTGCCCAGCTTGCCCAATGGGAGTCCTGCCACTCAAACTCATAGGAAGTGAAGTCTGGCTGAGCCAGTCCACACCGCACTGTGCAATTGGTGCCCATAAGTTGGCTATGAAGGGCCGGCCATCTGACTGACTGACTATTAGCTCAGTCATTGCTGTTGGCAATGGGCCAGAGCTGTGCCCTCCTTTCCTCCTGCTCGTGATGGTGTCTAGCAACCAAGGCAACTGGCCCCAGGTGTTCTCCCTTCAGGCCCAGGAGGGTGAGCCACTACCAGATGATGGCCACCAAAGTCCAGTACATCTTCTACCTACCCAAGGTATACTGGGTGTTGTAGGCATAAGCCTAAGTGGTGGGAAACAATTGGAGAGCGGGCCTTCTTGGTTGTGGCACCCTGCTTATGGATTTCTTTTTCCAAGGCAGCCTGGCCTAGTGACTGCATTAATGGCTTTCCAGTGCTAAGTGAATATTTTATTTTCTCCCAAGACCTTTTAACTTGATGAGATTTTTATGCTGTTTTTTTTCCCTGTCATAACTAAACCACAACATTCCAAGACAGATGTAGGAATTACTGAATAAAGTATATGTAAAAGCCAGACTATACTATTGAAACAGACGAGTGAATGGAGGAATGACTGATAGCTGAGGCTAGAATGGAATGGTGGGTGGGGTTAGTAGCAGTTGGAGAAAGTCAGGTAGAAGGAGAACAAAGACAGTTAGTGAGAAGTCAGGAAAGTGCGAGCTGAGTTAGGATTAAAAGATAGTGAAAATATTTCAAAATATTTTGCCATAGAGGGAAGTTTTCCCATTACAAATATGATGTAACAATCCAGAAAGAGAGGAGTCTAGGTCCAGCTTTTCTTTCAGGACCATCCATAGAAATCTTTTAGCATGCAGAAACCACACAACTGTCTGTGGAGTACTGTTAGTGTCATCATGTCTGAAAATTTCCATTGGTGCAGAATGCAGCTGCTACAGTGTTGACCATAACCAGTCTTGATGGCAAGCAGGCAGGGGGGCTTGGCTGGGTGGGGGAGGCACTTCAGATGTCTGAATCCCTCTTCAGTTAAAGTGGGCCAGACTGAGAGCTCCATCACATCGGGGGGAAACACACTCCCTACTGTTGCTTCTCTGCCTGTGTCTTCATTCCTCAGTTACTTCCTCTTTCAAAAGAGGAAGTACACAATGAGCACGAGGCCCATTCAGTCCGCTGTTCTAATGGTGCTGCTTTTTCTGCACACAGCAGGGGAAAGCAGCAGTCCCGTGTTTCAAAATACATCGAACTTAAAAGGGGGGGTTGTCATGAAAGGAAGGCCAGAAGGGATGGAAGGGGCATGTGAGGCAGACGACATCATGTGAGGGACCTGAGAAAACTTCATGAGTGCCCAGTAACAAGCGTGCAATAAAATGCTAGTCGGATGGAGCTCCAAATCTGCATCAGGCCAAGGTGGTTCAGGGCCAATTCCGAAGTGCTGAATCGGCCTCTGAAGTGGGTTGCAGGGTCTGTGAACAGCCCTAATCCCCACCCATATGGGCATGTGGTGATTGACATATATGTGTTCCATCTTCTATTATGCAGTAGCTACTAGGGGCCTGGGAGCAGTGAATGGGGAGTCTGGAGTCCCATTGACTCCTGGTCGGCTTTGCACTCGGCGTTCCTGGATGCCACCCAGGAACCTTCAAGGCCAAGTCACTTTGGTATAGGCAAATCCTGCTTTGGTGATGAGGTGAGGCAGGCACCCCCCGAAGCACCCTGAGTTGAAGCGGGGCAGTTTCAAAGACTCCGAAATGGCCTCTGAGGTGAGGCAGGGGACTGTGCACTGCCCTAGTTTTTAAGCAAAGAAACTAAAGAATATGAATAAAACAGCTTTATTTGTTCCTTTATACATTTATATATACCTTTATATCACTTCATCTATTAAAATCCCTAAGCAGTTTACATTAAAATATAACATAATACTTTATATTTTAGAAATCACCATAATAAATAATTTTTAAAATTAAGAACAAATTAAGAACATTTTTAAAAAATGGCATCACAACAACAATAAAACAGGGTGGTAACAGAGTCCCTCACACTTCATGGAAAGCCTGCATGGATAGGTGTATTTTCAAGAATATAGGATATTCTTATTGAAGTAAACTCTTCTGTGATTTTTATGAAATTAGGTTGGTTCTACCAGTTACTCTGGGCAGTGTTGATATACGTGTGGTGTTGTTTTTCTTTTAGTACTTCCTTAAACTTCCTGCTGCTTAAATATGACTGTAAGGGCCTGTGGCTTCACCGTTTCCAAAGAAAATGAACATCTGAGTGAGCCTACCAGAGCAAGTCCTAATCTGGCTATTGCAGTCCTGCTGCTTTGAAGGAAGTAGAACTCAATAGACTTTTTCAAGAGCTCCCTCCCTCCTGGTTGACAGGATAAGGAGACACCATCTGACCTCAGAAAATTACAGGTTAACAACTCAGGCTTACACAAATACTTCAGACTGAGGGCATAACAGCAGTTGTTTTATGAACAGGAGGAAACAACTCACTTGAAAAAAGGCTAGGCTCTGAACCCGAGGCATTGAATTTGAAAATCTAAATTAGAGGGGTTACCTTCCCTGAAGTTTGTCCCTTTATACAGCATAGGCTATCCCCTCCCCACAAGTGAACTAGGTTGAAAGGATGGATAGTTGTGCCTCCATACTGGCTTATGCTATTTTTAAAAGCTCAAACTCACTTCAATAGGATTTAAGTAGCCAAACTGTGACCAGAGCTGCAGCCTAAGTCAACATGTTGCTGTTTAAAAAAAACAGAAAGAAAAGCGTACTGGCAGCCCGATAATCCTTAATTTATTCAGCGACAGAAGGAATAGGTTTCCCCCCCTTTCTTTTATATATTGTTAATCATTTATCACAGTAGTCATGAAAAAGTTGAAAAAATAATAAAGAAAAGCCCTTGCTGAAGAAGGACAAGCCCATGGATTTAAATCTGCACTTATCCAGAGGAGCGCATGTTTGTGAAAGGATTAGTAAGGGGGGTTGGTTGGTCTGCTTTTCTTGAAACTTATGCATAACTCTCCGCGCGCCCCCTTGTTTTAAAAGAACGGTATATCTGATGGGGGGGATGACATCTCTTGGCATGTAATGTTTGTTCTCTTGACTATGATCCATTCTGAACACAAAGGCATGATTGCTTCCCGAAAGAGACACAAAATCAGTGTGCACAATAAATAAGCTGTCTGAGTGGCAGTCCAGCATTCAATTACCCAGTCTTCAAATGAGCTTTTGGGGCAGAAATGGAGCTCTTTAGCCTGAAGCTCTCCAACTTTAAAGTGACACATTTGGATGCATACAATTTCTTAAAAGGACAATGACGATTTGCAAGATTGCAAATACATTGTTTCAATTAGAAGAAATATGTGATGGCAAATGTGTGAAAGGCAAATGTGTTCCCTAATTGAAGATGATGATAGGCTGCAGTCTGGTTGACAAAGCTGTGATGGGATCAGGACAGTTAAAAGAAAAAGAAAAAGAAAAAGAGAGACAGCCAACGACAGCAGTGGAGTGTAGTTGTATGGGTGATATGAAAGGAAGCAGATACAAGGAAAATCCAGAATTGTAATAGAAAGGAAACCCTTGTAAGAAAGCTTCTGTATACCTAAAAGCAAGGATGAAGAATCTGTGGCTTTCTAGATCTTTCTGGACCACAACTCCCACTATCCCTGACCAGGAGTCATGATGGTTAACGCTAATGTGAGTTGTCGTCCAACAACATCTTTAGGGCTGCAGTTTCTCACCCTTGTCCTAAACAGTGAAGGCTGGTGGCTCTGATGTCAGTAGGACTGTGAATCCACTTTGGGTTTCAGAACAGGTCCAAATTCTAAAGGAGGGATCCAAGCTGCTGAACCTATTGATGATAGGGTCCATCACCAGGCCAGCCTTCAGCTGAAGGAAAAATGCTCAAACTATGTAGGCTGCAATCCTATACAAATGTGCCTGGGAATAAGTCTAATTTAACTCAATAGGACATGAGTTCCAAGTTGCCAACCACATGTCTCCATGGTGGATGACATAGTTGATGCATGTGTAAGAAATACAAAGGTTCTAGATGCAACAAGGTTGCTTCCACACCAGCCATTTAATTTGGAATTTGGAATATACTCACCTTTTACAAAGCATCCCAATGATGTTGTCCTATCTTTCTTTCTTTTTTCCAAAGGTGATTTGTAGAAATTATTTCCACTTAAAATGCAGTTGCAGTGCCACACTGTCTACTGTCGGCTCGCACAGATCTCTTGAAGTTTTTCAAGGCTACTGTCCCTTTAATTAATAGCTGTAGCTTCTGCTACAGCTTGCAGCAGAACCTTGCAGCTTCTGCTCTGTTCAACAAGAATGCAGTATTAGTGGTGAAATGACTCCCATATTCAATTGCTGTTCCATGTGTGTAGGGATAATAATTCTTTCTTCTTGTTATTTTTTAACTGTTCATCAGCAATGCTGTTGCCACAATGAGTAGTGTGCACAGTGGAATTGGGAAAAGAAAATAATCTTGTTTTTATTGGAGATGTATTGGATGACCATATGAAAAGGAGGACAGGGCTCTATCTTTGACAGTTGCATAGAAAAGGGAATTTCAGCAGGTGTGATTTATATGTATATGCAGCTCCTGGTGAAATTCCCTTTTCTATACAATTGTTAAAGATACAGGAGACCTGTCCTCCTTTTCATATGGGGCCTTGCTAGACCTACCAGATTATCCATCTGGAAGGAGGGGCGACAGCGAGCTATAGCTAGCGCGCACCATCGCCCTTTTCCAGACGTCAGCAAGCGACGGGGCAAGGGAAAGCCCCATCGCGTGCGCCGCGTTTTCCCCTTAAAGGGCCATGTGCGCAGGAGCACACCGCCGAAAAGGTAAGTCTTTTTTTAAAAAAATAAAGGGTTCCCCACTCCCCCTGCCCCTGATTTCCCTCCCACAATGTATGATGCCTCCCCTGCCCGCTCGCTCGCTCGCCCGTCCTCCCCATTGCAGTGATTAGTTACTCTGAGATATGGGGAGTTGGCAGGCAAATAGCTGGAAGGGGCTGCACAGTTCATGCTGCCTTCCTGAGCCTCCCGTATGGCATCTTTCAGCACATCTTGTTTATATGTACAGATATTCACAGTTTTATATTTACTGTAGTTTTGTTCAAGTCACCATGACCTTTGAGTAACAAGGTCCTCCAGACAATCCATTTATTGGACACTTGTTTCTACAGCAAATTAACAATCTAGATGGTTTGTCATGGGCATGATTGTTGCAAACACTTCCTCCCTGTGAACCTATACTCATTTCCACATTATCTTTTAACTTGTATTTTACACAGGTCTACAAGCGGGCTTCTTAATTACACTTAAGTACATGATACTAATGGCCTGATCATGTGAACGTTTTTGTGAGGGCAAAAAGTCACATATGGTTGAAAGAAAACATGGACTGCTAAACAAATGCCTTGTTAAAAAGTGTAGCTTTTCACTGTCAGTTCGAGCCTATTCAGAACAGTAGATTGGCAAATTCACATATGTCAATAATACAGCATGGGCAACTACCACCATCATCAGATAACATAGTAAAACCGCACAGATTCAGCACATGGCATAACATGGAAAGAGGAATGGCACTTGGATTGTGGCTGATGCATGGAATGGATTTCCTCTATGGTCCTCCTAGAGGAATATGAGTCATCAGTTATTTGAACATCATACCCATGTGGCATATGCAAGTCATAGACACAGATATGACTATAGAATTAAGCTGTACATACTATTAAGCATTATATTTTCACAAGGCACGAATATTTTACTCCTATTCAATAGGATTTGTCCTGTCAATCTGATATTTGGTAAGGACAATCTTCATGGAGGTGTACAAGATATCCACATTTAAGAAACATTAGAAATAAAAATGGCTTCAGTGCAGTAATGTACAATTTTGGCTGAAGGGATGATGTCTACTGTTTCCAAACGTTTTTCTAAAGGTGAACAAGCCTCAACACAGGTTGGAAATTTCCCTTGTAGAATGCAGGTGCAATCTTACGCTCCTGAGAATTTGGGGGAAGCAGCAGTCATTCTGACCCTCATACTATTTTTCTGCAAAGGTACTTCTTACTACCAATGGATGTCCTTTCCTACCATGAGATTGTCCACATTTAGGGCCCTGAGATGTCCATTCCCTTTTGCCAATATCAAATCCATATTAACATTGATCAGATTAGGCTGACCATACTGGTTTTCTTTTCTGTGCATCTTCTTTTTTAAAAAAGTTTCTCCTCTTAAATATGATATTCAACTTTGAAACATATTTAAGATGAGGCAAGAGCTAAATTCTTGGCATTAATGAATCAATATGGCTCCTGTGCCCTAAACATACTCCTTAGTTCTCTGGTTTCTCTCTCCAAGGATCACACCTAGGGATCTGAGAGAAATCTGCAACAGATTCAAATGAGTTCAGATTTCTATGAATCCCACCTGTAGATTCCCAGACTGGCTTTTTCTGAGTCACAGAGAATTGCAGACCAATTTTTCACTTTGGGGGTGTATTTGTGCTGATTCACCTTAGCATTAATACACATATTACCAATAATTTGCATTAAGTAATACATGTCAGACCATAAGAATATAACAAGAGCCATGCTAGATCAGACCAAGGGTCCATGTAGTCAAGCACTCAGTTTCCACAGTGGCCAACCAGCTGTCAAGTAGGACACAGATGCAACAGCACCCTACTGCCTATGTACCCCAGCAACTGATGTATCTAGGCTTACTCCCTTGGAGATAGCACACAGCCATCAGGATTAGTGGCCATTGATAACCTTCTCCTCCAGGAATTTATCCGACCCCCTTTTAAAGCCATCACTACATCTTGTGGTAGTGAATTCCATTTTTTAACTATGCACTGTGTGAAGAAGTACTTCCTTTTATTTGTCCTGAACCTCTGCTAATGTGAATGAGTGGACAATGGAATGAAACACACCTGACAATCTGCAAAACACAGATGGTACAGATTTAACAAAATCTGTATATCCCTAATCACACCCTGTTGATTTCCTTCTAATTAGCAATTATTTCCTATGGAATAATGATCAATTTACCAGTTACAGCTTTTTAAAGGAATAAAAAGATCACCCTGCCGATTTTGTTTTTGTATTAATTTGTTGTTATTACTCTTTAAACAGTAATTCACAATGTGTCAATAACATTGTCACTGGGTAGTGCTGGGTGTAACCTTGTAATATTTTGTTGAATGCATGTGAGCATCATAACATTGTAATATGGAATGTGCATAAATCTTGACATCAGTTGAACAGCCATGAACAAGCCTTCCTTCATTACCATTTGAGGAACTGACAGAGGTATGTCTCAGTAAGTCATATTTCAACAATTAATAAGATTTGGATAATCGACTTTGCATATTTTCCTCTTAAAAAATAGGTTTCCTTAGGAGAAAACAGTCATAAATATTTTAAGGCCAACTCAAACTGCCTGAAACAGATTTTAATAAATTACTTTATATGCTGCAGCTCAAACATTAAGCTGCCACACTTATGATTAATAGAGGTGGAAGGTAATTAAAGGATCACATCTCTAAGAAAAGAGAGTTGTGTTCTGACAGTGGTATAATGGTGGCACTATAAATGGTACAAGGGCTTCACAATAAGATAAGAAAAACGGTTTTATAAAAAAAAAATACAATGGCTTCCTGCATCCTACAATAATATATGTACAAATGAATTTCAATGACAGTAGGAGGACAAGGTGAGCATCATTATTCCTGGATAAGGATAATAGATTGCACTTATGAGAATAATTTTGCATTGCAAGACAGGAGACTCTACCTATTGATGAATGCCAACAGAGAAGTCGATATAACTTTGTAATTTTATTTCCTTTTATATCTATTATGGCATATAATTATTTTGGGCCAGATCCAAAAAACTATTGTAGGCACACCCATGGGCCTGGGTAAACTTGCCATTTACTTCAGATCTCTCTCTCCATTCCATATAACACAACTACTTTTGAAAAGCCTCTCTGTTTCAAAAATATTTTGCCACAGAGAGTGTAAGATGGAAGCTGTTTATAGTGAAATCCTATATGTGATTACTCAGAAGTAAGTCCCAATGGGTCTTATCTAAGGCCTTAGCTAGACCTAAGGTTTATCCCAGGGTCGTCCCAGGGTTGTCCCTGCCTGCTCCCGGGATCCCGTGTGTCATTTACATGAACAGGGATGGCCCTGGGATGATCCTGGGATACACCTTAGGTCTAGCTAAGTGTGTATTGGATTGGAGTCCCTCCTGGAAGGCTGGGAGGTGTAGAAAGGGCCTCTATATAGCAAGGGAAAGGAAACTAATGGGGAATATGACAAACGTATCAAATTGTTGAGAATGTGTTAAATCAAGGTTAGCAAAATGCATTCATTTACAGTCTGTGTCCAGGACTTAAACAAGTGCCCTGTTTCTGGAGAAAAAGAAGTGAAATTAGCTCATTTATAACTTTGCATGAGTTGTTGGTTTTTAATATTCTGTGGAGAAGCTTTGATTGCTTGTGCTTTTCCACTTATTACACCTTTGCTCCATAATATGAAATTAACAACCCAATACTAAACATTTGTGCTCTTGTTTCATTCTGCAGAAAAACAATCCTATTTGGTTTGTGAGTCATTACACTTTGTGAGACAATAGTGAAGTGGTCCATATCAATACATGTTTTCCAGGCCCACTATTTGATGGCCTAGTATGTCACACTACCACCTAGACAGCAAACTTTGTGAAAAATGAAGTAATGCAGTATTTAAAGCAGTATTTTGGTTTGCTGGTTGACATGGAATATATTGTAAAAGACAACCATTTTGAATGTGAATGGTAATTCCTGAAAATGTAGCATTCAGGCCAAAGGATCTGATGGTGTTTCCCTGATGCTACAGAGGCATGTAGTCAGTATGCTTTATGGGTCACCATCAGATGCCACAGGAAGTGATACAGCAGCTGGACTCTTGTCCTAATGGTGCTATTCAAGAATTCAAACATATTATTATTATTATTATTATTATTATTATTATTATTATTATTATTTATTTATTTATTTATTTATATAGCACCATCAATGTACATGGTGCTGTACAGATAACACAGTAAATAGCAAGACCCTGCCGCATAGGCTTACAATCTAATAAGTTGTAGTAAACAATAAAGAGGGAAGGAGAATGCAAACAGGCACAGGGAAGTGTAAACAGGCACCAGGTAGGGTGAAGCTAACAGTATAGAGTCAGAACAAACTCAATATTTGAAGGCTATAGGGAAAAGAAAAGTTTTTAGCTGAGTTTTAAAAGCAGTGATTGAGTTTGTAGTTCTCAAGTGATCTGGAAGAGCGTTCCAGGCGTAAGGGGCAGCAGCAGAAATATGCATAATACTGGTTGGAGTGGAACAGGGGAATGCCCAATGAATGTCTGATAATTCTGCATGTAGTTCTTTCTCTAAAACTGAGCTTATCTGCACAGTGCCTGCAGGATAAGAGAATTCATGGGAAATTCTCTGTGAATTCCTTGGAGTAAGGACTAGATCCAAATATATTAAATAAAATAGGGCTTAATCTAGCCAAAGTAATGCCGTTTAAAATTCCACTGATTTCAGTAGGAGATACTACAGCCAGAGTGGTATATTGGTTATTGTGTTGGACTGGAACCCAGGAGACCTGGGTTCTAGTCCCCACTCAGCCATGAAGTGCACTGTGTGACTTTGGGCCATTCACTGACTCTCAACCTAACCTACCTCACAGGGTTATCTTGAGGATGAAATGGTGAGAAGGAGGATCATGAGCACAATCTCAGACTCCTTTGAGGTAAGGCAGGATAAAAATGTAACAAATTATCCCATTAAGAGTATATAGGGGCAAAATTTTAGCTAGAAAAGCCCAAGTGAAATTCCCCAAGAATTTAAAGGCATTCTGACAACCGCAGCTTCTTCTTTAAAATCATGTGATGCTTATAGTCTAAAAAACAGCAACAACAGAGAAGGACAATAAGCTTCATTTCGTTCTAATTACAACACTTTCTTCAGTTAAAAGAACTCAGTTTTTCTCTTGAAGGATGTCTTTTCCCTATAATCTGCTTTTTGCAGACAGAGGTGCATTAAGCTTGCCAGAGAATGGATGCGTTATTTTCTCTCTCTCTCTCTCTCTTTCCATGGCAGAACACTATAGAACTAAAACATTATAGAGCCAAAGTGTTTGACTTAGAAATATTCATATTGACAACTATTTGTTTTAGTATGTAGAACTAATTAATTAAAAGCACTATAGAGCAGCTTCCTGGAGTTTGTATATTGAAACCTACATTTTATCGAGGTTTATTGTCTTGTACTATTCTATGTGTAGCATATAAATCAAACAGAAAAGCACAGAAAATGCTGTTTATCCATGGTTGATATAATTTTTCTCTCACGTGTTTTTTGTCTATATTTCACTGACTGGTTAAAGAAAAGCAAGCAGAGAGTAGAAATAAATGGGCAACTCTCACAATGGTATGGAATAGAATCAGTATTGCAACTGGTGCATTTAAACTTGTTTATAAATCACCTAGAGTTAGGGGTAAACAGTGAGGTAGCCAGGTTTGCTGACAGCAGTAAATTATTCAGGATGATAAAACCCAAAGGAGCTCTTTGAAGAGCTCTAAAAGGATATCTCCAAAATGGGGAGTGTTCTGCCCAGTAAATGGAGAGCCCATGTGAACCTACAAAATATGCACCATCAAATCAGCCTTTTGAAACGTAGCCACTGGTATTGGGAAATACTGGCCTAATCTACACCAAGCAGGATATTGCACTATGAAAGCAGTATGAAAGCAGCATATAATAGACAGGAGCCACACCAAGCAGAATATAGCACGATGAAAGCGGTATATGGTATGTGTCAAGGGGCCCCAACAGTTGTCAGTGCACTTCAATACCACTATAAAGCAGCAGTGTGGCTCCTGCCTTTTATAGACTGCTTTCATAGTGCAATATCCTGCTTGGTGTAGATTAGGCCAATGTCTAAAATTCAACATGCAAGTACACACATTTCAGTCCCATAGAAACTGATGGACTTTTATGTGTATAGACAAAACTGGACCACAGCCAAAGTTACTAACTTCATATTCAATTAAAATATATTGACTGTGGTGCCAGGATCACTGACTTTCATCCTTAATCTCTTCCTACAAGGATTAAATATAGGGACATAATTTCTAGGGCAAAGAGCAATAGCCTTGGGATTACGTACACAATGGATTGTGCTTGTATGATGAACATTACAATGCAGCAAAACCTCCCTAACCCTGTAAACCTTCAAGCGCTCTATCATTCGCCCTGTTAAAATAAATGGCATTCCAACTACATAGTTGAAATCAGACTCCACAGACTAACAAAAAAAAAGTGTCAGCATATATGCTTGGAAGCTGGTTCTCCTGGTCTTTAATCATCAAATTACTTCAATTGGCATAATCCTGTTTGAGGCAAGTGAGACCGCTCTGGCACTAAGTGCTTTGAGTATACTGAGGCAAGCATTAATATAGTAGTCATAGCCAAAAATAATAATAAATCAAAAGAATTTAAATGCAGGAGTGTTTTACCACCTTTCCATTAAGTTAAAAAGAGAACTCTGCATTAGAAAATTCCAAGAACTAATTTGCACAATTCAGCACCTTCTCTTGGAAGTTCAGGGACTTTCAACCAATTAGAATAGTTCATAAAGTTTGTTTGCCATCTTCCTCCCCTGCTATCAAAAATCTCTTTGGATACTCTCTTCTAGTAGCTATATGTGCAAATTCCCAATTCTCATTAGTTATCAAGTTCATTCACTGTACTCAGAAGCAATTTGTTCTGCTTTAATTAAGGTGGTAAACATGCCCTCAAAGCTCAAGGAGGAATTCTTCAGGTCATTTGTTTTCCTCATTTCTTTATACTATCTAGAGAAAGCTCCCATCTGTCCCCCCACCTCCCCGCTGCAGAGAGAGAGAGAGAGAGGGAGAGGGAGAGAGAGAGAGAGAGAGGGAGAGATGGCACCCATAGCTTCTTTGGCTGTAAAATAATTCAAGGCTTTGCTACTTAAAAGTTTCTACAGAGAATTTCATTCCCCACGGCATAAAATATGGCTTTGAATTTAGAATGCACCTGAAGGCCTAGCTTGTTTTTAGAAACAAGGTTTCATCAATTACTTTCTCTGTGACCCTGAGCAGGGGAGATGAGAACATACTGTGACAACTGAAGCTGTTGGGAAATGTAGTGTGGCTTAACATATCTGATAATTGGGCCATGTCTCCACAACTCTATTATTAATACTTCCCCTAGAATATGGAGATAACTTACTTTCAGACACTTATCAAAGGCAACCACAAGTTAAAGTGACTAATGTTTACGACCTGTAATGTTTACAACCTGCAATGTAGAACTGTGATGAAAAGTCTGTAGTAGCAGCAAATATCAAACAAAAAAGAGAAAGGGTAGAGGTAGAAAACTATTTTAAAACTCCTATACTGAATCATTTTGGAATGGTGAGTGATGGAAACTATTCAAAGACTCCAATTTGTAAATCAAGACTGAATAGTGTAAAGCAATCTACATCATATAGCCAGATTTTAGTTAATTGGGCATGTTTTAGTTAAAAGTTATGTAGCTGTACAAATGTAATACACAAGAAGCCATAGCATGTGCTTTAGAAGTCAATACATCAAAATTAGGTCATTACAATAGAATTTGACTAACTTCTGGCTATATCCTTTAAACCTTCTATCTTCAGGTTTATTCAGCAAAGAACATAAAATTAGAATAACCTAGAAATATTAGCATTCACAGCACTCCTATAATGAATAGTAGGTATTGAATAATCAGCTAAAATAATTTTATACATAGGGCCTCTTCAGAGAATCACAGTCACAGATAGTGTGACAGAAGTGCAATAAACAGTAAAATAGCAGTGGAAGAATACCACTGAGTTTTTTTTAAAAAACCCTAAAAGTTTCAAGAAAATGATCGGGTATTCCTCCAGGAGAATTTGTAATCTCCTTCTCTCTAAGGGACCCTGTTTTGATGACACGATAAGCCATGCTGGTTAACCATTTTGGGCTAACCAGGAAGGCTTAGTGTGGTGTGTGCAAGGTGTTTTCCCTAGCCATAGATGCTACATAACCCATGGGCACCACAGCCTCAACATGGCCACCAGCTTCAGCCAGGAAATGGCTGCCCAGGGCCATGCATGCCACAAGGGATGGTGGGATGTGGAACGAACCAGTTAGAAGACTGAAGAGATCAGTAGAGAAGTATATGGTTAAGGTGTGGTTAGGCAACCTGTGCAACAAGCCATTGCTCCATGGTCATGTGGCAGCAGCACTATGTGTGGTAAGTCAAAACCATAGTGATATGTGGTTAGCCTAACTGTGTTCCCAAAGAGTCATCTGAATGGCTAGATGAACTAGTCAGTCTGCCGCTAAGATCATCGTCTTGGCCCGCCGCTCTGACCATGTCACTCCACTTCTGAAATCTCTTCATTGGCTTCCAATTCACTCCAGAATCCAATATAAACTTCTCCTGCTGACCTTCAAAGCTCTTCACGGTCTAGCTCCTGCCTATCTCTCCTCTCTCATCTCACACTATTGCCCCGCTCGTGCTCTCCGCTCCTCTGATGCCATGCTTCTCGCCTGCCCCAGGACCTCCACTTCTCTTACTCGGCTTCGTCCTTTTTCTTCTGCTGCCCCTTACGCCTGGAACGCTCTTCCAGAACACTTGAGAACTACAAACTCAATCACAGCTTTTAAAACTCAGCTAAAAACTTTTCTTTTCCCTATAGCTTTTAAATATTGAGTTTGTTCTAACTCCATACTGTTAGCTTCACCCTACCCGGTGCCTGTTTACACTTCCCTGTGCCTGTTTGCATTCTCCTTCCCTCTTTATTGTTTACTACAACTTTATTAGATTGTAAGCCTATGCGGCAGGGTCTTGCTATTTACTGTGTTATCTGTACAGCACCATGTACATTGATGGTGCTATATATATAAATAAATAAATAAATAAATAAATAAATAAATAAAATAATAATAATAATAATAATAATAATAATAATAATAATAATAATAATAATAATAATAGTCAGTATGGCTAGATGAACATTCACATGTTAATGCATTTATATATGGGCCCAATTAAACCAGCATGTTTTATACATAGAAGAGGATATAACTGAGCCTAAAACTCATGAGAACCTTGCACCTCAATATGCCAGGTGTCCTACTTTACAGAAAACAATCCTCTCTTTTGGAGACCTAGCAGTAGACAGTACTCCATTTGAAGTAATTCTCTGTTTAAAGAGGTGTTGAGTACACGACCCATAAGGAGGGAGAGCAGGGGCCTTGAAATTGCCCATCAACTCTTACCACCTAGACAGCAAACTTACCAGTCAGTTTTCTCCATTATGTTGAGATATATTGTATTTTAATGGAAATTTATAGTTATTATTTCTAAATTCGTATCTATACATATAAAATTGCATTTGCAAATATTATGCACATTGGTGTTCTATTTTGTCCTCTTTTTTAGCGATGTGTATCCTCATTTTTGGCCAAGTGTAAGTGGTCACCCTAATCTACACACTAGAGATGATGTTTTTTAAACAACCCCCCCCCCCACAAACAGTGGAAATATGAATTCGACAAGTGTGCAAAAAAAATTGGTACCTTCAATTTGTCGTTATTTGGTAGGGCGGGCTTTATTTTTGTACTGTTCCTCAACTTTATGTATAAAAATACTACGGCTGAGCATGGACCCCCCTGAACCGCTTCGTGGCCCAATCTAGAACTTTCAGATTGGGCCCGAAATGCTTTGGGTCAATCTGACCCTCCTCCGCTCTGCTCTGCAGAGCAAGATCCAGAGGAGCAGATCAAGATTTTGCCCCCTCCCTACTTACTTGCTTCTGCAGTGGACGGTGGAGGCAGGTAAGTGGGGAAGGGGGGACAAAATGGAGGCCAAATAAGCCCCCTCCCCCCTGCCCCCTTACCTGGCTCTGCCGCCATTGCCGCACAGACTGTGGCGGCGGAGCCAGGTAAGCCCCCGTCTCCCCACTCACCTGCCTCTGGCGCGGTCCGGCGCCGGCTTCAAGTGGAAGCAGGCCACGGTCTGCTTCTGCTTTGAGGTCTGGGCCTCAATTGAAGCTGGCACTGGACCGCAACAGACACAGGGAAACCCCCCTCCCCCCTGCAGCTCCCCTGACCCAATTTGGATCCACCTTTGTCGGAGGGGGATCGGGTCACTCTGCTCTGGATTCGCGATCCAAATCAGAGCGGAGCACAGCCCTAAAAAATACATCCCGTGCATTTTCCTCTTAAAGTCATTGTGTTGAATGAAGCCACATGAGGATATCATAGTATCATTTGCTACTCATAACAAAAGAAATATGTTTCTCTCTATGCTTGGTTGAAGCACCTTGAGAGGGAACCAGGTGGTTGATACTTTCAGGGTTCTCATTACCTCAAAAGGCAACTATATAACAATAGCCAAACTTCAAATAGTCATGGAGCTTCTTGGACACTTTTCTCAGTTAAGGCCATTTCTACACCTAAGGATTATCCCAGGAAAATGGAGGGATCATGATCCTGGGACGATCCCGGGGGAAAAGGCAGGTGTAGAAATGGCCTTAGTCAACCAAAATGGGATGTTCAACATGTAGAGGGGAAATTGAGATCATACCTGGCAGCGTACTCCAAACCTAAATATCGTGAGTATCCTGTTTTGGTCAACTGAACAGGACTTTTCTCCACCTCAGCTTCTTGAACAGGCCAGCTGTTGTTGTTTTTGTAATGAATTGCCTTTTCAGGACTAAATTACTTCCCTAAACTATACGCAGCATTTTCAATAACATCATATGTTTCACTTAAAAGTGAAGCTTTTTTATATTGAAAAGGGACTCCTATTCTTATGCAAAGCACAGCTATTTTTAGTAGTTTGATTCAGCTGTATGCTTTGTATCTTAGGAGCACAAAATGTGCTGGCATTTATGTAGTGTACAATGGTGTGCAATTGTGTGAAGTGTGCAATGGTGTGAACTTCTGGGAAGTGTGCAATGGTGTGAACTTCTGTAGCCTTTGGGTAGAACGAACCAAAGGCATTTGCCTTGGGGTAAATTGTGGGTTTTCCTTTTCTCTGTTATATAGAAATGTGACCACAGGGTTTAAATTTTATATATATTACAGTGGTGGCCAGAATTGTGGACACTTTTTGAAATTTTCATGTTTTACAACTTTGCATGATTATAGAAAATGTTCTTTTTAACAAAATTCAAATGTTTATATATCAATTGAAAGAGAATTGAATGAATTCAATACAAAAAACAGAATTTAATGCTGAATTCAATACAAAAAGTGTCCACAATTTTAGCCACCACTGTCTGTATATATCACTGATATATATATATCACTGATTTGTTTAAACGCACACTGTTGTGTGTGTTTATTAAGGCTCATCGGTAGAAAACACATTCTACCATTCTAAACAAGTAGTTGGGTGTGTCATCCATAAAATCAGAACAATTTCATCGATCTCCCTGAAATTTAGATGTTTTAGAAAGAAGTGTTAGTTTTACATAACTTGAAAATTTCATGAAGATTGGTGAAAGATTGAGGGAAGGAGGGCAGTTTAAAGTAGAAAAGGGGGGAAATCTATCTTACTCACGGTGACTCCTGAATTTAGGCTGGTGATAGTTTTTGCGCAGGCCTGGTAAAGAGATTAGAGCGAACCTAATTAAAATTTCAATGGTGTCTCCTTCTTTTTACCTTATACATGATAGAATAGCTGTTCTTTTTCTAAAATTCCCTTTAGTGTTTTTTTTTTAAAAAAAAAACACGTTTTATCTTGAGCCATGAGCTCCATAGAAACTAATGCAGCTCCCCGTTACTGCATGCATGGTCAGTAGCGCCTCCCTCTCCCCTTCCCCCTCTCCAACTGGATTAAAAAGGGTGACCAGATGACCCAGAAAACCCCAGAGACCTCTGGAAAAACACTTTTGGAGGGCACCAAGTTGGGGAAGGGCTGCTCTAAACAAAAAAAGAGAAGTAGGTGGCCCTAAGTTCTTTGTCATCAGTGGCCAATAAAGAAATAAACATGCTATTTTAGAATTATATTTTTTTCTCTCATTATGTTCTTAGGTTTTAGCTAGACCTACTGGTTAGCCCACGACAGAGTAGGGAAGATCTCATGATGCGTTTATCACAAGATCCCTCCTCGGTTTACGCGTGATGACCTCAGAAGGAGAGGCATCACACCTGCCATTTTTAAAAATCTTAAAGGGGCAGCAGTGCATGAACGCTCGTGCACTAAAGGTAAGTAATTTTTAAAAATTAAATTACTTACACTGCTCCCCCACCCTACCTCCGATGGGCACAGTGCTCCTAAGGAATGCTGCACCCTGTGCGCAGCTCCCAGTTCCTCGCGAGGAATCGTGCGGAGCTGGGTCAACCCACGGCTCCCACCCATGGAAAAACTGGGGCCAAAGGGGAGGGTGAAATCCCAGGGCAAGGGAGGGATCATCCCTCCCTGATCCCGGGATCCCCTGTGCATCTTGTCGACACACAGGGATGATCCCAGGGATCACCCCAGGATAAAGCCCCATCTAGCTATGGCCTTAGTCATAGTTAGAGTGGATCCATCAAAATCAATAGGACCTGTTTAAGTCCAATTGATTGCACATGTTAATGGAGGAGCATAAGGCTATCAATAGCTATCAGTCATGATAGGTATATACCAGCAAGGCAATGATCAGAGGCATCATTGCCTTGCTGGGGAATAACAATGTGAGAGGACTGTGGCCCAAGTGTGCTGCTTGTCGGCTTTCTATAGACATCTGGTTGGCCACTGCGAGGATCATGATGCTGAACAAGACAGGGCTCTTGTTAAGTTCTTTTGATATTCCCTCTGTACCTCCATGAAATCCTGAGCAGGATGTTTACACAGGCAGAGACGAGAGCTGTACTTGACCTATGTCTCAGGAGTAGAGTCCACATCAGTGAAGCACGGCTGGAAGTGTCTCGTGGACTCTTAGGACACCTTGTAAATTGGACACTGCCAGTCCGAAGTTATATCTTGCTTCTCTGCCTCTGTTGTAGCAGGGATAGTTACACTGGGCAAGAAACAACAGCTGTTACTATGGGGACTAGAACACTCATTCTGATCCCTCCAGCTGTGCCAGTACTGTCTTCCACATTTCTCTCAGTCAGCATAATTGTTCTGCTTGTGCTCTTACATATGTACTTTCAAGCATGACACATCTTACAAAATAGGTCTTCAGTTTTCTGATATAAAACCAAGCATCCAATGCTACATGATAAATTCAGTACATTATATTAACTTTGCCTTTAGCTATACTACTTAAGGGATTTCCCCCCTGTTTTCAGATTACGAAGTCCTAGCTTGGTTATTTCTTTTCCTTTTATTAACATTAGGGTTGTGTTTTTGTTTTTTTTAAATTACCTATAATTTAACTACACATTAACTTTAAATGAAATAACCAGGCCTAACATAACCATGGTTATAAACTAGAATCGAAAGCTAAATTAGCTACAATTTTAAACATCCCTTTTGTTTAAAGAATACATATTTAACATTCACTATTTACTTTTCAATTATTTTCAAGGGAATAATTGATATGATTATAATTAAAGAACACAATGAAAAGTGGCACTGTTTCTGAGCCAACAGGAATTTCAAGCAACAAATAAAACCATGAACATTTTTGATGTGCATAAAGCTACTAATGGGAAAGGATCTTATTTATTTATTTATTTATTTATTACATTTTTATACCGCTCAATAGCCGAAGCTCTCTGGCTGGTTCACAAAAATTAAAACCATAATAAAACAACCAACAGGTTAAAAGCACAAATACAAAATACTGTATAAAAAGCACAACCAAGATAAAACTACGCAGCAAAATTGATATAAGATTTCAATTATATCAATTGAAATTTAAATTTAAATTAAGTGTTAAATACTGAGAGAATAAATTGTTCCAGCTATTTATTTTTAAATTCATGCAACATGGTTAATTCATCATTGATTCATAAAAACAAATAAACAATTACAAAGTTTATGATAGGAAGTTTCTAATCTAATATCCCACTATAACTGCCTTTGAATAATCACTTGAGATATATACTTAACACAAGGAGGTAGCAGTTCATCGCATGAGATGGGTCCCTTGTAATGGATCACTACCACTATAGCCTTTGTCATGATGCTCTCTGATACCAAGAACTTCTTTACAGCCACTTAAGAGCTGTGAGAATGTAAGTGTGGCTTCTTTACAATATCTCTGCAGGTTTCATTTATGATATGTTCCCTCTTCCTCAATTGATTGGCCACTCCAACTCTTTCCTGAGAATCAAGAAATCTTTGCACCAATCACAATCTGTTTGAAATCTGCCCCACTCCTGAACTTTAGAATAACTATAGTGTATTTGTGGATGGAGAAGGCAATACTATCTGCCATCTTCCTCCATCTCTGGCTGCTCTCAGAGGTGCCATATGGCAATCAGAGGGATGAAATCTTGTGATATGTGGGGGTTTTCACAACCCGCAAGTCAGGCAATGTAACTTTGGTGGGGTCTAAAGGCTCAGCAAGCCCAGCTGAGTGCTGGGGAATCCCTTTATTGTCTTTTATCTATGTTCAGAGATAACAAAGGGGTTCTCTCCATTGGAAGGGTGCCTGGCACATAGGGGGATCCCCTTGTTAACTCCTATCAGAGATAACATGGGGGATTCCTCCTCCCCCCACCCAGGCCAAGGGTTGGGGCTTGGGGAAGGGAGGAATCTGTGGAGGTTGCCCAACCCTCTATGGGCCAGCTTGGGCAAGTGTGAGGGCTGAATTAGGCCCATTGGGATACGGTCATCTCTGAATACAAATGACTGTATCCCACTGGTTCTCTCCATCCTGCCAGGTTTCTGTTATGCCCTTTATATCTATGTTCAGGTGTTCAATCAAGCACTCCAGCTTTCCCATCTTGGGTTGGAGGCTTCCAGCATTAGCAATGACACACCTACACACGTTGCCCCCTCCAAATGCCTCTGGCATGTGCATTTTCCCCTGAGGCCCTTTGACTGGCTATCATGCTTTATTTTATGCTCCTGACCTGTTTCCACCCCAGTCCCATTTGGGCAATCAGAAACTGCTGTTCATTTATTTATTTATTTGTACCCCACCTTTCTACCAAAAAATGGCACTCAAGGCAGCTTACAGAAGCAATTAAAACTGATTAAAACAATTCATTAAAATGCAACAAAAACATAAGAATTGCAGAAAAAGCATTGTTTAAAACAGCACTCAGCTCACTTACAGGCTAAAGGCCTTATTAAATAAAGAAGTCTTTGACTGCTGGCGGAGGGAAATCAAAGTGGGAGCAAACCTTGGGAGGGAGCTCCACAACCTAGGAGTTGCCATTGAAAAGGACCTCTCTCAGGTCACCACCAAACACTTCTCTGAAAGGAGCAGTCTTGATTGAAAGAAAGGCCTCTCAGAAAACCTTAGGAACTGGACAGGCACATATGGGAGAAGGTGGTCTTTCAGGTAGCCTGGTCCCAGACTGTTTAAGGTTTATTGGTCAAAAATAGCACTGGCCAAAAACAGACCAATAGCCAGTGAACCTGTTTTAACAAGGAAGTCATGTGCTTCCTGTAACCAGCTCTGGTGAATAGTGTGGCCACAGCATTCTGGGCTGGCTGAAGTTTCTGAACAGTTTTTCATGGCTGCCCCATGTGGAGCATATTGCAATAGTCCAAACGGATGTAACTGAAGCACGGGTGCCTGTGGCCAAATCAGTTATCTCTACATTTTCACTTTCTTCACTCAGGATGACTCAACTCAAATTAAAAGCTATCAGCTCCTGCCTGCTTTCCTCCAAATATGACATCCTTTTTATATTAAGCACCAGGAGTCCGGTTCCATTCTGGTTGAAGTGGCGCCTGTCCTTTTATTACAAGCCTGCCTTGTCCCCCAAATATTTCCAAATGTCTAACAAATCCAAACCCCTCCTTCATAAACCACAGTCTCATCCATGCATTGAGCCAGTGTGGTGAAATGATTAGTGTTGGACTGGGACTTGGGAGATCTGGGTTCCCACTGTGTGACTTTGGGCCAGTTTCAGTCTAACCTCCCTCGCAAGGTTGTTGTGATTAAAAAAAAAATGAGGAGAAGGAAAGCTGCCTTGGGTTCCCTGCAAGAAGGGGGGAAGCAGGATATAAATGTAATAATAAATAATAATAATAATAATAATAATAATAATAATAATAATAATAATACAATAAAATCTATGCCTGTCTAGCTGGCCTTGCATGTGGAACATGTAGCAGTTCAGAGAAACTTCCCTTTGAACTATGGTGGCCAGGTGTCCTTTTACAGTGGGCAGTCCTCTAATTGAAGTGCTGTCCAAGGATTGTCCTCTATATTGAAGTTGTCCTCTTTTTGAAGGGCTCTTCAGTCCAAATCCAGTTTAAAGATTTTTAAAAAACCACCCTCAGAAGGAAAACTAGGCTTTGAAGTTGCCTATCAAGAAGAGACTGGGCAAGGCAAACAGGTCATCTGATCACACTCTTCCACACGATGGTTCTATTTAAATTAATAAATTTAAATGCAGTTAAATTAAATTAACTGCATTTCTATTTAAATTAAAATCATTATTTCTAAATTTGGATCTATACAGATAAATTAGCATGTGCAAATTTTGTGCAAATGGGTGTCCCCCTTTGTCCTCTTTGCTGGTGATGCACGTTGTCTTATTTAGCAACTCACAAGTGGCCCCTAACATAGCTCCACATCATTGGTGTGACATGCACCACATCCACTGACATCATCCCAGCACTGTCTACCAACCTAGTTAAGTTATACATGATGTCTACAACTTTCATACAGGCATGCAATTCACTAAACTACATGCGATGATCAAACCACCTGTTACCAGGAGTTGGCCTTATCCACATACTTGGCCTTATCCACATACTCTATGCTCTCACAGTCCTTGGAGACACTTGGCCCTTGGAGACACTCCCCACATTTCATATTTTGTGAAAAGGAGACCAGGATGCATCAGTGTGGACAAGCTCCTACCTTCAAATAAATAAATAAATGTCTTGCAATGCTTCAGAAATCTGTTCCACAAAATTCCCATTTTGGGAAATTTAAATATAAATGGTTCCCTTCAGTCAGTCATCCCCATACTGAAGAAATACTACATCAATAAATTCAACTTAAAATCATGGCCATGAGTTTTTAATCTTTGGCATCAATTTTCACAAAGAGGAGCTCAGCTACAATGGATGAATCCAGCCTATCATAAGGCATTATGCTCAGACAGAAACCAATTACTCTTCCCTTGATAGAATATGAATCCCTATGATAGAACAGCGGTTCAAGTTCAATTTGCAGCTAGTGCTTTCAAATTCCTGAATGCTACTAGAAAATTCAGAAGCACTTTAAAGTCTTATGAAAGTCACAGAACATGCAAGGAATATCTCCTGCGTTCAAGGACCCAACATTCTTATTTGGAAGATTTCCCCCCCCAAATGAACTCTTTACTGATAGGTGTTATTTTCTTAGAATTTTTTTAAAAACTAAAATCATAGATCTGCTAATGCAGACTTCAACACTTCAATGGCAACACTGTGAGTTGTTTCTCCATTTTCTATACATTTACATTAACATAAACCATTACTGTTAAATACATGTGAAACTGACATGGACTGAAAGTAGTCTGATTTACCCATCCCTAATCTTACATGCCTCAAATATTGTCAAAACCAGTTATAATAAGATCAGCTGACAAGTAGCATACTGGGATAAGCCTGTCCCTGCCAATGCTGCACTAATTTTATTGCGTTACAGTATTCCAGCTAGACAGAACAGGAGGGCAGAGGGGCCCGACACCAATGAAATATAATAGATTGAAAACACCAGCCAACATTACACCAAAATGCAAATAAAGGGGGGGGGGAGAATATACAAGTCATTCTCATAGTCCTATCTCTTGCATTGCTGCAACTCACTGCAAAATAACATTTTCCCTCCCACGTGTGTGTGTGTGTGTGTGTGTGTGTGTGTGTGTGTGTGTGTGTGTGAACGAACACGCTTGCACACATATCTGATGTTCAGGCCTATGAAAATTTCTGTGTTAGTCTCTAAAGTGCCACCAGACCCTATGTTATTATGGCTGCTAAAAACCAATAGGGCCACTCCTCTGAAATAATCCTGTCTAATTGGCTATGCAGTTTTGCAACCAATGCTACCAGGAATATATGTTTCCTATTGCTACTGAATGTTTTAAGCATGTTCCCCTTTAGAAATGGCATTTTATTAATATGTCAAGTGACTTATGTATAAAATTCATGTTGGAAGTTGTATTTATAATTTCTTTCCAGAAAAGTGTCATATATAGAAGTCATTCTATCATAGGCTAAAAAATAAATGTTTCATTGAATAATAATTATTTAATTATGGGGTTTTAGCTTTCCTTAATATCTCTGTTTTATATTTTGAACATCAAGATCCATTCTTTTCAAGCAACAGTAGAGTATGTCCAGAACGTACAAATTTCAAGTGTAAACAGATTTTCTAACTCATTATTGCCCTCTCCCTGTGGACAGCCTGGCAGTAGTCTATATTATTGATAGTATCAGGATTAACTTTTCTAATTGTGGTTGGTTTGTGCCAAGAGCTATCACTTTTAGCTGGTGTTACTTAATGGGGGGAAATTCTGGTCACTAATCTGTTGGGGATCAGACGGTTGGTGAAGGAAATTGAATTCAACATCAAAATAGATCTTCTGTGAAATTTAATTTTCCCCTCTAGGGGTTCCTTTGAAGCTTTGAGATTCTCTCTCCTCCTCCTTATTTCTAAGTCTCACACTGGGATGACTTGGCTTCTGGATGTGGAAAGCATCGATGTCTCAGATGAAGTATATTCCCAGCTCTGAAAGACAAATGACCCCCTTCTGTTCAGCTACATAAATACTTCTGAAGACTGAAAAATGTAAAGCATGCTGAACCTGGAGTTTTAGCTTCTCAGCTAATATAGATGGTGTATCAGCAATGTAAGCCTAAACCCAAATTGCATTTTGTTTCTTTGAAGAAAAGTGTCTCAAACAAATAATTATTCTCCATATTTTCAGTTCAGTCATTTATTTTGGACTTTAAGATCAGTGTAACAGGGAGTGTTACAGGGAGATTGCCATACAGAGCAATCTTAAGAGGAGGAAGGAGTGAAGTGGTGGACATCCACCATTTCCAAAGCCCTGCCAGCTCACATTGACCAGGGCAGGAAATTGTGGTAGGTTTTGACAGAGAGTTCTCAAGCGTATTTAAACACACACACACACACATTTCCCCCATTAATTCCAATGGGGAGGGAGTTACCTTTGCCAGCTTCTGTCTGATGTACTTAATGGACACAATCGTGGAGCCTCTTTGGGGAATGGAGAAGCTTTGGATCTGCCTCCAACCCACTTCTGGAACATTCCATTTCAGGGCCAGCTGCCAGCAGAAATATTGGTGATTGTAGATGTATCTGTGTGCTTTCTGGTGGGCATATTGGTCACCACTAGGAAGCAGATGCCTCCCTCCTGCTGGCAGTACTCTTTTCTGCCAGCACACCCATCCCATCCCAGCATCCCTCCAATTGATAAGAATTATTTGTTATGATGCCTCCTGTTAGAAAGGCAGTTAGCAGATCAAAACAAAAGGCAGAACAGAATGAGCATTTACCAGTTCCACATGCACACAAAGTAAAAAAAAAAGGGGGGACCATATGCTTCTTTAGTGAAGAATTTTGTTGTGAACTGTCCAGAGAGCTACAGTTATTGGGCAGTATAGAAATATTATAAATGAATGAATGAATGAATGAATGAATGAATGAATGAATGAATAGTAAAATGGTTTACTCACAGTTTCTTGCATGTATATATATATATATATATATATATAGGTATGGTTTCAGACAAAATTTTTCAATCCATTTCTTTGTTCTATAATTCAGGCAGGAGCTAGAGAGCAAGCAATGTGCTCCCAGTGATGGAGGAGGTTGGAGGGGGAAGGAAGGGGAGGAGCAGGAAACTACTGTACCCTATCGAGATCCTAAGGCTAGCTATGCCCCAAATTCCCAAGCACTGACTTACTATCTGCAACACTTCCCCCTTCCTGTAATTTGCATATGAAGTTGCAATATTCCTAACACCAGCCAGCAGATCTGGGAGTTAGGACTGCTTCACTATTTTCTGACTGTAATGAAGGGAGATCCCCTTCCCTGGAACCCCTTTAGCTCTACTGACTTTCTCACACATGTTGTAGGTAAATGGCAAGAGAAGGGCATCCATAGTAGCTACCAAGAATATGTCTTACATTGTGTATGATGAATATGGCACATTTACAGTACGTTCACTCAGCACTTGAGAATGCAATAGAAGCAAGGAAGTGGTGGATGTCTCCTGGGAGTGTTGAAGCCACACCATTAAGTACTTCTATTAGTCAAAATAATAACTTTGAATTATGCCCAAAAAGCTTCTGGATGCCAGCCCAGAGTCTGGAATAGAGGAATAATGTGTTCATGGCAGCCCATACCTATCAAGAAGTGAACTGCTTGTTATGCATGAGCTGAAGTCTCTGGGTAGTTATCATTGATGATTCCAAATGGTGATATATTAAGTCTAGTGTTAGCTAGGCTGTGGAGATATGAATGGTTACAGCTAACTCCATTTTGTACACACCAGGCCCTGATAGAAATAAATGTTATAAAGCTAAAAACATCAGGAGAGCCAGCCAGGGCCAAATGCCTGGTTATGATGGGTCCTTCCTCAGAGCCAATTTTTGAGGCAATTTTCAGGGTCACTTCTCCCACAATGCTGGGCTTGGAGGTAACCAGTCAGTCGGTCATTGGGTGGGAGGGAGGCACAGTCATGGGCTGGCAGGTAGGGAAGGAGATGGACATGGAGGGGGAGACAGATGTGGTGGATAGGCAGGAGGGTGAGAGGAGGAAGGGAGGCAGATACAGCCACTGGGTGTGTAGCAGCAACAATGCAGCTGCAACAATGATGGGTGGCAGTGGCGCACATGTCTACTATCTCCCACCTAAGGCACCAGGAGAGCTTGCAGCAGCACTGGTGAGCTTTCAAATCAGCCCTGCCCCCCAGTGTTAGGTGTAAAGTCTGAAAGGGGCTTCTCCTTCTGTTCAAGCAAACACAAGGAAAAGCCTCCTTCATGCCTTCCCCCTCAACATAAGGCAAGGACAGGGATGTTGCGGTGGGGCTTGAATGGGCATCCACCTCCCCTGCCCACTTTTAATTGTCACATGAGCAGTGTGAACGCCTGCATAGGGGGGCTTCTGCATTTGCCATCATATCTTGGCTGGCCCACCCTTGGCCCTAGAAGACCTTTAGGAGGCAGTTGCTGCCAGAGAGAAATGTGAGGGGACTTTCTGGCCTTTTAAATATAGTTGTGTGGGGATATTAGGGACTAATATCCCCGCACAGTCTTGTAACTAAGAGAGAGGGAGGGGGGGAGGGAGAGAGAGAAGAAATCTTTATTTACAGTCAACAGACCATTAGTGCATCATGTTAAATACACACATATTAATAAAATACATATTAATAGAAAAGGAAAGATAGAAAATCTGTGAAAATACTAACCAATAAAGTTAAAAGAAAAATCAGATGATCATGAGTGACCTAGTGAGAGTAGCCAGATCAGAAATTTAGCCACTTGTTCAGTAATTGACTTATTGGGGTGTTTGAGTAGAATAATCATAAGGGATGCAGGAAAGCGACCAGGAAAGAATGGTGTAATAGGATATATTAGGTCTTTTCTGGCCTCTTGATAATAACTACAGTGAAACAGATCATGCAAAATGGACTCCACCACAACATTGTTACAGGGCAGCATCTGTTATTCACTGGAGTTTTGTTAAATCTGCCCTTTAATGGTTTGTGTGTGAGAACATTAAAGCTTGTGTAGGATAATGTTTTGCTATATTTAGGGATAGTTAACCATCTTAAGTATGGCATTCCATCTTTACAGGAAAGACCTGGTAGACCCAATGACTGAGGAGAAGATCTTTCCCATGCAGCTCCTTAAGAGCTTCTGAGGCCAGGGCCTTAGCTAGACCTACCTGTTAGTCCACGACAGTGGGGTGAAGATCTCACAATGGTTTTATCACAAGATCCGCCCCTCTGTTTACATGCAGCACACGACAACCTCAGAGGGAGAGGCGTCGCACTTGCCACTTTTTATTTTCTTAAAGAGCCAGCAGCACACGAGCGCTTGTGGGCAAAAGGTAAGTGTTTTTTAATACTCCTCAGAGCTCCTGAGGAACTCTGCACCCCATGCATGGGTCCCAGCTCCTCGCGAGTAGCCACGAGGAGCTGGAACAAACCGTGACACCTGCCCACATGTTCTGCGGTCTCGGTCTCAGACCAAGACTGCGGAAAAACTGGGCCTAAAGGATAGGGCGAGATCCCAGGATCCCCTGTGCATCATATGAATGCACAGGGGCGATCCTGGGGATCGTCCCGGGATTTCGCCCATCTAGCTATGGCCCAGATCTACACCAAGCAGGATACAACATCTATGGTTTGAAAACGGTATATAGAATGTGTCCTCTGCCCCAACAGTTGTCAATACTGTTATAAACAGTTATAAAGCAGTAGTGTAGATCCTGCCAATGTCCTGTAATCTCTGTTTAGCAGTCAATTTGGCACTTTCTAAATCCATAGATAACAAATAGGAGGACAAAAGACCTAATCTGATGACATTTTGCCCCACAAACTTCATCCACAGAGATTCAAAAGTTTCTGACAGTACCTTGGAAGCCAGGGGATTGGGATGAAGCACAAGATAGCAGCAGAGCCAAAAGCAGATGGAATAAATCCATGCCTAGCCTTTTTAAGAATTCAGCCCAGCCTCCAGAATATTCGGTGTGGCATCAACAACACATCTGGGAACACCGAATATTAATCTGTGGAAGATGAGTTCCTTCAAAAGAATTCTTAGAGTAAGGAAACCGGATCAGTCCCCTGAACAGAATCTAAGGGCCAATTTTGGCTTTAAAAATCCGGATGGCTGCTGATAGAAATTTTCCACCCTTTATGAGAAAGTAACGGGTTTATCATGCCCATATTTTGTTTGGTTTTAGCCTTTGCCATATCAGTATTTTGATTTGTTTTATCATTGGTTTTGTTGGATTTCTTTTTACTGTATATGTCACAATAAAAGGTTATAAGACACATAAATTGAATGAATGAATAAATGAATGAATACGCATGAGGTTGTTTGCCTTCAATACTATAGCTTTTAATGAAGATATCTGCCTGGGAGAGGCTTTTTCTATCATGCCTCCCCTGCTGCTCTCTGCCTTAAATGTATTGAGGAACAGGGTTGCCATGAGGGTACCCATTCTTGGCTTAGGCCATAGCACCCTGGTGAGGGGAGGGTCTCTTTTGGTTGCTTGAAGATCGACTGTGCCTGTTTTTGATGTGCCTTTGTTTTATCTTCCCCTATTATTATTATTATTATTATTATTATTATTATTATTATTATTATTATTATTTATATAGCACCATCAATGTACATGGTGCTGTACAGAGTGAAACAATAAAATAGCAAAAGCCTGATTCATAGGCTTACATTCTAATAAAATCATAATAAAACAATAAAAAGGGGAAGAGAATGCACCAAACAGGCACAGGGTAGAGTAAAACTAACAGTATAAAAGTCAGATTATTATTATTATTATTATTATTATTATTATTATTATTTATTTATATAGCACCATCAATGTACATGGTGCTGTACAGAGTAAAACAGATCAAAATCAAGTTTTAAAAGCTTTAGAAAAAAGAAAAGTTTTTAGCTGACCTTTAAAAGCTCAAATTGAACTTGTAGTTCGCTACTAGTTTGATGTGAGCAAGGTATCTTATTGTTATGTGTTTTAAAATGAACTGTTTCATTGAAATGCTTAATGTCAGCATAGTGTTCACAATATCGGTCCTGGGTATTGTTAACTGATCTATTGGTATGTCTTATGCTCACTGAAACTTTTGATATGCTTTAAATTATTGATGGGTTTTAAATGAACTGTAATTGTAGAGCTCTTAATGTTCTATTGTATTATATTATGGTTATTGCATTTAAATGGTCTATCCTACAACCTAGCTTGAGAACAATGTATTTGTGGAAGATGTGATGTACAAATAAATTGACTGTGACTATGTAACAAACTGCAAAACTGGAAAAGACTTCAACACATATATGCTTATCATAGACAATAGCAGAAGGTATTTAAAATAACTGATAGCAATATAAACAACAAAGAGTATTGTGACACTTTAAGGACTAACACATTTATTCTGGCCCCACTTCATCAGTTGCACTATAGTTATAGTTAGTAAATTAACAGCTATCCAATTAGTTATTTCAACTAGACATTCAACTTGAGGAGAAAACTGGGCACTCATTTGAACTCAAAATCTAGACCTAATGGCATGGGAAAGGATATTAGAGATTCAAGACGGTGCAAATTCAATATAGTTGTGTGCTGCAGCTGGACAGAATGCCTTACACATTAAGGTAGGATCTGACACGTTAAACTAAGATATTTATTAGCACTCTTGAGGCATTCACTTCCAAATAACTGAAGGGGCCTCCAGGAATGAGTGGGACTAGATCTACCTGCTTAGTATTGAATGTGCTAGCAATGATCCCAATATCATGTGTGATTAGCAGAGATTGCATCATCATCAAGGGGGTAGAGCCTTGCATGTTCCCAGAGACCCACGGTTGTCTGAAAAGAGTTATTTGTTTGTGAACCACCCAGAGAGCTTCGGCTATTGGGCAGTATAAAAATGCAATAAATAAAATAAAATGAAATACTGGAATATCAAGTTTCCTGTTTAGGTGAACATTCTGAGTCATCACACCAGTGAAGCCAATCAGTGACAGAGGATTCACTATCACAAGTGCAATACAATATAGGCACAGTTAGGGCCTGTTTAGACAACTTGCTAAGCCGTCGTCATGCCCCTAACCCTTTTGCAGCAAATGATTAGTGACCATATTTAATCCATGGTTATATAGCCACCATGGTTAGGAATGGTTTACAGGAAACATTAAGCCATGATTCACATGAAACGCTAAGCCATAATGTTTAGCTCAAAATAGTAAACCAATGTGGCATAGAGCATTGTCTGAACAGGGTCTTGGTGTAAAATGGGATTGGAGGGGAAAGCATACTGCACAAAGATTTAGCAGCTGCAGTCTGCAATAGCACTACTCCTTAGGTAAATGGCTGACATGTTAGTCTTATCTGCACTGCAGTTCTATGTTCAGTTTCTAACTGTTTACAGAGGTAAGCTCTTGGTATGGATTTTTCAGTTCATTTTTATAGGGATTTAACAAAATTCACAACTTTCATGATATTAAGGATGAAAAGAACCTGAAATTTTAAAAATAATGAATGCAGGAGAAAGTGAAACTGACAGATTCACCCATCCTTAACACTCAGTCCAAAGCTGCAATAATCAGCACACTTCCTTGGAAGAAAATCCCATTGAAATGAATGGATCTTCCAAGTAAACATGAAAATGCTTTGTTTTTTCAGTACACGTCAACTAAAGGAGATGTGGAAGAAAAACAAGGAACTCTGCCTGATACTAGTAATAAGGATCCCTCCCCGTTCTGTGGCTCCAATCAACTCACGGGTCTCAGATATGGAAGTAAACAGGTTATCAACCACCCATTTACTCCTCTGGTCTGGAGCAGTCTACTCATCAGCGGATTGCCTCCCACTATCAAATAGTGCATGGCATACCACAGGTTCTTGTGAGAAGCCCAGTGCCTCTCTTTAAAAAGCTGTGGGAGAAAGTAGATCTCCAGATGTTTTGGACTTCAACTCCTAGCATTCCTGCCAATTGGTCATTCTGGTAGGGACTTCTAAGAGTTGAAGCCCCATACAACTGGAGATCTACCTTTTGTCCACCCCGTCTTAAACATCCAGGCTTCTTTGTCAGGTGTGACTTATCCTCTTTGCTAAGGCAACAAAGCCATGCTTGGCCCAGTGCCCCAGACAAAAGGGTTGGAGCTGCTCCTGTGGCAGCAGCACAGACGGCTGGGAGTGCAAGAGCATTATCTGGCTCGAAGGTAGTGGCCAACTTTGACCCATCTTTTCATAGGACTTACCAGGAGTAGACAAAACACAAAATGGTTAATTAAAAAGAACTCGCACAACTAATGTGCTGCGACAGTGGAATCAGCTACCTAGGGAGGTTGTGGGCTCTCCCACACTAGAGGCATTCAAGAGGCAGCTGGACAACCATCTGTCAGGGATGCTTTAGGGTGGATTCCTGCATTGAGCAGGGGGTTGGACTCGATGGCCTTGTAGGCCCCTTCCAACTCTGCTATTCTATGATTCTATGATTCTATGATTTCATAATTAGCATACAATCTGCATCATACACAAATTACAAATTAGTTGCCCAGATTTAAGGATCTTGGATATGGCAGCCCATGTACACCAGTTGCTGGGGAACATGGGTGGGAGGATGCTGCTGCCCTTGTGCCCTGCTTGTGGGTTCCTAGTCGACAGTTGGTTGACCACTGTGTGAACAGAGTGCTGGACTAGATGAACCCTTGGTCTGATCCAACCTGTGTCTTCTTATGTTCTTATGGCAATCATAAACTTGGGCCTTTCCCTACCAAGATAGGACTTTTTGTGTGTTAGTCCCAAACACAAAAACCCACCGAACTACACAAAGAGAATGGGAGCAACCACAGTATTGGTATTATACAGCTCCAGAAAATTGCATCAAGAAATGAGAGCCACAAGTTATTGTGGGAGACAAAAACTCCAGTGAGGCACAATTAGGGCACTAAGAATAGACAGCATCAAGTATTCTTCAGAAATTTGTTCAACCATACCTTAAAATCAGTAACATTATGAGTTCTAGTGACTCCATTCTATGGAGATGGTTCCAAAATGTATTTAACAATTAGAGATCATTTAATTTTTCATCAAAATTAATTAATCAATTTACAATTATTAGTCTTTTTTCATCCACAAAATATGGCATTTAAAAAATGTACCTTCTGCTTTACTTCCTCTGTGGGCCTTCTGGTTATCTGCAGAAGGCTTTGTTCAGTTACCATGATATTAAAATTTAACAACTTTAAATCACTAGGGATTATCATTTATAATTTATAGAGAACACACTAGCAGTCTGACATATACGTCCCTTTTCCCTCCAGCTCTACTGGTATAATTCCTCCGCTCCTCACTGTTCTATAAAGCATACAATTGTTTTATGTGGGTGTGTTTTTTTCACTGCAAAATAGGTGAGGGTTATGTTATATGCTCAAATATTTTAAGCTACTAAAAGTTGAAGTGGAAAATTGCTTCTTCAAAAAAACTACATTTCATTTTAGTTGTTTTAAGAGTTGTTTAGTGAAGCTGCTTCTATTCTGTGAGGACAAATATATTAAAAATATAATATTGGGATTTCGATTTCACTGCTTCAGATTACATAGGCCAAGAACTAACAACACAGGCTTTATTATACATTCACAAATTAGGCTGAATTAACATAAACAAGCCTGCGTGCCTTTTGGTTTTTCCTAACTTTTCAGTAGCATAATGGTGCAGGGCAGGGAGGGGGGCTGTTTAGTATTAAAACCTTGCTCCATGGTTAGTTTAGCTGACTATGTGGACTTTCAGTGACACAAAGGAGAGAAACAAGTTCTCAGGATGCAAAATAGATTTATTGACAAGAAAACTGACGCATTTTGGGCTGTCCTTTATTTTTAGGCCTTCTTCAGGAACAGAAAGAGGTGCCTGCAGGATTTCTTTCAGCAAAAAGATTATCTTCTGCATTAATCACCAATAGATTAATTAGCAAACTGAACAAAATAAAGTAATGTACAGATATAATCCATCCCAAAGTTCTTAAAGAACTCTAATGTGAAATTGCTGGTCTTCTAGCAAAAATACATAACATTTCCTAAGATCGGCCTTCATACCAAAGGACTAGAAAGTGGCCAATGTAATACTATTTTTAAAGGGGGGGCAGAAGAATACAGGAAATTAAAGGACAGTTGGTTTAGCATTTGTTCTAGGTAAGATGGCATACTGGAAAGCATTATTTTAACAAAGAAAACATGAAGCATAAAGGACAAGTCTTGCTTAAGATAAATCAACATGGATTCTGCAAATATAAGTCCTATCTCACTAACCTTTCAGAATTATTTTAGACTGTCAACAAGCATGTGGATAAGGGTGATCCAATAGACATTGTTTACTTGGACTTTCAAGAGGCTTTTGATGAAATTCCCCATCTGGGCAAACTTAGCAGTCCTGAGCAAAGTTACCAGTTAAGGGATAAGAGGAGAGGTTCTCTTATGGATTGGCAACTGTTTAAATAACAGAGAGAAGGGAGTAGGAATAAATGGTCAGTTCCTCTAATTAGGAGGGTGCAAATAACAAGAGTCCCAAACTGATCTGTATTGGGACCAATGCTTTTTTAAAAATTTCCTTGAGTTATGGGTGAGCAGAGAGGTGTCAAGTTTGCTGACAACACAAAAGCATTTAGGGTGACTAAACTAAGCTAGACTGTGAAGAGCTCCAAAGGGATCTCTCCAAACTGGGGGAATGGGCATCAAAATTGCAAATGTGGTCCAACGAAAAGAAGTATAAAGTAATACACATTGGGGCAGGGAATCCAAACTTCAACTATATGCTGATGGGGTCTGAGCTGGTGGTCACTGAATAGTAAAGGAAACTTGGAGTTGTGGTGGATTACTTGATGTGTAGCAGCTGTGAATTCCAGGTTGAGGATCATTAAGAAAGGAATAGTAAAATAAAACTATCAATATCAACATGCATTTATACAAATCTATGGTATGACCATACTTAGAGTACTGTATATAATTCTGGTGGCTGCACCTGAGAAATAATATTGTAGATTTGGAAAGGGGCAAAAAAGGGCAAAAAAAAGAAGAAAAGTAATCAAGGGACTGGAGCAACTTCCCTATGATGAAAGATTACAATGTTTGGGGCTCTTTAGTTTAGGGGGAAAGTGAGTGAATGGGGACATGATAGATGAGTATACAATTATTCATGGGGTGGAGAAGGAGGTATTTATTTTCTCTTATAATGTTAGAATTTGGAGTTATCCCTCTCTCCAAAGAAACTGAATGGTGGGAGATTCAGGACACATAAATAGAAGTGCTTCTTCACATGGCACATGGTTAAACTGTGGGATTTGCTACAGAGAGAGAGGTATGTATTAATATACCTCACACCATTATATGAGGCAAACTGTAGCCACTAAGAAGGCCACACTAAATTTATTTAAAGTTTTTGTTCTGAAAGTAAGAATACAACAAGCATTTTAAGCCGCATAGCCAGAGGCACAGTATATAATCAGCTGAGCTAGCAGCTTCAAGGAACAACTCAAACTGCCTCAGTATCTAATCTAATTGTATTCAAAAGATAATATTCAAGGGGCAGAGCAAGTAAAGATTCAATAAAAGCTCTGTACTTTTTTTGTACGTCAAAAATCCTTGTGCATGTCTGAAATTGATTATTCAATCGAGCAGTCTCTGCAAGACTGAATAGTCTTTCTATAGTGTCAGCCAACCTTGAAGCCTTTCTCTTTTTCAATTTGACTATTAAGCAACTCCTGCAAGTTATATTTTAAAACACTGAATTTCATTTCAGAAAGTATTCCCCAATAAAGGACTTAGATGGATGTGACCCACAAAATGTGTCTGCTAGGCTGGCCAAAGATTATTTTTGTCCCCTTCCTTACACTAAGTACAACCTACCTACCATACCTAGAACCCCGGGTTCTCCCTAGACTGGCGAATAGCTCATCTAGCACATGGCCATGTATCCATCTACCTCCAAGCCCAGGCAGGTTCTCTCCACCCAATGATGACTCAGTCCTACACATTGGCGTGCAGACAGGGGGTTCAGGGGGTTCAGCTGAACCCCCTAATATGCTGCTGCCGCCGCCACCGCCATGTTTGCCCCGTCCCTGCCGAGCAACTTCAGGGAGAGAGGACAAGCAAGGAGCCGACTCTAGCCCGCTCCGCCTCCGGAAGGTTTTTTCAGGGTGCAGCCACTGCACACACACACACACACACACACACAGAGCTCTCTCGCTTGCTTGCTCGCTCGCTCACTCTTTCACTCACTCAGCCGCTCCCAGCTGCTCTTCCTGACCTCTGCGACAGTCGCTGAACAAGGTGGGAGCAGCAGCCACGCTGGAGCCAGGAAGCAGCACGTGGAGGAGCCGAGGAAGGGACTGTTTGTAAGATAGATTGCCTGGAGCTGCGGATTGGGGCCCTCCCCCCTTCGGAGCTGCTGCCCTCCTCTCCCCATCAGCCCTGCAGGTACTGTAATGTTTGGGAGAAAGAGGGAGAGAGAGAAGCTGCATGTTTGCGTGCCTCCTCTCCTCATCGCTGCCCCACCGCCCACCCCAGTCTGGTCTCCAGCAAGAGAAAAGAAAGGGGGAAGGGGGGAGAACTGCAATGCCCCCCCCCAGGATCTCCTGGCTAAGGAGGGTTCATTCAGCAGCACCTTTTTCAGAATGCATGCTAAAACAATTCCTATCTACCCTTGCTTATTTTAGGGTGTCCATCCCCCTTTTTTCAAGCCATTCTTTTGGTAAACATTTTATGTGTGCATCTTGTGTCACCATAGAAACAGAGCTGCAACACAATCCTATGTATGTCTACTCAGAAGTAAGCCCCACTGAGATCAATCAAACTTACTCTGAGGTAAATGTTCACCGGATGCAGCCTGAAAATGAAGAGAGGATGAAGAAAGGACAGGAGAAAAAGAATTGTAGAAATAGAATAGCAAGGTAACTGTGGGATATTTAACCATATTTAAAGACAATAAGTACATCCCACACTGGGATATTTAACCATATTTAAAGACAATAGGTACAGCAAAATTAGTGCCCCTCTACTTCAGTCCCAATCAAATAATTACAACAGTGAACCAGCCAGGGCCGGATCTACACTACTGCTTTAAAGCGCTTTATAACAGTTATAAAGCGCTTTAACTGCTTTAAAGCGCTATAAAACTGTTATAAAGCGCTTTAAAGCAGTAGTGTAGATCCATTCCAGGTCTTCCATAGGAAAACTCTGTACCAGGTGATAAGTTATTTTTAAATTTTAATTAAAAATATATTATCCTTTCCTATAACAAAATGGTACTTACTCCTAAGTAAGTGTGTCCCACTGAAGAAGGAAATCCTATTTGATTCCTGTATTCCTGTTAGTGTGACATGATAAGTTAAAGGCACAATTTTATGCATGTTTAGACAGAAAAAAGTCCTTCAACTCCTAGAATCCCCTAGCTGGCATGGCTGGCTGGGGTATGCTGAGAATTGTAGGACTAATTTTCATTCTAAATATGCACAGGCTTGCACCTTAAATGAGTTTAAAATGTGAAACTCCTCACATGTGTTGAATCATATATATACTATTGGTCTAGTATCAGGAATGTAGCAGCTGTCAGTGTGGAAGATATAACTGCCATTTGAACTGAAGCAATGCATTTTAAGACATAAAGGGGTCTATAAGACTATTACATATGGTTTCTAAAATTGCTTAACACCATTGTAAGCTACTACCTGATTATGCAGAGAGAGATGCCCAGGCAATTACTATACTTTGCCATTATAGGCAGCGTGACTCCTGGCAAGGGGAGGAGTGGGTAGACTGGCTGTTGACATGTTCAGTGGAGTGCCATAGGCCTTCTTTACTTGTTGCTTCTTCCAAGCTGCCCAGGCCCCTTATCTGGGTCAAGGGGGCAGAAGTGGCACTGCAGCAAAAAGGGATATGAGCACCAATGTTTGGACTGGGGCAAAATAATACAGTATGTGGGTATGTGGTGTGGTTTGGCTTGAATTGCTTGTGTCTGGATTTCCTTTCTGGACTGTACTTGCTGGTTACATGACCCACAAGGCCAGGTTGTGGTATAGTCCTCTTCTTCTTTGTGTTCAAAAGCCGTAAAGTATCCTGTGAGATCTGGAAGACTCACAACTTTATTATGGCATAATAAGCTGTTGTCCACTGGCCTCAAGTGCCAAAATGACTTTACTGGCTTTGCACTGTGAGTTTGGGGGTGGGGGGTCATGTCATTTGCTCTTCCACTTTGGGCAGCAAAATGTCTTGGAACAGCCCTGGCAAGAGCTGGCTATAATTTAGATACTGAACAACATGCACTGTAGATCCTGTAGATCCTGTAGAGGTGTCTCAAGCAGGATCTACACTACTGTTTTCATAGAATCATAGAATAATAGAGTTGGAAGAGGTCTATAAGGCCATCAAGTCCAACCCCCCGCTCAATGCAGGAATCCACCTTAAAGCATCTCTGACAGGTGGTTGTCCAGCTGCTTCTTGAATGCCTCTAGTGTGGGAGAGCCCACAACCTTCCTAGGTAACTGGTTCTATTGTCATACTCTAACAGTCAGGAAGTTTTTCCTGATGTCCAGCCGGAATCTGACTTCCTGTAACTTGAGCCCATTATTCCGTGTCCTGCACTCTGGGATGATCGAGAAGAGATCCTGGCCCTCCTGTGTGTGTCAATCTTTCAAGTATTTGAGGAATGTTATCATGTCTCCCCTCAGGCTTCTCCTCAAGGCTAAACATTACCTCTGTTTCCTCTCCCCTCCGGGACACTCATACCTCTCCTGTCTGCACCCTCTCTCCCTCTTCTAGCCCCACACATAGGGGCATTTCTCTCTCTTCTTTCCCCAGGGCTCCCCCTATGCCAATCCTCTTCTTCTGCCCTTATTTTATTTAGAGTATTTTTATTTAGAGTATTTTTATCCCGCACCTCAGCCTAAAAGGCTCCCAGAGCGGCTTATAATTGATCAGTAAAGAAGACTGATGTGCCCTTGTGACGGTTTCCCATCCTCTCTTTTCTCCTTCATCTCCTGTCTTCTGCCAATAGCCCCTTTGCAGCCTTCCAGAGATGTCCCTACTTCCAGATTTATTATTATTATTATTATTATTATTATTATTATTATTATTATTATTTATATAGCACCATCAATGTACATGGTGCTGTACAGAGTGAAACAGTAAATGGCAAGACCCTGCCGCATAGGCTTACATTCTAATAAAATCATAATAAAACAATAAGGAGGGGAAGAGAATGCAAACAGGCACAGGGTAGGGTAAACAGGCACTGGGTAGGGTAAAACTAACAGTATAAAGTCAGAACAAAATCAAGTTTTAAAAGCTATAGGAAAAAGAAAAGTTTTTAGCTGAGCTTTAAAAGCTGCGGTTGAACTTGTAGTTCTCAAATGTTCCGGAAGAGCGTTCCAGGCATAAGGGGCAGCAGAAGAAAATGGACGAAGCCGAGCAAGGGAAGTAGAGACCCTTGGGCAGGCGAGAAACATGGCATCAGAGGAGCGAAGAGCACGAGCGGGGCCATAGTGTGAGATGAGAGAGGAGAGATAGGAAGGAGCTAGACAGTGAAAAGCTTTGTAGGTCAACAGGAGAAGTTTATATTGGATTCTGAAGTGAATTGGAAGCCAATGAAGAGATTTCAGAAGTAGAGTTACATGGTCAAAGCGGCGAGCCAAGAAGATGATCTTAGCAGCAGAGTGGTGAACAGAAACCAGCGGACTGATGTGAGAAGAAGGAAGGCCAGTGAGAAGAAGGTTGCAGTAGTCCAACCGTGAAATAACCAATGCATGAACAAGAGTCTTGGCAGAAGAGACAGACAAAAATGATCGAATCCTGGCAATATTATACAGGAAAAAATGACAGGATTTAGCTACTGCCTCAATATGAGGAATAAAGGAGAGCGAGGAATCAAATATAAAGCCAAGACTACGAGCTTCCTTGACTGGAGTAAGTGTAACATCATTGACAGTAAGAGAGAATGAGAGATGAGGAGAAGATTTAGGAGGAAAAACAAGCAATTCAGTCTTTGCCATATTAAGTTTCAAACAACGATGAAGCAACCAAGCTGAGATATCTGAAAGACATGCCGAGATACGATCGTGAACATCAGGAGAAAGATCCGGAGATGAAAGATATAATTGTGTATCATCGGCATACAGATGATATTGGAGGCCGTGAAATTGAATAAGATTACCCAAGGGCAACATGTATAAAGAAAACAACAACGGACCAAGCACCGAGCCTTGCGGAACCCCTACTGAAAGGGGAAAAGAAGAAGACGAGCTGCCATTAGCCAACACGCTGAAAGAGCGACCCGCTAGATAGGAGGCAAACCAGTTATAGACAGAGCCACAAAATCCAAGGTCATGAAGGGAATCTAAAAGAAGATCATGATCAACCGTGTCAAAGGCTGCAGTTAGATCAAGGAGAATAAGAACGGAATAATGGCCTTTAGACTTGGCAATAAGAAGATCATTGGTAATCTTAGTAAGGGCTGTTTCAGTGGAATGCAAAGGACGGAATCCAGATTGAAAAGGATCCAGAGCAGAGTTACTAGAAAGAAAGTCAAGACAACGAGAGTAGACCACACGCTCCAGGATCTTTGAAACAAACGGCAACAAAGAGACAGGTTGGTAGTTAGACAGAGATAGCCTATCAAGAGTAGGTTTCTTGAGAATAGGAGAGACTGTAGCATGTTTAAAAGCAGAAGGAAATGAACCAGAGGACAGAGAAAAATTAATAATATGAAGCAAGGAAGGGAGGATAGCAGGGATAAGATTAATAAAGACGTGAGAAGGAATCGGATCACGAGAACAAGTGGAGGGCTTCAAAGAGCGCAGTATTGTAGACAGTTCATCAGCTGAGACCGAAGGAAACACAGAGAAATTTGCAGGAGGAACTGGCAGATGAGGAACAGGAACTAGAAGAGGAGCAGAGCTGGCCAGATCAGAGCGAATAGTTTGGATTTTAGCATTGAAAAAAGAGGCAAAGTTATTAGCAGACAGAGAGGCGGGGAGAGATGGTGGATTAGGCTTCAGAAGAGAATTGAAGGACGCAAAGAGCCGCTGAGGATGCCTAGCATTTGACTGGATCAACGTTGAGTAATACTGCTGTTTGGCCAATGAAATGACAGAAGAGAAAGAGGAGAGTACAAATTTGTAATGGACAGAGTCCGCCCAGTCCCTGGTCCTACACCAAAGGCGTTCAGCTGCCCGGGAACAAGAGCGAAGGTAGCGGAGGAAAGAGGTGAGTCACGGTTGGGGTTGAGAAGGGCAAACTATCCGAGTTGTAGATGGAGCAAGATTATCAAGAGTTGAAGATAAGGAGGAATTAAAGAAGGAGACAGCTGAGTCCAAGGAGACAGCTGAAAAGACAGAAGGAAGTGAGGAGGCTAGAGACTGAGAAAAAGCCTCATAATTGATAGATTGCAAGTCACGACAAGAGCGAGAAGCAGGACATGAAGGAGGAGGATTATGAGTAATATTGAAAGAAACTAGGTGATGATCTGACAACGGAAAGTGAGCAGCAGAAAAGTCCAAAACAGAGCAATTCCGAGTGAGAACAGATCTACACTCCCCCAAGTTCTCCAAATCTTGCCAGCCAGCCCTCTCTTATGCTAGGCTCGCAGCCACCCCTCGTCCTCACTATATTCACCCCAGAAGTCTCTCCCCTGGACCTCATTCCAAATTCTTTGCTCAGCAGCACACAGGGCAATCTTTTAAAATCATTATTAGGGCATTTTATGTATGGTGTATTCTATATATGGTGCTGGAACTTAAGATGACACTCGTTGTTAATGTGATAGAATCTGTTTTCAATGTGAATTTCTTTTAGTAAGTTTGGATTAGGTCATTATCTGATTAAATTTAAAGATGGTGAAAATTGACTGTATCTTTATATATGCCTGGTTATCACTACAGCAAAAAAATAGTATTCAGAGTCTCCATTTTAAAATGTGTATTTTTAAAGTACAGATTACTTGTTAATTAAAAAAATACAGTTTACTTCAGTTTTCATTTATTTTGTTTGTTTGATGAATGAAAAAAAGTCCTTTATTACTGTATATTTAATCAATGTTTACCTTAAAAAAAATCCCTGGCTGAACCCCCTAATGAAATGTGCTGCGCACGCCTATGGTCCTACATGTCTAATTCAACAGGGACAGCCATTCTATGCAGCAGGGTTCACAAAAGTTAAAACCCTCAGACATGAATCAAAGTCTGAAACAAACGACAGTAGAAAAACACAGTAGAAAAATACTATAAAAAAGCACAGCCAGGGTAAAACAGAGCAGCAATGCAGAGATTTATACAGATTTAAAATACAGATTTAAAACAACAAAGTTACAAGACTAAGGCCGTTGCTAGACGAGGAGTGAGGCCCAGTCTCCCTCCTGTGCATCCAGATGACGCACAGGGGATCCCGGGGTCAGGCTGGGCTAAGTCCTCCCTTGAACCGGGATAAGCGGATCCGCTTATGGTCCGGCTTTTCCGGAAGGTCTAGCAGGGTCCGTGGCTTTTTCTGGCTGCTCGCTTACTCGCGAGTAGCCGGGAGAAGCCACGGACTGGGCACTGCATTCCATAGGAGCTAAATAAATATTTTTTCATTATTATTAGTAGTAGTAATATTTAATTTTTGTATATCTCTTTCTGTCTTAACCATACATGTTTTAATTTGTAAAGCTGCCTTGAGTCTCAGTATAGAGGGAAAAGGCAGGATATAAATAAATAAATAAATAAATAAATAAATAAATAAATAAATAAATAAAAATAAAATGTTACATGCAGGGGAGTTCCTGGGTCTGAGATCTTACTTTCCCTGGGGTTCATGGTAACCAGAGTCAGCTCAGTTGTGGCAGGCTGAGATTGACTGGTGCATGATTGATCTTCTCTGCCCAGCTCTGGTGGCTCTTAGAGCAACCCTTCCCTGGGATTTTGTTTTAGGTGATTGGCCATGTCCCTTTGAGGTGCCAGCTTATGCATTGTCTTGAGAAGATCAAATTGGATAGTGGCGTACCCTAACACCTCCCCTCCGAGTGTTTGCCTTGAGGATCATTTCAGAAAAGGAGCCTAAAGCTTTCTTACCATCTAACAGCTTTAAGTGTTTTGGAGACTGTGTAACCATTAAGCCTGTCTACCATGTGATTTCTTCAATAAAAGAAGTCTCACTGATGTGAGTGTCTCATTTCAGCTTGCCAGCATGTGTGAATGCCACAGGGAACATGCAAGAAAATGACAACATTCATACATCTGTTCCATTTGTAAAAACTGTATCATAAAGTTTGGGGAAATACCCAAACAAACATATACCAGCATGTTTGTCCAGGAAATGCTAATCAGGTCAGTTCACTTAAAAATGCAGACTGTCCTATTAGTTGAGTACAATTTTTTGAGATATCAAAGATTGGCAGTGATATTTTCTGTATATTGAAGCATCTATTAGAATCCCTATATACTGTATAAGGAGTGACTAAATTTACCAATATTCTATGAGGAAAAAGGTGGACAAGAAGAGGGGTCTTATTTTCCTGGATTTCTCTTTCTGCTTTGATTATGATTCAGAGCATCATCTTACTGTCGCTTCTCTACCTGCATGTTTGTCCCTCATTACTTCCTCTTTTGAAAAAGGAAGTAAACAACATGCGCGTGGCCCATTCAGTGAGCCATTTTGAACTTGTTGCTTCTCCTGCACCAGCAGGACATAGTGGCAACCTCCATCTTTAAAAATAAGTCAGACTTACTGGGGTGTTCATTTATGGTGCGAAGAAGGCTAGAAGGGGCGGGAGGCGCATGGGAGGCAGATGACATCATGAGAGGGACCCACGAAAATCCATGAGTTCCCAGTAATGAGCGTGCAATAAAACGCTCGTCTGATGGAGCTCATAGATGGACAGCGAGTTGAATATAAAGGGATCAGCATTGTCTTGCGTGCTTTAGAAACCAATTTCTAAATCCCTATATACTTTAAATAATAGGTTTTAAAAATACATAAATGTGTTTTGTTTTTCCTGAAGTGAGCCATTTCAAAGACTCTCAGTAAGAATAAGCTTCCTGTAAGTGCATTTTGTATAAAGGAGGGACTGATCCCTTCGTATCCCTCATTCATCAAAATGGTATTCTGCATAGCATTTCAGTTTTCCTTAGCAGGGTGGTAATTATTTCAGAGTCCTTTTGTTTGAGCAATTGCAACAGCAAACACATAGAATTAGGCTTTATGCAATTAGGTGCATTTTTTCTTTTTATTGTGCAAATCCACTACATTCAACAAAAAGAGAAGAAATTGAATCGGGGTGAGGGAGAGCTAACCAATATGCCATTGATAACAGAGAAACTTGCCTTGGTATGTCTTAGTAAATATTTAGATGCTACAGTTCAATAATTTAGCAATAAAAGTGTCAGCTCCAACTGAAAGCGCATTGTACAATGTTGCATTGTACAAACAAAGAAAGAGAATACATCTTCATTTCCATCATAGCAAATGAGCAATTAAACTCGGCTTATACGCGAAGTATAACAGCTGCTTTGTTGCTTCAATGTGAGACTGATTATTATATAGCACTAGCTGAGCCTTGGTTTAAATGAGAAATCAAATTGATTACTATATAATTAGAGATAAACAAGCAGTCTCGTATAAAATCTTAACCTCGTGCAAACATTGTCTGTTCAGATAAGTAGAGCTCAAACTGAGCTTCCTATTTATAAATATAAACTGAACTTAGAAAGCCAAAAATTGTGCTGTCTCTTGGCTCCGAGTTATATGGTTCAACATATTTGATGCGATGTCGCTGTGTATTGACATTCAGTGCCCTGAGTACCAATATGTGCTATGACAAAGCTATTTTTGCGACATCATCCTTCCAGCTTGAGATATGAACAGTCTGATGAATTTTACACATGTGATTGAAGTTCAAGGCCCTCATCTACTGTTACAAGAAGCTATGGATGATGGCTTAATGGATGAAGGGTGACCATTTTTCTGCTCCCATGCTAAGCACTCAACAATAGACATCCACATTGGACAAAGCGAACATAGAATGCTATGGGATCAGCAGCCACTATTCAATGGGGGTACTGAAGTTTAATCTAACTTAAAACGTGAATTTGTCACGAAGAAACAGACTGCAGTGATAACACTGGAGTTCTGCCCTAGTTTTTGGTTTGTATTGTTTATTTTTAATATTAGCGCCAAACTATATTTTATCTTAGCTGTATAATTCTGCTGTTGGGTACTAGGTTTTCTCCCTCCCCATCAAATTGCTAGCATGGGGGGCAGGTATAGATTAGGTCCCAAGTATGGGTCTTAGGGGGCTTTAACATTCCCCCCACCCCGCTTTGGTCCCATGTGGGGGGGTGTTGTTGTTGTTGTTTTTACAAAAACGGCTGATGTGATATTATCTTCAGAGCCTAGAACTAGTATAAGACCTGCATGCTGCTTATTTCCGACTAAATGGAACCTAAATGGCAGTGGTCATGCTGGTCTTCAACACTGAAAAGAAACTCATTATAGCCGTCCTTTTTTAGGGGAAGGTACTTTGAAACTGAACAACTTCACTTTCAGAATGAAAAAAATGCTGCTTCTTTAAGGACTATGCCTATCAAGCAAAGAAATTGAATCATCTCCCACTGCGCAATAGTGGATTACCAATCTCAAGAGGTTTATTTCATTCAACAAAAGAAGCTGTTGAAGTATAAGCAACCCATCTAGACTAAAGAGTTTATATGAAATTCACATATTTGAAGGAATCCTGATATGGTCAAAGAATAAATAAATAAATGTAATTAATATTTCCTAAAGTATATAAATACAGCTGAAGAATTGTGAAACTGAAAATGTTGCCTCTGGTCCCTTTAATATGGGGGGGGCACTAAAGCCCTCCTGCAAAAAAAAGAAAGAAAAAAAAGAGGGCAAATTCATTTTTTAAAATATTATTTCCCAGAAAATTGTGTGTGTGTGTGTGTGTGTGTGTGTTCCATACATGGAACAGTTTGTATCCAATGTTGTTTTTCTTTTCACAGAAATGTCTTTGATCCAGAAGAAGCTTCCATGAATGGAGGAAGTGAAATTTCCCCTTCCCTCTGAAGCCCCCTGCATCTCCCCAAAATATGCTCTCGTGGGGCTGGGGACCCACTGAAGCACCAATGGGAGTTGATGGAAGGGGCTGCAGGTAACAGAGGGAATTTGCAAAAATCTCCTTCCTCCCCCTTCAGTTCACAAAAACCTCCACTAGGCCAAAGACACTTCTACAACATTAGATAAGACCCATTACTTCTAAATGCTTAACAATATTATTTTTTGCTCACACAGCTTCTAATGCTGGGGTGGGTTCTGAAGTAAGAATAGGGAAGAAGAATACTATGAAGGAAGCTTCTCACAAAGTGGGATTTCTGACTTTTTTTCTAATGGAGGGAGAGATAGGTGACTAAAAGTAATACACAAGTCCTTGAGGAGATGCCCATTTGCTTGCAGACAAGGATATAAATATAACCTGTAGACCTGATCCCTAAAACTATCTAAGAGGGCAATCCCATGGTCCCTAATCTTGGATCCCTCCATCTATCCAAAACCCAGTAGGATTGCACAACAGATGCTGGAGAAATGCAAGATGGACTAAAATGAGTTCGGATTTCTAAGAATCCAACCTGTGGAATCCGCTCTGGATCTGCCTCTCCAGGCCACGCAGAGGCCACAGGCTATTGGATTTTATTTTATGTTTTTGCTTTCCCAAAATTTACGCAAATCCATTCACAGGAAATTATGCTGAGACATATGCCATGCTGGAAAATATGAATGAAATGAGAAATATGCTAAATGTTACATACTAATATAAATTATGTAAACCGTTGCAAACTTTCTTATGGAATTATTTGTGTATTTTTCCACATAATGGGGAAAAATTGAATCCATCTGTGAATGGACTTCAAAACAAACTACACTGTGCAATCCACAAAACACACTTGGGACAGATTTCACAAAATCAGGACATCCCTAGATTGCACTTAAACTAACTAACTCTTGCAATATTTGTATTAGCAATTAGCCTTATAGTAACATTCATCCCATTGTGCTATGGTGGGAAAAAGTAGTTCTTCAATCAGCCTGAAAAGATAAGTCCAGCTTCATCTTGCTCATCATAACCACTCAAAATGGCACCACTGGAATGCAAATGATTCATGCTATCAATGAGCCAACATCGTAATTATTCTCTCACATATCCTCTATTATGCTAAGTTACAAACACTTTGACAAGCTTTCTCCTTTTTTCCATTAACACAATTCGTCAATGGAAAGTCTCAAATCAGAATAAGTTGACTACTCTCATCGGCCTTTGAAAAATGGTGACAAAATTGACTTAAAATATAAGTGAAACCACAACCACAGTAGGTTGTGCCACTATAGAGAACTGAAATAGGACACTTCCTTCCTTAATGACAAGATACCAACTAATATATATATATATATATATATATATATATATATATATATATATATAATATTTCATAGAAAACAATTTTCAAAGAGTGCTGACTTGCACCTTATAATGACTTAAATGGTCAGGGCAAAAAGGAAGTCCAAGATAACTGTCATTCTTTAAAATGATGCTAAAGTCTAACCATTAATCACAAGCCACACAGAAAACTTTATGCTGAAACCAGCAGCTCTCTCAGCAAACCTGGCCATTTATCCAGTCACTCATAATTGCATCTTTTTTTTCTTTTTTGAAATGAAAGAAACAGTTTTTTCCTTCCACACTAACATGGGCAAATTATTTACAAGCAGCTAAATATTAATAGAAAGAGTGTTCGCTCTTCCCAGAGAAATAAAAGATATTATCGATATAGCTTTCTTCATTCACTCAGCCACCCCATGCATAAAAATAATAAAGAATTGCATTTTTACATTGGCAACCAATATTATTCAATAGGTCCAGTCACTTTTGTGCTCTGCACTTCATCAAAACTGATACAGTTCTGCAAAATGCAACTTAAATGGTTTTGTCAATCTTTCATGCATATAGGTTTAGGGTTTTACGAACTTGGCCTGTGTTTGCCCTGCAAGTGCTCTCACTGCCGCTCGCACAGTCTGCCCTAATGAGCCAGACCGCACGAGCCTCTGCTGAGTGCTCATGGGGCTCATGAGCCCTCAGCAACCACCTGCCTTCCCCCCCCCCCGTGCTAATGGAGGCTGCCATTGGTGTGAAAGAGGGAAATGTATGATTTCCGGAGGGTCCAAAAATTGCACAAGGGGGTGATTTCTGGACCCTCTGGAAATCATGTTTCCCTTCCCCCTGCACCAATGGAGATCTTACAGGCCCTCTTAACAAGAGGGCCTTCGAGACCCTCCTTGTCTCGGGGTGGGGAGAGTGTGCTTTCTGGAGACCCCGGAAAGTGTGCATTTACCCCAGCAATGCTAATGCATTAAGAGGGCCTTTAAGGCCCAGATTGGAACAGGGGATATGTGAAAATTCACCCAGCATCCATAGCAAAATAGCTGCCACGCACCAACGTAGAGTGGCATGGCCTCAATGCATCTATGTTAGCATGGACTGAGTTAATCTGCATACGGATAAGCCGGCAGGGAGGCGGGGCGATGGCGCGCTAACTTTAGTGCGCGCCGCCCTGCCTCCTAGACGCACGACGCGCAGGGACTGTGGAAGCCCTGCAGCGTCGGCCACTTTTTGTTGTTGTTGTTGTTAAAGGGGCCACGTGTGCCCCAAAGACTCCGGAGAAGGTAGGTGGTTTTTTTTTTAATTAAGCCCCCCACCCTTTTTAAAATTAAGCCCCCTGCCCCCTGCCCACTCTTTCCCCGCCCTCCCTCCCCATCCCCGTCCTCTGTGTCACCCTCCGCCATCCCTCCCCGTCCCGTGTCGCCCTCCGCCATCCCTCCCCATCCCGTCTCGCCCTCCGCCATCCCTCCCCGTCCCGTATCGCCCTCCTCCATCCGTCCCCATCCCGTGTCGCCCTCCACCATCCCCCTCTCCTGCCGGTCCAGCCTTCCCCCCCTATCTCCCTCCCAGGAATCCCCGGCCCGATGGGCACAGCGCTCGTATGAGCTCTATGCCTAGTCCGTGGCTTTTCCCAGCTACTCACGAGTGAGTAGCCGCAAAAAGCCACAGACCTTGCTAGACGTTCCGCAGCCCCGGCCTCAGGCCAGGGCTGTGGAAAAGGCACGCCATAAGCGACTTCGCTTATGGCGCGTTAGGGGAGGCTTCAGCGCGGCCTGACTCTGGATTCCCCTGTGCGTCATCTGGACACACAGCAGGGAAACCGGGCCTCACAGTGCGCTAAGGCCTCGTCTAGCAAGGCCCTAGGAGTCACTTCCATGTTGTTTTCCCACCACTCATGTATGTATACACACACACACACACACACACACACACACAGAGAGAGAGAGAGAGAGAGAGAGAGAGAGAATACAAGCTACAGTGCCCACCACAGTGTATCATTGTGGTGTGGTGTATACAGCAACCTAGATTTCCAGCGATCCCTACAGTTCACATCTCTTTATGTAACTCTTAGCACATACTGCTCATAATCATAAGTGCCTTTTTAATACATAAACCTCTTCCAGCTGATTTTGTGTATGCACCTAGAACGGTCAATTCACCGCTATCCTCTCAATCACTTAAATGGGGGCAGCTCTTGATTTATTGACTCAATCTTTATGTTGATGTATTATGGACATCACTAAGGATTCCCAGCACAATATGTTGTGTATTCAATAGCTTCCAATTTTACGCTGCACACTCATATGGCATCCTAACCACCACTGGAATGTGGCCCTCAAGAGCTTCTTCAAAATACAATCTGGCCCTCAAGCTGAAAGAGGTTCTGTGCCCCTGTGTGAAAGGTTCTGTGTCCTGTGCTCCTTAGAGAGAGGGGCAGGGGGACAGAGTGTCAGTGTCCATGTTTGAAAAAGGAAAGCCATGCACATGTCTGGACCACCCTGCCTTCATTTTACTTAGCAGCCATGTGCTTAAGGGTCCATGGTAGTTTGCATACACAATATGAAAACCAGGATGAAATGTGAAAATCGGAAATATTGTGTATGCACATCCATATTGGAATGGATTAAGAAATGCTTTATATTTTCGGGGGGAAACAACTGTAATTTATTTTCATCCATGTCATTTATCTAAATTCTCTCAGGATGAATAGAATCTCAAAGAGAAGAGTTTGATTTTTATAGGCAGCAATGAAATGCAATTATATTGAGAGAACGTGTGCTAATGAGATGGTGATTCAGTCAATTATGTATAATACTTATATTTACCAGCCACCTATTGGAAACATGAGATGGTCTAAATTTCCGGATGGGATAAATTTGAAATGACTGAGGGCTAAGAGAAAGATGGGATTCCTGCATGGGATTCCTCTCGTTCCCCACCTCCACCATTCAGCTGGTCTGCCCCTGTTTCCTCACTGCTAAAAGCTAATAGCAGGAGAGCAATGGTGATCTGTGTCAGGATCGCTGGGAAGGGGACAAGGTTAAAACCCTTCATTTTCCCAGAGATCTCAGAGCAGAGATTGCTGCTTTCTCACTGCTACTAGAAGCAGGGAAAGAGCAATCTTACCCCGAATCAATGGGAAGAGGGTGAGACTTCTGATGCAAAGATCACTGCAGGGGAAGAGGGGAGAAGCTTGAAACATTCCCCCACAGTGATCCCATCTTCTGATCTCGGCATGCAAGGTGGGGAGATTTAAACCTCCCATTCCTGCACATAAGGACATAAGAAGAGCCCTGCTGGATCAGTCCAAGGGTCCATCTAGTCCAGCACTCTGTTCCCACAGTGGCCAACCAGCTATCAATAAGAAACCCACAAGCAGGACATGAGTACAACAGCAGAATGGGTACAACAGCAGCACCATGGTCCCCAGCAACTGGTGTACTTAGGCTTACTGCCTCTGATACTGGATGTGTTGCATGGTTTTGTTAGATCACCAATTTCATATTTGAGTTCTGTAAGAACTCTAGGATGGATACCATCTGGGCCTGGTGATTGATGTACTTCCAAATTGTCAATAAGTTTGAGAACTCAGATGTGGGTGGGGTGGGGGGAATTGAGTGTGCATATGTGCATGTGTGGCCCCTAACCCAGCACTGCATTTGGCCCTCAAGGCCCAAAAGGTTGCCCACCAATGACATATAGGACTGCACTGTTACATCTACAATTTTCAGTGCAACCCTAAGCATATTTACACAGAATTCTCTTTTAGTACATTGAGACTTTTTAGTAAGTGTGCTTTGGACTGTAGCCTTCAACAGTAATCTTCTTGGGGGTAAGGATGTCGTCTTTGATGGTTTCACTATATAAAGCACAATATACTATGTTGGATCTAGACTACATCAGTTGAACTTCAGCCCCATTGATTTCAGTGGAAACTTACTGCAACTAACTCATAGCATAATCCTGTACATGTCTAGTCAGATGTAAACCCTACTGATTTCAATGCGCCTAACCCCCAGGTAGGTTTGTGAGGGATTGCAGCTGGGGAAATTTGGATACAGCCAATTGACAACACTATACAGCTGTCTCCATCTGGAGACATCTATATCCAATTATAGGCCAGCTCATGATACACCCAAAAAGCAATTATATTATTTCTTATTTATTTATTAGCATTGGGATATAAATATCTTGGACAAAAGGAGAATTTTCATGTCGTGATCTGAAAATTTGTACCTATCATTTGGTGCACAGCAAGAGTGAGCCAGTATGGCCAGGAAAATAACTATTAAAGTTAATGGCTCTGCACTGCAAAGTCTAGCTTACCTACATTTAATTTCAAAGACAGCCATTAATTTAAATGTGCACCAGCAGATTCAAGAAATGGAAGTGTACCAAATGTTCATTGATGATGTTGGCATTGTACCACTTGCCTTCAGCAATGTTTTCGGCAATGAGCACATTGCAACTGTAGTCGAAGGATACATCTATGTTGCCATATAATCACTGAAAATTCCGCTGCTGTGGTTTAATAAAGATTATATATTATGGCTGGCTAATAGTAACTTCTTATGAGAATTGGAAGCCAATACTTAATTTGCACTGATATAAGTACTTTGTTTGCATTCTCCCTTAGGGTAGTATTTCAATCATAGAAAATTCTCCAAAACATTATTTGATGTAGTGCAATTTGGGTACAGAGCTACCTATTTATTGTGAGGTATTCTGACCCAAGTTGGAACATTTAACTATTCTGACATTGCCTCAGAATGGGGGTGGGGAAAGGGGAGGAATGATTTCAATGTGAAACCTGGCGCCAACATTGTTATATTTTTGGCACCAGGTTAAGACCTTCCTCTTCTCCCAGGCATTTAACTGCATTTAACAACATATGCTGAGTTTGTTTGTTTTTAATGGACCCCAGAATAGCTGTTTTTATAAGGATACTGTGTTTTTATGCTTTTTATGTTTTTAAACTTTGTATGTTTGTTTTAATGTTTACTGTTTTTAACTTTTGTAAACCACCCAGAGAGCTTTGGCTATGGGGCGGTAATATAAATGCAATGAAATAAATAAATAAATAAATAAATCTAAAACATCTTTTAAAAATCTTAGGCTAGGTCTGCTTTATAGTGGTATTGAAGAGCACTGATAACTGTTGGGGCACATTCCATATACCACTTTCATAGTGTTATATTCTGTTTTTTATTCCATATTCGTAATGATTTGACAAAAGGTGTGGAACTGGCCTTAGTTCCTGCTTACATTGTACGGAAAGTGTAAAACAGGGGGATAAAATAATATTCACAGAATATGCTAATAAGATCATAAGAAGAGCCATGGGCTCTGACCAAGGGTCCATCTCCTCGGCCAACTAGCTTTCTCTGGGACAGAGCTGATATCAATGGGAGGCATGGCCAGGGATTTGTCAAAAGCCCACATCCCAGCAGGGGCCTTCTGAATCAGCCTCTCAGCTAAGAAGCTATTTTGTGCCATTCCTAGTAAACTGACTAAATGGTCAGTAGTAGTAGTAGTAGTAGTAGCAGCAGCAGCAGCAGCAGCAGTAAAAGTATGATATTAATGCTTCAAACTCATCCTTCATGCCACTGTTTCTCAACCAACTGTTTCAGAACAAGTTCCATTATTGGCATTAAAAACACACACACACAATGTGTCATTGGCTGCTTGTTTTTGGCACAAACTTTTCAACAGGTGCTAGCGACTGCGGGGGGAAACAGGACCCATGGTGACAAAGCTTCATTGCTACCAAAAAAAAAAAAGAAGTAGAGATGCTACTTTCATTATATCTTTACTATGTGAATCTGTTGTTACCTGGCACCTACTGCTGCTGAGCAAAGGACTGACCATCCGCTTCACAGACTTTCTGCTCATTTAGCAGATGGCACAAAAGCAGTCAGACTATTGACAATGCAGGCAATCAACTTTGCTTGCCAGAAGGCGAGACTCTCCAGATAATAAGGACTAAATGGCCATACATGCTGAAAATACACTTATGAGTTGGTCAAGATTTTTTAAAAAATGAAAAGAAAAAGAACACCTCAACAAAATGAGCTTGGAGACTCTCAAACATTTCAAATGAAAATTCAAATAGTTTCTCTTGTCCCTCTACAATGTGAACTGCACACATTAAAATATACTCAAGGCTAGCAAGAATTATATAAAGGTTCATCTGCTATATGAAAATGTGTCTCACTAGGGGGCTGGGTGTTACTCTAAGGGGTGTATATTATTATTTGACAAATACTGAAAGTAAGATAAGCTGATTTGAATTCAAAATAAAGGTGTATGAAAGATTTATGATCAATTATAAATGGAAAGGATTGCAGGGCCAGATCTCAGGATATGACACTTTGAAAATGGTTTGAAAACGATATCTGGGATGTGTCTTGAGCCCCAACAGTTGTCACTACTGTTATAAACCATTTTAAAGCAGTAGTATATAGACCCTGCCCAGGTCAATCAAGTCTTCCAGAAGCTGCATTGGGCAATATTTAAACAAGTACAAAAGTATTTTAAATACTTCCAATTGCTGGATATAATTTTGATTTGGATGCAAATAACGGGCTGTGTAACCCCTATGAACAGAAACAAAGAGGAAAGCATTTGGTAGATAATAAATGCTAGGGGCCACAAGAAAATCACCTCCATCATTCCTTCTGGCCTGCCAGGCATGAGCCAGCAGAACGTCGGTGCACTCTTTCAAAGGGCATGGGGTTTGCATCCTGACATTATTCTTTCCTCTCCCAACTCCAGCCGATCAGGAGTGTAGTTCCTTGTTCGTTCCTTCCATTTTCTGAATCAAAACTTTTCTCTTTCTCTCACTTCATAATTGCTTGCTTCCTGAGCAAAACCTCCTGAGCTCTATGTTCTGATAAATGTTTGACCGCTAAACTATTAACCTTTTTATAAGAACTGACTAGCACACACACCAATGCATAGAATTAACCCCATCATATCCTGAAACCAAACTAAAATAGAGGACAATTTTGTTCCTTGACTCTGCTAAACATTCTCTCCTCCATGAATTTGTTGAATTCCCTTTTAGAGAGCCATCTTACATCCCTAAGCAGCCACCCCAGCCTCCTTCCCTCCCCCTCCCTGAAGTCCCTGCTTGATGTGCGAAAACGCCCGTCTAGCTTGTGCCTCCCACTCTGCATAGGATATTCATAAACCTCTGAGTTCGGATCAGCTAGGATTTCACCCTTAAAGCCATTTGAGTCAATAATCATTACATCTGTTAGAAACATATTGCAATAAACTACTTTTATTTGTGCAGAAGGACTTCTTATTATTATTTTTTGGTCAGCCCTTAATTTGCTATGCTGCTGGTCAAATTCCACCCCAAGTTTGAGACACACTGCTCTTCAAAAGACTACAAGCTCCATCACACCTACTTTTTTTTCCTGGTATGCACCCATGATTTTGACCTCCATTTCTTTAGCAGGCAAGTGCTGGTCCTTTTCATGATTGTAGCTATACTGGGGAATTCTTTTTTACTTGTTCACTCTCCCATTATTGCGCCCGCCCCACCCCGTCACTTCTCCTCCCTCCACTTCATTGGTTCCTGTCGGGAGATGGACATGGGAGCCTCTCCCCTTCCCTCAGTCTGGCTTTGTTGTCTAGCATTTTACCGATTCAACATTTAATCAGCTGGGCGCCATTTCTGCAGGCAAGGAGGGTGGGGTTGGAGCAGCAAAAGCTCATTCAAGCGGCTCAGTTTGTTGACATGTTGTGCTGGAGGAGGAGAACCTCCCCACCCTCCTCTTTCATCAGCACGCCCCCAAGAAAAGAAAAGAAATATGAGGACAGAAATACACAGGGGTGGAAGGGCGCTTTAATCCTGCATGGAGGAAATGAACCAGATTTTTCCCACTAAGTTTGTATCTTTACATTTTATATGCAGATTGGGTTTAAATTAAATAGCATCAACTGGTGGGGGACTGATGAGTCCAAGTGGAATTTTATTTAAATTTCAGTTCCACCTTCAGAGGAACGGTTTTCATCAGGACCAGAACAGAAGAGCACCCCCCACACACACCTCATGTGGGATCCTGGTAATTATCGGCTTCCCATCTCCAGCTGATACTATTTACATTTTAAAAAAACCCACTGCATGTTAAATGCAAAGACACATTTAACATCACTTTGAGTTTGGCCCTTTGGAGCAAAACATATCAATATTTCAGTGGAATTGGCCTAATTTTCCACTCCTTTCTAGCAAAATCTACTGGGACAGAACACATATACCTCCACTAGCAATTACCTGTATCTTCTCAGGAGAGTCAATATCCCATTTGGATAATTTAAAACATAGGCAGAAAGCTCATTTATTTTCAATGGCAATTTAATAAAACAGCAACAACTCTCCACTGTTATATGTAGAGTCAAGGCATAATGTGAGTAAAATTTAATGCTCAAGCAAAGACATTTGCTTATGTTTTTTAATGCATAAGCAAGAACATTCATAATTGAGCATCCTCAGCTCTTAGTGGCTATCTCAAAAGCCTTAATATTCTGCTTCTGTCTTTGAGTATTCCAACATTTGGCAATACCACATTCAGCTCATCTCTGGCTGTCAACTAAATTTATTTCACAAAGAATTTATATTAAAATTATGCCATCACAGAAAGTTTCCACAGCATTTATGGTGTATATATATATATATATATATATATATATATATATATATATATATATATTATTATTATTTATATAGCACCATCAATGTACATATATTTTTTAAAAAAACACTAGAAATTTGTGTTTTCAAAAACCTTATTAAATGAAGACTACATAATTTGATAATTACTTATTTTAGACTTAACATGGAAAGTAGGTGTCAGAGATTATCTGAGCTCTTCGGTGGAAGCTGGCTCCCAGAGCTCTTGAGCACGCACCTCGCTCCAGATCCCGAGTTCCTGAACCCAGCCTTGACTCCCGGACCCCGTGACCACGCCTGACGACTTCCGGAATCCTATGGTAACCTTGGACTGCCTCTGACAACATTTACCCGTGCCTACTCCTGTGACCTTTGGACTGCATCTCTGGACCTTGCTTCCGAAGTCTGTAACTGCAATAAATTCCTTGTTACTAAGATACCAACTGTGTGAGCTTATCTTTGTCAAGCCACTTGGCAGCTTTCCCGGACAGAAGGAACGAGTGGATCTGTCTGTTTCTTTTTCTCCTTTATTTCAGATTTTTTTTTAGATATTCAGTTCTTTCACTCCCAAATATGAAGAACTTCACGAATTTTGGTAAATTCTTATCAAAAATTACATGGAGTGAAATCCTCACCCCTCTGCACCAGCCAAATTCAATAGGTAGAGGTTTTCCCAGCATGATGAAAACCATGAAGTACCTCCCTGTTATACAGCTATAAAAGGTGAGGAGCTTGTCAGAAAAAAAGAGGAGGCAACCCTAATTAGGCACTAACATTGTTAACCCAGGGCTTGTCTATACGGCTTCTTTACCCCAACCTAAATGCATATATTCGTGTTTTAGGTTACATGATGCAGCCGTCCATTCGCCTCAGCATGGGTTTTAACTGCAATAATGCACATATTTGCATTCGCAATTTACCGTGACTTTTAGATCAGGTCCAAGTTTGCACCACGTTATGGCTGTGTGTCTTTGGGGGAGTTATGTCGGATTTTGACATGTGGGCAGAGCTTTGAGGGTAGGATAACGTGATTGGCCCGTTTCCCAATTTTGCACCAATCCGCTGCCTCCTTTGTTTGCGCCGATTTTAGTTTGAAGTCTCTCTGTGGAGATCTGCAGAGAAAGCTTCTTAAAACAAATTTATTCCTCTATTTTTATATATATATATTTATTGCATTTCTGTACCGCCCAATATGCAAAGCTCTCTGGGCGGTTCACAAAAAGAAAGAGAGGGAAATGGGCAGCGAGACAAAAAGACGTGTTCTGCTGCCTCCTGCCTTTCCCTCTTTAGCCTGATCCCTGTCCCCCACGCTCCTGGTTCATGGAGGCTGTTTCTTTGAATTTCCTTATGGGGAGCAATGGGAACAAAGTGGGAAACAGTCAGCAGCCTCCTTCCTTTCCCTCTGTAGCCTCTTCCCCCGCCCCCCGCTCCCGCTTGGTTTGTGTGTTATATTAGTCTGTGGAGCTCCACAGATAAGATTTATTGCTTTGTTGGCTTCTACTCTTTATCATCGTATATGGGATAAAGTGATAATGCGCATGTGCACATTAATAACTCACTATAAAAAAATGCAGGAAATAAATCGCTGTTGCTGCTGCAGTGTGACACTCTTTACCAACATTGGAATCAATGATAAATTGGGTTTTTATTTAATGAGGGGCAATCCCACTGCTGTATAGGTGAGGGCCCAGACTTTTAAGAGCTAAGCACTCAAAGCCATGGCTGAGCAAATCTGTCCGTTTTGCTTTCTTCTTCATTTGTTTGTTTCTTAGGCCTTAGCTAGACCGGGCTTTATCATGGGGCAAACCCCGGGATCATTCCTGTGCGTCCAGATGATGCACAGGGGATCCCAGGATCAGGGAAGGATCATTGCTCCCTTGCCCCGGGATAGAGCCCTCCCCTTTGGGCCAGCTTTTTCCGCAGTCTCAGGCTGAGCCCAAGACCATGGAATGTGTGGCCCGTTGCCATGGGTTGACCCAGCTCCGCATGATTCCTCATGCGGAGCCAGGAGCGCTGCACCCATCAGGGGTAGGGTGAGGGGAGCGGGGAAATTAAGTTAAATTTTAAAAAGACCTACCTTAAGCGCATGAGCGTCCATGCACTGCTTCTTTTTTAAAAAATGGCAGATGCGACGCCTATCTTCCTGAGGTCGTCACGCCTCACGTGTAAACAGAGGAGGGATCTCGTATTAATCGCAATGCAAGATCTTCCCTTCTCCATCCTGGATTATAAAATAGGTCTAGCTAAGGCCATAATCTCAAGTTCTTTTGCCCCAAATGTGGAGAACTTTGTGAATTTTGGTAAATTTTTATCAAACCCAAACTGAAACGAAATGCTAACCCATCCCTCATGCAAAGACGGATCATCGTGGTACATATATATCATCCTCAGACAATTTGAATGACCATGGCATGATCTCCACCTTGTGTCGAACCATTGCAAATGTGGAATAAAAAGCAAAAATAACACTATGAAAGGAGTTTGTGGGATGTGTCCTGTGCCCCAACAGTTATCAGTGCACTTCAATACCACTATAAAGCAGTAGTGTAGATCTAGCCCAAATGGGGCACATGCTTTTCCTTAACCTCGTTTCCCCCCACCCCACCCCAATAATAAGGTAGTTGGAATCCTTTGAATAGAGTTCTGGGAGAAAATGTGAAGTTGCAGAGTGTAAACTACATTCTTCACTTGTCTTTTTCAATCACTAAATCCTGGCACTTTTATAATCCACAGGATTAAAATTCACCTTACCTGGCTAAGTAAATCCAGTCAAGAACATATCCCTAGTAAGCATTTTGTACTTGCTGTCTACATACAGATCCTGTATATATTCGTATCTGTGTCAAGCAAAGACCTTGCTTGCTTAGAGTTTTCTCACACCAATCACTGTTCAGGATGTTCTTTTTATATCTGCCCCAAAGTAAATTGTGCCTGTCAAATCCATCTTCTAACCTTGGGCTGACTTTGAGACATCATAACATCATGTCACATTATCATATTGTCTGCTGCATTGACAAGATAGAATTTCTTTTAGAGTAGTAGCCTGCATAGTACTGCTAAATTAACATGGAGGGTGGCCATTTTATTTTGCCTCTAAAGTAAAACAAAAGCAACCCACCCACGCACTCCAAAAAACCAACCAAGGTTATGCTGCAAACCTCTGCATGTTTAGATAGAAAAACGTCCTACAATTCCTAGCATGCCCAGCCAGCATGGCTGGCTGGAAGAATGCTAGGAGTTGTAGGACTTTTTTCTGTCTAAACATGCATGACGCTTTTAGAGGAAGATTAATTTTTACCACCTGAAGAGGAATATTGCATTTTCACAGTTCTGTTCTCTCCAACCATTAGGCTGGGTAATACTACACACCTTGGTTTCAATTGCCTTCTTTACCTAATTCACCACCCAAAATTAATCTCCTGCTCACTAATATAAGCAGTGCCATGTTTCTCTTTGCTTCTGCTCTTTACCTAATCAGGAACACATGAGTTTTGCTTATGGCTAGAGACAAATGTGAGTAACCGCTGTCCTTTATTTGTTACTAAAGACACCCTACTCAAAAGTTACCAATTTCCCAAGAAAGCTAGTTATAGACAGGACTCCAGTGGTAAGCTCTACCAGGTTTACTGGGAAACACTCTTGTGAGTGCTTGTCTGAAATTAACTTGCCATAATTCACAGTACTAGCATTATTCCAACACTTAATAAGTATCTGTCATTAATTAACTGTGCTACTGCATGATCCACATTCTGCTGAAGACCCAAATGAAGTCTTAATCTTTCTTTACTCACAAAACATCAGTTCTCTCAGGATAGTTTAGCTTTGCTTGATTAATTTAAAATGAGTGTCTCGCATACATAAATTGTACCCTGCCCAATTTTTCATAATGTTTTCCTCCATTGGGGTGCTTTTAGAATTACTCCCATGGGTAATGCACACAAACAAACATTGCCTGGGACTGGAAGTCCATGAATATTTGTTCAAAGAGAGTTGTGGGCAGAATACTAGATTCTTCATTTTCTCAACTGCTAGATAAATTGGGCCTTTCAGGGTTGGAAAATGGAAATCAATCAGAATTTCCAAATGTGATTTAATCTTTATCACATGTTCTACATGGCACTCAATCAATTCAGTGGAAATTGTATGTGGAGCTCCTGCAAACACAGCTTTCTGCCTTTTGTGTAGCAGCTCTCTGTTTTGTAGAACTGAGCTCAAATTTCTCAGACAATAGGCTCATCTACACCAAGCAGGATATTGCACTATGAAAGCGGTATATAAAAGGCAGGAGCCACACTACTGCTTTATAGCGGTATTGAAGTGCACTGACAACAGTTGGGGCCCATTGACACATACCATATACCGCTTTCATACCACTATATCCTGCTTGGTGTGGCTCCTGCCTTTTATATACTGCTTTCATAATGCAATATCCTGCTTGGTGTACATTAGGCCAATGTTTCTCAGAAGCTGTGTGATTGTCTTTTCATAAGAACATAAGAAGAAACACGCTAGATCAGACTAAGGGTCCATCTAGCCCAGCATTCTGTTCACACAGTGGCCAATCAGCTGCCCATTGGAAATGCACAAGCAGGACATGAGTGCAACAGCACCCTTCCACCCATATTTCCCAGCAACTGGTATAGATAGGCATATTGGTTCTGATACTGGGGGTAGTAGATGGCCATCAGGACTAGTACCCATTGATCATTTAAAATGTAAAATCAAGCTGTCCACTTCAACCCCAAGATCTCTTTCTTGGTTGGTCACCGCTAGTTGAGATCACATCATGTTATACTTGAAATTGGGATATATATTTTTGCTCCATTGTGCATCATTTTATACTTGATTACATTGAACCATATTTGTCATTTAGGTGCCCATTCTCCCAGTTTTTAGAGATCCTTTTGAAGCTCTTCACATTCCCTGTTGGTTTTAAGCACTAAATAATTTGGTATCATCAGCAAACTTGGCCACTTCACTGGTCACTCTTAATTACAGAAATTCCAGTGCCTGAAGAAATTGTTGGAGAATTTATCCTCCCTACTGTAGAAATTCATTGAAATTGGGGGTGTCCCATTTTCTTTGCCCTTAAACAGGGGGTGGAGAGTTTCAAGGGAACACTTACACACAGCTGTAGTTTTCAGAATAGTGGCATGTTGTTGCACATTTTGTACAGTCTGGCCATGAGGTAAGCTTTCTTGATATGGGCTTTCCCATATAGGCCTTCTCCATAGCAGCAAATTCAACTTGAGGCCTTTTTCATCCCTTTAAACTCCAGAATTCTACAAGTTCTGTAACCATTTGCCCATATTTAGGGCATTTTGGGGCATGGCATGCACACCTAATTTACAGATTTTCAACCCTGCACTTGTCTTTGTTCTTTTGCACATTACTACTGATGTGACTGTTTAAGAACTGCCAGTCAAAATAGTTTATTTCAATGGTAAGAAAAACAAAACAGTCAATAGATCATTGTACACTAATTTGTCAGGGATTTCGAATTCTTCGCTAGTGGAGAGAACAAAAAAGAGAGAGCCATCATCCACAGAATATTAGTGTACGTTCCTTACCTTTTCTACTCAAAGGAAAATATTCAATTTATCTTTTTGGGTAAATGTTGATGTAGCAAATAGTCATTATGTAGCTACTAGCTATGCTCAGCTCAAGAAAACCTGAAATGGGTTTTCAAGCTATTTATCAAGCTATTCCTTTGAGCAGGACACATGCTATTGATTTTTTTAAAAGCTGATCTTGCTCAAAAATACATTGAGCTATGCTGTTGAATGAGCATAACAGCATGCACTACATAATGTAAAATTGCATATTATTGCTTTGAACAAAAAGACTACTATAAGTCCTCAGCTGATAAAGGGTATTTACATGCAAAATGCACGCCTCTAATGAATTAACATCTGGATTAAGAAAACCACTTTGTATTTTTCTTGAGGCTGGAGGATTTTAAAATACAAACTAAACCAATTGCCGGCAGCAATAAAAGCTTAAAAACAATTGAACAGTGCTGAAGAGGTTATTGGTAATGCATATTTTACTGGGCAATCTACCATGAACAAATTCCGTAATAGATTTGGGACCCTGAACTCATATCTTACCTATCCCAAATGGCTTAAGGTCTATATGAAGAAAATATTGTTCACAGAGAAATATTTGAATGGGGAGCATCAGTCATTTTTTGACTATGTTCTGCTTGCAGAGTAGAACCAATAATAGTAGAACCCCTGTGCCTGTTTGCATTCTCTTCCCCTCCTTATTGTTCTACTATGATTTTATTAGATTGTAAGCCTATGCGGCAGGGTCTTGCTATTTACTTTTTTACTCTGTACAGCACCATGTACATTGATGGTGCTATATAAATAAATAAAATAATAATAATAATAATAATAATAATAATAATAATAATAATAATAATAGCAGGTAAAATCTAAGTATGGCAATGGAAAGGGAACCCCTAAAGCAATAGTACTCTTGGGGCTTTGCTAGACCTACCAGGTGTTCCGTCATTGAGGAGCGGTGAAAGCGGATTTTCCCATTCAGCCGTGACGCCTCATGCTCCACACCTGCCTTCGATTTGTGGCGGAAGTTTGCGCCGGTTGTGCTGCTGCCGCCGCGAGCACGGTTGCGCAGCCACACCGGCCTGATTGCCGCGGCTTTTTTTTTGCTCGCTGCACGGTTTGCGCACGTCCGAAAGACCGCAAACTTGCACAGCCGTCAGCGATGCCGCCGACGGCGCTGGCGGCGGCAGCGGCAGCGGCGGCAGTGCCAGTGCCAGCTGAAGTGCTGCTGGTGCTGTTGAGGGTCAACATTGATGCGTTCACTTCCTGATGGGGGTCATGGCAGGTGTCATATGACCCGAGGTCAATCGTCTGCATGGCCACTCTGTGCCTACATCTCCCATCATGCCTCTGAGGTGTCGGCGGTGATGACCGCCTCTGTGCCCTGTGCCCCATCCCAAGGAGCCAACCCACATCTGGCCGTAGCCATGGCAGCAGCCCACAAACAGCTCTGCCCTCTGCCAGCCTGGTACCCACACTAACAGGCAGCGTACAGCACCGCCATTATGCGGCCACGGTAGCTGCCCACCGCAAGGAGTCACCAGCCACTTTTCCGTTCCTCCGTTCCTGTGCAAACTGTCACTGGGGAAATAAAAAAAAAAACCACTAGAACAGGCGCACATCCCCCACCCATCCCCCACACACCCCAGCAGCACACTAGCCACTTTTCCGTTCCTCCGTTCCTGTGCAAACTGTCACTGGGGGAGTAAACAAAAAAAGCCGCTCCGCCGCGCTGCCCCAGCTGGCGGACTGCGCGCAAATGGCGGAGGCGGCTTGACCGAAGCCGCTGACCACTCCCCCTTAGCACGCCTTTTCCTGCCCAGTGCGGACCGCAGTGACCTCACATCCTCCCACACGTACTCCGAATTACCGCGGGACGCCAGGAAAAAGCGCACTAGAACTCACTTTTTTAAAGTCGGGAGAAAGAGGCTTCACCGCAGGATAACGGCAGATCCTCGTGAACGTCATCTGGAAGCCTCGACGTGACTGTGGAAGGTAACGCGCACTAGAGCCTCGTCTAGTAACGCCCTTGGTGTGAATGCACAGAACAAAAACCACATAGGGAAAAGGCTAAGACTGCATCAGATAATACTTCTCTCCCAATTAGCTCACTGTATGGAAAGAAGCAAGGTTGCATATGCTTCTTTGTCCACAGCCAATTTCCGGCCATAGGCCTGGGCAGCAGTTGAAGCTGTCACACGGACTGCAGTGGACAATGGAGCCAGGTAAGCCCCCCTCCTCCCTCCCCACTTACCTGGCTCTGCTGCCATTGCCGCACAGACCATGGCGACGGCAGACAGGGGAGCCAAGAAAGCTCCCCTCCCCACTTACCTGGCTCCGAACCTTCAGAATGGTCCAAATCGCTTCAGACTGTTCCGAACTGCTTCGGGCCAATCCAGACCTCCCCCAATCTCTCCAAAACCAGGCTTTGGAGGTCCGGATTGGCCCACTCCGCTTAGGATCGGGGGATCCATAACAGAGTGGAGAACACCCAAGTAACATGTGACTACTGTTTATGTGCATAAAAACCAGTGCACATAGATGAAAACTGAATGGTTAATTATACCCAAGAAATCCAGGTGAGGAACTTCTACTCTTGACTACTGTGAGCCCCACAGACTGTGTCTCAGCCACAGGCTCTGCCAAAAGGTCTCTAAAGACACAATCCTATGCATGTTTAGGCAGAAGGAAAAAAAATCTTGTAGGTCTCAGCATTGCCACCTAAGTGACCTTGGGCCAGTCCATATCTCACAGGCTGTCGTGTCTCACAGGGTTGTTGTGAAGATAAAATGGGTAGGGGGAGAACCATGGGTTACTCATTGGATGGAAGGGTAGAATAACATTTAAGAGGCAAGCCAATCCAACAGCAGCAGGGGAGGGAGAATTTCTTGTGAATGAATGACCACTTCCTTTGCCCCGTTCCTTTGTACGGCTAGAGATGTGAAGGCCCAGAAAAAACATTTCCTTTGTTTGGGGCTTTTTCTTTCTTTTTCAGCTTTTCCCTCCCATTGCTCCTAATGGGACAGAAATAACTATGCCAGCTACTGCAATGGCATCATTTCACCCTAGTTCGAGTGGGACATGTTGGCAGAATTTATTGGCCAGAGTTCCAATGGTACTGGAGCCACAATGACTGATCTTCCTGCCACCACACAGAGTCTACCAAAGGTGGACATCCTTCTTTGCCCACACACTACTTTCTCCACAGGTGGAGATGTAATTCTATGGCCCTTAGGTCACCATCACTGGGATGACAGAATTGTGCTCTAAGTAAATAATTACACCAACATGTAGACTTGAAATGGCCCTTTATTTAAAAGCTTAAAACTGAGATTTTCAAGTTTGAGAGGAAAATTCCAGAAGATTCATTAAAATGTCCTGAGGATTAGGGCTGGTGTCAAGGATAGGCATGATAATGCACCTCCTGAAGGCCCATACTCCAACAGGGGCCCACTGACAAGAGCCCGCTGAAGCCGCTCCTCTTCACCATTGCATCCTGTTTGTTCACCTGCCTGTCACTCTGGCCCAGCCAACAGAGATGATGAGAAGGAGGAGCAGTAGATGCCACTGCCTACTTGTTCCCTGCCTCTGTGCCTTTCAAGCAATCAAGTGGTAAAAGTGCTGAGAAAGAGGATGAGGAGCAATAACAGCTAATGACAATGTTTGTCATGTTTCTCAGAAAGCTCCTGCTTTCGATGGGAGACAAATGATGAGGCCTGCTAGGTAATTTACAAAGCTTTTATTAAGCAGCAAACATCTCTTCTACCTGAAGAGAGTCTAATTTCTTGGAAACTTCCCCCTAGGCAAAACTATGCAACCTAAGCAAGACAATTGTCTAACCAAGGAGAACAGGAAGCCCCTTTCCAAAGGCCCGTAACTTCAGAGAACCTGGTGTGGAGGCAGGTTCTGGCGCAATCTTAGTTTGACTGACTTTCTCATGCCTTCCTTCCGCTCTGCACATTTTAGCTTCCGGCGGACCCTAGCATCAGCTAGCTTGTCGGGGCACTCTCCTCCGGAAGAAAGCTCACTTCCCATTGAGTGTGTAGGATTTGGCCTTGAGGAGATAAGCTCTGGAGAGGGCTGATTTCTAGCTGGTGAATCACCCATGAGAGCTTCCTCCCTCGCCGGTACAGGCTGGGTGGTGTCTGGCGCCTCCTCCTCTAGGTCTGAATCTGATTCTGATTGATTACCTGAAACACTTTCTCCAAAAACAGGGGCAGTAGGGTTAGACATGACAGCCACAGAGGATGAGTGTAAGAAAACTACTAATAGTAGTTTCTATTTTCAATTGTTCTACCTTTGGAAAGGAAAACAAACTAACTACTATGGCTAACCAGTGGCTATTACTGAAGCATCAGTTGAATTCAGTTCTTATGTACTAATTAAACTGCAACTGTCTATTTATCATAATGTATAAAACCTTGCGAAATGAGACAATATTATAATCAAGTTTGAGTTTTCCTGTTTATGCCAGCATGAACGCACGTGTGTGCATGGGTTTTCAAGGAATAGTCAAATATAGTTTTTGGCACAAAAGAGATACAAATCATTGTAAGAACTAATATTACAGAACTATAAACCAAAGGTTTTATAAATGTGTTTGTATGCTCATCCCATAAACTGCAACATAGGCAGGATTACAGAGTAGATTTGATTTATCGCCTGGTTTGACTGACATCATAATCCTATCTCCATCTCTGAGAGAATTTTCAGGCACAGAGTAACTACCAAGGTAGCAAGCAGAGCCTCATTAATGAAATCTATTCTGTCACCAATGTCAGTTACTGCCTATTATAATCTTAGAGATGTCTGATCATTTTGACTGTCTTTAATTTAATAACATGCTGTTTGTCAGTTTGATGGGACCCTCAATTACCAAACAGGTCCATTCAATTCTACTGCCTTAAAAAAAGCCTGATGACTCCTTAATTAGAAAGTAACTGTCATTTATTAATGTCAAATAAATTTAAAAGCCTTGGCACAGTCTGGCTCCAAGGGTTCAAATTAACCAGCAAATAGATAATTAATGTGAAATGTCCCTTTCCCCTATCATCCTTTCAAGTTGGCTCAATTTCTGAGATGTTTTCTTCTTCCCAATTTTATGGCAAAATGTCCAAGATTGCATTTTTCAAATTTAAATAAAATGTCTCATACTTCTGGACCTATCCCTTCCAAGAGCAACCAATATGATCCTTCTACATCTTCTGATAATCAGGGCAAGAAAAACAATCCTTTTAAAGGCAGATTCACGCGATCAGTTTCCAATGGAACTGTTTTTTGCATGACAAATTGCAGACTGGTTGTTGGTGCTCATTACCTGTTCTAGGTTCTTATTAACATTTGCTAAGACTCAGAGTAGTTTAATACACATTTCAGAATCCTAAATCTAACTTTGAGGCATTTTTTCCTTGTTTTCTAAACATTAAACTGCAAAGGAGAATTGGAATCTAGACCAGGTCTATATCCTGGGATCATCCCTGTCCATCCAAATGACACACAGGGGATCCCGGGAGCAGACAGGGACGACTCCTCCATTTGCCTGGGATAATCCTTAGGTCTAGCTAAGGCCTATCAAGCAGAAAACTACATCCTGTCACATAAACTGTAATCCTATAGACTCTTAGAAGTAAGTCCCATCGATTTCAATACAGCTTCATCTGAGTAGACTTTATAAGATATAGTTTCACTTTAATTAAAAAAATGATTAAACGTTGTAAACCAGTAGGTTTTGAGGATGGGAACAAGGGGGAGGGCCTTTTTGGTGGTGGTTCCTCGACTGTGTAATACTCTCCCCAGTAAGTTTCATCTGGCACCAACATAGTCATATCTTCAGTGCCAGGTTAAGACTTTCCTCTACTTCCAGGCATTTGATTGCATATGCTGTGACATTTTGGTTTTTTCAGGTCCTAGGTAGTTTTATTGTTTTACACTATTTATATTCCTCAATGTTAAAGGTTTTATGTTATGTTATATAATGGACCTGTTCAGAAAACACACCGAGGGGGGATCTACACTACTGCTTTTAAAGCGCTTTGAAAACGTTTTGAAACCTGTATATGCAGTGTGTCCTGGGCCCCAACAGTTGTCAAAACTGTTATAAAGCGCTTTAAAGCAGTAGTGTAGATCCCCCCTAAGTTATGGTTAGGTGCTAACCCTTTTGCATCAAATGCTTAGTGAATGTGTTTAAACCATGGTTATGTAGCCACCTGGGTTAGGAATGGTTCACATATCGTGCTAAGTCATGGTTCATATGACACACTAAGCCATACTGGTTAACTCAAAATGTTTAACCACCATGGCTTAGCGTGTCATCTGAACAGGGTCATTATTTTATCATGCTGTGAGCGGCTTGGAGAGCTTTAGCTAATAGGTGGTATAGAAATGTACTGAATGAATGCATAAATGAATGAATTAATTTATATAGCTGATTTGCATCACTGGTCCACAGCAAAACCCCAGACTTATCTTTTTACTGGTTCTTTTTTGGCAGGGATTTTTTTTATTTCACCTGGCAGTATATCAAATAAACAGAAGAGAACTTTTTCCATAGACAAATGGAAGGCCTACATAGCTAAGAAGATGGATGGCAGAAGAAAAATGTTGGTTAATTTACAGCCAGTGGCATAGTGGAAAATTTTGAAATGCAGGTGCTCTTCATTCCAGTCTTCATAGCCACATATGCACACCCCAAGGAGAAGCCAAATGCAAACTTCCATTCCCTCAGGATGAGAATGATTTAAACCCCACACACTACAAGGGTAGGGGTGGAATTTTGGGACAAAAGTAGGTGTGAGGGAAGTGTAATTCTCCTTCCTGGAGTGCTGTGATCCTAATCTTGATTGGAACTGCATATGCCTAATCTGAAGTAAATTTATTTATTTATTACATTTATATACCACCCCATAGCTGAAGCTCTCTGGGCGGTTTACAAAATAAACCAATGACACATAGCTCAGCTATGCGTGATTACAAGAATGTTTAGTTTGGCCCTAAGCTTAGAGGAGACAGGGAATTCGGGTGGGGGTGGGGGCAGATGACATCAGCATCCCTGTTAATCAAAAAGTCCTGTGAGCCCTGGCTCTGCTACACCACCGCTTACGACTAACCTGTTTTGATCACACTGCAGCTCTTGTTATTTAATTATGCTGTTCCAGCCCTTTTATTATTATTCGTGTCATGCTCCTGGTGCTTCCATGTGGACCTCTGGTCTGTTTGGAGTCCACGAAGAGAATAGCCTTCAGCATGGTGGCCTAGGGTGACCATATGAAAAGGAGGACAGGGCTCCTGTATCTTTAACAGTTGCATAGAAAAGGGAATTTCAGCAGGTGTCCTTTGTATATATGGAGAACCTGGTGAAATTTCCTCTTCGTCACAGCTGCAGGAGCTATACTGCAGATATACTGTGACCAGATTTAAAAGAGGGCAGGGCACCTGCAGCTTTAACTGTTGGATGAAAAGGAAATTTCCCCAGGTTCTCCGTATATACAAATAACACCTGCTGAAAATCCCTTTTCAATACAACTGTTAAAGGTACAGGAGCCCTGTCCTCCTTTTCATATGGTCACCCTATGGTGGCCCCCTTTCTATGGAACTCCCTGCCCCTGGGGGTTAGGCAGGTGCCAACACTATGTTGCTTCCAGCACCTCCTGAAAACAGCTGTATTCCAGGAAGCATTCCTTAACTGACAGCCATGTTTTTTATTGGCATTCAGTTTTGTTTTGTTTTAAGTATAGTTTTAATAATGTTTTAATTTTTGTATCTTTTACTGTTTTAATCCTTATGTTCACCATTCTGGAATCTGTTTCAGATTTGGAGTGATATACAAATTTTGTAAATACATACATTCATTTATGGTGGTGGTAGTGTGGTGGGAATGTTTCTTATACTGAACATGAGCACAGCAGGACTTATACATAAGTAGTTATCCCACAAACTCGATCAGCTGAAGACATTTGCCAAGCAGCAATGTCACTCTCATAGGCATAGCCCATTCCTGTACTGCAACTAAGCACAAGTCCAGCAGACCTCCATGCTGCAGTGGAATCAAGCAGATAAGTTCCAGCATTGAGATCATCAGGAAAATGCCGGTATTTCTTCAGCAGCCAAAAGTGGAATACTAGAATTCCACTGATCTTGCTTATAAATTTTCCACTGAGAAAATACTGATGATATACATTGCAAGCAGGGCTATATACTTTGTGGGGGAAATCCCCAGAGAGATATCTGTCTTGCCTGGTGGCACTCAAATCTCACACAGGAGAATGCCTATACCTTCATACTGGAAAATGAATAGCTCTACTTTCGCATTGCAATGCACAGATTTGTGTAATAATTCTAACACTGGGAGGTTGTTCCTGTCTGTGCAAAGAGAAGATAAATAATTGTTACTTGCACTTCCATTATCAGAGACACACACTGCAAAAGGAAAAAGGAGGCTATATTTGACGAATGTGACACATTTTCTCACACTCTGTGCCCTCTAACATCTGACAAAGGGCATGTCTACAACATGCCTTATCCTGGGGGTCACCCCAGGATCATCCCTGTGCATCCACATGATGCACGGGGGATCCCAGGGGCAGAGAGGGATGACCCCTCCATTTCCCCGGGATAACTGGGATGGTTCTTACCCCAGTTTTTCCTGTGGTCTCAGGATCATCCTGAGACTGTGGGGCATGTGGGCAGCCATCCCAGTTTTGTCCCGGCTCCTCGCAAGTATGGAGCTCTTCAAGCACTCCGTGCCCATCGGGGGTGGGGAGGGGAGTGATGTCGGGCTTCTTTATTTTTTTACTAACTTTTGTGCTGGAGCAAATCGACATATCACGAGTTCCTCCCCCCTCCGCCGGGAGGTGTAGACATGCCCAAAGAAAAATGGACATTTTAGTAACATGTACCAATGACTGTTGTGCCTCTATAATACACAAAGCATAGAAGGTTATGCAAGCAATGCAAACGTTTGCTCAGAATTGCAAGCAGATATATCTGAACAAATGTTTAGCATCAGAGAAAATGGAAAGTGCACAAACTCACAGGCTGCTGGTTGGAATGTTGAAAATGTGCCACCATGACAAAGAAGCAGATTTTCAAGAAGTAAGTCCAACAGTTGGTGTATAGAAAGAAGCTGCTAGAACACTTTACATTATAGTAGCACTTAGAGGAAATTTCAGTCTTTTCTTATTTTTCTTTCTATGTCTATCTGCTGCATTACAACCTTCACAATTGTCCTTTTCCACCATAATTGAGTCCCTCAGTGGGAGTCACTCCCATAGGTTTTCCTAAGCTTCACATCTCAAGGGGTTCTTTTAATGTAGATCTAGATGCAGATAAAAAGTCAGATGTATTAGGAGTCTACCTTTGAAGGCTCTTATTATGAAACCATTTCTGGTTACAAAGGAGGAAAAAGCATCACCCAAGGAAAGAGGGCTCATGCAAAGGTAATCCTGGAACCTGAGAGCTTGACAGGAGCCGGGCTTGTTTTGGAAAACAACATTTGCTGACAGTAACAATCTTGGCAGCTGTGAGAAGATATAATTAGGGTTGCTCTTTTCTTTCCTTTTTTTCCTGTGTCCATGATGGTTTGCATCAGAATCATTTTCTTGAAGCAGTCAATCATCTTCTCCCCAGGCCGCTGTCACAGAGAGAGAGCAGCAACTGAACTGACAATGTTATTAAGGTGGATGCTGTTTTGGTCCCTTTAAGTAAAATATTGTGACAGGATATGACCATTAGTCTGTCTATTTGGGCATCCTTCCCACAGCATTAGTCTGTGTTTGATGTCAACAAGGAACATGCCCATGATTATCTCAACTACTGCAAAACAGATGGAAATCAGTTCTTTTTCTGCTTATCTCAGGCAGTCCCTATTCACATTACCAGCTATTACATACTAACAGAATTGAGTAAAATGCTCAGTTTCTAAGCCTGTGAAATGTCCCTGGTGCCCAAATTATCCATCCTCTCTGCTTGTTCACCCTTGTAGTTAATTTCAAATCTAGTTCCATCCTTACAAAGAAAAATAAACGCAACTGAGGAAATGCATAACATAGGATAAAAGGTTTGCGTATAGTGCAAAAATATTAATAATCAAGTTGCAGAATGGTTGGCCTGGCTTTCCAGTTTATTCCAAAGCTGGAGGCCTACCATGCTGAGCCTTGCTTCCAGACAGCTCTCCTGGGAAATTTAGTAACCCCAGAGCATAAACCAGTAAACCATCTACAGAAAAATGCAGGTTGTTTCTTCTACTCTATTAAAACGCTTTTACACTACCGACCCCAGAGTTTTCAGCTTTGCTAACTTGGTAACTTACTGCTATTATTTTAATATTTCTTTAGTAGCAACTGTAAGTTGGATGTATAAAGATGGGACATCCTACTTAAGAAGGCAGATATAAACATCGGAAAGTTAGTGCACATATAACAGGCCTGGTTTTAAAGTGGAAACTGCCTTGGTTGCCCTGTGGAATCACAGTTGCTTAGAAAGGAACAGCAGGGAAGTCTACGCAGAAGAGAAACATGGCCAGTGGTATTGAAAACCACTGAGAGGTGCAATACCACTGGCCATGTTTCTCTTCTGGGTAGCCTATTTAGGAAGGGAATTGGAGGTGCTGCCCTGCAATGGTTCCACTTCTATTTGGATAGCAAATTCCAGAAGGTGGTACTGAAAAATTATTGCTTGCAGGGTTCTATTTTATCGCCAATACTTGTTCAACATCTACGTGAAACTGCTGAGGGAAGTTATCTGGAGATATGGAATAAGGTGTCATCAAATCCAGATGAGGCAAATCCAGATGTTCTGAACCAGTGGGTGTGGTAATGAACTGGATATGGGCCAATAAACTGAGACTCAATTCAGACAATTCTGCCTAGATAAGTGATATTCAACCTAGTTCTGAAGGGGATTTGTTTTGTAAACTGCCCAGAGAACTTTGGCTAAAGGGTTTTATAGAAACATATAAATAAAATGTTTCCTGATCTCAAACCCATGGAGAAATGAAGATCAAACAGAAAATGAGAGAAGAAGTATTCCAGCCTAAAGGAAGAGGAGGAAAGGTGAGGATATGGACAACAGGGAGGACTCCTGCAGGCACTGCCACCACTGCATTGGCCTCGCTGTGCATTGATGCAGTGGGAGCAGCCAGCCCCCTCACTTTAAAGTAGGGCTGTGCTCCGCTACGGTTCGGTTCAGAGAAGCGATAGCGGAGTGGCCTGATTTGCCTCCGACAAAGGCGGAGATGAATCGGGTTGGGGGGCTGTGTATCGAGGCGAAGCGGTTCACCTCGATCCAGAGCTCCGGACGCAGGTAAGTGGGGGGGAGGGGGACTCACCTGGTGGTGGCAGTGCCGCCGCAGTCCGTGCGGTGATGGCAATGGAGACAGGTAAGGGGGAGGGGGACTTACCTGTGTTCATCGCAGGCTTCAATTGAGGCCCCGGCTTAAAGCCAGGGCCTCAATTGAAGCCTGCGACGGACACAGATAAGTGGGGGGGGAGTTGTGCTTACCTGGCTCCGCCACTGTCCATGCAGCGATGGCAGCAGAGCCAGGTAAGAGGGCAGTGGGGAGGGAGTCTTACCTACCTCCATCACGGACTTCAACTGAGGGCCAGGCCTCAAAGTGGAAGCAGGCCACGACGGAGGCAGGTAAGGGGGTGGGTGGAGTTTCGCTTAACTGGCTCCACTGCCGCAGTCCATGCAGTGGCGGCGGAAGCAGGTAAGGAGGGAGGGGGAGGGGGGCTTACCTGCCTCTGTCACAGTCCATCACGGGATTCAATTGAGGCCCTGGCTTGAAGCTGGAAGAGGCTGCAGCCTTCTCTTCCAGATTCAACCGGGGCCTCAATTGAAGCCCACGACGGACCGCGATGGAGGCAGGTAAGGGGGCGAGGGGGTTGGCTTATCTGGTGGCAGCAGTGGTGCCGTCCATACAGTGATGGCAGCGGAGCCAGATCTCGCTCTGCAGAGCGAACCGGGGGACGGGCAGATCGACCTGAAGCAGTTCGGGGGGTCTGTGCACAGCCCTACTTTAAAGTCTTTTCCAGAGTGAGAGATCAGGCAGATGGGCAGACAGCATCTCCAGAGAGCCTGTCTTCCCAGTGCCTTGCTCTGTACAGGCAATCTCCAGGGCCACCTCACAATGCCTCATTCTGAGGAAGGACCTTCCAAGTGCATCATTCAGTCCAGGACAGATCTCCATAGAGGGCAGCCCAATCCCTCATTCTGAGGGCAGGGGGTACACTGCAAGGAGTAGATGGGCAACACTAGTGAGGGGAGCAACAGTGCACATCAACCTAACTGCTGGGGGATGAATACATCAATTAGGATGCTCCCTATTTAAACATTATGCCTGCACGAAGCCAGAGAGGCTAGGTGACCACATAAAAACAGATGGGAATGATTGATCGCTATATCTGTCCCAGTTATTCCCTAGGGTTTGGGGTGGGTAACAACCTTTTTTTTTCTTAAGAAACAGAATGAAACACTATCATTTTATTATAGGGTTATTACTTGATTACTCTGAAAGAACCTAGATTGAGTTAAGAGGGCCAGAATGACTGATGAAAGTTCCTTAATAGTCATTGGCCAAGCATGCCAGCCACATATTTTCTAATATACATTTCAAGTAGATGGCCCAGAATGGCTAGGAAATCGTTGGACTGTGAGATTGATTCAGAGAAGGTGACTCATCCTTACTTTTCCCCTCTTACTGAAGGGGTGGGGAGCAGGCTGTGTGTGATTCATCAAAACCTGAGCTCCCTGAAATTCTCCAAATTCCATCTCAAAGCTCATTCCAACTCAAGTCTGCATCAGTTTGCACACTTGGATTGTTTTTCTTTTTGAATGAAAATCCATGTGTATTTTCATGTGCATTTTTTTTACAAATATACACATCAACAGTGCATATCTTTGCAATGTACACATTCTTCTCCCATTGATTAAAGCATATTTGTAATGCTTTTTCAAAAGCATGCATTATTATGCACTTTTTCTCCAAATGAATGCATGCTTTCAAACACTTTTTTAAAAAATCCACAAGTCACATTGCAAGCTCAGAAAAGTATAGATTTCACCCACAGATTGTGTCCAAGTCCGTGTTCAGTCTGGAAGGTGCAAACCAGATAAATCCTGATCAAAACACTTGGGGATTTCTCATACATCCCTGGTCAGGAAATGACTGAGGAATCTGGGGAAACAGAATCACACACACACACAAAGAGAGAGACAGAGAGAGAGAAGGCTGAGCTGAGAATTGTAGCCTGAAAAGCATCTGGGTCATTGGGGTACCTTTCTAGAGATTTAATGTGAGGCAGTGGATGTACAACTTTTACCACTGCAAGACTTCCCAGTGCTGCTCTCTCTCCAGTCTGAGCCCCAGCAGCACTTACAAATGGTTGGATCCAGGATCTTCCTTCCATGAGAGAAGGGGATCTTCTGTGAGAGGAAAGGCTCTCTTCATGTAAGGTTCCTGTGCCCAATTTGGGGAGATCTCCCTCCACACACACACACACACACACACACACACACACACACACACACCGCACCACAGTGTATTCAGCAGGGTCTCGTGACTCTCTCTGTAGTATTCTCATGGGGCTGGAGGCTCCTGTGGGATGGAAAGGATGGTTAAGTCTACTTCCACTAACGCAGCTGATTGAGCATAAATCTGGATTGTGTAGAATTTTCAAGATTCATAGTTGTTGAATGCCCAAAAGTAGTCAGCTCTTAATGATACGGCCACTCCTCCAACTATACACCTGTGGGACTCTACTCTGCAAAATTATATGCAGAAGTGCAGTATTTTATCCAGTCTCTTTTGCAGATTCTTTCCTCGGTATTTGCCCCTCAGTGTACTCCGTGTAATAAAGATGTGTAGTGCTCATTGTAAGACATTAATTTCAGGATACCATCTTTGAGGAAAAAATTCTATTGAATCAGGATGGTAGAAAATTAATCTATTTTGTATCTCCTATCTCAGAGCCTTTCTTTCCCTCTACTCAATTTTGACTTAGAAAATGTTTTGCCTTTATGTACTTGCCCAGCCAGAATGATATCTTTTTTTTCTTTTTTCTTTTTTTGGTAAGCCGATGATTTAAGCTCCATGATTATTCTCCATTAAACTGCTGCAGAAATGCCAGTCAGGCATTATGATTTTTTCACTCCAGCTGTGCTGAACCACAAGTAGATATGAAGTAATTGACCTTGTTGTTCACTGAATTGTACAATGCTTTGCTACCTACTGTTTTGTGCCACTCACTTCGCTTCACGCATCTTCTAAAGTCATGACCTTTGTGGTGGATATTACTCTCCAACACACTCAAAAAGAAAGAAAGAAAGAAAGAAAGAAAGAAAGAAAGAAAGAAAGAAAGAAAGAAAGAAAGAAAGAGGTTTTACAAAAGCAAAGCATTAAATACGATGAGTCCCATATGCCTGAAACACTAGGGCCAAGCAAACAGTACAAATTGCAAAGCTAAAATGAAATTATCCTCTAATATGAAAGAAGAAAACAACTCTCTGATATGAGTATAGATGAGTGAAGACAAATTCAATACTATCAAGGTGGAAGAGAAATATCATTGTTTGGATTTTGGGGTGGGTGGGTTATAGAACGTTGTATTTCATGGAACATTAATATTCCTATGCATGTAAATTCTTGCCTTTTTTCTTTTCTTTTTTTCATGATTTCTTTTTTGTTTTATTAAAATCACAGTAAAAAGATCAATGAAAATAAATAAATGTCTCATGCAGCAAAGATCTATAAAGGAAAGTGCTGCACTGTCTGGTCAAGGCTTAATTTAAACTCTATATTCAAGCATGAGAGTGGCAGTGAACTGAACAAAGCAGACACTGCCTTTGGGGCCATGGGACCAATGGGAACTCAGGAGCTAGGAGAGGCTCAGTCCCACTCTAGCAAATGTGGAATACTTTAATTATATACTTTAACTTTTACATTAAATGTCATGCAGCTGCAGCCTTGACCTGCCAGCGAAGCACTTCCCTTCACTCACTTACGTTGCCCTACTGCTTTCACCACAATTTGGGGGTTATTTGAGGCCCCTTGAACTACTGATTAGGCTATGAACTGTACACATAAACATAAGGTCAATCAATCTAAAAAAAAGGTATAGCAAAGGTAAGGAATGATGCAGTTATGGCTTATGACTAAAATGTTAATGGCCTAATCTACACCTACAGCCCCTTCACAATGGAGGAGGGATGATTGCAATGGTTCCCTGCTTCCACAATTGCCACTCACAGGGCACACATGAAGGAAGTTTCCTGCAATGAGAGGAGTGCCATTGTGGGAGAATGTGTATCCCCTGATGGTGCTTCCACATGTGGATCGGGAGAAGTGGGCTGGGCTAAGCAGATGATGCAGCTATGGGTGTTTTTTTTTATGAATCGGGAGGGATGTACATGATCACAAAACCACAGCTATGCATGGGGTGGATAGGAGGTCCAGCAAATATGCAATGGTGTGCAGAGATATGCTTCTGTTTTTTAAAACAACAACAACACACAGTTGGTGCCAAAACACGCTGATAACCAATCAAAACCTGTCTTGAAAATGGTGGATGGGTCCACTCCCACACACTTCTGAAACCACTGGACATGTCCATGACAGTGGGTTGGCTGTTTGCTGAGCCAGGAGCTCACGCCAAATAGCAACAGCTTCACGAAGGGGGCGGCGGCACACCAGCCATGGACTTTGGGATTGTAGTGAGTTAGCTGGAAAAATTGTGACAAATGCAGTCAGTGATATTCCTGAATAAGTGAGGGGTGGACCTGAGATCACAGTGTGATCAGCTGTTCACCATGTGGCCCGGTAGGGATGATATTATCCTGGAATAAACAGATGGTGTAGACAAGGCAAATTCTCATGAATAAAAACAACAAAAAAAATAAAAAAAATCCTTCTTCAGGGGAATGGAAGGATTTTTTTTTAATGTGAACACTGTCCCAAGGACATTTTATCATGAGGAGGACAAAATAATCTCTCAAGTGCCAGTAGTCCATCCCAGATAGATGATAGATAGATATAATCTCACACATAATTTCATCTATGATCATCACTATATTTTATTGTTTTATCATGTTTTACCATTTTAACATGTCTTGGTTATTTAGAATTGTTTGGTGCAGAAATAAATGTACCTTCTAAAACATAGTTAAGCACCATCTAAATGGCACTTACTGTTTTTTCTTAAGAAGCAGGCAGAATGGCTGTCAAACCTCTGGAACATCTAAATAGGCAATCCTTGCATCTTTTGTTTATGTTTAGGAAATGTAGCTGATTAGTCCAAACTGTCTGGCCTCCTTACTCGGTTTTTGAAGTGTAAACAGAAAATGTAAATTAAGAAAAATGTGAACTCAACAGATATTTACACTCAAAAGTTTTCTTCTGTGTTATATCCTGTGACAAGGGAAAAGAAAGTAAAGAAATAATATATAATTGGTCCCATCCAGAACTATGCTGGGTTCTGATTCCCACAGGAATGAGTTGTTCTGATTCTATATCATGTACACATGGTATTATGTGTGTGTGGGGGGGGATATTTATTGCAGCTGATTGCTAACAATTGCCACTGCAGAGTTCCTTCAAGTATGTAAATATTTCTCTGAGTCTGTCTCAGGATAACCCCTTTGCAACCTTCTACAACACCTCTGGAACATTGGATTCCTTCAGAAAGATGTGGACAAAATTGGATTGGAAAATTGGATTCCTTGGGAAAGCTATAGGGATGTCCAGTGCTGAGAAATGAATTTCTTTTTTGGTTCGATGGAGTTTCACAATGTGTAAATTGAGCTTCAAACTGTTGCCCGAACTCTTGAAACTTTATGCACATATGGAGGGAGTAGGTTCTGCAATTTGCGCAAATTTCTAGAAATTTGCGCAAATTTCTAGAAATTTGCACAAATTATTGCTGATTTTTTGCAAATTATGTGATTTATGAAATGTGCACAGATTTGGCTGTAATTTGTACAAATTGAATGAAATTTGCACAAATTGCTAGAAATTTGCACAAATTACAGATCCTTCCCCTCAAAATGTGCAAAGTTCCCCGAAAAACCTGTGAATTGGCCCAACATGCAACCATGATGGGACCTGAAATAAAGACTGAGTAACCTAGCCTAGGAAAATCCATTGAACCCCAATTGATTTGTCTGACATCCCTCAGAAAATACAAACAGAAAGACTTTTCTGCTGTAAGTACTGCTGGAATAAATTTCTGTTTTTTGAAAGTAGGTGTAAACACATATGAAGCTGACCAGAATGTGGCCGTCTGGAGTGCCATGTTTTAGTAGAAAGGTGGAGTATAAATCAAATAAATAAATGCAATTCCACAATATGGGAAGTGTGGAGATAGGATTCGGATTGCAACTAAGGATTGATAGTTTAAAAGTATTGGGTGGTTTAAAAGTATAATAAATAAATAAATAAATAAAATCTGAAACAGAAAACTATGATTATTGGGATCAGAACAAGCAGGAGCTAAGTTCTGATCCTGGTAACCATTGATTTCTAGTTCTGATACAATGAGAAAATATGGTTAATTGAAGTCTTATCCTTTAATCCTGGGTTGATCACGGCCCACCAAGAAGGAACAAGGGAAAAGGTGATGCAAGGAGAGAGTTCATAGGCTAATTAAACCAATGTATATCCAAACCAGGCCTTTTAATGGGTTTCAAGTGAACTGCTGGAGTTTCAAAATGAACCCAATCTTAAATGCTAATTAAATAAATGTAGAGACATCTCAACAAAAGCTTTTATTCTTGGAGTGTTTGCAAAATGTTTGTCAGTTTATGTTTGAGGTGTTTATGCTCCTTAAAGCTCCATAATCAGTTTATGAGGTAGGTTTATTTACAGGGCTGTAAGAAATTGACAGTTTCCTAGGTTTTAAACTATTATGAGGAATGGGAAGGTATAGCCGTGTTTGAATCCCAGGTTGTCTATTTTATTTGACTCTTAAAAAAATAGTAGTGCCTAGTTTTGTTGTTTTTAATACGAACAGCACTCACGTGGAAGATACACGCAAAAATCAAACGCAACTGTTTACTTAAACTAGGAACAACTTGTGCCTTTTAAAAACTGATCCAGAACCCAGTTAAGCTACAGCACATTGATTTGAACTAATTCTGTTCTTTTAAATTCAATAAACTAAACTGATTAAGTCTAAGCACTTCACATGAATGATATTGTGAACTGGGTTGGCATCTACCTTGGGATTATTGTATTTCTTTTTGTTCTGTACATATCCAAGCTTTGAAAAACGAACAACTGGGACCTCTAAAGAACTGACACTACAATTATGTATAATTTTTTAATAAAACTGTCCCTTCTACATGATTTGTTCCTGGAAAACAAAGTAAATAGGACACCACCCTGACCTTACATATATTTCACTGAACTGCCCTGCAAAATAACTTTCACTCATATAGGCACTGTAGGATCTAAATATGGTAAGTGGAGGAGATTCTTCTTGCTATATAACCTATCAGTTGTAGTCTGAATTCATGGGCGGGGGGGGGAGAAGAGGGTTATAAATGTTCCTTGACAGTGAGTGGGGCACATCTTCTGACATAGAGATTATAAATGAAAGGTCCAAGACAGCTAGCAAATAGTTAGAGAAGATTAGTCCCTACGCTGCATTCCAGACAGAGGAAGGAGGCAACCTAAGTGTGAGTAGGCAGCAGGTTGGGGGGTGGGGTGGAGACGATGGAAGGATTTTGGTAGGCAGACTGCTATTTTTGAGGGAGAGGGAGGCTCAGAGCTCTGGGAAGTGCCTTTTGGGGGCACTGGCTCTCTCTGGAGATCTGCTATGGGGCAGGCAGTTTTGGCCAGCCCAGTGGTGAATAATATAGGCGAGTTATTCCCAATCTAGCCTTGATTCCCAATCTAACCATGTTGCGCTTACACTCCACCCACTCATCATGCACACAAGATTTATGCTGAATCTTGGGATGAGAACAGTTGCCAATGCAACAAAATTAACCCACGCTGCTGCATCAACTTGGTGTCCTAGGACAGGAAGAATTAAATAGTTCTTGCGGAGGAGTGGTTTTTAAGATTGAGACTGAGAGTGTTTCTGCATTAAGGGGAAATTGCATTGCTTACCCCAGGCTTTGTGCTGCCTGGTTCTTTGGTGTGATTGTTATGAGTTGCATTACATGGAGATGGAGAGACAACCACATGCTTTGAATGGATTCTTCCCCTACCTTCACTTATATTGAAACAACACCATCTAGTGGCAAAAGATCCCACTCCCACCCCCCAAAAAATATTACCACATTAAATGTGCTTCTTCTCATAGTGAGATTTCCAGGGGATACTGCAGGAGACTCCCTGGCCATTGACAATGGACCTGAAAACTTCCATGAGTGGCCAATCAGAAGCATGCAGTAAATCACTCATTTAGAGGAGCCCTCAGCCCTCTCTCTCCAAGATCTCTTCAGTTCCTGAAAGTATAATGTCCCCCTTTCTATGACTCACTCATAACCCAAATCTGGAGCTCAGCTGACATTCTGATATGTCAGACATTTCACATTCATTTCAGTGGAGGTATCTTTCATTCATTGAAATCAATGGGCTTAAATGCCCAATGTTTTGAGCAGTGGGATGTGAGAAGGTCATGTTCTTGTTGCAAAAGTACAATATCTATAACATTTTTCAGAGTCCTTATGAAAAATTGCTAAATTGGGCTAAACCAATATAAAATTTCTTTTCCCCAGTGGTGGCTATTATGAGATGCCACAGAAGAAACAAATAAGAAACCAGAATGAGGGGGAAATTACTGAAAGTTCAAGCGCTTATTCACAGATCCTGGCAGTCAACATTTTAAGGACAAACGAGCAGCTCAGGCGGCTTCATTCTGTGTCTCAATATTTCATTTGAATGCTAAAGGCAGTGGCTCATTTGTGTTCTTTGCAAATTTACATTTAAGGGCATTATGAGAATACTTTGTCTTGTACTATGTATTATGGAAACAGAGTTTGAAATATGTCATTTCCCAGAAGACTGGCTCGAGAGAAAAGGCCCAGAAAGCCTAGCTCAGCTTTATCTTGCATTTCCTCAAGGATGATTCAAGAACGGCACTCTTAAAGGAGGGAATGCAGATGTTGTTGTGTTGGTAATAAATTGAAAAGTTTTGAGCTCAGCAAATAATATATGTTAAGCTAATCTCATGTGAATATGAAGGTTAAAATGAAGAATCGGAGTGGGGTATAATGATGCGAATTAATAATTAGACTCTTCTTCATAATATATCCTTGACTTTCATTTTCTTTAAAGAGAATACATAATAAGTCATAATATATGCAGAACTTAATACAGCTAGTTTAATGCTGTAGAAGAAATATACTAGAAATGATGTAATGGCTTGAGAAGCTGCTACTTTACCGATATTACTTGTTTTTTAAGGTCAATTCACACGTTTTGTTTTCCATGCACATGTGTAGGAAAAACAACTTGTATATACCATGATGTATGGAGATCATGCAAATTAGCTTCCCTCATCTCTTCCCTCAACAGAATGTCAGAGACAGAGAGGAGAGAGTCCTAAATGCAGGAAACTGTAACGTAGTTTACAGAAATGAACAAGAAATTAATTTCTGATTGATTGGAGTTGGGCAGGAAAAAAATAATTTTAAGAGAGAGGGGGGGAAAGCCTAGGCAAAAAAAGATGAGTGGCAGAGAAAAAAGCAGAGAGAAGGAGAGAGAGGGGGGAGGAAGGAGGAAGGAAGGAAGGAAAGAAAGAAAGAAGGAAGGAAAGCTAGAGAACTAGAGGAAAGAAAGAGAGCTGCTAGAACTGGAGAACTGAATGAGAGACCTGGACCAATGACAGCAAAAGAAGGACACGGGTTGTTGAGATTAGCTGGATACAATTATCCCTACTTGTGTTGTTACCTATTGCTCATGGTTGTGTGTGCGTCATTGAAACTTTTCCCTATTGACATTTTTTCCTCTCCAGTGAAAAAGTAACTCTCTATTTAGGGGAGAGAGTACCCAGAGTACCCATCCCACATCTAATAGCCAACCCCTACACTACCTAAAGTGAGATACCTGTGACCCAGAGAGGCAGTGAGTGGTGGAGGCAGTGAGTGAAAACGACTTCCATCTGCTGGCTGTGGAAAAGGCCACAGGAAGGGGGGGGGGGGCAAAAAGGAGTTTGTGCAGACTATTGGGCCTGTTTACCCTTCTGTTCATGGAAAGGAGCACTGCTGCTCCAAGGCATGTGGAAATATCTACCTTGTGGGGATGTTGATCTGTGTGAAGCTGCTTTATGGTTATATTGTGTGTGTATGTGAATATATATATATATATATATATATATATATATATATATATATATGGGTACATTGCTCACGATGTGAATACTTTTTAGTACTCAACATTTCATCTGAGAAGAAAATATGTCAACCCTTAGAGCAGACATGTCGTCACTTTCATAGGTTTACCCCTATGGTCAGGAATGAAAGGGAGGAGAGGGACACGCAAATTGTCAAAACTCATGGAGCGGGTTAGGAAAATGACAAGGGCAAAGGCTTAGCAGCCATGGTAACACTGCAGAGGCCACCAGTGAGGGAGGAAGCAGCAGCCAGGCACCTCTCCACCATGCCTGGGTCCAGCTCCAGATGAGAGCCCCCTCCCTCCTGCTACCTACTGTCTCTGGAGAGGCCACCAGTGAGGGAGGAAGCAGCAGCCAGGCACCTCTCCACCGTGCCTGGGTCCAGCTCCAGCTGAGAGCCCCCTCCCTCCCTCTGCCAACTGTCTCTGGAGAGGCCACCAGTGAGGGAGGAAGCAGCAGCCAGGCACCTCTCCACCGTGCCTGGGTTCAGCTCCAGCTGAGAGCCCCCTCCCTCCTGCTGTCAACTGTAACTGCTGAACTTTGCAACTAAGTTTGTAGTGCCTGAATTTGCTTTCCTTTTCCCCCTCCTCCTCCTCCCTCCCAATCCCCTTTCCTTTTGTGTCATGTCTTTTAGATTGTAAGCCTATGGGCAGGGACTGTCAAGAAATACTTTTGTAAGCCGCCGTGAGAGCCTTTTTTGGCTGAATGGTGGCATAAAAATCCTTAAATAAATAAATAAAAATAAATAAATAAACAAAAGGAACCATTCTTTATAACGAAGAAGCTCATGCCATCTTGCCTCCATTATCTGTCATGTAAATATTAATATATTGTTTAGTGACTCCGTGTGTGTGTTTTGAAATAACTGTGAAAATGCGCAGTGGGAATGTTTCCATTACAAACATTAAAGAAGCTTCTTTGGCAGCTCCTGAAGCTTTAACTCTACCCAGTTGTCCCATATCGAAAATGATACAAAACCATTACATCTGTTCTTGGTGCTGTTGAATAATGCTTAGTTTAATTCATCTTCAGTTTGAAGAAGTTAATCTAAGTTCTAAATGAATGGATTTTCAAAAGTTACTGAAACTACCAAAGCTAATATTGTCACACCAGATCAGACTACTCAGCCATTAGTCTAATCTCTTGTCTCTGACACACTCAACCACAAGATATTTCCAAGCCCAAAACAAGACAAATAAAAGGCATTAGGTTAGTACATTAACTGTGTATCGTGTAGCTGACCCGTTTTCTTTACTTTAGAGTAAGTACATGCAGCCCTGATTTGGATCAGGACCAACATGCAGCAGGTGGGCAGGATTAAGCCTCCCCCCTGACCTATTTGCTTCTCAAAATTACATTCACACATGAGGATTAAAGAAAAGAGAGAGAAAGCCTCAAATGTTTCCAATGGAGGCTCTTTTTAATCTGCATTTGAAAGGGAGGTGTGGGATTTGGGGAAGCAAACAGGTGGGAGGGGAAGGGTTAATTCTCACATCCAGACCTGATCCAAATCGGGGTCATGCACACTTACTCTAAAGTAAAAGAAAAAAAGATTCAGCTACACAATTAACATACTGTGTTGTTTGACCCCAAAGATACTTCTCATGAGTTCATGGGGTTCTCGCAGATGCAAAAAGAAAAGTGGGGGGAGTGATTCATACCTTTTCAGAGGTGTGACTATTTCTTCCCATACTTTCATCAAATTATAGTCCATTCATATCTGAAATGGGAAAATCATATGAGAGAAACAAAGCATGTGGGAAATTTCCATGAGGGATGGAAGAATGTGTCTTTTTCACTTTAATATTTTTCAAGCACACATTCCTTCTGTCCCATCTATGCTCAGGCTGTCCCCCGCCCCGTCCCCCCCCCACAAAAAAAAACACCTGCCGAGGTGTGAGGGAGTGTGTCACCTTCAAAACTCTCATAGATCCCCTATTCCAGACCTCCAGATATTTTCCAACCTTGAGATTGAATATTCTGGACCATTAACATTCTTTTTGTCCAGATCCTAGGCATTGCTTTAAAGCACATCTTTCATGTCAAACCTATCCACATTTAATAAATAAATAAATAAAGT